>NC_059135.1:43336197-43964466 GCF_020740605.2 Lemur catta
GCTTTCTAAAATCTATTATATCTAAGAGTTATGAAAGAAACAGGTGCCAATGAAATGAACAAGAAATAAAATAATGAAAAATTTTTCAAATAAAATGTAGTTGAACAAAATAGTTCATATTGATTAATAATTACACCATTAAGTAAGTTGTATTGTGCATATCCTCATATTATATAGTAAAGAACAATAACTCAAATTGTTAATTTATACATGTTCATCTGGAGGATCTTAACTTTTATAGATTCAGAAAACTAAATGACATATTATAATCATGAAATTTGAACTGAGACTTGTCTGGCTTCACAGTCTACTTCTTTTCATTTATTGCTATCCTATTTCCCTTGTTTGGCTTACAGTGTCCTTCAAAATCTGAACAATAAACTTCTTCCCTCTTTCACCAACTTCATCTCCTGAAATCTCCACCTCATGCACTATGCTCCAACAATACTACACTGTGAGACATTGACAAAGCAGACTGAATTTTACTCACTCTCTGTGCCTTAAAGCAAACTTCTTCCACTTTTCGGCATGGCAGTGCTTCTCAGGCTTCAGCACAGATTAAAATCATTTGGAAAACTTATTATTATCATGTTTTTATTTCAGCATATTACGGGGGTACAAATGTTGAGGTTACATGTGTTGCTTTCCCCACCTGAGTGCAGCTCTGACTCAGAAGGCTTATTATTAATAGTAGACATACTGTTGGACATCACTCCCATGGCTTTTGATTCTGTATGTCTGGATTGGTGGCCTGCAAATTTGCTTTACTAACAAGTTCCCTTATGACGCCAATCCCTCTTGTTTGGGGACCACACTTTGACAACTGCTGTATAGGATGCAATTTCTTCAAGGTTCTGCTTGTTTTAATCTTCTTAGAGACTTTTATCTTAGTCCACTTGGTTTCCTCTCTCTACATTGTAATCTAACTCTTATAATATGATAATTTCCCTCTCTCAAACAGAGGCCCTATTATGACCCCTTCAAAATAATATTAATTGCAGAGTTTAATAAACAATGATCCCTGGCATATGTGGGGTCATTTTGTTCCATAATATAACACAATTACAAAAGTATTTGAAGTTTTGTTTGATCTTTAAAAATTGATAAAACTACCGATTCTTACAAACATGTCATATTTATTTTGATATCAAAATAAATCTATGATGCTATACCATGATTGAATTGTCACAGAATTCCACAAGATGCTGCATTCTGAAACTGCTGCTTAGATAGCTTGTGCTAAAGGGCATTTTTGGAAGAATATGGGAATCAGCACACAAAAAACTGCAGAGGCTATTTGGAGAACCAGATCTGAATATAGGCAAGAACTAAGGCAGCCACAGAAGGATAAATAAAAAACACTATTAGAAACGTCTCAGAGCAGGTACACTCATAGTACTGAATCCCTTGTAGAATCAAAGAAGTCTAATGTTTATTTGTCTTTTTGTCTCTCTAGTTGGGTTACCAACATAAGTGTCAGGTGGAAATGAAGGATGTTTATAAACATACCACCTAGGTAAGGAGGAATAGAGCTAAAAATAGTGGCACCAGATCATATATAATGCAAAAGGGATTGATTTTCAAAAGAAAATTTGGGTGTTTTTATGAAGAAAGAATGATTATGGGCAGGCAAAAACAAAGCAAATAAATAAAACTCAAGATCTCACTATAATCTCTTCTTATTGCTGCTAAACAAAAATTAACCATCTTTTCCCGTACATATGCTTCCACAATATCTCTACTCATTATAATGCAATTATGCCACACAAAACAGAAAACACATCCTTTCTGCAGAAAGACAGAACCCCAAAAGGACATAACATTCAGATCCTTGCTCTAGTACCATCATCTTAAAGGTAACATGTTACCCTTCTGGAGATCTTCTCACCTAACTATAATATAGGAGTAAGAGTAATATTTACTAAGAAATTTTTATATCACTTATTTTTCTTATAATAATTCTGGATCCTATTTTATAGACATAAATTTTGAGCTACAGAAAGTTTCTTCTCAAAGTCACTTTCACAAAGTCATATAACTAGTAAGTGGCAGGGAAAATAAAAGGTAGATTTAACTATGACAATACAGCATACATACACAATGGAAATGGAGTGTATGTTTGAGTATGGGGATGGTCACAGAAGAAAAGAGAAAATAAGTTGATGAAATTTCATGACTAGAAAAATATTGTAAGACAGTGACTATGGTTAAGATTATTGTTCTCATGTCCATGATTGACCATCCAGATGTAACAAATATTTGTCACATCCTTCATGTCCTACATATTCTCTTTGTCCACAGCCTCAGAAGACTGAAACATTTTTGTTCAATGAGGGTGACCCAAATATTCATTATTAATGAATCTAAGCCTAAGTTTGTACTACCTGGGGAAGTTTGAAGAAGCCTCTGATGATTGTTTTCATTAAATGTGTTAGTATAAGGTGAAACAGAAAGGATGCTTCAATTTTCATCCATATCCTTTCCTTCCCCAACTTCACAGGCATAACTTTGACAGTCAAGGTCAATCACTTCAATTAAAAATCATAACTATTTTTTTTTTGCCTAATTACCTTGTTAAATGTGGATTTCAAATAACTCAAATGACAGCCTTGTCCCGTAATCCATTGAAATATATCATAATTGTTATCCCTAGTGGAAACATTTCTTCCCTAAGCACTAAATCCTATAGTTGAACCAGAGTGACTAGAATAGTAGGATAGTAAGAAAGAAGACAGCAATTGTATTTGAAAGATTTAGGAGACCCTCGCCTCTATATTGCTCAGTAGTTTATAGCATCATTCTTTAGGACAGCATCTCAACACTATTGCTAAAACATTGGGTCATCCACTGTTTTAGAAAGCCTTCTGCTTCTGATTGATGAGGCAGATGTTAAAACCATTGGATCTCAAACATTAATCTATTGCTTTACATCCTTCACTACGAATGAGGTTCATGTCCCCATGTTTTGTTCGGTGAAATATCATGAAGTTATATAAGACAATCAATAAATACATGAATGGCAGCGCTTGCAAAGACAGGATGTCTGATAAAAGTGAACCCAGATTCCTACAAACTACCAAATTGCTAGCTAGATTTCTTGGCATATGATGACATACTTAGACATATAAAAAATAGGGGCTGAAGAAAATTATTAGGGAATGTTTTCAAAGAGGCCACAATAAAATCTTTTTTTATCAGTATCCTCATTGTCACATGATACCTAGGAAGTTATGAATTTTACTGTAATTGCAATGTAGTAACCCTCAGAATCAAGCCCTAAGTTTGTTTTTCAGGAATTTTGAGACTCTGTCTATATAAAACAAGAGATTACTTGAACAAGGCCTCTTTAGAGGTTCAGAATTATATCCTATATCTTGCTATAAAATGTAAAAATGAAGCTTATTATTTGCTTGCTTTATATTCATTGTCATCAGTCACAACCTCTCTAACCTCCTATAATATTCAATAGCAGAATCTACATGGCTACACAGAGCATAACCCACAGTAAACCTTTGGTTTTAAGTGACCACAGATGACAATTTATTTATCTTTTTTTTTTTTTGCAGTAGGATACCAGAGAGTGTTAAGATCCCATCCAAGAATATTAATTATATTTCTGCTGTTTGCTGCTCTTTTTATTCCATGTAACATATTTTAATGTCCCCTATTTCTTGGAGTCTCTGTTGTCTTATCTGCGATATTTGAGAAAGGAATACGCACTCACACCACAGACATTCTGATAAACCACACAGAGCATACTTCAAAAATGTCCCACTGGAGGATGAGAAGACCGAGGAATGTATCCATTGACTCCTTTCCCCATTTGATTGAAGGAAGTACTTTTGGGATATACTTGCATGCAGCTTGGAAATTCTCTATAGCTTAGAGAAGTCAGCAGTGTGTGGAACTGCCGACCCTATACTGTAAGAATGAACAATTACTGTAATGTACATTTAGTAATTTTGGGGTAGAATGTTCTGTAAATATCTGTTAGGCCCATTTTTTTCTAGAGTCCCATTTAAGTCCAGTGTTTATTTAATTTCTGCTTTGATAATCTGTACAGCTCTGTCAGTGGGGTGTAGCAATCCCTGGAAATTTTGATGCTGCCGTTTACCTATTTTGCTTAGATCTAGTAGAAATTGATTTTTGAATTTGGAAGCTCCTGTGTTAGGTGCATATATATTTAGGATTGTTATGTCTTCTTATTGAATTTCTCCCTTTACCATTATATAATGACCATCTTTGTCTTTCTTTACCACCATTGATTTAAAGTCAATTTTATCTGATATGAGAACAACTACACCTGCTTTCGTTTGATTTCTGTTTGTATGAAATGTATTTTTCCATCCCTTCACTTTGAGTTAGTATAAGTCCTTGTGGGTTAGATGTGTTTCTTAGAGACAGAAGATAATTGGGTTGTACACTTGTAGCCCTGACTCAAGCATTACAAAAATCAATGTAACAAAAACATTTGTACCCCCTTCATATTTTGAAATTTAAAAAATGTGGGAAAAACACACTATAGTAAAATATTTGAACTACCCTTGACTCTCCAAACATGAATGTATAATATTTCATGTTTAATAACTAATGATTTATTAACCACATTATCCTGTTATATTTTAATAAATAAGAAAAAAGTTAAGTGTTTTTTAAATTACTACATAATAAAATGTCTCAAAACTTAGTGACTTAAAACAACACACATTTATTATTTCATAGTTTCTGTGGGTTAGGAATTTAGACACAGCTTACCTAGGGCATTTGCTTCAAAGTCACTCAAATGTTTGTGATCAAGATGTCAGGCAAGGCCTCAGTCATCTTAAAGCTTAAATGGAGAAGAATTTGCTTCTAAACTGACTTACATGGTTGTTAGTAGAATTCAGTTCTTTGTGAACTGATTAAACTAAAGGTCTAGTTAAACTACAGACCTTAGTGCATATCTGACTGATAGCTACAGGCTTTCCTTGGTGTCTTGCCAGGACAGCCTCTTCAATATTGCAGTTTTCTTCATCAAAGCATATAAGCCAAGAAAGCAATAGAGAGAGAGAGCCCACAAAGGAGACAGAAGTCAATCTTTTTTGTAACCTAAATACAGCAGTGACAATCTGTCGTTGTTGTTTTCTATTCTTTAAAAGTGAGTCACTAGGTCCAATTCACACTCAAGTGGAAGGAATTATACAAGAGTGTGAATACTAGGAAGTTGTATTATTATCGACCATCTTAGAAGTCTATTTATGATACACAAGGTGCTTACATTATGTGAGCAGAGGAAATGTGGTCTAGCACTGCAGTCCCCACCCCCAGCCACGGCCGGGTACTGGTCTAGCCCGTGGCCTGTTAGGAAAACAGGGCCTTGCAACTCCACCTGAGCTCTGCCTACCCTCTGCCTTCTCATGCTCCCTTGCTCTCCCCTCCCCAGCTACTCCCCCAATCCATGGAAAATTGTCTTCCATGAAACTGGTGTCTGGTGCCAAAAAGGTGGGGATCACTGGTCTAGTGCATCAAAACCATCTGCTATAATTAATTGTAAATTCTTTTGAATTCCTTAACACAGTAGATACATTTATGAAATTATGTCATGCCACATAAACATATTAATCAGTTAATTAAACAATAGATGCATAATTCATATTAAAGGTGCCATTACATCCACTTTTACTTGCTTTCCTCAAAAAAGACAAAAAAAGGGTAAAAGAAGTAGTTATGATATACATATTTTCATTAGAAGACATTGAAGTCCAGGGACCGCCTAGGTTGTTAAGCTGAGTGTTTCACAGAACACAGGCACGTTGAAACAGCCAAACTAAAAAATAATAAAGCAATTTTTCAATATCATTACTTGATTATGACCAAATTAATCATGACTAGCAAAAACACTAATCAAACCATGTAAAACAAATTGTATGCTAGAGAGATTTACAAATGAGTCAAGCTTAGTCTTGCTTTTTAAATTCAAATCTTCATTAAAATATCTTTATTTCAATAAAATTTAAGTAAAAGGCAAGCAGGAAAATAAGTATTTCCTTTCTCCCTAGGAAGAATATGGGTCTAATAGAGATGGGAGCTATGATTTATTAATTTTAACACTGTAAGCAAATTAAAGTGCTCTTATTTTTTGGTACTTTAAACCAAAGGGCTAAATCATATAGACATACAAAATAAATTTTCCTAAAATTTTCCATAAGAAAATATAACTAAGAGTCCTCAAATATTTTCCTATAGACTTGCCAGTGTTTTTACTCCAAGAACTGAAGGTATGTAAAACCTACCTACCTACTTAATTTTGCCTTTGGGAATAACTATCTAGGAAATAATTGGTAAGGAAATGCAAATTGTTTAAAATATAGACTAGATTTTCAATCAACTGATTAATTGCATTCATAGATTCAGGAAACAATTTTTTGTTTACATAGATGAACAGTTTCTAATAAAAAATTTAAAAGCCATTCCTGTTAGGTAACTTTACCTAGGGGTTTTGATGTGCTTCCTTTCTGTTATTTTAGATATTATGTTTGTTGGTATGTCTTATATCTTATACAATAACCTATTTTTACATGAGAGATGTTGCAACTTATTATCTATCCTAATCTATGAACATTTTTAATCAGATCCCTGGTTGTGGATTTTTTTCCTGGCTGAACCACTTTCAGCTTTTTATTGCAAGCTGAATCTCTTAATGTGGCTTTATACATGATATTTCATGAATTAGAAATGCATTTAGAAAATAATATGGAGACAAACTGAGTCAATTTGAAGCATTCTCTTCACTGATTAAAAAAAACTGTGACATTTAAAAGTAAATTTGATGCTCTCCAACTTAATGAAGAAATTGGGTCTTAGAAACATTTCAAAAGGAGAGTAATCATCATTGGCTTTCTCCCATAAAATCAGTTTCATATCTAACAAAAACGCATATTGCTAGAGGTTGCTGCTCTGTAGAGCCTGTCAGAGACCATTTTTTCTCATACTAGATGATGCTGGGTATGGACAGGAAAATATAAATACCATGATGAGAAAATCAGAACACGAGAAAAATCAGGAAATTCACATTAGATGTGTACTATGTTTTGTTTCACCTTGCTCAAGTTCAAAAGAATAATGAGTTAATTAGTTCAGGAACTGAACAGTCAGTTCTCTAAAATATGAATTAATTAGCTGAAATATCTAGAGGATAATAACTTAATTGAAATATTTGTTTACAATGTTTCTTTAATTTATTTTTATTGTGTGTATTTAAGGCAAATAACATGATGTTTTCAAATATACAATGATCTATATACAATGATACCTTCACTATAGCCACACACAACAAAATATCCATCACCTTCTATAGTTACTTTTTTTTTGTGGTGAGAGCACATAAAATCTATTCTCTTAGCACATTTTCAATATGCAATATTATTAACTGCAGTAGTTGGCTATACCAACTACATTCTCACCAACAGTGTATAAAGTTTTCCTTATCTCCACCCCTTGGCCAACAACTGTTATCTGTTGTCTTTTTCCTAGTAGCCATTCTATGTGGTGATATTTCATTGTGATTTTGATTTGTATTTTGAGATAGTTAGTGATATTGACCATCTTTTCATATACTTATCGGTCATTTTTATGTATTCTTCAGAAAAATGTCAGTTCAGATCTTTTGCTCATTTGTTAATTGAGTTATTTGAGTTTTTGGGTGAATTCCCCCATCAGATGTATGATTTGCAAATATTTTCTCCCAATCCACAGGTTACTTTTTCACTTTGTCTATTCATTCATTTGCTATGCTGAAGCTTTTTAGTCTGATGTAGTCCTACTTGTTTATTTTTCTTTTTGTTGCCCAAACTTTTGGTGTGATATTCAAAAAAATCATTGCCAAGACCAATATCAAAAAGTTTTATGTCTGTCTTCTTCTAGGAATTTTATGATTTCAGTTCTTACATTTAGGGATTTAATCCATTTTTACTTGATTTTTATGTGTGGTGTAAGATAAGTGTCCAGTTTCATTCTTTTTTATGTGAAAATTAAGTTTCCCCAATACTGTTTATTGGAGCCTATCATTTACCCATTGTGTCTTCTTGGTGGGTTTGTTAAAAGTTAGTTGACCATATATGTTTGAGTTTATTTCTAGACTCTCTATTCTATTCCATTTACCTGTGTGACTATTTTTATGACAGCACTGTACTGTTTTGATTATTATAGCTTTGTAACAAATTTTCACGTTTGCAGGGAAAGAGATGTATTTTGGAAGTGAAAATCTTCTAACTCAATTAGGGTATTCAATGAATAAATTAATATTTGAATTTTATGTCTTTGCATTTTTCAAGTGTAGATTTTCATGCTCAGTCAAACCCAAAATCAATCTTGTAAGCAAAAATATAAAAACAAATTAATGAATTTGTTACTTGTTATTTTGATCATAAAACATCAGCCAAATATAAAAAATATGCAACCTTTACCCCAAAATGAGAATTTACCATGTGTACACAATGCTTAAATAATGGGTATTTCATTAAAAATTCCAAAGAGAATCTTAAATTGTGGATTTAAAATGGGTATTAAATAAAATTTTATATGAAAATATATGCTGCTTTTCATTTCAGGGTGCACTAAAACTTTTTTGTGTTTGTATTATTTAGTTGTTGTGATTATAATTTTGATTCAATTCTGACTTGGGGGTAATATTTAATTTTTAAATTATTAAATTTGAAAAAATATTGAAAAATAAAGAAAGCAGAAAAAGTATCTCACCACATTTAATTGAGTATAAAATAAATAATGGCTAACCTGTCATTGTCATAAAACTGAAACTACATCTTAGCACTATTTTCATTTTATTAAAGGGTTTATATTCAAGGTTCTTAATTAAATGACTTTTTTTATTTATTAAAATGAACACATTTTTCCTCTTCATTCATTATAATATGCAGTTACATTAACAGAATTTGTCCTACAGAACCAAGCAAATAATACATTCATGATATCAGGGTATAATTAAAATATTTCTTGATTCAATATTCTTATGTTTTATTAAATAATTTTGAAACCCTTCAGTAAGAATATTCCTCAATTTATCCTACCACCTCATTATTCTGTATCTCTTAACTCATTGCAGCCTCTCTTTTCCCAGATTTTACTTTTGGTACTTTCATCTGTCATTTTCACTATAGAAAACAGATGGCACTCTCAAATTACAATAATCCAAGGAAACTTTAATAAATGATAAATTCATAAAGGTTTGGGGATGGTGTATGGGAACCACAAGTTGCTAGCATATTTAGAACTGAAGAGATGAGAGGATAGAGGTGTTACCAGAAACCAAAAAAGATAACTCCTTTAAAAAGTGACTTAGCCAAAGAGACTTGCAGGGAGAGGAATCTAAGAAATTAAATGTCCTGATCAACTCTGATCCCTCCCTTCAATCTCATTCTGGGGCTCAGCATTGGCTGAACTCAAGCATAAGCATAGACAAGGAGCCGGATGTAAGAAGTCCATACAGTCCCGTCACTGAGGCAGAGAAGAATGAATTCGAAGATATTTGGCAGAGTGCTATATTAGCTTTATGGAAATAATTAGAAGAAAGTAGGGCCATACTTCTGTTATAGGCCATCTGGATTCCGTAAGGGCCAAGGACAGAGGGATGTCAGGGGCCTAAAGCCTATCTAAAGTTGAATCAAACTGAGGGAAGGGTTAAAGTTGTCTTGCTCAATGGTCCTTATTTCTTCAATGGATACTTTTATTTAAGTTCAAAGAATTTACAATTCTTCCACATTTTTTACTTTCTGCATTCAGTAGGCTCTATGTTCAGCCAGGTGTAAGTAACTCACTGAGAACCTTGCTAATCTTTATAATCAGGTTCAAACTTACACACAACCTTTCAGACCACCAGGAATTAGTGGGATTTTAGCAAGGCATTCTGGCTGTCTCTTTCACTGGATATCCCTGTTAAATGTCTGGTCCACCACTGTGTTGTTTACTCCCGTCAGGACTGTGACCTCCAGCTATCCCATGTTAACCTGCCCTAATTATTCGCCACTGAGATCTCTATTGTTTTTGACAGTTCTGGACATGGATTTTTCTACAATTTACTCCAGATAAAATTAACCCATCTGAAAACACAGCAGGGCTGCTGGTCCTTAAGGCCTGTCCTACATGTTGGCGAGATAGGAACAATCCTTGCTGCAATGCCGTGGACTCTCAGTCTTACCAAGATCTAGTAGATTTTCTTGAATAAATGATTCTCAATTTGTTGAGTCTTTAGCTGGTTGTTTTAGACCCATTGCTTTTGGAACATATCATTAAGGTTAACCACACTTCTTACTCAGCCATTCTAGAAGTCCTCCTCTTTCCCATTCTACATTTTTTTCCAGAATTTTCTCACCTCAAGATGTTTCCTATCCCTGAGATTAGAAAGGCTATTTGTGGCAGTGCTTAAATAAATGATATTTTAGTTTATTTTTTTATGCCACTTTAATTAATCACATTATCACCATCTTATTTATAAATAGTATTTAATAATTTAATAATTTAACACAGTCCATTTCATAGTGCCTTATTTCAGAAAAGTATAATCTCCCCTAAATGACCTCTCTGTTTGCCTCTGTTAAAGAAAATGTTCCACTATGAACATCATAGAATCTGACTCAACTGTAAATGTAACCACAACACACAATTGCTTAAACAATAGATAACTCTAGCACCTCCCCAAATTTACAGTCTTCTGCCATATCTAGACCCATGGCACCTCTCTGCCTCATCATTGACTGACTTCCTAGCTTGTAGTTTACCTTTCAGCAACATGGAACTGAAAATACTTCCTTGCAAACCATGTTCTTTCACGTCTCTGCAACTTGGAATGTTTAGACTACAATGTGGCAATTGCTTTTACTTAAGGTTTATTTCATCATCATTCACTCATCATTTTTAAGAGTCAACAGGTACATATATATATATGTGTGTGTGTGTGTGTATACATATATATGTATATGTATGTTTATATATACTCTCAGAACATCCACATTTGAGGCTGTGTTGATTAGCTCTTCTACCTCTCTCATAGATCTTTCTGCACACCTGTAATATTTTACCATAGTTTTGAAACATTTTGTTAAAATTATTTTTGAGACTATCTTAGCCACTTATATGTTTGTTCCTCAAAGGCACATAGTCTTTCTTATTCTCAGTACTTACCACAGTACCTGGCAAAAAAATGAATTTTATTAATATCTATGAACAAAATCTAATTGATCTGGCATACAGAAATAAAAATTATAATTTGTTCTCCTGTATATAAATTTACATATATCCATTTACATCAATCCAATTTTTTTCACAGCAATTTTTTGAACATAAACCCAATGACTATGAATTTCATCTGTAAAAAGGCAAGGATGGGCAGATGTACAATTCCATGAGCCTAATTATCTTTTGCCGTTGAGAAGAAAACAAGCTGTCAAAAGGGCACTGGATGTTGCACTATTCTTTGCACTGGGTTAGAGATTATTGTTAATTTCATCATAGGCAAGATCAAAACTGCACTATGTTACTGTGTCACCATGTCACTGTACACTTGTGCTTCTGGCTTTTACAATTTCCCCCCAAATTCATTGCCTGAGGCACCAAGACTATGCACAGATGGTGCCTACTCTACACACAGCAACCTGACCTATGTTCCTTTTGAGGATTTTTATGATGGTCATTTTGAAAATGATTGATGGCATTCTTATAAAGACAGACCTTAGGTTTCAAAAGAGATATTTAGAATGCATAAAAATAGTACTTCATTTTATTTTCTTCATATGTTTTATTATATTAACAATTAAAATTAAAAAGATTTGGGAAAACAATGTCAATTTTATTAGTGATATTATAGTGATATAATCTCACATTTTGAATCATTTTTATTAATAATAAAAGAGAAAATATAGCACCACTGCAAGACACATTTAAAGTCAGTGCTATATCAGTTAGATTTGGTATCACTATCTTTGATTTTTAAAACTGGAGCCCATTCTTTGAGGTAAAGTATCACAAAAATGGGAAAACACCACACATACCTACCATTAAATCAGCACTAATTGATTAACACTTATGTGCATATATGGAAGTAACATTCATCGGGTGTCAGGCAGGTGGAAGTGGGGAGGAGGGGATGAGCAAATTCACACCTATTGGATATGGTGCGTGCTTTCTGGGGGATGGGCTCGCTGTGGCTCTGACTTGGGTGGTGCAAAGGCAATATATGCAACCAAAGTGTTTGTACCCCCATAATATTCTGAAATTTAAAAACAATAGATAAATCATGACAGGGCGGATAAAATCCTCAACTAATGAAAGTATTCAAGCAATGGAAATTGGACAAAGTCCACACAGAGAACATGGCTCCTAAATAACGGTTTTTAGTAATTTCTTAGTCTATTTGTTCCTTATTTACTCATTTAATGCAGGTACATGTTTCAGTATTTAAAAAATGCAAAGACCTAGCTAAGCACTGAAAATACAATGATTTTTTAAAAAAATAAATAATCTTCATTAATTCATATTCTAACCAGAGAAAAATAAATCCAAATGAATAATGCATAAACATACTCATTATAAACACAATGAAGAATACACACTAACAGTAAATCTTTTAAGATTTGATTAGATATTCTGGATAATGCAAATTATCCAGGAAAATATAAATATCAGGGGAAAATAAGAGCTAAAACTGTCATTATTTTAAATAATATGTTTGTCTACACAGAAGGTCAATAGAATGAATCATCAATGAACAAACTCTTCTAATTTAAACATGTTCAGCAAATTGACCTAATACAGGTTCCATATATTAAAAGTAATGACCTTATATCCATCAGCAAAATGAAATAGATGGAGAAAAATTTAAAATTTACTATTGGATATTGATTAATACCTTTTATTCCATGTACTGTGAAAACTTCAATGAAAAAAGTTAACAAAAATTAATTAAAAAATTGGAAGAGATAATTCTTCTACTGAATATTGGGTTAAACATATTATTGATTTCCTGCATAGCTTGGCCACAAATGTACAATGTCCTAAATAGTACATTATTTAGCTATCAATTTAATCATTATCATTGTAACTGTAAGTAGAATTGCTAGATTGTACGAGTATACTTATTAAAATTTAGTGAGTAATACCAAATTATTTTCCAAATTATTCATGTAAATTATAATCCCAGGATGAGCATATCATGAGCCTTTTTAATAGGTTCATTCAGGAAGATGTAGAATGCCTTATTTTGGATTCAATTTTCATTTCCTATTTACCAATAAAATTAACTTTTTTTCTTATGATTAGTGGCCATTTATGTTTTTTCTGGAGTGAAATGCCTATTCATGTTTTTTGCCTATTTTTGTTTTAGGCTTTCTCAAATTTACTCACAGGCATGTTTACTTTTATTTATTTACATTTCTTAACTTTTCTGTCAGTCTTATTATTAATAATTTAAAAATATATTTAATATTTATGTATGTGTACCAAGAAAGGTTACTGTGTATATAAAACAGAATGCCACTCCCTTTTACAGTACAAAGAAGGAATGAAGAAAGGAGAAAAGGGGGAAGGAAAGTAAGAAGAAAGGACAGGCAGACAAAACTATCACCAAGCAATTCTAGCTCTTGGTATCTTCTCTAGAGAAATATTTCTTGCCTGTGTATGTATCGGGTGAGGAAGAACAAACTGATTCGTTTTCTAAGTTTGTGATTTCCTTTTATTTTTCTTCCAGGACCCTTTATCCTAATTTTAAGTAACTACACATTTGTAGTATTTATTATCTGTAATATAATTAAGCTGTGAATGTGGATTATGAATAGTATTATTTATTTGTTTATTCTTGGTCTCAACAATCTGGGGGATATACTGAGCGATTCAGATCTTGGTGGTCACTATTGTCTTATGGTAACCTGAAATTCTCTGTGTTTTGTTATCATTTTTTCCTTTGTAAAGTAGCAGTGTTTTTCACATAATAGGTTTTCAATATATGTTTGTAAGATGGATGAGTTAAACAAGTAAAACTCTTTGATCTTTCCTTTTTCTTTTAGATCACCACCTTAGATGGCAAGCTTAATGTTTTGTTGTTTTCTCTTTTCATTAAAATTTGTTTCAAAAGTTATTTAAATTCTCTAATAAAAATAAGCTTATTTCAGCCAAATTGATTTATATAGATAGTTAAAACCCTGAAGGTCTCTCTGGAGATGTATAGACCATTGGAATTCTGGATGTTTTGCATATGTATCTATATCAAACAATGCACTTATTTATTTAGCAATAGATTATAAGACCTGTACTGAATAACTAGAACGTGTGAATACACAATATTGTAATAACAAATAAAAGAAGTGGCCTCTCCATATTGTCAATATTCATAAATACAGTGGGCCATTCAAGTCACTCTCGTTTATGATGCCATCAAGAAAAACTGGCAAGACATTTATTCCTCCTTGTGATTTAACTTTGTAAATCATGCCCAGCAATTTATACAATGCCTGTGAAATATTCAAGTATGTTGAAAGAGAATGGTTTAATAATATAAAACCACATATAATATATGTAATATACAATATGTATTATAATAGCCATGATACACACAAACACATAGATACATGTAATATGCTACTATCTATTACTATCTATACTAATACTAAGTACAAATGAATGTACATGTAGGAGATGATGTATTTTGAATAGGACAAAACAATTCTTCCATGGTGTGTTGGGAGAATAAATAATCATTATGTGTCAGGTCATCCACTCTGAAAGATTTAAGGGAATATACTTATGAAAAAATCATATTTGTTAAGTAGATATGAACATTTTTCTACTCTTAATGTGTTTCAATGTACATTTGAAAACTGATGACCCATTGTCAACAGTTTTTAAACTGTAGCATGAATTGACACAGGATGTTTTTACATTGTAATGATTATTTTTAACTAGAAGGTCTGATTTGTTAGCCCAAGCCCCTTAGATGGAAACAATATTTTTAAAAATCTTATAAATGTACATGTTTCTAATTTTCACTAGATCTTTAGCTTAAAGTCCCATGATATGCTTCCCTCTGATGTTCATCTGTCCATCTGTTAGACCAGAGTCCATGGTTATGGTACCCTACCCACACACAGACAATACAATGCTTCAACAACTTTCTCATATTGTTGATTGTCATCTCTATTTTTGTTTTATTTGACTCCAAAGAATGTGAGTTGAAAGGAAAGGCTAAAAGTTTATGGTGTCATAAAATAGTTTTAAAAAGATGTCTTGTTGAGCATATTTCTTTTAGGATTTTTTTTTCTTTTTTAAGTGCTCATGAAATTATTCATTTAAAGAATTGATGATTTTAGAAATTGACCTGCCATTGGAAAAAATGTTTTATGTCTATGCAAGAGTATAAAACTTGACATATTCGTTTATTTTGAATTTGAAAACTCTTTGTACTTGGTCAAGATTAAAAAAGATAAAAATAATTTTCATCATGGATTTCATGTTTTAGAATTATCCAAGCATAATAATAAGGAACAGTTGAAACAAATGGGGTCTAACATATATCATTGAGTTTAATAACTTATCAAGATAGATAATTTTAAAAAGCAAAATGAATTCATTCTCTTTTCAATCCACCAAACTTTTGTTGTTAATATGTACCTATCATTGTGTTAAGAGCTATGGAAACAACATTAATTTCTCTGCACTTAAGACTTTTTTTCTCTTTTTTTATGGGGGTGGGAAAGTAAGGAAGTAAACAAATAAAATATATAAATATTTTTAATTGTTATAGTAATGCATTATAGAAAATTCTAACAGAGTATAAGATGTGGCATCTAGATCAAATAGAGTGGTCTAAGAAAGCACCATGGAAGGTGAGACTTTTTGTACGAGAGGAGATCATACATAAAAAGCCACTACTTCATGCTATTGAACAAAGAGCTCTAGGAGTGTTTTTTATGTTCTCAAAAAATCTTTCACAATATTTAGGGCTACAGTGTTTTTTAGATGGCCTTGACATTGGTTGTTACTTCATGATTATGTTATTATGCTCCCTTTATTCCAGAGTACATGATAGTACATTTAATTGATTTTGGAATAAGAATAGGTAATTATGAGAATGGCTAGGTTCTTTTTTCTCTTTTTACTAAAAGTATATTTTGAATGCCACAAATTATTTTAACAAAATGTAATCTTACCAGTCATTATGATAATTTTCTTTTTTGCACAATATATTATACATGTTCCCTTAAACACGTGTAGCCCATGGTGACACTTAGGATCTGACAGACATGCCCTGTGAGGATATAATGTTGAAACAAAAAATGCAAATTGAAACTCCAAGGAAAATAAAATTGATTTGCTCACACGGTGGTGTTGGATAGAGAAGATGAGGAATAAAGAAAAAGGGTAGGCAACTTCAGAGAAAAGAGATATTTCCACTTGAGTAAATATAACTTATTTTGCCTTATTTTCTTCAAAAACATAGAATACTTTGTTGGTAAAGGGCAGATGTGGGAAAGTGAACGAGAAAAGCACACCAGATAGAACACATTACATTTATATGTTTCAGGAACTGACAGCTTACCCACTGAAAAGCTAGACATTTGGGAAAATAAAGGGAAATTTGACACAGAATTGTTAGTAAACAGTCTCAGTAAATAGGATAAAAAAATGAGAGTAATAGGAAACTTAGAGATACATAGGTAATTTTAGGTTCCACATGCAACAAACATTTTCAATTGGATATATTTGTTTTAAAATATATTTGTTCAATGAATAAATAGATCTGCAGTATTTTATATTAGAGCACAAGAAATGGTGTGGATACTTTTAAGAACATGAATTTCAGCTGGCACTAGAGTTAGAAGGTTTTAGTGCAAGGTGAAAAGGTTTTTTTCAGAATCCTCTTCCTTGTCTATATTAGATGATAAAACTGATCCCTCTAAACACTAGATTCTTGACACTTGTTTTTGTTCTCATTTGTTAAAGTTTTTATTTTCAATTATTATGGGTACACAATAGTTGTATGTATTTATAGGGTGCATGTGATGTTTTAATACATGCATACAATGTGACTTAATCAAATCAGGGTAATTGGAGTATCCATTACCTCAGGCATTTATTATTTCTTTGTGTTAGGAACATTCTATTTCCACTCTTTTAGTTAGTTTAAAGTATACCCTAACTTATTGTTGATTATAGTCACTTTGTTGTGCTATCAAATATTGTTTACACTTGTGTTTTTAAAGGCTTGCTTCATTGTTGCAATAGGCAAAGACACACATTATAATACCAAATTGTCATTTTCCTTTAACTCTCATGTGTTGTCCCAGGGCTGCTCATTCTCAGGGTCTGGATGTTCAACATGATGTAGAATATTCCCAGTGATGGCTAGTAATATCAGCAAGTTCACTTAGATTATAAACTGATCATTACTTGGCAGCTCTCTTCATTTTGCTTCTTCAAAGAGGAGAAGCCAAAGTGCTTAGTCAGCATGTGACATGTCATCTTAACAAGCAGAACGTTCAGACTAAGAGAACACGTAAGGGAGAGAAAAGTCAGCTAAAACACTATTGCAATTAATATTGGAGCCCAGCAAAGTGGCATCATATACAATCGATATAGAAATCAAAAATTCTCCAATTAATCAAAAATAATGAGAGAGAATATGTCATGGATGAATATTTTGTTCACAGCAAAACTTAGGGATAAAGTTACCAAGATATGTGCAAAATCTCTATGAAGTGAACGATGACAGTCTATTGAAGAATAAAAATAATAAGGTCCAAAAATATTCATAGAAATGCCATGTTAATTAATGGAAAGACTCAATATTTTAAAGATTTCAGCTCTCCCTAAATCTTATAATGGAGCTATAGTAAGTCACCAGAATGACATTAATGGCAGAATAGAAAGAATAATAATATAGTATCACAAAAAATACCCATAACTTAATATTTAATGAAGTTATTTTAAATAATGAAGAATATTTGTAAAAGTATATATATATATCTATATCTATCTAATGATGAAATCAAAAGGAGAAATATTGAAATGTTTTATAATAGATTTCAAAATTTTGATACATAAGACTATAGCCGGGCGCGGTGGCTCACGCCTGTAATCCTAGCTCTGGGAGGCCGAGGCGGGTGGATCGCTCGAGGTCAGGAGTTCGAGACCAGCCTGAGCAAGAGTGAGACCCCGTCTCTAGTAAACTAGAAAGAAATTATCGGCCAACTAAAAATATATATACAAAAAAATTAGCCGGGCATGGTGGCTCATGCCTGTAGTCCCAGCTACTCGGGAGGCTGAGGCAGTAGGATCGCTTAAGCCCAGGAGTCTGAGGTTGCTGTGAGCTAGGCTGATGCCACGGCACTCACTCTAGCCCGGGCAACAAAGTGAGACTCTGTCTCAAAAAAAAAAAAAAAAAAAAAAAAAAAAAAGACTATAAATGAAAAGAAAAACAAAGTGCAAAAAATAATTGTTACATAAATGTATTTACATATGTATGAAATATAACATATAAGTATTCATAATTAATGGCATCTAATTCTTAGAATTTAAGAGTTTTCAGGTGGATTTTGTTTAGTTTTATGAAAGTGAAGTGAATACATGTAATTGAGATAGATGTCTATGGTATATTATCTTTGACCCCAAATATTTACTTCCCTACTCATTGCCATGCCCTTTGAATGAGGAATATACTTCCCACCCTGTTGAATTTTGAGCTTGACCATTTGATTAACCCAAGCACAAGTTTTAAAAGTTTTTAAAACTTGTGCTTGGATGTAGTATATATCATGGAAGTATATAGTATAGTAGTATATGTAGTATATATCATAGTAGTATATGTAGTATATATCATATAGCAGAATTGGTTCCTCTTTTTGTTTTCCATGTTGTCTATGACAAATATTCTTTGCTTGGCCAAAGTTTATTCAGGCTTCTGAATCTTCTCCTAGGCTCATCTCTGCACTTTCTTATAAAATCCAGTTTTATTAAAAGAAGCCTACTAAATCAGTTTAGCCAGAACCCCCTATTCTTGATATTTGATTATCCTCAATATCTGATCGGGTTCCTCATCCTCCACTGTCCTCCAGATGATGTCTAATCACCCTGGCCTTTCTTCAGCAAGAGTTCTGTTAAATCAGTTTAGCCAGAATTCTCCTTACCCCTGATATTTTCCTCTTAGAATTTTCTACCCACTTACCCCTCAACCTGCTCCTTGGTTATAAATTTCCTCTTGCTCATGCTACATTTGGAGTTGAGCCCAATATCTCCCCCCCCCCACAAGACCCCATTGCAGCAGTTCCTATACCTATCGCGATGGTCCGAAATAAAGTCTTCCTTACCATGCTTAAACAAGTACCATTGAATATTTTTTTCTTTAACACCTGCCAGGGGTGCGTTACCTGCTGCCTTAAAGCCGCATGTGGACTTTTAGGTCCTTAAGTGCTGTCTTTTGACTGAATCCAAATTGTATAGAACAAATCCTTTTATCAAAAGGGGTGAAGCCGAGAAAAGTTAAGTTTTCTTGCCTCCTTTGGTGCTTAAAATAGAACAGTCTTTGGGTAAATGCCCAGTAGTGGGATTGCAGGATCAAATGGTAAGTCAACTTTTAGTTCTTTGAGGAATCTCCATACTATTTTCCATAGAGGTAATTTGCAGTACCACCAACAGAGTATAAGTGTTCCTAGCTCTCTGCATCCATGCCAGCATCTATTGTTTTGGACCTTTTAATAAAAGGCATTCTGACTGGGGTAAGGTGATATCTCATTGTGGTTTTGATTTGTATTTCTCTGATGATTAGTGACATTGAGTATTCTCTTCTTATGTTTATTGACTATTTGTCTATATTCTTTTAAGAAGCGTCTGTTCTTGTCTTTTGCTCACTTTTTAGTGGGGTTGTCTGATTTTTTTCTTGCTGATTTGCTTGAGTTCTAGGATAATTTAATGCCTCTAACACAATTTGGATGGAACTGGAAACCATTATCCTAAGTAAAGTATCTAACGAATGGAAAAACAAGCACCCCATGTATTTGCTATTAAATTGGAACTAACCAATAAGCACACATTTGCATAGAGGGAAGTAAATCTCAAAGGAAATCAAGCAGAGAGGAGGGGGTAGGAGAGGATAGGCAAAAAGCTACCTAACGGGTACAATGAACGCTATCTGGGTGACAGGCACACTTTTAACCCTGACTTGAGTATTACAAAAGCGATCCATGTAAACAAAAACATTTGTAACCCCATAATACTTTGAAATAAAAAGAGAGAATAAACTGGAAATCAGAAGGCTGCAGTTTGCCTACCCAGGCTTCTCTTTCAGTCTGAGTTATGGAATGAGAACAGATGGTGAGGATACTCATGGCATTACTGTCTGGAGCTTCATAGATTATTAAGAGTAGGGTGACAGCATACTTTTTGTTCAAAACTGGATATTGTGAAGTGAAAAGGTGACACAAAAATAATGAGAATAAGATAATGTGTAAAATATAAAAAATTGGTTTGATTATAAAGTGATTTATTAAAAAATTTAAAGGAATGCATATTTCCTTAAACTATAGAGACTTATAACTTACATGTACTTTACATTAGAATATAACTGTAATGTAAATATATCACTAAAGGGGCACCATCATCGACTGTCCCCACAGTGTGGAGCAAAGCCCTGGACTAGAAGAGAATCTATTGAGTTTTTGCTATTATTCTTGAACCCCTTGGCAAGGAGTCAGTAACACAGCCTAGATATCATTAAGTTGAGGAAAGGAAAGTGAGGCAAGGAATTCAGAGATTATTGATAACTCTGATGACCTTTCTGTATAAGAAAGTGTTAGATTTGTCTCCCCTCTTATACAGATAATCTGATACTTGACAATGTAAAACTTTCCCTAGTTGTATATATAGAAATTTTAAGGACATGGACATATTTCTCTCAATTAAAAAAAATATATATATAAATGTCCTTTACAGAGGCATGAAAGAACAATCAGCTTTGTTATGTTTTAGGGCATTTTGTAGATCTATTTCTTAAATGTGGAAGATTAGAAAGCAAATAAACAAATGAAAATGTTAGCTCTTAGATTACTTTCAAAATGTACATGTTTTGCCAAATTTCATTCATTTATAAAAGGTCATCCATCCCAGTTCTTTATTTGATTTTCTTTATTTGTTTATATCTATCTAGATAATAAAAAGTACCCAAGTATTAACTGTGGTATGCCAGCTGCTAAGAGAAAGAGAAAGATATAGATTAATTTCCTTTAACTGAGAAGGAAAAAAAAAAGAGAGAACAGTATTTCTCTTACTAAAAATTACATAAATGTATAAATTATTTGATTGACATTGATTTCCTGAAGTTTCTATTTTCAGAGAATGTTATTTAGATGAGTGTGTTATTCAAAACCTGAAAGAGGTCTCTCTAAAACTTAAGTATCAGGAAAGCAAAGATCAATAAAAGAAATAAATTCATTTTAAAAATCAGACATGAATGTGAGATACAAGCTCTAAAGCAAATTAAATTCTCTAGAGCTGCCCATCAGCCAGCCACGACAGGTTTGAAGGTCATTGTTGCTGGCTATTTGGCCAAATTTCAACTCAATTTCAGCCCTGATCAGTGATTCAAAACTGACCCACACAGATGGGCAACCATGTGGTGCCCCAGTGCATATTAATCAGAAGATTTCCTTACTCTATAAAGGAACAGATCAGATGTTTAAAGAGAAACTGTGTAAGGACAAAATGCAGAAGGCTTGAGAGATGTGCCAAATAATTCTGAGACACTTTGCATATTGACTTTTCACTCTGTGATGCCTTCTTGCCTGTAGGGAATCTAGATCCTATGTAAATCATTTTTCCAAGCGTGAAAGCAAGCAATCAAGGAATAAATATCCAGTTCAAATGATTTGCAGTCATTTTAGCTTTATAGAATACAAGACATCCTAACTGTCTATATTATTGATTCTCCATAGTGGAATATATTAATAGTTAGTGTCCTAGGGGTATGGAGAACGGAAAGTGTGAAGTAATTGAAGCATGAATGTACATGACTTTGAGAATTCTATCTCATTTTAAATTAAAATTTAAGTAATATCTACATTGGTTTAAATAACTTGTGCTTCCTTTATTGTCTAATTATAAATATCTGAAAACGATTTCCATTTCCTCAGTATTCTTTGGTAAAAATGACTGTGTGTAGGCAAAATAAATAATAGTAATAATCAGAAATATAGGATGCAGTAAAAATTATTTGAATATTTTCTGTTTACATACATACTTTTATTTCCTCACTAGATGCATTTATAAGAAAAGAAACAACTGGAATAATTTTATAACTAGACCAAATCACCCAATAGAGCAAACAAAAATTGCTTTATCTTCACGTTATGAATAGAAAAGGTAATAAAATATAATATTAAGTTTAAAAACTCACTTAATATGAATTATCTCATTCTCAAATTCAGATACACCCTTTTATTGGACAAAACTTCTATTAAAAATGGCCTATTTTGATAATTCAACTAAGTGAGCTATAGAAAGCTACTTCATTCTTCATTATATAACCAAACTTATCAAATCTGTGTCCTTTTTAATCCATTCTTTGCAACAAAAAGGTACAACATCTTTCTGAAATGTAAATTGTTAAATCACTTTAATAAATCCTAGAATTTCTGACTGGGTATATTCCTCTGTACTTATTTTTTTCCTGTTATGCCACTTTGCTCCTATGGATATTTTTATGGCTTTTAAAATTTTTTTCCACCATACATATATGATTATGATTAATATTCCTCTTGAAAAATCACAATTTTCTACCTCTCCAAGTTTATATCACTTACTTTATAAAGTAGAGCTTGTTTTATTGTATTCTCAAACCCGTTATGAATAATCAGAACTTGTTTTATTCTTTGAAATGTTTTCCCTTGTGAATCAGTTGAATTGGTAACCTGTGGTTCCATCCAATTTGGAATCCCTCAAACATTTCCAAACTTGACACTCTCCTATTTATCCTCAAAGCACAAGCAATTGTGCTTTTGACAGGCATTGTACTGTAACCTTTGCTGGTGCTATCTCTTATATTAATCCTCTCAACAACCCTGTTGTGTGCTACCATGGCACCCTCTATTTCTCTTTTCTCATGTTCATTACACATGAAAGCATATGCTCAATTTCCCTTTTTTCCTCTTAATTTGTAAGCTCCAAGTTAAAGACCCTCTTGACATGTATCTATCTTGTTCCTAGAAATAATCCACAATAATATAACTGTCACATAGTATTTAGTCAATAAACATTTATTGAACAAACAAGTTAATGATTGGAAGAGGGAGATATTATTTCTATTACTAATGCAGAATCTGAGGCTAACCAAATTTAAGTACCTTGCCCACCTTCACAATCTGATAAGTAGCAGAGCTAGAAGTTTAAGACCCATGTATATATATCTATACAACCTAGATAAGTCTCACTAGAAAGCCCTTGCTCTTAACCATCACATTAGCACATGCAGATACTTTTCTTTGTCATGCCTGTCTAATCAGTTACCAAGCCTCATTTTTATTTTTATTTGTTTGTTCTAGCAATTTGTTTTCATCACATTTTTTTCTATGTCCATTTATCCAACAGCTACTTTATCTCAATCATCTGGTATCTGCTTTTTTTTTCATTCTTTTTCTCTCTGATAATACAGCCATACAAAAGCACTAGTTTCACTCCCCTAAAATATTTTTATTTTTGTTTTATAACACAGCTTTTTTGGCATTAAATATCATCATACAGAGTTTCCAAATTATATTGTGTAAGGCCGTAAGCCTAATGGTTTTTCTGGAGTGCAGTGAGGGATAGTGCCTTAGGAAGCACAGCTATGATACCCTTATCCCCTAATTTAAACAGAACAAATCTGGTTTTGTCAGTTTTATAGATTGATTTTTCTACTATTTTAATTTGAAGAAAGGATTCTGATATCGTCAGTAGTTGTAATAGTAGTAGCAATGGCAGTAGTAGCAATAGTAGAGATAAATATTACTTACTTACCCCAATACTTCATAATCCAAACTTTAAACCAAAGGCTACAAATTAACTTCCTTAATCCCTATTACTATCTTATTTTATATAAACACTTAGTGTTCAAGAGTGTGTTTCCTCTAGTTTGCTATGTAGGCTACATTCTGGTTCAGTTCCAAAGCATCTTCAGAGATGGATGATAATTGCAAGAATATTCAGGAGTTTAAGATGTCAAAGAAGGTCAACATTTAAATCATATACACTCCCAGGATTTTATAATCAATAAACCTGAGAATATGTCATAAAATCTATCACTTTTTGGCATAGCTCAAAAATCAAGTATCCCAGACAACACAACTTCCTTCTGCTCACCTAACTAACGTATTCTTCCTGAAGTAAGGCTTTGAATTGTATTTTGGTATAGTATGGTACTAAAATAGATTTTCCAAGCCCTTTGTCCTCCTCCATACCTATATGTAAAACTGTTACAAGCTTAAAGAGTTCTTGTGACCATACCCCCCTTCCTCTTTCCTCTTTGCCCTTGAAAGGCACTATTGAAGGGAGTTCATATTTAGACTGTCTTTCTGTGATGACAGCTATTTATGTTATTTACTAATGATTAAAAGGGCTCCTTAAGAGATTTTGGTTTACACTCATTTTTTTAAGAGGCATTAATTATTTAACCTCTCATTAAAATGTGTGTGTGTGCATGTGTTTTAATTTAATAGTTGATAATTTGAGTGAAGAAAGAAACTGCCAGTAATTTATCTTCTTTTGCTAAGATAAATATGCCTGGTCTTGTGTTTCTTTTTTACTGTCAAATTATTTTTTCAAACCAAAGTACAAAAGAAAACTATTAACTGAAATATTTAACAAACAATTAAAATAATACAGGAAAAAATTGTACCACCCTGAATTCTCTGCCAGTTTGAGATGAAACACCTAAAATTAGAAGCCTTTTCCCTGTGGCCAGACGAAGATGTACAAAATTATTGTCCTTAAGTTTAGTCATCAGCCTTAAGACTAATTTCCAAATATACATCATGGATTTTATTTCCAAGGACCATGTCTATTTTGCCTTTTCTCACTTTTTTAGGAACCCTCTGTTTAAAAAAAAAAGTTTTGTGGGGCTCCATCTTAGAGGAGAATACGTATAGACTGTTTTTGTGTGTATTGAATTAATTTGCCTCTATCTGTTTTGTTATTAAGAATCTAACCTGAACAATTAGTCCCAAGTCTAACAGAACATGAAGAAAACAAAATCTTTGATCTTGGAACTCTGTGATTATCAGTGATCTCTGGAAAATCCACATCAAAGTAAGTCCCTCCTCCTGGTTATTGAATTGGGTTTAATTGCTTATCAATTTAAGTCTATGTCAGGATCACAGAGGTGTGGTACAAACCATGCCTCAGGGATCTAGTGAGGGATTCTATAAATTGATTATATATGGGAGGCATTGACCAAAGTTAGTTATTAACAAATATTAAGATGCCTTAAGGAAGCCAAGTCATCACTTAGACCCAGATAATGGAAAATAGTGCCATTATTTTACCCAACTAGAGTAGACCACATAAATAATTCAACTACATACACTTGACCTTAATCCAATAAATTATAGATAAGATGGCTGAGTTTGTTTCTCTTAAAGAAATGATCATAGTTATTGTCAGTTTAAGAGTAGCCTCTAGGGCTATATACTCTTTTGGTGGTGTTCCTACGTTATTTACCTCTCCTCCTCTTTATCCATCCATAGCTCATTCTCTTTTGTGAGAACATTTAATTTTGGAGTTCTCAAGTTTAGTTCTTGATCTCTTTACTTTTCTGTCTATTCTCACTTTTTTGGAAATATCATGCAGTCACATGGCTTTAAATAGCATCTACAGTCATCTCTCGGTATCCACACAGGATTGGTTCAAGGACCCCTCCAGGATACTAAAATCTGTGGATGCTCAAGTTCCTTATATAAAATGGCATAGTACTTGCGTGTAACCTATGCATATCCTCCCATATACTTTAGATCATTTCTAGATTACTTATAATACCTGATACAATGTAAATGCTGTATAAATAGACTATATTTTTATTTGTATTATTTTTATTATTGTACCATTATTTTTTCTCTGAATATTTTTAATATACAGTTGCTTGAATCTGCTGATTCAAAACCCATGGATGTGGAGGGCTGACTAAATGCTGATGATGCCCAAATTCATTATCTTCTTCCCTAACGGTAGGCCCTTATAAGCAAATGACTACTCGACTTGCCAACTTAGATTAATAGACATGTCACACTACATTTTTAAAAATTACACTCTATTCTTTCTCTTAAAAGTTATCAGTCATTTTTTTCTTTTTCTTTTTCTTTTTTTTAAATCTTAGCTTCTGACCTCCTTTCTTACTAGTCTCTCCCTAGCTCACTGCTCTAGCCACTCTCCCCTAGCCACACTGGCCTTGCTCTTCCTGAAATATTTTAGGTACATTCTTGCCTTAGAGCATTGGAGCTAAACTTTTTATTTTCCTGGAAGGCTGTTTCGCTACCCTTCTCTTTCATGTCATCTTAACTAGCTTCTTCATCTTTTTACTCAAATCTCACCTTCATCATGAAGCCTACTCTGACTTCTCTACTTAACACTGTAATCAGTCACCGACCCACACTATACACTTCCTACTCAATGACCCCTCTTGTTATTTAACTTCTATTTGGTTTGAATTTTACAGTCCTTGTCTTTAGCACACTATACATTCATGCATCACTTAACCACTTAATGATGAGGATGTCTTCTTAGAAAAGCATCCTTAGGCGATTTTGTCTTGTGTGAGCATCACCGAGTGTATGTACACAAGCCTGTGTGGTATAGCCTACCTCACACTCAGGCTATATGGTGTAGTCTATTGCTCCTAGGCTATAAACCTATAGAGTATATTACTGTACTGAATACTGCAGGCAATTGTAACACAATGGTAAGTATTTGTATGTCTAAACATATCTACACATAGAAAAGATACAGTAAAAAATGGTACACCTGTAAAAGGCACTTATGAATGGAGCTTACAGGACTGGAAGTTGCTCTAGGTTTGTCAGTGAGTGAGTGGTGAGTGAATGTGCAGGCCTAGGACATTGCTGTACACTATGGTAAATTTTATAAACACTGTACACTACACTAAATTTAGAAAAATATTCTTGCTTCCTAATGGAATAACCTTAGCACACTGCTGTTACTGTTTTTACTTTATAAACTTTTTATTTTTTAAATTTTTTTGACTATTTTATAACACTTAGCTTAAAATATAAACACATTGCACAGCTATACAAAAATATTTTCTTTTTAATATCCTTATTTTATAAGTTTTCATTCTATTCTTAAAATTTTTTATTTATTTTTTTCCTTTTTAAATCTTTGTGTTGAGAATTATGATACAAACACACGCATTAACCTAGGCCTACACAGAGTCAGAATCATCCATATCACTGGTTCCCACCTCCACATCTTGTCCCACTGGAAGGTCTTTGGGGGCAATAACATGCTTGGAACAGGATCTGTGATCACGATGTATTCTTCTGGAATTCCTCCTGAAGGATCTGCCTAAAGCTGTTTTACAGTTAATATTTTTAATAATTAGAAGGAGTACACTCTAAAATAACCATGAAAGGCATAGTGAATATATAAGGCAGTAACATAGTCATTAATTATTATCAACTATTATGTACTTTCATATGGCTGGAAGTGCAGGAGGTGTGTTTACATGAGCATGACCACAAACGTGAGTAGTGCATTGCACTATGACATTACCATGGCTATGATGTCACTAAATTATAGGATTTTTTAAAGTTTCATTATAATGTTATGGGACCACTGTTGGATATGTGGTTTGTTGTTCACCAAAATGTCATTATGTGGCACATTACTGTGTACAGAAATTTCACTAATTTCAAGGGTGATGATCATCTCATCCTGGAATATGAGGTTTTGCTTTCATGCGAAAAGTTTCTGTATACTACTATGTTTATTTCACTTTTAGGAGAAGTAAATTAAAAGTCATAATTTACGTGTATGTTTAGTATTTGGAGATGATTTTGATTCAAACATATAATAAATTACATATATATATAAATCTTTAAGCTGGTGTATAGGATTTGGCTACACAAACACACTTATGCTAGTTTCAATTTGCATCATCAAAGTAAAATAGTTACTCAATAATAATTGTCCCATTTTTATGTATGAATTTTTAGAATAAATATAATAATTATATACATAATGAACTCATATGATAGACTTGGAAAAGAAAGATCAAGGAAAAGCTTAATTGTTCTGACAGGCTAAAGTAGGTTTGCGGGTGAAAAGCAGCAAAAGTGAAGAAATGTATTGGAAGACTCCTTGTTACAAGCAGAAAACTGCTGCATTCAGACTACATTTATTATTCAGAGTATGCACTAAAATCACAACTCTGATGACAAAATACCCTGTTTTTGATATTCAAGGCTGACTAATAACATAAAGCCTACAAAGAACAGGTCTTTTGAAGCCTGTTGTCATTTATTTTTTAAACTTATCCAGTAATTAGGCAATTTTTTTTTAACTTTTTAGTTTAAAATAATTATAAAATCACAAGAAGTTGCAAAGAAATCTACAGGGAGGTCCCACACACTAAATGTTATCATCTTGCATATCTATATATTTGATCTGCTGTACCATATCAAAGCTAGGAAATTAACGTTGATATAAACCCTAGAGGTTTTTCAAATTTCATAACATTTACATGCACTCTTTTTGTACCCTGTTTCCCTGTGTGTGTATATAGCTCTACACAATTACTATTTTATCAAATGTATTTTCATGTAAACACCACCACAATCAATATTCTTACCTAAACCATCATCATAAGACTCCCTTGTACTACCCCTTTACAGTCATATACTATCCTCCCATCCCTAAACCTTAGTGTCACTAATTTGTTCTCCATCTTTATAATTATGCTATTACACAAATGTTAGATAAGTGGAATAGTGCAATATGTATTTTTTGAGATTGGCTTTATTTATCTAAGGTAATTTGCTTAAGATACATTAAAGTAGTATGTATAAATAGCTTATTCCTTTTTGTTGATTAGTAGTATTTCATGGTATATATGCATTACAGTTTATTTAACCATTTACCCATTGAGAGTTTTCAATTCTGGGCTATTAAAAATAAAGCTGCTATAAACATTCATGTACAAATTTTTGTACAAAAATAGATTTTCATTTCTCTTACATACATGCAAGAGTGCAATTGCTAAGTCTCAGGGTAAGACTATTTTTAGTTTAAAAAGGATTGTCAGCACTAAACATTTAAAAATCCAATTAAAATGAGTGACAGAAACAGATATTTCACTGAAGAAAATATATAGAAGGCAAATAAGAACTTGAAAAGAGGTTCAATATCATTAGCTATTACAGAAATGCAAATTAAAACCAAATGCCAATTCAAAGTAGATACCATTCCATATATCTATAAGAATGTCTAAAATAAATACATGGCCGGGTGTGGTGGCTCATGCCTGTAATCCAAGCACTCTGGGAGGCCGAGGTGGGTGGATCGTTCGAGGTCAGGAGTTCGAGACCAGCCTGAGAGAGACCCCGTCTCTACTAAAAATAGAAATAAAAATTATCTGGACAACTAAAAATATATATACAAAAAATTAGCTGGGCATGGTGGCGCATGCCTGTAGTCCCAGCTACTCGGGAGGCTGAGGCAGTAGGATCGCTTAAGCCCAGGAGTTTGAGGTTGCTGTGAGCTAGGCTGATGCCACGGTACTCACTCTAGCCCGGGCAACAGAGCAAGACTCTTTCTCAAAAAAAAATAAAAAAATAAAAAAAATAAAATAAATACATAAATAAAATAAATCTTCTGAGAAACATCTATTCAAGTCCTTCCCCCATTTTTAGTAGAGTTATTTGTTTTCTTGTTATTAAGTAGTGTGAGTTCCTTGTATGTATTTGATATTAGCCCTTATCCTATATATGATTCGCAAATATTTTCTCCTAGTCAGTGGTTGTCTTTTTATTACACTAAATATTTCCTTTGCAGAGCAGAAGCTTTTTAGTTTCATAAATTCCCATTTGTCTATTTTTGCTTTTGTTGCCTGTGATTTTGGGGTCATATCCAGAAGGTGGCCTTCTGCAAGCCAGGAAAAAGTCTCACGTAAAAACCAACCCTGTAACACCTTGATTTTGGACTTTCAGTTTCCATAACTATGAGAAAATCAATGTCTGGTGCTTAATAAAGCCAGCTCGTCTGTGATATCTTTTTACAGAAGTCTGAGCTAACTAATATATTCTTTTTGAAGTGAAAGAAGATCCCAATTCCTCTAACTGTACCAGATACGTGGAACAAGTTACAGAAGAAAGTGTAGATCCAAAGTGAAAAAGTGAAAAGCAGCAAAAAAAAAAAAAAAAAGAGGGGAATCTCCTGATAAATATTCTGGTTCCTAATTTGATGGTTCAACGCAGTTCCCACATCTGTGAGCTATGTAATAGCTTTCATTCTAGGAGAAGTGAGAGAAGAAAACTAGGGGTTTTCCAGAAAGTATAGAATGTGGAAGGCACATGACACAATTGTATGGACTACTCTCTGTTGTGTTTTTCAATAAAGCTGTCTGTTTTCCTCTTAAACAATGATCTTCTGGAAGGCAAGAAATAAAATAAATAAATAAATCTTTACAAACAAAACGTAACCGTTTGAAAACAGAGTACACACACAATGAGTAAACATTTATTGGCTCTTTTTTTGTGTGAAAGACATAGAGCAAAGCATCAGCAGAAGCAAAGCTTATTTTCTAGAGTTTTGCATTCTAAAAAGGAAGCAAACATTTCAAAAAACATAGAAATCTAATAGAGATAAAATTGGATCAAAACTACAAGACCACTGTGTGTCCTCTTGTTCCTCATTACTTCTAGTCTGCAGGAAACTTCCTCCTTCCAGGGAAGCCACCTGCAAATCACAAACTAGGACTTGGGCTGCTTATGAGAATGAAATATCTAAGTGGGGATACTAAGGAGAGAATTGGAAAACAGGACTGGTTTCAGAAACATTTACTGGATTAGAAATAAAATATGATGAGAAAATCAGCTACGTGAGTCTTTTCTAAGACATCCTTAAAGGGATATTAAGTCAAGGTAACAGAAACATTTTACAAAATTTAGAGATATTTTAATAAAGGTCAAAAGGAAGCAACGCAGTCAGAAAGACTAAAAAGGATTGCATAGGAAAGTTTTAGATAATCCATATTTAATTTAATCATGTGTTTGTATATGCTGATAATGTATGGCTTTATCAAATAAGGCTTTATCAAACAAGACTTTTTCAATAATGAGAATTGTTTTTATCAAAAAGTCCTAAAATAACAGATGCTGGTGTGGATAAAGAGAGAAAGGAACACTTATATCCTGTTGGTAGGACTGCAAACTAGTACAACCTCTCTGGAAAGCAGTATGGAGATACTTCAAAGAACTAAAAGTAGACCTACCATTTGATCTAAAAATCCCACTACTGGGTATTTACCCAAAGGAAAAAAAGACATTTTATAAAAAAAGACACTTGCACTCGAATGTTTATAGCAGCACACTTCACAATTGCATAGATGTGGAAACAACCCAAGTGCCCATCAATACATGAGTGGATTAATAAAATTTGGTATATATATACCATGGAGTAGTATTCAGCCATTAAAAAAATGGTGAACCTATACCTTTTGTAACAACCTAGATGGAACTTGAGACCATTCTTCTAAGCAAAGTAACACAAGAGTGGAAAAACAAACACCACATGTACTCACTACCAGATTGGAACTAATGGATCAACACTTATGTGCACATATGGAACTAAAACAGCATAAATCAAGCAGGTGGGAAGGGGAAGAGGAGATGGTAAATTTATACGTAATGGGTACAATGCACACTATCTGGGTGATGGACATACTTATAGCTTCGACTCAAACTGTACAAAAACAAATTATATAACCAAACTGTTGGCATCCCCATAATATTCTAAAATAAAAAAGTTTATCAAATAATTATTGTGAATCTTTTTATGGGTCTTTTCAACATTGTGCTGTGGCGGATAGTGAGGAGGGGAGAGCACTGACAGAAGGGGGCATGTTTTCCATTTCAAAAACCATTGAGTATGTACAGAGCCAAAAAAATTTGCCTCCATATACAGCCAGAACTGCAAAGAAATAAATCATTTTTAAAACATTAAGTCAAATTTTCTTGCTAGAATAAAATTACTAACACAAATCACTAACAAAAAATGGAAAAGCATGAGCTAAAGCTCTTTATAAAACTTGTAAATGGTATGTTTTATTCATTTGTGTACATACTCCCACAAATTGGTCTTTTCAAAAGGACTTACTTTATTTTTTCAATATTTTTTGTACCCATTTTACATTAAATTTTTTTTTCCAGCATACCACTGTGTAGCTAAGTTCTTTACTTCCATTTTACTGATTTTCTGGCTTTTATAAAATGTCATAAAAATCATGAAATGTCTCCATATTAAAAGAATCCCAAGAATTTAAATATTCCTCAATCTAAATTTCACTTTTAGCTTTTTCTGTGTTTGTTGGGGAGTAAAACATATCACACAGTGGTACAGATATCAGTTTTCTCCCACTCAATGACTTTTTGTGTGTTCATCTATAATTTATTTATAGAATTTTATTCTGGCATAGAAACGATTCATCTGTTCTCTTAGCAGTGGCAGAAGATAATAAAATCAACGGATTGAGATTATTTCCCAAAATATCAACCTTAAAATGTTGTGCAGGAAACTATAGCAGAGAAAATGCTGTTCATTTGATGCTAAATTATCTAATTTTCCATAAATTTACTTATTTTTCACAGTCATCTCACATTTTATTTTGACTTACTCTGAATGAATTTACCTTTCCAAAACATTGCTGAAGCAAGCACTGTTCTTAAAAGGGTAAGTCAATGTCTATGTTTAGTGATTTTAAAATAAATAAAACCCATACTTTCTAATAACATAAATGTAATGTCCAGAAAACAATAGATTATTCTTTATTCCTGAATGTATATTGAAAAGAAACAGCACAGTTGTCTTTGTGGTTGTAATGTAGATATGGATAAAATGGGTACATCATAAACATTCTAAATTGTGAGAGAGCTAATATATTAAGTTATATGCTTAGGTGAAAATGACTAATTTCCTTAAATCCAACATCTCTTTTTTTTTTTTCCTATTCCTAAGAATGAACAGCTCACTTCTTTTTAAGGAAATTTTTCATAGTTTACAGAATTTAAATATTCATGTATTTAACAGAACAATTTTTGACTTTTACAAATATATCATCCTACAGATATATTCAAAATATACACAAAATACATAATTAATAGATATGTGTTATATATATCTATATAGCTATATTTTTTCTTCATCTCCTACTTGTCACTCCTACATACCCTTGTCTACAACTTCACTAATAATTACTTTGTTCTTACCAATCGTTCTGTTCTGCTTCCACTCAGATATAGTAATAGATATAGATATATTTACAGAGACAGATATATCCATCTCAATTTTACACAACAGTGCTCTTATCTTTACTTTTTACTGTTACATATAAACCATCTTCTTTGAAATTAACTTTGAAATTCAGCATTGCTAATGTATGATTATGCATTACACCTTCCTGATTTATCCACATTCAGCCTTTATATGGTCATTTCATGTTTCAAATTTATAAATGATGAAACATTTTCTACTACAAAGGTCTTTGTAATCATTTCCATAACATAACAATGCTGTAACTGAGAATGGACACCATATTTTTGAAATCTCAATAGTTGGTGGAGGGGACCTCTAGAATGGTGGTAAGAGGAGCTCAGTAGACATTGTCTCAGTGAAACAATTTTTGACTAGTGAAAAATTATGAAAGCTGTATATAGTCTGCAGACATTTTTTAAGGGCAAAGAGCAAATTGTGCTTAAATATGTGCTTAAAGTTTATATTTAATCTCAGTAAAAAGAGTGAAAGTCTGTGGCATTTCAGCCAAAGTCTACTTCAATTTCCTATTTTTTCTCCCCCAGCTCATTGTTACTACAGCTCTTCTCTGGTCACGTGTAACCAAAAGACCAGGTTCCTTCTCCCAACCAACTCCTAGTTTAGGGCTATGTGTTCAGTCTAGGGCTTCAGTTTCACGCTAGGAGAGCCAGCTTGCTGACATCTCTTATTCTGGTCTCTGAGTTGCAGAAACTTTTTTAATTAGGTGTTACCAAGAGGACTCTGGTTCCTTTAACCCATCTCTAACAAATTATAGGGCAGAAGTTCTACCTCAAGCACAACAGGCAAAGAATACTGAGCCCCAATTGCCTCTACCACAGGTTTCTCATGAGGTAGAGGTTCCCCTTTGAGAGGGGCAAGCCAAGAAGACTAGGAACTGCAATCACTGGCCAGTGCCCTACTCAGAGAGCAAGAATATCACTGAGCAGATGCAGGCTGCTGTCCTCTACCTCAGCTCCAGAACAGTGGTACAGAGGTTCTTTCCAGGCTGCCTGAGACTACCTTTATTTGTAACAGAGAATGGAAGTTCATCACTAATGGCACCTAAGAAGGGATGGTAGCTCTATAATACAAAGACCCAGAAAATAATAGGCCAGGTATAAACAGAAAATAACTAACGAAAGAAAAATCTAAAAAGAAAATTCATGGGATCACTGTCAGAGTGTGGCAGCACCCTATCCCTGCAAAAGGACACAAATTTTACTGGGCTGGACTGTGGAGCAATTTATACTCCATCAAGATGTCAAAAACAATAGCACATCTGAGAGCTATTACTGGAGATTAACAACTGAATATCAAATAATAGAGACAGACCAGCAAAAAGTTTAACAAGGAGACCAGGGAAAGGCACAATTGATGAGAGTCAGGCAAAAATTATAGTCCCTCCCAGTTGTCAGAGAGACTGTGTGCAAGCCAAGACTGCACTCTCTAGGGAACATCAGGGGATGCATTCTGTGGGGGCACATAAATTTCACAAATATAGTTCAGCCAAGTTGCTAAATAAGTAAGCAAACAATATAACAAGTCCCAGAAAGGTAAGTTACTTGAATCACTTTCCAGAGTTGTTATAATTATCTCAAATGCCATAATACATTATCTAAAATGTCCACTTATATATTACAAAATGATAAAATCCACATATGACAGACCAACAGCCAACATCATAATGAATAGGAAAAAGTTGAAAGCATTTCCCCAAAGAACTGGAACAAGACAAGGATGCCCACTTTGGCCACTTCTATTCAACATAGTCCTGGAAGGCCTAGGCAGAGCAATCAGACAAGAGAAAGAAATAAAGGGCATCCAGTTCAGAAAGGGGAGGTCAAACTACCGTGTTTACTGATGATAGGATCTTATATTTACAAAACCCTAAAGACTCCTCCAAAACAATTCAAGTTCTTCCTCTTATTGGTTTCTAGTTTTATTTCACTGTGGTCTGAATTACTCATTCAGATCCTGAATTCTTTTTATTTCTTTGTATTTTTTTTCTGTGTTCTCTTACATATCACTGAGATTCTTTAATGACACTATTTTGAATTCTAGTTATGTTATAGGCTCCTTTTTTGTTGAAATCTGTCAATAAAGAATTATTGTATTCCTTTGGAGGTGTAATGTTTTCTTGTTTTTTTATGTTTCTTATGTCTTTATGTTAATATTTACACATCTAGTATAATAGTTACTTCTTGTAATTTTTTGGATTGTCTTGTATGAGGGAAGACTTTTTCCGATAGATGTACCTATAGTGTTGATTGGGTAGGACACTTTAGCTTTGATTCTTGGTGTGTTCAGAAGTGTAGTCCTCATAATCAGCATCACTGTTGTCTGTGATTTCCTCAGTGGCTTAGATTACAGTTGCGAATGGAGGTTATGGTGAGTCTTTGTTGATGGAGATGCCAGGTGAGCCAGTCCTTGGGCCACAGTGGTGGCACCAGCAAGCTGAGTATGCCTGCCCTTGGGTTTCCAGGTGGTATACACAGGTATATGTGTTAGCAGGTCAGAAGTGTCAATTCTTAGGCAGAGCAGACCAAGCAGAAGAAAGCATTTCAGAGATTGAAGATAAGGATGTTGAATTAAACCAGTGAGTCAAAAATAAAGAAACAAAAGAACTTAAAAAGTGAACAAAGTCTTTGAAAAACATGGGGTTATTCTGTGTATGGGGGTATGTGTATGTGTTGTTCATTTTGTTCAGGGTTCGCTCTAATTCTAGGATCTAAAGTTTAATGTCATTTTAAATTATTTTTGGAAAATTCTCAGCCATTATATCTTTAGATTTTCATCCATTTTCTTTCTTCTTTTTGGAGAAGATTCCAGAAGATCTGGATGAGATTCCAATCACATACAAGTTAAAATGTGGGCATTTTTTTTTGTCCCACAGCTTTTGAATGTCTCTTCTATTTTTCTTCACTCCTCCTTCTCTATTTATTTCAGTATGAATAATTTATAATGACCTATCTTCAAGCTTTTTGATTCTTTCTTCAAATTTGATGAGTACTCTGATGAGCCTTTCAAAATAATTCTTCATCTGTATTACTAACAGATGTTAATTCTAGCATTTCTACTTGACTTTTATATTTCAATCTCTCTCTGAAATTTCCCCATCCAATTATGAATATTTTTCATCTTTTCTCCTAGAGCCTTTAACAAATTAATAGTATTCAAATTTCCCTGTATTATACTTCCAACATCTGGATCCATCTATGAGTCTGGTTTTATTGTTTACTTTATATCTTTAAAGTGGGTTGATTTTTTTGCATTTTTGTGTTTCTTGTAATTTTTTAATGAATGATTGACATTGAATTCTGGGCATAGAACAGTAGAGAATATTCTGAGGTAAATAGCAATCATGCTGAGGGAAAAGGCGTACTTTTTTTCTGCTTGATGGATATTGTGAGGATTTAGACAATCTAGTCCAGAGTTGAATTGGGTTTGTGGGTTTTGGTGCTATGGTTATTCTCAATGCATCTCTGACATAGAATTCGTCTAGAGTTACTTTGTGTATCTATGAATGCTAAAATATTTTTTAAAATTAATGTTCCTGCTCTATCCTCAATGTTCAGTCTTCCATTTGCACCTGTGTCCCAGAGTTTGTCAATATCTATGCTTGTGATCTTTCCCCAGGGCTAGAACACTATTGCATATGACTGTGTCCTTGATAAACCAGTGGTGGAATATAGCTGGGATTTCTTTGTTATCCATTTTCATTCTTCTTTTTAAGCAAGACGTGGTTCCCTGTCCAAACGATTATTCAAGATCAAAAATCAAATACAAAATTCTCCCCCATGAAAATCCATTTCCCCCCTCAGCTCAATGTCTATTTTTCCACTTGTGACTCTCATACAAGTTGATTTATTCTCTTACTGATTGGTTCCACAATTTTTGTGATGAATTTGCTTATGTTTTATCTCTCTTATGAGATGTTGGGACTTTAAGGCCTTGCAATATTGTCCTACACATCTCAAAATTCCTAATTAAGTGCATACAGTGAGTTATAATACCCAAGGAATCAAACCATCTTTTAATATAATCTGTGATGCATATTTGGGAATTTGTAGGTAGAGCTAATATCAATAATAATCATTTAAAAATGAACATGTCCATGTATAATAAGAATAAAAATATTATATGGAAAGTGGCCTGAAGATTAAATCATAAATTTCCTTCATAAGTTATTGGCTTCATGTTTCAGGCTAATTATTTCATTAAATTAAAACTTATGGGTCACTCAAGGTAGAGTGAGAATATAATTTTTTAAAAGGCAATGGCTCACAAAATTTTGCTGATTCTGCAATGCTAATATATTTTATTTCTTTACAGGACATCTTTTTCAATGAAAAGGAAAGATGATATAGTGCAGATATTGGATTGATATTGGAGGGGCATGGGAACTCCCACAATAGTAAGAGTTGAGCACTTTCATTATGGACTCATGCCAGGGTTGTATGCAATATATTACAAATGATGTCTACTCTCTTTGTTTTTATTCCATTAGCATTCATATGTTATTTCACTGTTCAGATATAGAAAACTTAATTTTAACTGGCAGTGAAGCAATTTTTAGAATACACAAAAATTGTTTATATTTCTTTTATAATAAAAATTAGAAGCTTATATTATTATACTGTGTACATTCTCTAAGTTTTGAGATTCCATGGCTATTTGAAATGTACAAAATATTGCTGTCTGTGGAAATTGACAGAAAAGTTGCCATACTTAGAATATTTTCAGCATGAAAACATGAAATCTATTATAAAATAAGAACCAAAATATTTAAAGCAGTTAATTTAAATTAACTAATTCATGGAATACTTCAAAATATATTTTTGTTTGTTTATGAGCAAATTAAATGTATTTTTGCAAAAAGAAATGAATGAAACTGTTAGAATATTGACATGATACTATTTGAGATAAAAGATTAAGTAATTTCTGTTTACTATGAAGACACATGAAAGAAAAACAATCCTTTGAGTGAATTAATCAAGTCAATCATTAGATTAATAAAAAACACTATAAATTATAGATAAATTGCACCAATTATATAACCTATTATGTAACTGAAGCTAGATAGAGTGATTTACTTCCAATATGTTGTTGATATGAAAAGCCAACACACTGTTTTCCTGATGGAAAGTAAATGCACATGCACACATTTCCTTTTCCCTTTCTCATTTTAAAATATTAATATGTCCTCTAATTCTCAGAGTTGTCTCATGTGGAAAGTGATTACTTTTGTACAAAGACTACAACCATCACTTTAGAGCTATTTTATATGTATAAACTTATTTTTAATGTGTCCTGAACTTGTTTATCTCAATGTATGCTCCACAAATCATCCCTGCTTATTCCTTTCAGTCCAAAATTGATAAATAAATTGCTTCAATATCTTAGGTAATTGAAAATGCCTTCATCGTGCCTTTCTTTAGGGTCCCACTTCAGGTAGATTAGGTGTCATTATCATTGATGACGAGAATATAGCGGTGAATGTGAGATTCCTATAGATGCAGCAGCAGTTGGTAAAACATATAATCTGCTCTTTTGTAGTTATTATTCCTTGGCATTTCTGCCCTGATGAAATGGTCCAACTAATTTATGAATAGGCAGTTTGCCACGCAGACAGATGGCTCTGACTGCAGCCCAGAGACCATGTATAGGCCAAAAATGCTGGTGTTGACGGGATTTTCAGACATAAAAAATCAAATGTCAGTCTCTTAAGATGTGTCATCACTAATCCACTATTTATTGGACAATGTTCTAATACAATTTTTTCCATCCCCATAAGGAGTGATTATAAAAAGAAGTATTTTAATGGAAAAAGAAGAGTTGGGTTTCCTGCTCCAAAGAAAAAGGCAACATTTTATCTTCAAGAGGTTATGAATTTAAACATAAAGTATAATTCCATGATTCTTATACTACTGGGCCAAAGCTGATAATGCCACCAAAATGATTAGCCTTATTCCCTTAAAGAAAAATATCATAGCCTCAATAATCATTATTTCTGATATTTATCTATACATCATGAAAACAGAGTCCTATATTAGATTTTTTTAGTAATATTACTTTTGATATGTAATAAATATTAATTATAATATACTCTGAAATCAGTTTCTTTTTCCTTATTTGAAACATAGACTAGAGAAAGTAAACATCAAAAGAATTAGTAACCATATCTTCTAATTTCAATCTTCAATTGAAGCTAAAGCAGATCTATCACACATTGACATTATTATCAAATAGTATTTCTAGTAAGTCATATTTCTTTAAATGTCCATGTTATTGGTACATATGAACACTGGCCTTATTTATCATGTTGTTAATTACCTATGGGATACAATGTACACTACTCTGGTGATGGGTACAACAAAAGCCCAGAATTCACCACTATATAAATATGCATGTAATGGAATTCAATTTTTACCCCCTAAATATATTCAATTATTTTTTTAAAAAAGGAAAAAAGAAATAATACAGAACAAAAACAATGCCCTTGAAATTAAAAAACAAACTTCATTTTTTATTAAATGCCAACATTGTATGAAATGTTTGTTTTGTTGTGGGCTAAGAAGCATAAATAAAAAATCATCTCAAAATGCAAAATAACCTTTTTTCATACATATTGTCTAGTTGAATAAATGGTAATGGCAAAAAGAAAGTTGACCACAGGAGTTGTGGCATTCTGAAAATAAAAATGAATTTAAAAATTATATAATAAAAGGGGGCCATTTTGATTTAAAAAATCTGTGTTGTGATGATTGGCATGCCTAATGGCATTGGATGCAAGATCTTTATTGTCATGGGGAGTTTCTTTAAAAAATTGTCATTTGATATGCTAGTGAATTTATTAGTAGAAGAAAAGACATTTTATGGTGTAGAGGGTAAGCTACTCCATCTAACTATCACTTCATCTAAATTCCAAAAACTTTGAAAATCATTTGGGACTATTGAAGCAGTACTTCCTTTTGGACTAGAAAAGATGCTTTTTTAAAAAAAGTTGATTAAAGACAAAAAACTTTTAAAAAGTAAGAGAATTTATTTAACATATAAGTTAAAATACTTATTTACAATTTCACTACTAGCTAAACAAAATAATGAATACTAAAATAACAAATTTTGAAGCTACATAGCAAGGTTATCAGTATTTGTAGATTTTCAACTTTAGAACAGTTATACCAACAGGCAGCAGTTATAAATAGAGACTACATATAAGTAATTACAGGGCTCAATATCCTCTAAGAACCCAAACTGCCAATATGAGTAAGCTTGGAGTTCTATAGCAAGAATTGCTAATGTAAAGATATATGGCAAGTAGGTTAATGATTTACAAGCATTACTATATAATCCCTTTGTGCAGATTCCTGTATGAAAGGAAAATGATAAAACAGAGATCTTATTCTTTAGAAGTTCAATATATAGTTTGTACAACAGGGCACATATTAAAATGAAGATGAACAAAGAAGCAAACAAGTTTCTGAAATAGTAGACAATCCCTAACTACCTGGGCCAGGACTTTTTTCTGTCCCTCAAATAGAGGTAGAGGGGTATTTTTGTTTGTTTTTTGTCTTCTTAGCTGCAGTGAGCCTTCACCTGTTACCTAAGGGAACGAATTTTCTTATGCTTTCCCCAGTAGCTTAAGAATTTTCTTCCACAAGAAAATTAGGCAAGTAGGAAGAGAGACCCAGTCAGGCCTTAATGAATTTCCCAAAGCGGAGGCTGCTACACTTTTCCAAACCTGCATCGGAATTGAGGCCTCCTCCAGTCTCTTACCCTGCCTCTAACATTTCGTATGAGGGCCTAGTGAATTTGTGACGAAATATCTGCAAGTGGGTGCAAATTGCCATAAAATAGATAAATAAATTCTTTAAATCAATTAGAAAACAATACAATAATAAATTTTTTAAAAGACTTTAAAGGAAACCCTAAATATGTATTAACTGTACTTTTTGGTAAAAGAAAATAAATTTTCAAAGACATAATTTATGAACTATTTCCTGAAATTAAAGGATTGAATTTACATATTGAAATGACATTTTTCTTGTGATAAGACATCCAGAACACTCAAAATTGAGAAATAAATAGCACACTATGCCATCAATGAATTTCTAAGATAAACAGAAAAGCAATAGCAAACAAGTTTTGGATAGCTATGCAGATATAAAATGACATACGAAAGGAAACTGTTCTGTCTAGGCTTTCTCCTAGGAATCATTTATTTCCAGGAATTAGTGTATTATAGTAACATCTACTTGATCATAAAGGGAAGAAAGCATAACTCAAGGGTTTTGTATTTGATATCCAGCAAAGTGCTCACAAAGCATTAAGATATCGACAACTTGATCATACATTCCTGTCTAGGTTAAAAAAAAATGACATTCTTGTATATTGTGGGACAGAGTGAAATTTGGTCCAAATACAGTAGAAAGGAATTTCACATTATAAATCAGAATTACAAGCACTTATGCCCTTTGACTTTGACTAATTCCTAAAGCCTACCTTAGGCCAATATTAAATTGCTCATGCTCAATTTATATTAAAAACAATCAGAATAATGCAGAAGTCATGGTAGTTCACACACTAGCATGTTCAAGTTTTGTGCAATCAGGAACCAGCAACTGTGGGCAAAATACCCCAGTATGGCTGAACACATCAAACCCCAGAGAAATATGTTATTAAATGCAACACCCATACACCCTAGATCTTTCACCTTGGTTAATTTTGTTTTGTAAATGTGTAATTTGCAATTCTTGCTGGTTTTGTTCATTTATCTTGTCTTAGTAATGGAACAACCTTAATTCTTTCTTACTCGCCCTTCTATTTTTCTAACTTTACCTGGACTTTAATAGGTAAAGTTCTTTTTTTAAATTTTATTTATTTATTTTTTATTTCAGCATATTACGGGGGTACAAACGTTTAGGTGACATATATTGCCTTTGCCCCCCCTGAGTCAGAGCTTCAAGCGTGTCCATCCCCCCATACAGTGCACACTGCACCCATTAGGTGTGTATATACCCATCCCCTCCTACCCCACCTGCCCAGCACCCAATGAATGTTACTACTATATGTGCACTTAAGTAAAGTTCTTAATTTACTATTTATTAATTTGAATTTAAGAAATATTTTAAATTGGACAAATATTTTTGTATCGTTACTTTTTATATTAGCACTCTAGTTAAGAAGTTGAATAATTTTCGAGTTTATTCTTAATGCTATTTACTTTGTCTTGTTAGTATCCATGTGCAATGTTGTAGTACACACGGTTTTGTAAGACATATATTACATCATAACAAAAATACTTCTAATTTTAAATGCGTAAAATTATGTATGTACAATATTTATGTTATCCACTTTTCTTCCAAAATAATCACACACATGAAACTGGCTAAATAAATTTTAGTACCTCCAAAGGAACACCATGCAACTGGTACAAAACAAACAAACAAAAGCAAAACAAAAAATGCTTATGCACATAGAGAATTGAACATATTTAAGCTATATTTATAACTGATAAAAGCAAGTTGAAGATCACTTGAGTCCAGGAGTTTGAGGTTGCTGTGAACTAGGCTGATGCCAACCTAGGCAATAGAGCGAAACTCCGTCTCAAAAAAACAAAAAACAAGTTGAAGAACATTGTGTAGTGTGTATATCATGCTACTATTTATATGCCAAATGAAAAATTATATATATGGATAAATGCTCCAAAAAGGACACAGAACAAAGTAATAGCAGTAATAATGAGAAGCATGGGGTGAGAATTTTTTTTTTCATTATATACTGGTTTCATTATAATCTTAATCCATAAAAATACATTATTGAACCAAAACCAAATAAATATTTTAAAAATGAAATAAACTCTAATATTAGCATTAATCATCTCCTGATGAAGGGACTTTAGAATTTTAGTTTTGAGATTTTTTTCTGTTCTGTGTTTTTATAATACGAAATACTTCGGTATATTTAATCTTAAAAGAAATAAAGTCAAGATTAGTCAGTCTAAGTCTTAAAGGACTTTCAAATTTGGAATCTTATATTTAGACTGAGGGCTCTTCTTTGAATATACTATGCATTCTTATGATGCATAGTCCTACACTGGGAAGTGGATGCGATATCTCTGAGGTTTGCTACCCTCGGAGATCTAGATTGCTACCCTCATCATTCCCCACATGCCCATATGATAACACCTCTGTGCTTTCTTATATTATTTCAGGTTAGAGAAGTTTTTCTTTTAATATCACTGCAATTCAAAGAGTCAAGTATTGCCTTCTTCTCTCAAGGTTGTTTTTTTTTTTTTTTAATCTGGTGTATCTAACTTTTGAAACTTAGTTCATAACGGTTTTCGCACAACTCAAAAGCATTAAAAAGCAACAAAATCATCAGAAAACCAAGGTCAGGATATGTTTCTGGACAGACATATTACTTCTCTTTAAATCATTCTATTTAGATAGGCACTGCTGTCTTCACTGAGATTTATATTAATTCCCCAAAGAATGCTCAAACAAATGTGAGGAAGAAATAAAGTGACTGGGTTCTGGTTATTTTTCTCTTTGTTCACAGTCATTTGAAAATTCTACTTAATCAGAAAGGGCAAACTTTCTCAGTTTGAAGTCCAGTTTTGCATTAAGGAAGTCAGGTAAGTTGATGGTTCAATTCAAAGAGTCACATAAAAATGTTGAAGGACAACCAAGCACATAATAGTACATTAACTTACACATTTTGATAGACAGTAAAAGATATTTTTATACTTTAGTGGTTAATTTCACTGTAATTTATACTGACTTTTTGTGTGTTGCCTTTGAATCTTTTAATTTCTTCACTTATGCTATTCAAATTCCTGTATTCAAAATGATGTCAAAAATACAAAAAAGATTGATTACCACCAGTGGATAATTAGTATCTTCCTGTTTGAATGTGAATTCTGAGAACATGATTTAAAATTTATCTGAAATCTCTAGCCCAATTTCACATTGTTTGTATAATTAAATTCTCAATAGCTGTTAAATATCAAAAGCTCTGAGCTTGTCTGTTTTAGGTACTAAATACAGTTTCATAAGATCTTTTATCATATGCATACTCGCAAGTGCCACTATCATTAAGATTAATTCTGTGTGTCTGCATCATTGTTCTAATGACTTTGCAAACACCTTTGACAAAAATGCCATTGGATGGTAAAGAGGTCAATTAACTAAATTTCTTGAAGCTCTGAACATAAATATATTCTCAAGAATAGGACAGAGTCTCCTCTTCTCCGAGTAAAAAGAATTCCTGAGCTATTTATATGTACTCTTGGGGGCTCATCAATTAATTTATTATTCCACATTATGCATTGGTTGAAATTTTTATCAGTTTCTAGCACTTGTGAGCCCATTTCCTCTGCTTCTATGGATATCAACATGTAAAGGAGATAGACCTCACTCATATTTTCAGTAGTATAGAACTAATACCAATTGAAATTTCTCTTTCATTCTAAGACATGCTTTAGTAAAAGTTACACATATCAAATAAATGTCCCCTGCTCCTATTACAGTATGTATGTAGACTATTTTTAATGTTCTAATGTAGTCATATTTAATGATGATTTCTAATATTATTATAGAATATATGTATGAATAATGAAGAATTCTAATGATCCTACTTCCAAAACAGTACTGTGGAAATCCTCTTGTCTATGTCATTTCTCTCTCTTATTTAGGATATTTCCTTAATTGAAATTCCCTCACTCTTTTCCTTTTTCACAAAGATAAAAATGTTTAGAAATTGTATCTTGTTTGAGCTACGAAGTTTTACAATCGTGGAAAGAGAGAGAGCTTTTGACTTTGAAAGTTTCACATCTTAAATTTCAATGAAACTATAGCGAATTTAAAGTAAACAGTATTTAAATTGCTTTTTAATGTGGTTTTATCTTTTCTATGAAAAATGGAAATTAAAATAATACATTGCCAATATTTTTTAAGAAATAGACATTTTATCATGTTTCTTGAATAATTTCAAGAGTATTATGCTTAACCTAATGTGATTTCATGTTAAAGGTAATAGTTAATGTGGATATATATTCAGATTAACTCTCTGACAATATTGATTGTGTTTTCAGGATTCCCAAGAAATGACATAATCTCATGTAAACTGGAATAAAATTCATAATTGTAAGATAAATTTATAATATGCATACTAATACCTGAATGCATTAAGTGAAGGAAAAACTCTTTAAATTTGTCTAGAAGAGCTGTAAGAGTTTTGAACAGTATTGACACCCACTTATTGCATTTCTCTAGGTCTTCAGTTAAGGACTTTAGTGCAACATATTTGACAAATATTGTAAAGAGAAAGTGTTTACTATTATTCTTAAGTATATGCAATTGTACATGTTATTTAAAAATGTAGATAGATGTGTAAACACACATATAGGCACAGTTTATTTTATTCCTCATATACTCAACCGCAATATATCCTTAACTTTAGTTGACTAAAAACAATCTTTTATCAATTTTTATTTTTTAAAAGCAAATTTGTGTGATAATATTTTTGACCATATCATATTATGATTAAAGAACACATTCCAGAAAATCTAAAAAATAACATGAGATACAAGAAATACTATTGAGACAATAAACTAAAATCTGAGTCTAATTGTTGATTATTTGAAAATAAAGCAATAATTTGAAAATAAAATAGATGATCTTAAGATGGCAACAAGTAGGACAAAGGAAATAATGTTTTTCTAAAAAGTTTGCTAATGTTCCTGACTACACTGTATGTGTGAGGATACACATATGCTAATTCTAGAGATTTCTAAACAACCATAAGTTAAAACGCATGTCTTAAAGAGCTAAAATGACTAGCAAAGGAGTAGAAATATTAATAATATACATTACTTTAATCATTGAGGAAAACAATACACGGAGAAGCAAAGCAAGATAAATCCGGTAAAAAGTATCTTAAAAAAAAAAGAAGTCAAGCAAAATAAAAACATAGGAGTGATATCAATATTAAACTCAAATGTATCAGTAACCACAATGAATGTGGATGAGTTAAATGTGTCTATTAATGGTAAAAGATTTTAGGTAATATAAAATTACAAAATCAATAGAGTACTTTCAAGAGAAATTCTGAAACCAACAGAAGATTAAAACAAAAAAGATAATAAAATGCAATAACGAAAAAAATCAGTTCTAACTCCAATATCTTATTGCAGTAATGCTAATATCAGATAGGATATTATTTAATTATGTTTATTCTACTATTTTTAATATCAGATAGATTAGTAGTAAGTCTAGTATCAGAAAGAATAGAATTCAAGACAGAAAACTTTCAAAGAGCAAAATATAGATATTACATTTTGGTAAATATAAGAGCTTGAATAAAAGAAGTTATAAAACTGATGCTAAAAAATTGGGACCCTAAAAATGGGTAAAGTGGATAAATATATACATATAAATAACTAATAAGTATCTAAAAGTATATAATCTTTGGTAATAAGAGCAATAGAATTAAATTGAAGCTTAGCATAGATGAGATTTTGTTTGTTTTGTTATTAAAAACTTGGCAAAATGACTTAGCTGCATAAGAGTTATCAATGTATTGCCTCCTACTTCAATTGTAAAACACAGTAATTGGTTCCCGCTGACTGCAGAATAATCATGGTAATAGATTTAGCACTAGAATGTTCCATTAAGTGTTATGCTTATCAGGAGTTAGTAGATTTGACTCAAACAGACCTGTGATTGTACAAGTTGATTAAATATTATAAAAGCCATGATATACAACTCAAAAAGAGCTTTGTATGAAAACTGAGTTCAATACTTTGGAAAGACTCAAGAAAACTTCTGATCATTTATTTTAAAGATGTCAAATAAGGTTTGGTCAACAGAATTGTGGAAATTGGACAATAAAACTGTAAACAATTTTAATTATTCTAAAACTGAGATTGCTTCAAATGTATAATAAAGTTTTAAGGCCACTGGGAAGAAATAATAACTGGAAATTATAGATAATATATTTTGAGTATTTTTTGGAAGATAAACAAAACTATAATCATGGACCCAGTAAGTGCCTCAACCAAAATTAAAATATTGGTAAATAATACATGGTTATCCAATTTATGGAAAAATAGAGATTACAAGTAACATAAACATTTTATTTTTAGGATGTTTGGTGTTAGATTACTTTTAAATTATTTGAAAAATCATATCATGTTTAAGAATAGTATTTTTTATTATAATATTATTGATTACTGAAAAGAATGTAGGTGGCACCTGAATATTTGGCACAATATTTTCTATAAGATCAAGTGCAGTATTTCTAGTTTTCACTCCCTCAACCCTTGTTTTAGACTAGAAAATATTCTAATAAGAATTAATAGCAAGTTGTTTCAGAGATGTATTAGTACAATAGCCTTAGAATCCTAAGATGGACTTGAGTGACTTTCGTGTTTCCTGTCTACCACAAAATCAAATCTCAAATTTAGCTACCAACCCTACAAACTTGTCTATATTTAAACCCACCCTGCCATCTCCCGTAAGGATGATAACTTCACGTCCGATTACTGTAATTTTTTCTCATGGCTTTTCAGAAAACTTACATCAACTAATGTCTCTTATTCCTGAATATTCAAGATCTCCTTCTCAATTGAATCTTTTCCAGCAACCCTTATACATAATAAATTCTCTCCTGAATTAAATAAAATAGTTATCTTGCTTGGTCCAACCCCTAGCCCAAATCTACATTATAGATAGATCATCTTAATCTTGCTTTCTATTCAAAAACATTTCCCACAGTTGTCTCAGAGAGGTATAACTTGTTCAATCACTAATTCAGATTTAGAAAATGGGCTATTCTTTATATTTAGAACTAGCTTCTAATTTCTGACTCTGAGTCCCCAGTCTGCTTAATGAGAGATAAGTTAACTGCTTTGAGTTAAATTTAGTCCAATCCAGTGATTAATGAATCAACTTGAGCTGTATAAATTAGTCACAGTCTAGTGAAAACTTTCATTTTTGTTCTCTTCCTCAGGTTCCAGGCTTTATATTCAGGAATGAGGGAAGTGGGTGGGAAGGGAAGTCATGTACCCACTGCTGACAGCAGCACAGTGTTTGGCTCATTTCATATGCTGCGTTCTACTATGGATGTCATTCTATTCCAAAAATAGGTAAGGCTCTGAGGCAGTCTGGAGTCTGTCAGGCATGAGTCTCATGCAATTTTCTGGTTGAGGTTATTTTATTGATATACATAACACATTCTGTCCCTGCCAGAAAACTGTTGGATCTATAAGACCTCTTGGGCCCCATAGCCATCTAAGTATCTTCTCAATTGCCCTCCTAGCACCAGGGCCCTCTTATGTCTAAGTGCACCATGCTAGCATCTCTCATTGTCTCTACATCTATTGATATGTTATGCATTTATTTATTTATTTTTGATGGTTTTACTCCTTTTATTTATTTATTTATTTCAGGATATTATGGGGATACAAACATTTTGGTTACATGTTATGATTTTGCCCCATCCAAGCCAGGATTAGTGGCATGCCCTTCTCCCATATCCATTTAATATTAATAGTTACCATTCTCCAACTGCAGCCTGAAAATGGTGTGGTGGTGGTAGTGTTATTTTCATTCCAGAAATCATATACTTTGGAAAGCAGTTGTGCAAAAAAAATCAAACTGCTCCTCTGTTTATCTTTTTTTAAAAATTGTGTTCTGCTCTGACTAGCCAGAGAGTAGGCAATAGGAGTGAAAATGAAATCCATTCTTCTGGTTCATCTAAGATAATCAGTCCCTCCTGTCTATCACCTAGCTTATTAATAATTAACTCTACATCTCTAAAATCAACTCATTAACAATTTTGTTTTCTGGCCTTTAGCAACTATATACAACATTTCATGTATATGGTGAACATATGTCTTATATTCTGCATGGATATTGGTTGCAGGAATAAAAATATTTTAAGGCACATTTTGAAGTGCCATTTTGCCTCATTTATTGACTCTTCCAATGGTTTTTTTCATTTACCATTCACACCTTATAAACTTTAATGCAGCCATGTCTCTGTCCCTTAACTGCAATAAAATAACTTGAAACAGAGTAGATACATTTCAGTGTCCCTGAATATATTTCAGTTGAGCTTTCATTACCATCTCCTTCATATTTTTCAACTTTTATTATGGAAAATTTCCAATGGATACAAAAATATAATAGTACAATAAATTCTCATGCCTCTACTACCCAGCCTCAACAATTATTAATTCATGGCCAATCTTGTTTCATTTGTATCCTTGTATTGTTATCTCCTTCCATGGAGTTATTTTACAGCAAATTGCAAACATTATGTAATTTTATCAGTGAATATTTCCACAAGAAGAAAAGATACCTTTTATAAACATAACTAGAAAATTTTCTGATTATTTCAAAAATTTTTAAGATTTTTTTTGGAATCAGAATTCAAGAAAGGGTACACTTTTCAATGTGTTGATCTATCATTTACATCTTTATTAATCTTTACATTCTCTCTTCCTGTCTTTTATCTCACAATTTGTTTAAGAAACTGGTCACCTCCTTCTACTTTAAGCAATATTTTTTCCTGAGATCCTTGATGAATTATTTATTTCAGTTTCCTGCTATTTTCTGGCCACTTCTCTTTTCAGTCTTAATATTTTTTTCCACCTAGGTTAACAAGACATTATTAATTGCATAGTTAAATGGTTGTTATCATACCTATGGTCCAGACAACAAATGTGAAGGAAGCAGAAATTGTAGGCTATCTCAACAACACTGGCACGGAAACAAAGAAAAAGTGTTTTGGTGGACCAATAGGCAGCACCCACTGTAGGACAATTCTCAAAAAAACAAATATCTATATGCACACTTCTCCTTACACACAGACGACAAAATAGAGAAAACTTATATATGCCCTCATAGAGTTTATATTATCTTCTTAAAAAAATAAAAAGTAAATATGTATAGTATGTTGATAAATGCTGTGGAGAGAAAAAAAACAAGATAAATATAAAAATGAAAGGGAGGGGTTCTCATAGAGAAGAATAGCATTTGAGTAGAGATCTGGGAAGAGGTAAGAGAGCATAACAATAGTAAATATACATAAAGGGTATTCCAGCCAGAAGGCAAAAGCATGATGGCCATATATAAAGAATAGCAAGGAGGACAGCCTGATAGAAAAGAAATAAATGAGGAAATAAATCTTAGAATATGAGATCCAAGAGTTAATAGAGCAGATCTGAGGTGGGAAAGTAGGTGCTTGGCTTTTGATATTAAGTTGGAGATGTCTATTAGACATCCAAGTGAAGACGTCAAGAAGGACGTTGGATTGTGCTTGGCTGGAGATGTAAATTTGGAAGCAGTTGGTGTATAAATGCTATTTAAATTCAAAAAATTGAATGAGATCAACAGGAAAGTGGACTGGGGAGAAAGAAGAGAAGAGTGGAATAATAATTTATTCCTACGGTAGTGCAGAGTTTAATGGTCTGAGAGATGAAGAAGAATAAGCAAAGAAGATCAAGGACCAGTTAAAAAGAAAAAAGGCATTTTTAAAAAAAGTCTTTGCTCTAGGCAAAGAAAAAATTCAGAAAAAGAAAGAAGGGGGGAACTGATCAACTGTGTGAAATGCTGTTAGGAAGTATACTTGTGAGAGTACTGAGAATTGTATTGGATTGCACAACAATGAGGTTTTTGAAGATGTTAAGAACAGTTTCAGCAGCTCTGTGAGCATGAATGGTTATTTAGTCAAAAATGAAAGAGTAAGTGAAATGTGAATGTAGAAAAAAATTTTGAGGGTTTTTTTTCTATAAACAGAATTGAGAATAAAGTGGTATAGAGGAAGGTGAGGTTAAGTGGATTTTTATTTTTTAAGTCCTAGAGTTCACATAGTATTTAGCTTCAGTGGCTGAGGGAAAAGTTGATGGTTCAAACCAGAGAGGTGAGAATAGTTTTGTCCAAGTCTTTTAGTAAATTATAAAGAATTGGATCTAGTACAAGTGGAAGCTTTGGCAATAGCTATGAAAACAGAGAGGCCATCATAGTAATAGAAGAGAAAGAACAAGTTAGAGGCAGGTGGGTTAGTAGATGGCAGAGGAAGCTTTCAAAGTTTTTTTCTGATTTTTTTTTTAATTTTCAAAGTGAAATAAGTCAAGATGTGAGCAGAGATACCAGAGATCTGAGGAAATTTGGAGAACAAATGAAATAGTTATCTAAGAGGCTGAGAAAATGAATGGACTACAGGAATAGAGTATGATTATGAGCCATCATGAAAGACTCACCTGAAATTAGTGATCATAGAATTAATGTGTGTGAGCAGTTAGCACGAATGCAGTTTCTTCAGTTTGGTCAACAACATGGTTGTATATACACCCACATACACACACACACACACACACACGCATATACAGGCAAGAGAGCTGGATAATCACAATTGTGATTTTGTCAGGCAAACATGGGAAGCAAGAAAACAATATATGGGCACAAGTTGAGGTCATACTCGAGATGTGAGTATAATTGACCATAATGTTTAAACTGAGGAAGAAAAAAAGAGATGGCATGAAAGAAGTTGGGATTGTATAAAGATAAGGAGATTAATGTATTCTAGGTCCAAACCAATTGAAAAGATTATTGGAGAAATAGAACATGAATGCATTGAGAAAGTTGATGGTAATTGAGATTATAGAGTGATTGCAATTATAATTTTTAGGGCAAAACCATTCAAGAGGATGTTCTATAATGATGGGAACGCCCGCTCTCTGTTCTGTCCAACACATTAGCCATTAGCCATATAAGAGTATTGAAAACCGAAATATACCACCAGCAATCCATTGCTAAAATAAAGTCTAGGAATAATATTGAGCCCCTTCCTTGATGGCTTTGCACGTAATGTGCCCTCTTCCTAAAATAGCTTTCCATATTTTGCTACTTATGTCCAGAGTAAGCATCAAGCCTTACTGTAGGCACAACTTCTAATCTTCTCGTTCCCCTTTTCATTACTGAGTCACACGCCTTTCCAATGTGTTTACATGGCATGTGAAGGGAGAAAGGGAGAGAGAGAAATAAAAATATTAGTGCTGGAAGTGAGAAGGAAAAAGAAGAGAAGAAAACTATGTGCAACTCATTATAAAAAAAGAAATATCTTCATAAAATCAGAATGTGCCCACACATGAACTGTCCTTTCTTGTGAAGGAGTGAGATTTTCAATAATCAATGCATTTAAATAGATAGTACATCAGTGCCTGTAAGGAATGTATAAAAGATAGTTTTGCACTAGGTGACAGATTTAATTGAATCATTTCTAAAGTCCTGGATGAGTTGCAAGACTCTTGAATGCAAGGTTATTATACAAATTAAATATTTCTTAGAAAATATTCTACTGCTGTTTTTCACTTTCCTACCTTGCCACCCATGAAGGGAACCATATGATATGTATTATTGCTTACCATTGCCTGGCTATAAGAGCATGGTTAAAAATCGTTAATTGGTAACATAAAAATTTAAGCTTCACTGGCATATATTTTAATAAATGACATGAGCTAATAGAAAAATAATAAACAATAGCATATAAGTTTTCTGAGTCTGAAATATTTCAAAATATTTATTTTAAAAATTCACCATTAGGTAACTTGATTCCCATTAGAATTGTACTGATTTCTGAAATTTTCTTATGACTCATAAATAAATGGCTCCACACAGCTACTGTCAGTCAAACATTAAAGTCATAGGAAATTATTGAGTAGAGTGCCAGGAAAAAGAAACTTTTTTATAAAGATTGATGATTACACTAATTTTAACATCAGAGAAAGAATGACATGCATTGGAACGTTTTTACTTATGAAATAACTAAAATATCAGAAAAACATATGTGCATAGGAAGAACAGAGGGATCAAGTAGGAAAAACAGCTCTAAATGAAGCTGAGAATTAATAAGGAACACTGTAACCTCTGTTAAAATCTTCCTAACATCATAAATCTTTAGCAAAAATATTCTCTTTAGTGCATGGAGAAGCTGGAAAAGATGCTTACTAAGATAATTAGTTTTAATATGACAGTTTTTCATATAGTATTAAATTTGATGTTACTGACCTATTCTTGATAAATAACATATTAAATAATTATTTTTTGAATGGAGAGATTGAACTTATCCGGAACACTCCACATCCACTTATTTGTCCTTGTAATCACTGGAATAAGTTTGTGATAGATTCTGACAAAGCTAAAGGTGACACAGAATGAAAAACAGAAAGAGAAGGCCAAATAAACCCTAACACACACACACACACACACACACATACACACATGCACACACACATGCAAAACCTGGGTTTGTGCATGTGTGTATTTGTAAACATATAGTCACACAGTTTTAAGATGTACATGCATATAATAAATTAGCATTGAATAAAAACTGAAGTATTATGTCAATATCTTCTCATATATGTGTTCTAAATTGAAACCCTTTGTTTTGACAACAACTATTGGCATCAGAGCTTTGCGCACCATTATGATGTTACTATAGGGTGAAAAGTACTCTGAGAGCTACAATGAGTTTATGAGCAATGAGTTTATGATCATAGCAGTGGAAGTAGCCCAAATAAGTCAGATTCTGGATATCATCTGAAATTTGGGCCACTGGGAGTGTTTGATGGAATATAAATGCAATGTGTGAGAGAAAGAGAGAAATCAAGAATGATTCCACTATGTTTTACATTTCCTTGAATGAATTTTTCATTTCCAGAAGTTCTATTTGATTTTTTCTAAATAATTCAATTTCTTTAGTGAATTCTTCATTCATTTCCTGATTTTTTTATGGTTTCTTTGTGTATTTTTGTTTTTCATTTTCTCTTGTATTTCATTGGCATTACTTATAATCCATATGTGGAATTCTTTATCTGCCATTTCAATATTCTGATTTTTGTTGGATTCCACTGTGAGAGAGCTGGTGTTCCCTTTTGGGGGTGACATTTCACTATGATTATTCAGACTTCTGGAGTGCTCTTTTGCTTATTCCTTCTCAACTGGAGCAGCTGTTGCTTCTTATTTTTGATTTTTCTTTTGTTTGCATAGGGCTTTTTTTGTTCACCTCACTCAAACAGGTGTGTTTGTAGCATATGTTGGGCGAGAACCTTTAGCTTTGCTTGTGGGTGCTTTGATACTGGTCTAGGTTCTGGATGGATGCCTTGTTATAGATGCCTTGGTTATGCCTTGGTGTGATGGTATTTTCAGTTGCTAGTTGTTTGTATGCTATAGGAGTGATGAGCTACGTGAGTGGGCAGATTCCCTGACTCTCTCTGATGAGGGAGGGTGGAGGTCTTTGAAATCATTTTTCTTTCCCCAGCCCTGTGGTCTTCTTAACAGTGTGAGTTGTAATGGCAAACCCAGTTTAATCTCTGAGACAGTAGGTGGTGTTTGTGGGTGAGAAGCAACCACACCCTGTGTGATTAACAAAGAATCTCAGAGCTTGAAGACAACACCTTAGAATTAAACAAGTCAGTCAAAGATAAAGAACAGAGAATTAAGAGGAAGGAACAAAGCCTACAAGAAATATGAGATTACGTAAAGAGGCCAAACATAAGACTTATAAGCATTCCCTGATTGCAAAGAAGAAAACACACAAGGGTTGGAAAATGTATTTGAGGGAATTGTTCCTGTAATTGAGGAAATCTTCCTTGGTCTTGCTAGAAATTTAGATATCCAGGTACAAGAAGCTCAACAAACATCTGGGAGATGTATTTGCAAGGAGGCAATCACTATGACACACAGTCATCAGACTAGCCACAGTTGACATGAAGGAGGAATACCTGTGAGCTGTAAGGTGAAAACATCGGATAACTTATAAAAGAAAAGCCATCAAACTAACTGCAGACCTCTCAACTGAGACCTTACAAGACAGAAGGGATTGAGGCCCCATCTTTAGTCTTCTTAAACAGAATAATGGCCAACCTAGAATTTTGTATCAGGCAAAACTTAGTTTCTTATATGAGAAGAGAAATAAAGACTTTTTCAGACAAGCAAACACTGAGGGAATTTGTCAAGACCAGACCTGCCCTGCAGGAAGTACTCAGATCTGCATTATACATCGGTCAGCATGATAGAAACCCAGCGTAAAATTATCCAAAAGCTAAAGTTCAGAGCCCATATAGAATATTGGCTCAAGAGGTAAAACAAAGCAATGAGGTTCTACACAACAGGATGAACGGAAATATATCCCAATTATCAATTCTTTCAATAAACATGGACAGCTTGAATTCCCCGCTCAAGAGACATAGGCTGCTGAATGGGTAAACAAAATACAAGCCAAGTATCCGATGTCTCTAGGAAACACATGTAACCCACAAGGGCTCATTCAGGCTCAGAGTGAAGGGATGGAAAAGATATTTCATGCAAATGGAAATCAAGAGAAAGCAGGTGTGGCCATTCTCATATCATATAACATAGATTTCAAATCAACAATAGTAAAGAAAGACAAAGACAGTTATTATATGATGGTAAAGGGAGCAATTCATCAAGAAGACATAACAATCCTACAAATTTATGCACGCAACAGAGGTGTGCCCAGATTCAACCATATTAAAGTCCATGCCCTTAACTCACTTCTGTTCCCAAAGCTCTGTGAGGAGATGGACACAGAGCACATCTTCTCTTATACACAGAAGTGAGATGGCTTTCTAAAGGTGGACCACTGGCCAGAGTTTTTGAGTTACAAGAGCCACTTCAGAGATTTCTCTTAGAAAAACAGTCACCACTGGCAGCACATTTTGGTGACATAGAATGTGGCTCAAAACTTGCTTACTTGTGTGACATATTCAACTTGCTCAACGAACTCAATCTGTCATTTCAGGGGAGAATGACAACTGTGTTCAAGTCAGCAGATAAATTGGCTGCATTTAAAGCCAAACTGGAATTATGGGGGCAACGAGTGAACATTGGGATTTTGACATGCTTCAAACATTAGCAGAGATTTTGAAGGAGACTGAGCCAGAGCCTTCTTTCTCCCAGCTAGTGTATGGTCACCTATCTCAGCTTTCAAAAGGGTTTGACCATTACTTCCCACCCACAAAAGACCCCAAACTGAGAAGGAATGGATCTGAGACCCATTTGTCAATAAGCCCAGTGAATCGACTTTGTCCATTCTAGAGGAGGATCAACTGCTTGAGATCGCAAATGACAGTGGCCTTAAAAGTATGTTTGAGACAACTTCAAAGCTCCATACCTTCTGGATTAAAGCCAAAGCAGAATATCCTGAGGCTGCCACAAAAGCACTAAAAAACCTGCTTCCACTTCCAACATCCTGTCTTTGTGAAGCAGGGTTTTCTGCAGTAAGAGCAATCAAAACATGATTACAGAGTAGACTGAACATAAGCAACACACTTCAGGTGTCACTGTCTCCCATCACCCCCAAATGGGACTGTCTAGTTGCAAGAAAACAAGCTCAGGGCTCCTACTGATTCTGCATTATGGTGGGTTGTATAATTATTTCATTATGTATTACAATGTAATAATAGAAATAAAGTGCACTATGTACATCAATAGTAAGATTTACCTTTGGGTTTGATTTGTGGGGACCCAGAGTCCCCCATACATTGAGATCCCATAAGAAAATCTTTTAGTTAGATACAAAGTATGATACCACAGTTTTCTAATGCCTTTGGAATTAACCAAAGGATCTTATCCTACCCCATCCCAATCCCATGAACTTCTCCAGGTTATCCAAGTCTTGTCTATATGTTCCTCATTTAACACAGAATTTAACAGTGGCCACATAGGTTCCTGAATACTAATCGACAAAGAATTATTAATTATTAATTCTTTGTCAATTAGTATCCTTCAGCTTTAAAACTTGCTATTCATACATTTATATAAATACTCTTTCTAGGGATTCCTTTAAAAAAATAAAGAAAAGCTACCTATCTAAGAGCCTTTACTAGTATGACTTTTCCCAAGCATCCCCCAAAACTTGATTTATCGCTATATCTTTAAGGGCTGCAAATTCCTGTATGTCTCAACACCTTACTTCTCTGCCTAACCCTTGACACCTTAGGTCCTAGTCTTTGCCATATCCTGTAGAGTTTTTGTGAAATTAAGTCCAAGTTCAAACTCACTGGTGTTTGATCCTTCAGTCCCATCAGCACAGGTTCTTAAATTAAGACCTTACTGGTCTTTGGATCTCTCCTTCCTCTCAACCTCAGGTTATCTCTCCTTCTATGCCTTTGCCCCAAATTCTCAACTTTACCTCATGCGGTGTGAAATATGCACTTGTGTCAAGAAATAACTATGTGGAATCATGGTATAAAAATATCAATTTTTGGCTGTCCAATATTCATTTACTTGGATGTTTGCAGAGAGATAATATAGTTCAAGTAATGCATGCTGTCAGCCAAAAAATTTCTTAGTATACTGTATTAAATACAAATATTATTACCTGTTAATTTACCACCTACTGGTTGAAAGAAAGTTAAAATCTTACTGTTTATTTTGTGAGACTTTGTTAAATCATTAACCTTTTACTCCTTCAGGCCACTAGAAAATTTTTTTTAGTTTAATTACTCTTATGTTCTAAAATATGTAATAATGTGTAATAATGTTCTAAAAATGAATATAGTGATTTGTAATATGTCTCACCTATCATTTACAAACAGCAAAGTATTTTCTAATGCTTGCACTATGCAAATATTTGCATGAATCCATACAATATATAAGCAGTGAATTTTTGCCAAAGTGTTTCTGCCTTCTGAATTGAAAATATATAAGTAGACCTTATACATAATTTGATCTTTGAAATATTTCAATACCCTATTTTATCTTCTTTATGTATAAATGCAGAAAGACAAGGAGCAAATGAAATAAAAAAAATAGTAAGGCCTTCAATACTCACATCAATTATAAAAGAAAAAGAGGCCTGGCGTGGTGGATCACGCCTATAATTATAGCATTATGGGAGGTCAGGAGTTCAAGACCAGCCTGAGCAAGAGTGAGACCTCTTCTCTACAAAAAATAGAACAAATTAGCTGGGTGTCATAAGGTGTGCCTGTAGTCCCAGCTACTTGCAAGGCTGAGGCAAGAGGATCACTGGAGCCCAGTAGTTTGAGGTTTCAGGGAGCTACTACTATACCACTGCATTCTTGCCCGGGCAACAGAGCAAGATCCTGCCTCAAAAAGAGAGAGAGAGAGAGAGACAGAGAGAGAGAGAGAGAGAGAGAGAGAGAGAGGGAGAAAGCTAACTCTTTTGACTATTGTGACTGTTTTAACATATTGTATTTTTTAATATATTGATTTTTTTACTTGAATTTTGAAATAATTTCTACCATGAGTAAAACGTTATCAAATACCATCACATATTACAAAGAAATCTTTTTGTGAAAGGAAGAGTCAATCAACGTGGCAAGCTTCATTCTTATCTTATTTCAATATATTGCCACAGCCACCCCAACCTTCACCATCCACCAGCAGTCAGGGGCCATCAACACTGAGGAAAGAGTCTCCACCAGCAAAATGATGGCGAATTGCAGAAGGCTTGGATTATTGTTAGGACTTCATTCTTTTTAGCAATAAAGTATTTCTAAATTAAGATACGTACTTTTTAAAGATATAATGCTATGGCACAGTTAATAAACTATAGATATAGTGTAAATATAACTTTTACATGCATCAGGAAACCAAATGTGCATGTAACTCACTATATTGCTATGTTCACTTTATTGAGGTGGTCTGGAACTGAACCTGATATATCTCTGAGGTATGCTTGTATTCAGAATATTAATTAATTTAAATAATACAGTATGCATTTACTTAAAAGAGATCATTCATTTCTTTTTACAAATAGAGGTGATAATGATATATATTGTCAAAGCTATAGAATTGAAAAATAAGTCATGTCTAGGAAAATAAAACGATGATAGATTTTTCTATAATTAAATCAAAATAGTATTCAGCAAAGTCCATATTAATGTCTTTTTCTTATATTTCTAGAAATGAACTATTGCATTGGTATCTAAAATTTGTATTTGCAAAATAGATTATATATTTAGAAATACCTTGGAAATCACTGTGCCCAGTCTCTAACACAATGCAAGAGTGATTTCTACAACATCCAAGAAGTATGTCTCTGTGTGTGTGTGGAGGCGAGAGGTGGAGGGAAGGAAGGAGCTGTCATTCCATCTCTTTCTTAATAACAGAAACTTCAATGTTTCAACGGAAAACCAATTACAATCTTCAGTCATATAATTACAAAAAGTTCTTTCTCATAACGTACCAAAAAATGTTTTGCTGGAAGTTATAACCATTGGCCCTAATTCTGCCCTTTGGAGTTAAGAAAACAATCTAATCCCTCTTCCACATGGTTCTAATAAAAGTATTTATTAAAAAGTGGGAAATTTTTATTTTCTTTGCTGTAAGGGAATAGAGAGAAGAGCCCAAGGGAATTCTTTGCTATTGTTTGCCTGCATGCCAACACAAACTGCTTTAAAAAACTGTGCTGTAACATGGTCAGGGATCAACATAATGAATACTGGTGCTATAAAAATGGCTAGTACACACAGGAAACACAAAATCAAGTGCAAGGGAAATTATCTGGGGAATTCAAACTAAAAAAAATTCTGGCTACTGAAGAAAATACAGTTCTTCAGGGGATTAACACAAAATTCCTTTTACCATTTTCAGAGACATAAAATCAGGGAAAGTTTATGAGTAAAGTTTATCGGGCCAAGTTTTAAAAAATCACTGAAAGAAAATAACATCCAATAATATATTTATTGAAATGTCTGAGTATAGATAAGTATTACCTAGGTTATAAGCAACATTTTTAATATTTTATCTGCAGTGCCACAAACCTACAGAAAAAGTACAGAAAATGAGATAATACACATGTATGAAATATTTAGATGTAATTAATATTAACATTTTGCCATAGTTGTTTCATATTAGTATATATTAAAGAGCACAATATTACAAATAAAGTTTATGTCCTAAGGTATTCTACTCTCATGCTATTTCACTTCCTTCCCTCAAAAGTAACCTATTTTGAAGTTTCTTACATTAACATATTATTCCCAAGCATATCTTTATATTTGTTATTTATTTATTTATGCATATATAAAAATACACGCTATTTTTGATATTTGAAACTTTCAACTAGTATCAAATTACTAGTTTAAACTAGTATCAATTTAATAGTTTTTAAATTTAATATTCTGTTTTTATGACATGCATATTGATACATTTTGCTCTAATTCATTTATTTCCATTATTACAGAAAATTATAATGAATTCTTAATCCATTTTCTTCTTGGTAGATAAATAGGTCCAAATTATTGCCACTACAGATACGGTTACAATAAAATTTTTCTAGATTATATAGTTACATTAGTTGATAAATTTATAGAAATCTCTTTACTAAAACATTTCTTGTATTTTTTATGTAAGTTAGGTAATATGCATTATGTAAGATACAGCAATATATTTATTTGACAGAAATTATTATAATTTAATACTTTTCTCTAATATTCTATACCAACATGGAGATTTCTACTTAGGAAAAATGAATCTTTGAATACCTAATTATCCTGATTTTATGGTTATGAAACTGTAGTAGGTTATGAATTCTCACATGCCTTTTTCATAGTCTTCTATATTTTACTCATACTAGATTAGCAACTTCATTTTATATCAATGTTAATCTAGGCCTTGAGCAGACAACTAAATGACTTTAATGTAACAGGAGACAAAAGCAGTATGATTTGAAAAATGTTTATCCCTGTTTTTGCGTGGCTTCTGGCTTTGAACATCCCCGCATTCCAGCACATTCTGGGACAAGAGCCAGGCAAATCTATTTTGAATAACTTGTGAGCTAGAACTTAGGTTCCGTGGCTTAACACAACTAGCCTGATGTGGATTGGAGGGAAGTCCAATCTTGTAGTTGAAGGGGCAGATAGTATAGATTATCTTTGCAATTAGATATTTTATAGTTCAAATTATGGTTTCAGAAATTAGTTGTGTGACTTTGGGTAAATCATTTAACCTTAAACCTTAATTTTCCTTATTTATGAAATGAGAATAATGGTTTCAAGTTTAGCCCATTGATAAATGATAATAAAGGGTAACATGTATTGAATGTTCATTTGTTCCAGGTACTGCTGTATATGTTTCTAATGCCTATAATCATTTAATGCTTCTATAACTTTATGAAGCAATGGCTTCTAAAATCCCCACTGGTTGGTTTCTTAGTTTTATTTACAAATATTCAGCTAAGGAAAGTCATAGTGAATTTGGTTAACTAATTACTAACAGGTTATAGAAAATTCAATGTTTCTCATGACTCAAATATTTTGAAAATTTTAACAGCTGTAAATTAGTTTTCTTTTCATTTCGTATACTCAATTAAATATGTTTCGGTATTTTGCTATATAACCATATTGCTAATTGTCTTTACTAAAGAGACGTAAGTATGAATATTGCAATGTTAGACTCATAATTAAGTAGATACCACCACCTTTCTTTTCTAGATACCCTTATTTTTAGACTGTTCTCAAATATATTACTTAATAAATTTAATTTCAATGTCAACATGATTATTATGAAGCCATTCCATTTTTATAACCACTGTGAAGTCTTAATATATGTCTATGTGTATAAGAGAAATTATATCAAAATGCTAATTATATCCAGACCTCTTCAAATGCTTTATGATATATTAAGAATGGCCAAAGATTTCTGAGTTGTATTATTTAAAACTGGATATATAAAAATTATATATATATGTATACACACACACATATATATACCTATATGTGTAGATAGGTAGGTAGATAGATATAACTTTGTCTCATTCCTCATCACTTTCTATAAATTTCAGTTAACTTCAACTGTGGAATTGATAGGCTCAGAAACATGTGTGAAACTTATTTCTCCCTATACCAGCTGTCCTCAAATTGTTGCCTCCAGACCAGTAATCTCAACATCTCCCGGGACCTGGTTAGAAATGCAAATTCGTGGGTCTCAACACAGATCTGCTGAATCAGAATGTCTGGCAATGAATTCAGTATTTCAATGTATATTTTAACAAGCTCTGTATATGTTTTTTATGCACAAGAAGTAGAAAGCAAAACAGTAGTTACCAGAGGCTGAGAAGAGTAGGGGGAAGAGGTGTTGGGGAGAGGTTGGTCAGTGGTCTAAGTTGTAGTTAGATAGGAGGAATAATTTCTGGTGTTCTATTACAGAGCAGGATGACTACAGTTAGCAATAATGTATTATATATATTTCAAAATAGGTAGAAAAGAGGATTTTGAATGTTTTCACCACAAAGACATGACAAGTGTTTGAGGTGATGGATATGCTAGTTACCCTGATTTGATCATTACACAATGTATACACGTATCAAAACATCACCGTGTACCCCATAAATAAGTACAATTATTATGCATCAGTTAAAATGAAATAAAGCTTTAAAAAAGAGTATCATTCTAAATGCTCAATTTAAGACTCACATTATATGATATTTTGACTCCTCTAACTAAAAATGGTTCAATGATGTCATTATTTTCTGACTAATTTTCTTTTAAGGCTTGCCTTACTCATTGCTAATCAACTTTCATGACTGTTAAGACAAATCAATCTGGCTGCCATTCACAAATGCTTATACATTCCACTTTGAAAAGAAAAGCTAGCAAAATAAAGTGTGGTTTGTTATGACTGCAAAAAAAAATTGTTGTTGTTGTTGCTTTTTTCCCCCCGAAAGTATCCTGGCTAGTTCATTTCACACCTGGCCACACAGAAGTAATATAGATGTCTTTAAGCAATAAGTACAAGTATGAGCACACTGGCAATGAATGCTATTTTCTTTAGTCAGAAGAAGTGGGGTACAAATTTGCAAGGAATATTTGAGCTATTTGTATGCTATAGTGTCTTGGGTTGTAGCACCAATTATGTGGCAATTATCACTGTAGATGCATTGCAAGTATATTGCAAGTATAGATCAGCTAGCCATAGGTGAAAACATTATTTTGACAGCTAATCTGAAGACTGATTAAGCCAAATATGGAGATATATTTCTCATGTTACTTGTATAAATGCTTAGGTATATTAACAGAGGACAAATGCTCATTACTAAAGTAATGAAGCATAGAATACTATTTTAAATATTGAGTCTATTCAGAAATATCTATAATATTTTAGAAACCATTTACTCCAGCTCTAATCCTAATAGTGAATATATTATTCACTGGGTGTGTACATACAAACTAATAATGCAAATTCAAGTGTCCATAAAATACTTTCAAGTCATTCACAGTTGTGGCAAGATGAGAACAAAACCTGAAAGAGAGAGAATACATGTGAACTTCATTGACTTTGCCCTCCATTCTCATTACTTGCACGCTCAGCCAATGGATGTTGCAGCTTCAGCAATATGTGGAAACACACTCCTGCAAAGCTCCTTATTTCGGGCAGTTGAATTTCTTTTGAAGGGTCTGTCTGCTTTTAGGCAAATGTGCTTGAGGGAAGGAGGGTTCAGACAAAGTCTCTGACTTCATCTGTTGATTCTGAAATGTCTTCAGTTCAAAATAATTTTTATACCACAGTGATATACTCTGGATCTATTTAGCATTTCATTTTCTTGTCAATGGTGCCAACTTGAACCAGGTGAAAAAAATTAGGGGGAATAAAGATCTAATCATTCTTCTTGCTGTCATCAATCTGGGTTACCTGGCATTCACACTTATTGTATTCCTGATGGGATTTCTAATTATACATGCTAATTGATCACCCTTACTTTTATTACAATCTTTTCTACATTGACTTTTTTTCCTTTCCAGACAGTTAGTCAGCAATAAAACCAGCAATAATGAAAACAAGAATCTGTTACAATCTTGCACTCTTTAGGTTTCTTCTAATAGCTTATAGGCCTCTATTTTCAAACATCTATGTGAAGAAAGAGTTCTAGCCAACAGAAGAAAGTAATGACAATGGTATAAACTGACAGAATATACATAACTCATATAAATGGAATATGCTTGCATTTATCAGTAATTCTATAATGCCTAAATCACTTGTATTGTTCACTGAAAACATCAACATACCTTCTAAGGCACTCATGATTTTTAGTCACTGGAAACAGTGTAATCATACAGATCAAACAAAACCACTGCCAATGCACTTTTAAAAGGAGAATGTAACATAGTAGAATGACTTTCATTTTCCTGTCCTTGGTATGACAGTCTGCTTATAAAATCAATTACAAAATTAATACATCAATGTGTTGCTTATTTAGTTAGAAATTTCTTGACATATGGAAACAAAGCCTGGATGGAAATCCATTTCAGTCACCTAGAGAGAAATATATGAATTAATAGGATAATTTGTTAATTAAAAATCCTAAACTGTCCAGCAAAGCTATTCAGTTCCTAGGTTTGAACAACATTGTAAATGCAATGTGATTAGGAGCTCTCTTTCTGTTGTGTCTCGGTTGTTTCTGAGCACAATCAATTTGACAAGTATCCCATGAGTTACCCTGCAGCAGATGCTCTCTACACTCTCATCAGCTGTCCAGAGCTCCCAGAAAATGAAGATAAAACAATTTCACACTTGTCCTTAAGATTCTCAGACACAGTGTTCTATTGAATTATTTTCAAATGTAAGTTATTATTCTCACAAAGCAGATGTTGTAATAAAAATCCATAGATATATGAACAGTTGCATAGGGTTCCAAAGGCTGTATAGTTACTTTTAAATAGTCTTTAAAAATCTATAATAGTGGTTTATGGTATCTTCTCTCTAACTTTGTTATGTACTTTTTTTCCTAAGCACAATATCATGAAGAATACTAATCTACTGAACAAACTAAATTGCTCCAAGAAATAAGTTTCATGTGCTCCTTTTAAACAATCCATTAAACAACCCATAATTTACTACGGTAAATGCAGGAAAATTGCTACATTTTACTGCAAATACTTTAATAATCTTGAACATGTACCATTTTAATATCCTAATCTGTAGTCATACTGGTTTAGTTTTATTTTAGCAGACACAATAATGAGAGTAGAGTTAAGAAGATGTTTGAATTTTTCTATAATCCTCAGTTTATACAAAGCAGTAAATTACATTTTACCAAAAGCAGCAGATTGGAAGTGAGGACAATTTTCAAAGACAGTAGACTAGATTTCAAGTTTGAGGAAACAAAAATGTCTTTATAACACAATGAAATCTTCAGCAATTTTAAAATGCTTTTATTAAAAGCACATTTAAGCTATTGACATTAAATCCAAATTACATATTACAATTAGGTGCTGAAACAGCACAAGTAATATCAGTCATCTGCAAATTTTTTAGAGAAGTTTTTCTCACTTATTATTAGAAAATTAAACCAATTTCTACAAGCTAGCAAAATCAAATTACCCATTTCTTTGCACTCCTTCTCATTCTACTCTTATCCATAATTCAATATTTCAGATATCAAAAATGTGTAAACAAATGACAGCAGTTTATAATTGAATTGCTCATGTAAATATGGTATTTGTAGTAAAAAAAAATTCTACTTTGTCTTCAAGACCTTGTCTTTCCTTATATATACATACTCAACCCCAGAACACATTAAGGGCATAGCAGCTCAATAAATCAATGGTGCTCAACCTGTGTACACCCACATCACTAGTTTAATCATGAAAAGACAAAGAATAAAGAATGATTATGTCTGCATTAGAAATTTATATCATTCAGATTTAAAACATAAAATGCGTGCATTTTTTAAAATTTCTATTTGCTACTTCTATATTGAATGATGTTTTCATTTAAGAAATGTGCCAACAATTAAATATTATATAAGAAAATTTAAAAAAACATGTTAATATTTTCTTAATAGTGCTTAAACAATATTGTAATATTACTTATTATCTTAGTTTGCCTTCCTTCAGAGGAGAGCTGGCTACAGGATTTCCAGGGAAAGTAGGTTATTTGGAAGCTGATCATAGGAGAAGCCTTCCAAGAGTAGGCATTGTGAGGAAGAAAATAAGAGTAGATTATCACACAAGTACTCTTGTAGGCAGCTGGAACTTAATTCCACTAAAGAACTTTGAGAACCAGTGTGAAATATTGACTTTAGAGTTATTCTGCCCTTGGGGCTGGAAAGCTGAGGTACTTTCCACCAATACTGATTATTATTAGTTGAGGGATGTTTGGGAGTGGCCAGTTATTCTCCTGGCTCTGCCAGCATGGCCTAGGCAGGGACCTCGTTCCTCCAGAGAAAGCCCTGTGCTATGACTCTGTGATGTGTTGACTACAGTACAGTCCCCAGCTATTCAGTCAAGCATTAATATAGGTACCGCTGCTAAAGGATTTTGTGGATATAATTTAACTGACTATTAGTTGAATTTAAGTAAAGATTATCCTGGATAATCTGGCTGATCCTGACTAACTGTTGGAAGGCTTCATTTGTGGGCCTGAGGCTTTTCTGAAAGAGAGGAAATTCTGTCTGTGGACAAGAGCTTTGACCCCTGCTGGTGTGTTCAGCCTGCCATGTTCTTCTCTTTCTGAACCTGCCTGCCCTATGGATTTCAGACTTGCTTAGCCAACCCCTGGGATTAGATGAGCCAAGCCAATGCTAATTCCATATACATACAAATGCATATATGTGTTTGTATGTATATATACATACAAATGCATATATGTGTTTCTCTGGTTGAACTCTGACTGGTATTCCCTCTGGAAAAGATGCAAAGATGCAGTTGCTGGCAATTGGAAATTGAGCTTATGTATGTGGAAATGATGTGTAAAATGAAGATAGGTGGAGCACTGACAGAATCCTCAAAATGCCCAGATACATTCATAGCCCACATTTTTAAAAATAATACATATGTATAATAATAATATATTTAATAGTATAAACATATAGGTGCTTATGCAAGTGGTTCAAGTTCCATATTAATATCATTTTTATTTATTTTTATTGAAGTAAAATATATATGTAACTTACCATCTTTACCATAGTTAAGTATACAGTTCATTAGTAACAAATACATTTATATTTTTTGCTTCCCCCCATCCCCTACATCCCTCCCCTTCCAATTAATTTTATTTTAATTTTTTTCCTGTCCAGTTTCATAAAGATTTTCTTTATTTTGAAAAGTTTAAAATCTATTTTGAATACATTTTTGTAGGATATGAAGTGGAAATGCATTCTTCTTTATTTTTAATATAAATAGCTTTCCTAAAACCATATAGGGTCACTCCTAATTTATGAAGCCCATAAATTGCAGGGCTCCTGCCTATATAAACAATTATTACAAAAATGTATTAATAATGTAAGATTCATGTATCCATGTGAAGTAGTTTATTGATATATATTTGGAGTGGGGAGAGATGTATAATTTGTTTTGAAATTATAATATGGATCTTCTTGTATCATTTCCATAAATACCAGTTTCCAGTGATTCTATCAAACGTTGTTACTGTGCTTTCTTCCTAGAGGCCACAAATGGTCTTACCAAGAATATGCATGAAAATGTGAATGAGAATTGCTTTTATGGCCATATTAAGTTTACCATTCAGAATTTTGTAATGTTGACATAGAACAACCCCTCTTCCAACCATGTTTTCTCTGGAATTCTTTAGGACATAATCACTTCATTTCTGTTATAGAATGTGATCTCTTTCAGTGCTGACTACACTCTAGTCTTCCACACACCAGCAGGGAGTTCAGGCAGGTGGCTGTGGGCAGAACAAAAAGAGCTGTCCCATTTAGAAAGTTATGTTCCTACCTTCTCTGGCATGACATAGGACTGACTAGGGAGACCATAATATCCTCATATATATTTAGTATTAAAGTCAAGAGATAATATCAATTTAGTCTGTTGCCTCTGGAACAAGAGTCTTGAAGACTCTTAGAATAAATAAGTGGCAGCAGGCCTGACAGACTGCCTGACACATAACATGCAGTTTGCTGAGTGAGTGGGTTGTGGGCATCAGGATTAAGGTGTTTAGAGGATTAATGACATCTGCTTCCACTCAGGTTTTATAAACCACAGGTGACATTGTGGTGGAGCCATGGGTATGCAAAAGTCAACCAAACACCTCATAAACATAGTTCTAACCCAAGAGAAAGCAGTGGGCCAATACTAGCCCCGAGTCCTGAATGAATCCTGTATATAAATAACATTGAGAGACACAAGACAATGTGTCAGCACCTTTCTGGTTGCTCAATCTTACATAATCCCACAAAAGAAATACTACCACAGCCAGTAGGAACAATCCACTTACCAAGCCCTCCTACTAGATCTGGAGTATGTCCATGGAGCACAAGAATAATCCTTAGGCCTATCAGTCCCTGAGCTCCCAAGGATATGTAATAGGCTCTATGTCTAAGGGTATGAAAAGGGCCTCCATAATGTGCCCCAAGGGACAACGAGGGCCCAAGCGGGGAGGCCTTTATACTCACACTGGTGGAAGTGGCGTTCTTTGACTGTGGCAATCTCTAAAATGGGATGATAGAAGGGGTTATTTGGGAGCAGAACTCCCATCATGTGAGGTATTTAATAAGCACTTTAGTTCTGAAAGGTATATGGGCAGTGCATCACAACATCCCCTACAGGAATCTTAAGAAAGTATTGTATAACTGTTAGTTGTAGATATATCAAAATTAAGTTGGCTTTTACATTTTGATTATATATCCAGTATATATAATAAACTCTTATTAAATAAAATACTTTGCAAAAACTTTGGTCTGTTAATTGTATGAAGTATTTATTTTATGTTTAACTAACTTTAAATTCTTTGAAGAATATCAAACATAGTTATATTTATTTCTATGCATTTTAAAGTTTATTTGGCTGGTTCTATGTTCATGATTATGATTTTCTATAATTTATCCAATAGTATGATTACCTGAGCTTTTAAAATGATTTAAAGTGCTTACTATTTTCTATTTTCTGAAAAAAATATGATGAAATATTACAATTATCTGCCTCTGAATACTTGTTAGCATTAACAATAAAACAGTCAACTGTTTCATTAGATTTCTTTACGGCAAGATTTGTACTAATGATTTGATTCTTTTAGTTCTGTTTCCTATTATTCCCTAAGAGATTTTATGCTTTACATAAGCTCAAACATTTAATGGTGTATAGTTCTTGGTATTTTTAATTTTGAGGTCTGCTGCATGTGTAATAATGTCGCCTTCTTTGATAGTAACATGGGCACTAAGCAATCAGAAGGGATGCTGGCCATCAAAAAACAGTAAAGATATACCAGTGAATACATGATTAAATTATCCCCATTGCAATACAACTACATTCACTTTTATTTCCCTGAGATAATAAAATAATTTTCTTCTTCTTTTTTCTATTACTGGCTCACCACTTAAGTTTTAGCCAGTTTAAATTTAACCTCTATTATTTATAGGTATAACTGTTTTCTTTTCTTTTTTAAGTTGACAGGTATGCCTGAAAAGTTATCTTGAATAATTGCATATTAGTCAAGTGCTTTATATGCTGGATATTATATTTTGATATATGCTATCAGATTAAATGTAGATTTTTATATTTTAAAAAACCAGAAGTTGTGATTAGCATTCTCAACCTCAGAGGTGCTATTTCTAACATGCAAGACCAAATTATACTTAAATGATAAATTTTTCCAATTAGCCCATTTTTTAAAGTATGGAAATCATTTGGTATATAAATAATAGATTGAATTGATGCTTATATATATATACATATATAAAATGTGTGTATATATATTCATAACATGTTATATATAGTCAGTAGATTGAAAGGCAAAAATAATATTAACAATCTATAAATTATGAGGTACTGGTGTAAAGTCTTTATAGTAATATCTATCTGTGTGTTTGGGGTTCCTAGTATTCTAATATTCACAGCTGAGTTTCTACACATCTGCAATACAAATTAATTATGCTTTAATTACATTCAACCTATGAAACCCACGTATGTTTATAGCACTTGTGTATGGTATGAACAATAATATTTTAAGTCATAATAATAATTTTAAAGCAGTATAAATATTTGGCAACAAAAGCAATATTTTGTGAAATATTTGTGTAACGGATTTTATTATAATCTAGTTCTCAGAAAATTAGTGGTCAATGTTTATGTTTGTAGTAACTCCATTAAAATAAAAAGCCTCTGGATAGACCATTACTGACCTCCTAAGTAAGATAGATTTTACTACAATTTTTAAAAAGTTTATAACAGTAGCTAAAGACCTTTTAAACTAAAGAGAAACAAGACCAAATGTCACATAGAGTTTATTTTACTCAATGTGGATTACTCTGATTAGCATAGGGGGAGGTCTGGGTCTGGAAACAAAACAAGAAATAGGTAAACAAAGATATGTATCAACTGTGCCACAAATCTAGTGCTTAGAAATTCATTAATAAATTAGATAAAATGTCTTTTAACCACACTCTATGAATGTTTTATTTCTATAAAATAATTTTTGTTTTGCTGCATTTGTGGAAATTTTGAAGTTTTCCCTCACAAATCATTTCTTATTCCAGCTAACTCATGAAACAATTTGAATAAGTCAGCAAAGTTCTTAATCCTCTCAAGATGTCAAATAACTGAGATGCTTAGGGAATGATGAGTTTCTTGAAAAGTATTATAGCATAAAATAGAATGATTTAGATTATCCAATTCTATGCTATTACTTAATATAGCTATATGAAAACGATTGTCATAAAGCTAAATCTTCTAAAACAGTAATACTCAGGAACAGCTGCATAAATCCATTAAAATGACAGTTCCAAAATGTAGAAAAATAGTACAGAAAAATGTACTGAAATAAGTTTCAATCAAATCTCTTCCAAACAGCAAATATGTATAATTGTGGATTTAAAAATTAATGCCCAACCAACAGATAATGCAATATTATTGTTCTTAATTAGTTTAAAGTAAATATCATTAATCAGTAATCTAAGTAGAATGATCAAGTTAGTTTAAATATATATGAAAATGAGTTTTATATGCCATATTGATTATAAGAGTATGTTTGATTATTTATAAATACCTGATTTTAAAAAAATCTTACATTATGCAGAGAATGTAAAGATTTTTTTTAAAAAAATCACCTAGAGTCAAAATATCAAGTGTTTTGCAAAATACTCAGAAAAAATATTTGAAGTATTCTATAAAAGTAAAAAAGCTTAGTTATTATAAAATAATGAACTGGTAGAACTAAAATTAAATGTACATTTTTAGCAGAATGTTCTTACAGAGCTGGTTGTAATGAGATGTTTAAAGCATGAACTAGCAAATATACAAAATTATCTAATGTGAATTTAAACAAAACTGAAACTCAAGCTATTAAATCAAGACCTGGAAATGTCTTGCCAGTTTAACTGCATGATATTGTAAATTACTTGCAAGCATGAAAGAATTCTGAACTGTTGTGACTCATCCTACTTGAAAACAAACATAACTAAATGTTAAGATTCTCACTAAAAGTACTAATTGCCTTAATATTTGCAAAGAAAATATTATGTTGTAAAAAAAGAAAAATAGGTTTTTCTTTTGATTAAAAAATTAAAAATCCATATGATTAAAAATCAATTATCCATATATAATAATAATTGTTATTTAAAACTCAGTAGTATTTTCATATATGATTTCAAAAATGCAATAAGAAAAGTTTACAATTAAATAATCTTTATGGGTTTTTTGATGACAATTTTTTAAAACTCAACTCTAGTTTATCTTGAAGTATAAATAACAGTATATAAAGGCAGCTAGGGAGAGTGGGATCAAATAAATAGATAAATAGCTTTTAAGAGGCACTCAAGCTTCTCTTCTTTCACCTGCCTCCACTCTTCATAAATTGTCCATGCTCTAATTCATCTCAAATGAAGATCAAAAGCAAGACCTCTCTATTCTAAAGTAGGAGAAACAGAAAAGTCCTACCCTCGATTAATATGATTTTAGCACAAGGACTGGGCCAACTTTTAAAAAGGTACATATCTTGAATTTCTCATAAAATCAGCATGTATTAATAAGACGACTACTTTAGTCTTTCTTCCTCTAGGCATACAAAGTAACAGGACCTTGGCTCAAGCCCAGATGTTTTTCTTCCCCTATTTGGCTTCTTTGTCATCCATGAGGGTACTAGGGTATGTCTGCTGCCTCTACTTGGTTGAAGATTGGGGCTGACACCTAAGTTATTTATTTGGAGGCATTAAAACAACCTTGTTCACTCTTTCTTCCCCCAGCTCTCTCTTACTCCATTGCTTTTTTACTAATCAGTAGTAATGAATGTTAGTGTCTCCCACAAATTCATATGTTAAGGTGTAATCACCAATGTGAGGATTTTGAGAGGTCATCAGGTCATAAGGGTCAGGATTTCATGAATCAGGCCCCTTATAAAAGAGGCCCAGAGAGCTGTCTTGTCCCTTTTATTATGTGAGGACACAGCTAGAAGGCACCATCAAAAACCAGAACACAAGTCCTCACCAGACACTGAATCTGCTAGACCCTTGATCTTGGACTTCCCAGCATCCAGAATTGTGAGGAAAAAAAAAAAATTCTGATCAAATTAAAAAGCTTCTGCACAGTCAAGGAAACTACCATGAGAGCAAACAGACAACCTAAAGAATGGGAGAAAATATTTGCATGTTACACATCCGATAAAGGGCTGATAACTAGCATCTATATAGAACACAGGAAAATCAGCAAGAAAAAAATCAAACAACTCTATCAAAAAGTAGGCAAAGGACATGAACAGAAACTTTTCAAAAGAAGATAGACTAATGGCCAAGAAACATATGAAAAAATTCTCAACATCTCTAATCATCAGGAAAATGCAAATCAAAACCACAGTGAGATATCACTTATCTCCAGTGAGAACGGCCTTTATCAAAAAGTCCCAAAACAGTAAATGTTGGTGTGGATGTGGAGAGATAGGAACACTCATACACTGCTGGTGGGACTGCAAACTAATGCAACGTCTGTGGAAAGCAATATGGAGATACCTCAAAGAGATATAAATAGATCTACCATTTGATCTAGCAATCCCATTACTGGGCATCTACCCAAAAGAACAACAGACATTCTATAAAAAAGACATCTGCACTAGAATGTTTATAGCAGCACAATTCACAATTGCAAAGATGTGGAAGCAACCCAAGTGCCCATCAATACATGAGTGGATTCATAAAATGTAGTATATGTATACCATGGAGTTCTCAGCCACAGAAAACAATGGTGATATAGCACCTCTTATATTATCCTGGATAGAGCTGGAGCCCATTCTACTAAGTGAAGTATCCCAAGAATGGAAAAACAAGCACCACATGTACTCACTGGCAAAGTGGTTTTAACTGATCAACACTTAAGTGCACAGATAGTAGTAACATTCATTGGGTGTCGGGCAGATGGGAGGGACAGGAAGGGATGGGTATATTCACACCTAATGGGTGCGGTGAGCACTGTCTGGGGGATGGACATGCTTGAAGCTCTGACTTGGGTGAGGCAAAGGCAATATACGTGACCTAAACATTTGTACCCCTATAATATGCTGAAATAAAAAAAATTAAAAAATTCTGTTGTTTATAAGCTATCCATCCTAAAGATAGCTGTCCAAACTGACTTAGACAGAAAACTGGTACCAAGAAGTGAGGGTATAGTAACAAATATCTCAAAATATAGAAGCGGCTTTGGAACAGGGTAATGGACAGAGGCTAAAAGAGTGTAAAGTACATGCTAGAAAAGACCTATATTGCTGTGAACTGTTAAGGGTGTTTCTGGTGAGGACTCAGAAGAAGCAGAGAGCTGTCGAGAGAGTCTCAATCTTCTTAGAGATTACCTAAGTAATTCTCTAAGAATATTGGTAGAAATATGGACTGAAAAGGCCATATTGGTGAGGTCTCAGACAGAAATAAAGAATCTGCCAGTATCTTGGTCTTGGGCTTTGTGAAAAATAAATTTCTGTTGTTTATAAAGTACCCAATTTATGACATTTTTGTTATAGGAATTCTAAGGGACCAAGTGTGTATTTCAATTTATTGAATGATAAGTTTCAAGTCTTGTGTTTGGACTCATTTCCTATAGATTTCCCATCTATAAATGGGGCATTTGTACTTTTATTTGAGGACATTCACCACTTTAAGTAATGTTTACTTTAAACAGCCCAGAGTAGTGTATAGAGTTCTGGAATTAGATTATGAGGCCATGAACAAGCCAATACTAAAGTGCTCTTTGGCTTGTTTTGCCATTGTCCCGTGCACATGTATGTTCCCTTGAAGGCATTGTAGAGAGTAGGTGTGGATGACAGAGATCATATTTGGGGGATATCTGGAATTATTTCAAATGTTTGGGGTTAATTATATAAACATTTTTCTAGAACAACATAAATAATATTCTTATGGAATGTGATGTTTATAACATGAGTTCTTAAAACAAGTTTCTAGTATTATTACTTTACTTATCAGTTAACCATTAACTTTCAGATACTTATTGAGCATGTACTACATTGTATTAATAGGTATTATGCTAAGCCAAGTAATGTTCTTGCAGATCACAATCACAAAGTTCAGATGATATGTAAGGTTTTAAATTCAAAACTAAGATCATTTTATTATAGCTCTTAATGTTATATTATCTAAAATAAGACCACCAATATATTTAACAACATGAAATACATCTTAGTACTTTTCATTTGAAACAAATACATCCTTTTCACATCCTTTTCTTTCCCTCTTTCATGGGAGCTACAGCAGGGACAAAAGATCCTACCTCTTGTATTTTTTTTTTTTTTTCAATTCTTTCAAGGCATGGCATACAGTACTTACAACCCCAAGCAAGACAGACAGAATCCAGAGGGCCTGCATGGTCTGTGAGTCTCAGACAATAGAGTAACTATTTAAAACGATTAATGAGACTAGGCTAAGGGATGTAGGATAAAGTGAATCCTGGAAAGACTAATACTTTCTTGGCCCCACTCTCACTATATGTAAGATAAAGAAGTTTAGAAATGAAATAGCATGATTATAAATGTGCATTAGTGCATTTTTTTCTCACTGCAAGGTAGGAAAGCTGTAATTTTTGTTTCACACCTTTTGTAATCATATCTGTTTGAAACAGATTAGTGAATCCCAACTGTTGATATGCATCACAGTCTCTAGGTGTACGTTTTAAAAATGTATGTTCCCAAGCATTTAACCCATAGACTCTGTATTAGTAAGTTTAGAGCAGGTCACAAAAATTTGCAATGGACAAAGCACTTGAGTGATTCTCACACAAATGGTCCAAGCACTGCCTTAATAGAAATGGTGTGAACAACTGAGCACGAACCTGGATTTCAGAGTATGCTTCAGGGTGGAGCTTCCCAATTGTGAGAATGTACCCAAGACAGACAGATACTTCAGGGTTAACATACTGAAGCACACACTTTCACATATAGAATATAATTTGATTTCATTGCACAAAAATCGAACGATTTTGATTCTTGACCAGAGTATTATTTTTTGCAATATGCATAATGTTATAAATTAAAAGAAAAACAAACACATTCTCCTCTATTCATTGAGATAAGGGACCGATACTAATTAATATTTAAACTGAGATAGTTTTGGAAATTTAGAAAGTACTTTTTAAATGCTTCAAGATCATTCATTAATATTCCTGGAATTCAGATTATCTGAGCTATAGTTCCCTGCCACTTCCCATAGGAAGGTAAGCTTGAAACTTTAAATATGGCAGTGCGACGAATCAAGACCAAGCAAATTTTACTTTAACCTTTAGGTAATAAAAATAGAACCTGTTGAGTAAAAAAATCTTAGTAACATAACAATTAACATAGGAGTTGACTGCATCTGTTCCTTAAGAATACTAAAGGCATAATATACATTGTGAAATAAAATACCTTCCTTGATTCCTGACTATTCTCATAAAGTGGTGCTGGTGGGGAATTGAGTGTGGATAGAAAGTTTTCAGGCAGTCTTAGAATCCAAGAATAAACAATTGTCCAAAAGAGTAGTTCTTATTAAAAGTATATTTCTCATATTTGTTGTTCACTACTACATTAGGAAAACCAGAAAATACATAAGATCATCAAGAATATGATTGCCAGGAATAATAAGAGATTTCAATAAAAAGTCGGTGTAGGTAAAGACAATAGTAATTTTTAGAACAAACTCTCATAGTAAGTCAAATTCATTTCAACAGTTTTTCATACTTACATTTGGGGGTTCAATGAAATCATTGTTGTGACCAGGCTCTTTGATCAAAATTGTCAGCTATAAATTTAATAATAAAAGTGATTTTTAGTTTATAAATAAAAACTATAAAATAGCATTATTTATTAAAAGTAAAAACAAATCATGATAGATGAACAACAAACTAATACTCAATATAAACACAATACTCCAATTTTATTTTTTCTAAATATAAATCAACTTTTTTATATATTAGCAATATGTCTACATGAGGGCAAGAACTTTTTCAGCCATTAAATATTCTATATTTTTAAAAAAATTTTGCATTCACAAATTCATGTCCCACCTTATAACTTAAATACACACTATTCATCTATTCAAATGCTCCTGAAACTTTTTATGTAAACTGGATTTTTCATTAAATCCAGTTCTTATTGAATAGTATTTGAATTTCAAAAGCAGTCTGCCACCATTCATTGTTAAACAAGAAATTACTGAGGGAAAAAGTTTTAAAATCACTTAAAAAATTTGAGTAGACACCATTTAAAGCATCAGGCTATAACAATATTTTATAGTGCAGTGATTTCTTTTAAAGTCTGTTTGCAAAGAAAGGAAAGTTAGAAAAAGAAATCATGAAAGAATAATAAAGTGTAAATAAAAAAAGCACAAATGCTAGATGAAGCAAGGAATATATGTAATAGAATGTACAAAAAATGGAAAAGCCATTTGATTCTGACAGTTGTAGCAATAATTGTTATTAACAGATTTGAAGGACCTCACAAACATGCTTTTATTAATCTCACTATTATAGTGTGATATCAACATTATTTTTTAAAATATACAAAAATTTAATGGGTTCCTAGTATCAATGTGAATGTACTTCAGTAATTAATAATTATCTATTTTTTTTTCAAAACAATTCACACTAGTTAGAAAACTACTAAGCATTATCACATGTATTCTTAGGAGATTTTGCTAAATATTCTATATTTTTGCTGGAAAAACCTAGTAAGAAACCAGTGATATTTAGGCTGAAGCAGAAAAGCCTTAAGCGAACTCTGATACAAAATGTCAAATATATATTCAATCAATTGATATTTTTGTGGTCATTGTTTGTGAGCGATGCCATAATTGAAGTTAACAAGGAAATAAAAAATAAATAATGCATAATTTCTAGCTGCAAAGAACTAAATTTTACTGGGGTAAAAGATGATATATACAAATAAATATACCATAGAGTTCTACTCAGCCACAAAAAACAATGGTGATATAGCACCTCTTTTATTATCCTGGATAGAGCTGGAACTCATTCTACTAAGTGAAGTATTCCAAGAATGGAAAAACAAGCACCACATGTACTCACCATCAATTTGGTATTAACTGATCAACACTTAAGTGCACATATAGTAATAACATTGATGGGTGTTGGGCAGATGAGAGGGGGGAGGAGGGCATGGGTATATTCACAACCAATGGTCTATTTTGATTATTGTACTCTATCCTTGCACTCAAGAAATACAAATTGAAGTATTAAAGGGTAATGAGGTATTATGTCTACAATGTATTCTCTAATAATTCAGAAAGAATAATAAATGGAGAATCTCAATGAAGGGTATATGGAAGCTCTGTGTAATATTTTGCAACTTTTTTGTAAATTTTGAATTATTTCCGTATAAAAAGTTTTTTTTTTTTAAATAAATATTGGGATACTTAAATATGTTTCTTTAGAAAAACTACTTTAAATAGTGTTCTAAGAAATTGGATAAAACATTGTAGCCTCAGCTAGGTAATATTACTCCTGGTGTAGTTTAGTAGTTAGGCTCACATTTTTTTAAATAAGACACACAGATTTTAAAATCTTTTTGATTGATTTTTTATAATCTCTGCTTTTTAATTATAATTTAAAACATAATTGTAATTATTTTCATTATTGGGCTTTGTGTAATCTGAGAATAATTATTTAATCTATTTATATCTTGATTTTTATCATGTCTAAAATGTTAAAATCATTCCCATGCCATAAGTTTGCTAGTATAATTAAAGAAATTATGTACATAACATATCAAAATATAGACTAGTACACAATAAGCACTTAATAAGTGCTTGGCACATTTATCTCTTTGTGACTATGTCCATAAATTTATAAATCTGTCTGCGCGATAATTTTACTTTTACATTTTTCTATGCCTTACATTTTATGTCTGCATACAATTTATTACTCATTAAATCTATTTGACATATACCATAAATCAATATGTTTTCTTTTTTTCTTAGTCTGTTTTGTAATCCAAATTTGAAGGAAATTGAGATATCTTTCCATACGGATTCTCTAATTGTTGGTGTGTGCCTTATAGCAAATATAACAAAGTTCTGACTTCCATAATTTTAAAAACACATATACAACGGCAAAATAAGAGAAAGCACAAAAGAAAAAAATAAAATGGGAATCCAACTATTAAGAGTTTTGACTAAGAGTGATTTCCACCAAGATCAAAACTGAAAGGACTGGATTGAAAACCTTTATTGATTGTGCTCCTGAACTCTAATTCCTTTCTCGCTCTGAGCTCCTTAGTTTTGAATTGGAGAAAGTATAGCTGCACCCACTGGATTTCAGAGAAGTTTGTTAGGTTGCCCCCAGCCAGAAGTTACCTACAGTTAGAAGGCCAAGACTGGTGCATAAAGAATGGCCTTCTGTGTGGCCAAAGAAATTGACTAGAAGCTAGTGGGGCTAAGGCTGGGGACCAGGAGGCTGAAGAGGGGGAGTCTGCCTTGCTGTCAAACTTGTTGGAAAGGTATAGGAGGTGTGGTATGTTCATGAACTCAGCCGAAAGCTGTCACTTTTTGATTACTTGCTAGCTACTGGGGTGCTGCTGAAAACAACCACACTCTGCAGGAGCCCAACCAAACATCAGACCAGGAACAGAAGCTGCTTTCTTCTCTAGCATCTCTTGGTTTCTCTCTACTGATAATGCTGAATGTTGGGCCAACTAGCAAGGGAGAAGTATGTACAGGGTTCATCACCATTACCAAAAAACATGCAAGGAAGAGTGGATTTCAAACTGAGAGACTATAAATTGATACTGACACACTCTTTAATAAACTAATACAAACTTATCTAAATTTTCTTGACATTGAATATTTGTAAATTAACTGTAAGCAATTTTTGGTGCTTTTCTGAGGTGCTAACTCTATTTGAACCAGGTTTTTAATAACATTTTTTTCTCTTAGCGTATGAATAATTTTATTTGAGTTTATTTGCAATGTTGATTCAATAGGCAGCTTTCCCTTTTCAAGGTCATACCCACTTAATGAAAATGTGTGGAAATTAAACTCATATTTGCTGTACCCAGTTTGAATTTTTAGGGAAAAATTCATAAAGCCTTTTTGACATGAAAGCTATTGGAGAAGTGCTTTATTGACTAGTCTTAAGAGGTAAGAAAAGCACAAATTTTCTGAAAATATTTTATATGTGTTTTTCTGAAGTCCACAGACTTTCTAGGAACTAAATTGTATCCATACCTCAAAATCATATGTTGAAGCCCTAACTTCAATGTAAATTAATGTGGAGATAAGGCCAATAAGGAGAAAATTAATACAATTAAATGATGTCTTACCAGTGCATAAAGTAGGCTTACTCAAGACTTTTATTCATGCTAAATGCTTTCCTTTCTTCTTCTGTAGACAAGTAGAACCCAAGAGAGACAAAACAGGTTGCAAAACAGACAGGTGAATCCATCTTCATGAGCATCATCTTCACTTCAGCATGGAACTTCCTCAGGCAGAAGGAGCCAGATTCCTATTCAGCTAAATCCATCTTCTCAACAAGGATCTAGCCCATTTCAATCCCTCTGGCCCCAAGAGATCATTCTGGAGGCTGGGAAGTCCAAGATCAAGGTGCCGGTGGGCTCAGCTGTCTGCTAAGGGCTGTTCTCCGCTTCCAAGATGGTGCCTTGTTGCTGCATCCTCCAGACTGGAGGCATCATGCCTCTTCACCCGGTGGAATGTAGAAGGGCAAAAGAGCCTAGCACTGCATGAAGCCTCCTTTGTAAGGTCTTTAATTGAATTAACAAGGAAGGAGCTCTCATGGCCTAAATACCTCTTAAAGGCCCCACCTGATAATTATAATCACACTGGCCATTAAGTTTCAACACCTGAACTTTGAAGCAGACACATTCAAATCATAGCATGCTATTGTATTACAAAAATATTTAAGAGATTCTACTGTTTAAAACAATGTAATTGATAGATTCCTTAAATGAAAACATGTTAACTGTATTATATTACAACACAGTAAAAGTGAATTAGCCCCTCCATGCTGCGAAATTCCCTTTCTTTTCTCAACATATATCTCCACTATCCATACCACCAAACAAGATAGACTATAAACTATCGTGGTATATCCCCTATTTATCCCTAGTTCAACAGCTCTTCTAACAAAAGACAATATTCCTGGATTTAACATAACATGTAAATGTTTGATCTTTGAACCTATCAGTACATAGGTTAAATGCTAGTAAAGCTTACTTCATTTTATTTTTATTTTTAACTAAAGACTAAATAAGTCTTATCATTTTCTTTTTTTTCCTTTTTTTTCTTTTTTTTTATTTCAGCATATTATGGTGGTACAAATATTTAGGTTACATATATTGCCTTTGCCCCACCCAAGTCAGAGCTTCAAGCATGTCCATCCCTCCAACGGTGCTCACTGCACCCATCAGGTGTGAATATACCCATCCCCTCCTCCCGCACCCACTTGCCAGACACCAGATGAATGTTACCACTACCTGTGCACTTAAGTGTTGGCCAGTTAAGTCAGTTAATACCAATTTGATGGTGAGTACATGTGGTGCTTATTTTTCCATTCTTCTGATACTTCACTTAGTGGAATGGATTCCAGCTCTACCCAGGATAATACAAGACGTGCTAGATCACCAGTGTTTTTTGTGGCTGAGTAGAACGCCATGATATAGTTATTTGTGTATATCATCTTTTACCCCAGTAAAATTTAGTTCCTTGCAGCTAGAAATTATGCATTATTTATTCTTTATTTTCTTGTTAATATCAATTATGACATCTCCCACAAAAAATGATCAAAAAATATTAATTAACTGAATACATATTTGACATTTTGTATCAGAGTTCCCTTAAGGCTTTTCTGCTTTCGTCTAAAAATCACTGTGTCCTTGCTATTAATTTGCCATATGAAAAAGCTTTCAAATCATTTACCAGTTTGAAATTTTTCTTCTGAACATTTTCAGTTTTTTCGGTGTTCTTCATTAATATGTTCCTAGATTTTTATTACTATTTTATTGTTATATGGATGCTAATATTCATTGAGTGCTTACTATATACCAGGATAATTTCTAGGCATTTTGCATTAACTCACCTCCAGTCATCACAGCCCTGTGTGGTGATATGTTCTGATTAGTGCAGACCTCAGCTTCTCTGCTGGTCCAGGCTTAGTTAACTTCACATGTTTGGAAAAACTGCCCACATGATTTACTCACCATTGACAACAGACAAAATGACTTGTACATAACTTTAAGTTTTATTTATTTTTAAAAAAATTGATTTCAGTTTATGATAAAAAAAATTAATTGATGTTATAAGGGTGGGGCCCTGATCCAATAGAACTAGTATTTTTTAACAGGAAATACCAAAGAGCTTCTTTATCTCTCTCTCCTTGGCATTTCCAAGAGGAAAGGAGGCTCTCGGCAGGCCATAAAGAGAGCTCTCATAGGACACAAAATAGGCCAGAACCTTGATCTTGAACTTCTAGCCTCCAGAAGGGTGAAAAAATAAATTTTGTTCTCTAAGCCACCCAATCTTTTATTTTATTATGGCAGCCCAATCAGATAAATACAACCCTGAATTAAATTGCTTTCATTTCAACCATTCCTATAACATATATTTGATTAGCACCTACTATATTTTATAAAAAGTATTGGGGCTATAAAGAAAATATGGCATGTTCCTGTATTTTGAGGTATTTGCAATCTCATGAAATATTAAGAGAAACTAGCATAACAGCTAAAGATACGAGCTCTGGATCTAGGTTCCTTTACTTCAAATCAGTACTGCAATTGATAGTAGGACATTGAGCAAAATGTAGATTCACTATCTGTACAACAAAGATAATAAACAACCACTTCTAAAATAAAAGAGATACTTCTTGGTAGTAATTAAAGTATGAATGCATTGCACTACCACTGGCATACTAAAGTAGGTTCTTCACACGTGCTTTGATAAATATTCTGCTCATGTTGACATAGAGTCAATCTCAGTCACACTTGATTCATTCGCTAAGCAAGAGTTCATAATCCTTTCCCCAGCATTCAAAGCCTCCTAAAATTCTCAAGGTATCTCAAGGAAGAATATTCAGTCAGTTGTGCATTGTAACTAAGAGAAATTTTATTAATCTTTAGGAGTCAAGGTACTTTATGGAGTATGTGCAACAGGTAAGTATAATATAACTACTTAAGTTTATATAAGAAAAGAATATTTCTTGACCCTTAGTCATGATGATCATAAAAACTCTCACCTCAATGCAAGACTAAGGAGGGTGTTACAAGTTTCTATTCTCCATATATTGATGTCATCCGTGGCCAACATTATTTCAGACATTTCTCTACTATTGTATTAAATTGACTGACTTAGATGGGAATTCAGGTTCCTATCGGGACATTAAAAGATATCATACTGGAGGATATATGGAATAAGCAGAGATATTTCAAAAACAAGTACATGAATAGGAGAGAAAAAACACAAAATGATTATCTGTACAATATTCATTTATCTATTATAATAAATCATTATGCCTTGTGTACATCATTAAATATCTAGTGTTAAATGAGGTTGGGGAAAAATCCTAAGGTGTTCTTGTTTACCTGTATCACTTAACAATGTTAACTGTATAGGTGTATGTTTCTAATTTCTTTAAAAGCTTGTAGATATTAATCTTCTAAACACATTTAATAAATATACTCTTTCCCAAATCTGTACAATCTTTATGAAAAAAATCTTCTCTAATTTTCCTCCAACTGAGAGATACAAGGGTGAAATTATATAATTTGGGAGCATATGTTTGAATTGATAAATTGTAGATTTTTAATTATAATGAGTGGATTTATAATTGAAACCCAGAAGTAATCATTGGTTTCATGTTAAGCCAAAGGAATCTATATCTGAACTCAAGACTGCCAAGCTTCTGAACAGCAGAAAACAAATGGACACATACATCCCTATTTTAGTTTTTGCATTTTCTGCATCATATTTGCTAGACTTCTTAGAGACAGTCAAGAAAAGTAATAAACATAAAGATAAAAAAGAAATCTAATTTTCTCTACATGAGATAAAGTTAATTTAAAAAGACTTCTTAAAGAAATTTACAAAGGGAAATGAAATGCTATCATAAAATCCTCAGCTATACTTTAATAATTATCAATATAATATAATTCTGTCATTAAATAATTCTGTAGTATGCAAAGAATGATGATATCACATGTTCCCTAACTATAAACTGCTCATAACGGGATTTTTTAAAAGATTATAATTATTGTTCATCTTAGAAATTGAGGGAAACAGAACATGCCAATTTTTAAACTCCAAGAGTTAAAATAGTAATATTTTCTAATCAATGTGACTATATATATAGGGATACACATATATCATATATATGTTTCAAAGAGAGAAAAGTTATTTGATCTAGAGATATAAATAATATTTTTACATTTATGTTTGGGCTCAGAGTTTAATCTAAATTAAGATTTTTTTTTAATTCTCGGATTTGGTATATTATGTTTCTTCTCATGGCTACTACTTTAAGAGTACTAGTTGATACAATTACAAGTAATAAAAAAATTAAATTGATGGTATACAAGAGCAAAATAAAAAGATGGTATGAAATTGGCAATTTTATGACATTATTTAGAAAATTATATAATGAGGCCTAAAGATGCCGAGACCCAGAAAAAGATATTCTTCTTCAGAGAAACAAGAAATATAGCTTGCACTATTAATTTTCTTCATTGATTTATTTGGTGATGTGCATGTCATAGTTTGAATACTGAAATGCTGAAGTTGAGAGAGAGAAAGAGTGTTGAAATATGGAATCTTTTAAAGTAAAGGAAATATTGGGTTAATCAGTAAGAATTCATCTCAAAATTATTCCTGCTGCAAAAATTTTAGTTCATCAGGAGTCACTATTAAATGCTACCTAATACTTATTACTGTTAGGAAAGATTAATGCATTTAGATAAAATAAAAAAACAAAATATGAAATAGTCAACCAGAAAATGTATTTGTTAATACATGTGATATGCTCTTTAGGTATTTTTAAGGATTTAGAGATGTCTGACCATTGCTTCTTCGGTGTGCATATTTGAAGAATTAAATAAAGTGGTTTATTTTGATAAATAAAACTTGTTTGTTGCTACAGGGCCTCAAGATCAATTTTTTCCCACACAGCTTCATTCTCACACTGATCACCATCCCCAACGCCCCAAGCATCCATTCCTATCCTGAGAATGAAAGCTTTCCTAACGCAAACATGAGATTAAACATCAAGCTGATGTGCTAAAAGCCACCAAATACTGTAGTTTAGCTATTAACAAAAGAGAATGAGATTCTGAAATTTGAGGATTTGAACATTTGTTTGAACAAAAAATGGGAAAGAATTTTCTGGAACTAACACTATAATTTACTTAAGGCCAGACATCTTTGGCTTTATGGAAGACTATAACTTGCTCAGAAAATAAATGTTTAAAGGACTTTAGATGGGGAAAAACTGCGAAAACGTGACTTAATGCACCAATAAATCAAACCTGCATTAGCGAAATGTGATGTACTGGGTCTATGAGCAGGCAATGTACCCAATGTACCTGGTTAGACAGAGCTTAGATTCTCTTACCTCTGTGTCAGACTACTTTCACTTTGCCTAGAATAGGAACCTAGATGAATATTCTATGTGATGAATTGTTTCACTCCCAATTCATTGGAACTTTTTTATAAGTAATAAAGTAATAAGGTAAAAAATAGAGAGACTGATTAATCATCCAATGAATATCTCATTTGGCAGCAGATATAATATTAGGAGTTGGTTCCATTTGTAAATTCTCCAATATAGATGCTGTAGAAATGGTTTCATACTACATTATTTCCATCAAGGTAGAAAAATCATACATAGATATTTCTACTATGCGTCGTTATGTTCAGATTTAAAATTGTTAGTTAAGATGTCTGGGTTTTTAAACTTTCTAGTTATTTCCTGATAGAACCATTTCCAGAAAAGAACAACTGACACATTTCTCTAGAAACTTTGTCCCTGACTGGACTTGGATGTGTAAAGAGTCAGTACCATCATACAAATATTCAAGGTCTTCTCCTTAGAAATAGCACTCTAGAAAAAAACAGAAATTAGAACAAATTATTTTTTTCCTTTTTTACACTGATAATGAAAATGAGCATAATTATATTATCCAAACATTTAAATAACATGGAGACAAACAACATATGAATAGATCATTGATTGAAATTGTCAAAATGAGAATGTTTACTTATAGTAAAGTCTTAGTATAGGTTGAAATTATGTCCTAACATTTGTGACCATAATCACTCCAGCAAGCTCTCAAGTAATTCATGTAGCTCCAAGGAAAAGCATTCATCTTTACATAAAGTCATTTTCCTCATTTTAGAAATTTTAAACTTGCATACTATATTAATATGATATTCAGCTATCAGAAAATATATATTTATTTCAGTGGCTGGCATTATGAAAGTCTAATTTTAAGTTTCTTAATATGGCTATGGAGCATAGGATGAATTATAGATAGGACAGATTAAAAATTTCTTATCTAAATATGTGACTCCTGAAAATATTGGTAATCTGTCAATTCTGAGTATACAATTTGGTTTGTTGGAATGTATTTATTGAATATTTGAATGAACTGTTGCATGAGTAAATGTGTTTAAAGAAAATACAAGAGAATGGTTTTGCTTCTGCCTAGTTTGTAGCTAGCTGGAAAGAGTATCATTCCTACTGTACCAGAATCAAATGGCTTTTCCATTTTTTGTACATTCTTATCAATCTACTCCTCCTCTTGCCCACTCTTTCCAGCCCCTAGGTTTTCAGTGGAACTTCAAAAAAATAAACAAGCACCACATGTACTCACCATCAAATTGGTACTAACTGGTCAACACTTAAGTGCCTACACAGTAATAACATTCATCGGCTGAAAAATAAAGGTGTACATAATCAAAAAAAAGAAAAAATACGTTACAAATAACATAAAGGATGGTATACACTATTTTGTACAATTTGATTTCTACTATATAAAAGACACGTAAAACTTGCCAACAATCTATGACAATCTCTTCTAATGTAGAACAATCTTTTTTCCTTCTTCACTGCCCCTATCTCACATTCTGTCCGAGCAGAACAGATGTCTTAAATTTCTTCATGGTAAATAGGAAAGGGATGTATCTCAAATGTGTGTGTGGGTATGTGTGTATTTTTTTTTTCCCGAGTCCTCAACAATCTTCATTGCTCAATTTTGTGCCTGGTGCAATTCAAGACATAGTCTCTCCATGATGCTTCCAGGGATCTTGGTCATCTCCTGAAGTTAATTAGACTCTCCTGCTGCAATTCTTGATGTATCAGAGGACTTTTTATAGTCTGAACATAATTAAATCCCAGTGCCTCAAATTAAACCTGGGACAAAAGCCTTCCTGGTTTTGCTTTTCTTTTTCTCTTTCTGTCTTTTCATTTTTTTCCTCCCTAAAAGTCACATCCTTCAGGTTCAATGCCAGGATAAAAAGTCTATAAGAGAAAAAAGGGAATTGATTTTTAATTCTTTCCTCTCTTCCATTTCAAAGTATCTACTTCTTCCCCTTGCTAGCCAAAGATAACACTACTCTTTAGCGAGATAGCCTACTAGGCTCTATTCAATTTTTCTGGTGGCACAAAGCCCCATTCCAAATGATAGGGTAAATGGGAATGAGATTCATGGTAAAGGTGAGTGAAAAATACAAGGCTCAAATTTTTCAGAATATACTATTCATTGTTCAATAAAATGGTATGGTTATAGTTGAGCAGATATTCAAATTATCATTCAAATTACCTAGCATTCTTTATTGCTCCTTCTTGATTTTAAATTATATGTAGCAGCAATTTCTGTCTTACTAGTTTTCAGTTTTTGCCCTCAAGAATAATCAAGAATTTCTATATTTCAAATATACCCATTCTTCATTTTTATAATTAATGAACTCCTTGTTCTACTACTTTCCCTCCTCCTCACTACTGCACTTGACTAGTCTATAAATAAATAAATAAAAAGAAATATAGCAAAATATGATGTCAGATTAAAAAATAGTTCTTAAAATTATAAACACTGTACTTTCTCATTTTATAGCAGGTGGCTAAAAAGTTCCCCCAGTGGCATATTGACCTGTATTGGTGAATTGTGTTTTATGTAATAAGCTCTATCCGTCCTCATTTCCATCAGATGAGTCAGCCTCTTCCCCTCAGGGATATATGCCACTTTTTAGATAGAGCAGGTAACTTTTCTATAATTCCAGAAAATAAGAAACATCTAGGTTAGTGATCCTTAATACTTGGGGGAGGTGAGGGCATGTGGCAGCAGTACTTTGAGGCTTCTTCAAACTTTGGAATGAGTATGATAATCCCAGAGACTTTACTCGCCCTGAAAGAAATACACATATGTACATACATACAAACTATTCCCCATAATTTTGGGGACTTCACAGATCGTCTGGAGCCCAGGGACCCTGGGATCAACACTCCTCTTCAAACATAGCTGACAAATGTTTAATTATCTTCTAGTCAAATACACTGAAATGGTTTCCCTGGGCCTCACAACAGTCGGGATGAAAAACGCATGTGTTCTCTGAGGTTTCCGCTGACACTTATCCCTGAGATCTGCCCCATCAAACATGCCAGCTGGGTTAAGCCCATAATACCACAGGATAAGACACAGTGAGTGAGGCGACTGCCCCGGATAAATTTTGTCACAGAGTAGCATTACAGTGGAGAGACTTTAAAACATTTAAATTTCAAATAAATATTAGTCTTAGGCATACAGTGGCTTTATACATGGGTTAACAGGGCTTTGCTTTTTGTAAAAAAAGATTCTGGTAGGTATTTGCTATTTAAATCTTTTCAGGTAATTAGTCCCTATGGTGCTTTCCACTTCAGGCTCCAGCTGTTCATACTAATGAGATGTTACCGGTGTCAGGAATTCCCATCCCCCAGCATTAAGTGGTTAACCAGCAATGGGGCGCTGGAGAAGTTACACACATGCAGGGAGGTGATGAACAACTTAAACTCAATTATCACCATTTTATCCATCAAAAAAGAAAAGAAAAAAGGCAAGTGAGACCTATAGTATTAGTAGTGAGTTCCTCATTAATGGAACATTTCATAAACAAAAGCAAGAGAGGGAAAACATTAACGTTTCAGCCATAATCAGAGCAAAGTTACTTCTTTAGATGAGCAAACTGATTTCTGAAAACATTATACTCACAAAAGTGATCAAATGTTTATAAAACATCATGTCTTATCCTTCCTTTTTACAAGAAAATTTCTACTTGGCTAATGTAAAGGGCTGTAGAAGGCAAGTTTGAGTTCCACATTTAGTGTACTGTTCCTTCACAATGTTGTTTTGCCTGACTTGGTCTAGAAGAAGTAAGAGTGTTACAGCTTTAGAAATTGTCTGTGGCCGGCGTGGTGACTCAAGCCTGTAATCCTAGCACTTTGGGAGGACGAGGCTGGAGGATTGCTTGAGGCCCAGAGTTTGAGGCCTGCCTGAGCAAGATTGAGACCCCATCTCTACAAAAAATTTTTAAAACCTTAGCCATGAACAGTGGCATGTACTTGTGTTCTGGGACTGAGTCAACAGAATCGCTGGAGCCCAGGAGTTTGAGGTTGCAGTGAGCTTTGATGATGCCACTGCACTCCAGCCCAGGTGAAAAAAAGAACAAGGCCTTGTCTTAGAAAAAAAGAAAAAAGAAAAAGAAACTGATCATCTGTATATAGGGTCTTGAATTTGATATTCAATTTATAACACAAAGGTGATACACTGTCACAAAGACATATTTAGTAAGTTCCAAATAGACATGTTGCAGAGCACATTCTCATCAAAATGTAATAAGAGCAGAAGTAAAGTTCAAATTAAGGATATGTGAAAAAACTCAAACATCAATATGCTAAAATAATTACTAGATAAATTGGTAAATCAAGTTAAAAATACAAAATGAAAGTTTGAAATAAAAGTGCCCCAAATTTAGATATAGTGAAAGTTATATTTTTACTATTAAAGAGAGCTTTTATAATTAAATAAGAAAATTTTTGCTACAGAGAAGAAAGAAAGATTGTGTTAAAGTTCCTAAGTAAATCTTAGGTCTAAGATTTTTTATACTGTAACTATTCAGAGATTTTCATTCTCTTCATAAGAATTTCCTCATGAGCTATTTGGTATAGTTTCATGATTCACGATCAAATAGAACTAGGCTTGAAGCACTTTTTTACAGACATTTGGTTTGAACTCAGTCATATAAAGAAGGGAAATTCTTTACTCCTACCCACACACCAAGGTAAAAAAACTGAGCGAACCAAAAATCATGGACTTTTAAAAGAGTATCCAGATAATTGAGGTCATAGGACAAACTGTGTCCCAGAAATCTGGAGAGCAGGGCAAATAAAGACAATCATGGCCATGATCAGTTTAGCTGGAGCAGAAATTAGCTGAAGCCAGTAGCTGGAGCCAGTAACTGGTAGGAACAATTAATTGCTAATTCTGATAATTTTCGTGGGCTGAATGTGCACTAACTTGACAGGTAAAAGTTTCTAGGGGCCCAGTCTTAGTAGGATCCCCAAATTTTCATAGGCTCTAGCAACTCCACCAGGTGTTCACTGTGAAAATTGGAAAAACATCCCCTCTGACAACTACATCTGCAGCCAATATTCAACACAGTCTAGCACCTAACCAGTATACAAAAACCTCATATTGAAAGCCTGATTACCTGAGTTTCTATTGTCTGATACAGTATTGATACAGGAAAGTGGTTCCCAATGCTGGGGTCCACTCAGAGTCAAGTGGGTCCTTGGCTTTGCACAAGAAAGAATTCAAGAGCAAGCTGATGGTGTAAAGGGAAAGCAAATTTTATTCAGAGAATGCAACAGAGCCGCCCCACAGACAGAGGAGAGGCTGGAGCTCCCTGCTGAGGAGAACAGCTCCTTTGGTTTCCTCAATTTTTTAATTTAAGCACTGGCTTGGTCATGGATTTTCTGGGAGAGACATGGCAACTTCCTAGAACTGGAAACTCTTCCTTTTCTTTACTTCAGAAGGTTCCTCCCAGAATTGTCATGGTGTCAGTAGGAGTTAATATATTATAATTAAGGCATAATGAGATGAATGGTCAAGAATCAGCCAATTCCTTTGCTATCTTGGTTTCAACTGGTCTTGTTCTGTCACCACATCCTGTTTTTGATCAAGGTGAGTAGGGGCTTTTTGACCTGCCTGCCGGTTCTCTATGTCAGTATGTCCAGCTTTCAACAACTACAATAAAATATAAGGCTTGCTAAAAGACAAGAAAAAACATAGTCTGAAGAGACAAAGCTAGCATCAGAACCATACTCAAATATGAAATGAATTTTAGAATAATCAGATAACAAATTTTAAATGACTATGATTAATAAATGCTAACAGGAAAGGTAGGCAATATCCAATAATGTGAGAGATGTAAACTTTAAGCAGGGATCAAAAATAAATGCTAAAAAAAAAAAACCCTTTGACAGAAATTAAGGATGACTTTGATCCAGGCTGGATATGGCCAAGGAAACTATCAGTGAGCCTAAAGACATGTTAATAGAAAATTTCCAACCTGAAAAGCAAAGAGATAAAAAATATGTTGTTTTTTAAAAAAGGAAGAGAATATCCAAGAACTGTGAAACAATTATAAAGGCATAACAGACACATAATGAAAATGCTGAAAAGAAAGTAAAAATAAGTAGAATAAATTTTTGAAATAGTGGTGGCTGAATGTTTTCATAATAGTGGTTCAACATTCAGCATCAATTAATGTAACCCTGTTGATAACAGGCTAATGAAGAAAATCATATAATTACATTGATAGATGCAGAAAAACCATTTGATGAAGTCTAACACATATTTATGACAAAAAGTCTCAGCAAACTAGGAACAAACGGAATATTCTCATCTTGAAATAGAACATCTACAAAAATCCTTCAACTAACATTGTATTTAAGATGAGAAACTAGATGCTTTCCTCTAAGATCAGGAACAAAGCAAGAATGTCCCCTCTTAATAGTCTTAACTAACATTGTACTAGAAGTCCTAGCCATAGCAATAAGACAAGCAAAGGAAATTAAGGTATAAAGATCAGAAAAGAAGAAACAAACTCTTTTTGCACATGACATAATTGCCTATCTATAAAATCCCAAAGAATCAACAACAATGACAACAAAAAAATCTTGGACCTAATAAACGATTATAATAAGTTGGCAGAGTAAAAATTTAATATACAAAAGTCAATTGCTTTCCTATATACCAGCAATGAATAATTAGAATTTGAAATTACAAACATAACATCACTGTGTTAGTCTTCTTAGGATGCCATAACAAAATACACAAATTGGGTGGTTTAAACAAAAGAAACTTATTTTCTCATAGTACTAGAGGCTAGAATTTCAAAATCAAGGTGCTGTGGGTTTGATTTTTCCTATAGCCTCTCTTCTTTGGCTTATAGATGGATGCCTTCTCACTATGTTTTCACATACCCTTTTTCTGTGTGAACATACTCCTGTATCTCTTCCTCTTTTTATAAGGACATGGGTTCTACTGGATTAGGGCTCCATCCTTACAACCCCATTTAACCTTAATTATCTCCTTAAAGATCCTATATTCAATATAATCACATTGAGGGTTAGGACTTCAACTTATGATTTTAGGAAGATACATTTCAGTTCACAATAATCACAATAGCACAATCAAAATGAAACATTTATGTATATAACTAAAATACATGAAAGATCTACGGGAGGAAATTACACAACCCTGTTGAAAGAAATAAAAGATGATATCAATAAATGCAGAAAGGTTTATGGACAGGAAGATCCAATATTGTTAAGATGTCGACTAGATCTATGGATTCAATCCAATCCCAATCAAAATCCCAGAAAGCTATTTTGTGGATATTGACAAATCAATTTTAAACTCTATATGGAAAGTAAAAGACTTCAAATAGCCAGCACAACACTGGAGAACAATAGAGCTGGTGGACTGACAGACAATACCTGACTTTGAGAACTACTATAAACCTACAGTAACCAAGACAGTGTAGTACTGGTGAAAAAAACAAACAAATAAATTAATCAAACATAATAAAGAACCCAGAAATAGACCTATGCCAATATAATTAACTGATTTTTGGCAAAGATCAGGCAATTTAAATAATTGTCTTTATAACAAATGGTGCTGGAACAACTGGACATGCACATGCAAAAAAAAAAAATAATCTAGGCACAGACCTTTTATTTACATATAAATTGAGCACAGGCATATAATACAGAGAGTTCCTATGTACATCCTTTCCTAGCACACAATTTCTCTTATTATTAACATATTGCATTAGTATGGTATATTTGTTACAGTAAATGAACCAATACTGATGCATTATCATTAACTAAAGTCCATAGCTTACATTAAGGTTCACTCTTTGTCTTTTATAATTATATGGATTTTGACAAATGCATAACGTCACATACCCACCATTAAAATATTTACAAAATAGTTTCAGTGCCCTAAAAAATTCCCTAATAATGCAGCTATTCATCCATTCCCTCCTTCCTCTGAACCACTGACAGCCACTGATCTTTTTACTTTCTCTATAGTCTTACCTTTTCCATAAAGTCATATATACATAAAGTCATATATGGCATGTATCCTTTTCATACTAGCTTTTTCACATAGCAATGTGCATTTTAGTTCCTTGTTGTAATTTTATGGCTTGGTAGCTCATTTTCTTTTTTTAATACTGAATAGCACTCCATTATGAGGATGTACCACAATTAGATAGTCTCTTTCTCTCTTTCTCTCTCTTTACTGTTTATTCAGCTTGTGGTCTTAGACAAATTACCTAACTTCTTAACCTCAGTTTACTCATACATAGAATGAGTACATTGAAATATATCTTATATTTCTTTATTATGAGGATTAACTTAAGAAGTAAAAATGTTACACCTGTTAACGTTTTATAAAATTACTGAACATTAGTTAATGTCGGCTTACTCCATACATGTCCATATCCTTATTTTACAGGCTTAACTCTATCAAGAAGGATTTCTTTCAACTGAAATTTGCCAAAAATAAAAAAAAAACCTCAATTTTAGAGGATATAAACAATAAAGAAGATTATTATCTCATACAACAGGGGTTCCATGGTTTAAAGAGTGGTCACCTGAAAAAAAATGACTTGAGTAGACATATAAGAAGTGTCCTATAATAATTTTTGTTTTATCCAATATTTTGTCACTATGTGAAATATAGTCTTATTGTTATAATGTATTTCAAAAACAGCTCAATAATGAATATACATTTGCCTCTTCCTTGACAACTTCGTAGAGTCACAATGTCTATAATGCTTTTTATTTTAATTTCTTCATCTATTTTTGCCTCCGGAGAAAGATCAGTGTTTTTGTTGACACATAATTGTACCTGATTTTAAATCATATTATTTCTTGCAGTATCTCAGCTGGGGTGCCCAAGATTTATAGCAAAGTCAGAAAACTATTATTAAATGCATTATAGTTTCCTAAGAGCATCCTGAGACTAACGCTAAAAAGAGTAAAAGCCACATTGCTTTCTTATAAACATTTCTTTTCCTAAATGATTATGACCAATGCTGTTATTCTCCTCATTCACAACTATGCCCAGACTAACTGACAGGGTAAGAAATTGCTTCAGGTTAAAGTTAATACATTAAGATTTTGTAAAACTTACATTTCAGATGAACTGAACCACTGTTAAATTCTATACTTCCAATTTGTAAATTATAAACTGCTTTTCAACAGTGAATCACTTAATACTTACTGTGTACAACTAATCAGTGTATATAAAGCATCGAACATCTCCTATCTTTTGAATCAGGAGGGTACCAGAATGTAACATGTATTATGTACCATTTACCATTCCAGATACATGTTCTCTTTCAAGACATCTGGGCCAATTATTTTAACAGAAGTACTATTTTAAAAATTATAACTTCTTATTAATTGTTTGAGAACCAGGACACACAGTGATGGGTGGAGATCTACTTTAGAACAAATGATGTAATTCCCTTGCAAAATACAGTCATTCATTTAATTAGGGATCATTTAATTTAGCTTCCTGCTCATAATGGGAGAAATCCCTAAATCACAGAGAGGCTGCTTTGTTAAAGATCATGTTCTCAGTTATTGTAATATGTGGAATGTAAAAATTATGTTCCTGACCCACCCCCAGCTTACTTTTTATTCTTTATCTCTACAAGAGAATAGTCTACCATCCCACTAAATGAATAAATGTTACTTTGTGATAAGTGGCCTGTAAAAGAATTTTCTAAATATCTAAACTTTGTTAATTAATTGGGAAAATTCTAATTTACAAGGCTTTGGTCCTTTCTTTCACCATGCTGTTTTCTCTGTGTCGCTCTCTCTCTGTTGTAATTATCTTTGTTGCAATTTTGAAAATAAGGGCTTCCCAGTAAGTTTCAACAGCACAGATTAGGTAAGAGGATCACAACTTGTTGTGGTACTTGTCTGTAGTCTTCTATATTGCAAGGGACACAAGGGTCTTATTTATCCATATGAGTCAGTGTCTTTGCTGTGGCCCCCTTTGGAATTATTATGCTTATCATCTATAATTAAAGAGAAAGATACATTAATTATACAAAATTATTTTTGTAATTTTTTACTGTGATTAAACAATGTATTCTAAGACATATAAATGATTTTTGTTCAATTATTTTAAGGTTAATATTTTATTTGATTGGACTTTATTCATGGAAAAGAGACTGAAGACTATTAGAGAAAGTAACTAAAGTAAAAGATAAGAATAATGTAAACCAACAATAAGTGAAATAGTTTTACATGAAATCATTTCAAATCAAATTCTATGAAAGGTCTGAGATTTTACCTTACTCAAAAGTTAATAAGCGAACATGTACAGTTTCATGGATTCTGGTAGAAGCATGAGACTTAGAATAATGACGAAGGGCAATACTTTTATTTCTCACAGCAATATCAACATTTCTGTTCAGGTTCTCTGAGTCTCAATTCTGACAAGGTAATGTGCAAAAGGCCCAAGTAACACGTGCACGTAGTCAGTTGTATTAGAGAAGATGAATGCTGACCTTAGGGTATCTGATATTTTTAATAATGGATAGTAAGTCTGCCCACCCTTTGCTCCAGGAGAGACTATCACTCTCTGCCAAAGCTGTTCGCTCTTCAAACATCCTTTAAAAGTAATTTAGAACAAAAACTATTCAGTGCCTCACTTAGAAGGAATGCAGAAATGGGAAAGCCACATGGACAATTGCCTCTCAATACCTTTTACCTAATTAAAATATTTTCCTGGGATCTCCTTCTAAAGTAGAGTAATTATTGGAAACTTTTGAAGATGAAGAGAAGGCAAATCAAATATACCTCATTTGAAAACAGAAGATTGTTAAATGATTCTAACGAATTAGGAAAGATAAACCATAACAGAACAGTAGAAAATAAAGCCAATGTAGCAGATACTGGAATTTCTTCCACTCTTTATGAGTACCCCTCCCCCAGCTTCTCTGTGATTTTATATCTAAGGGCCTGTGCCAGCAACTCTTATTAGACAACTTCCCTTGTGATACTGGTGACACTTAGCCTATACTTGCACAGTGTTGAAAGAGGCTGGGAGTTTGTTTTCTGAAGGCTGTTCTTAGCCAATGATTGATTGGTGCTTGAAATGAAAACTCACTATGCTTCTAATCATGACAACATTCAAGTGGAGCTTACATTGCCAAGTTTTCCTGAGGGATCAGGTGACATTTTCCCTCCTGGGAATTTTCTGGAAATGACATCCTTTTGACCTCTTCCATTCCCTTTCCTATTTTCTTATTCTCTTCCTAGTTTGTTCTGGAAGCTGTTTTTTAATAAATCATTTTCATATAAATTTCTGTCTCTGATTCTGCTTCTAAAGAGAGGCTGGAAAGTTGTATGAAAAAGATCACTAACCTTTATGAGTGCTTACTATATGCCAGCAGTGTGTAACAATTTTATTTCATTCTTACAACAATACTATAAGTATTATTATCATTCCATTTTATTTATGAGAATAGGAGGTTCAGAGAGGTTTAACTAACTTGTTTAAGTCCCATGGCTAGTAAGTGACTGTCTAGTCTGTTCAGGCTGCCATAACAAACTACTATAAGCTTAAGAACAGAAATTCATTTTACCACAGTTCTGGAGCCCAGAAGTCAAGATCAGGGTGCTAGCATTGTCAGGTTCTGGTGAGGGCTCTCTTTCTGGCTTACATATTGTCACATTAACTCTGCCCTCAAATGGCATGGAAAGGAGATTCTCTCTTTCTCTCTCTCATCAGACCATTAATTCCATCATGAGGACTCTACTTTCTTGACCCAATCTAAATTACCTCCCAAATGCCTCAGTTCCAAACACCATCATACTGAGGCTTAGAGTTTCAACATATGATTTTGGTGGGGCACAAACATTCAGTACATAGTAGTGGTAGAGCTCAGTTCTGGAGCTAACTTCTTCCAAAGATTGTGCTTCTAGAGATGAATTTCTCTTTATTTGCCCCTAGAGTGTTTAGGAAATCTAGTTCAAGTTCTAGGCTTCTGAACTGCACTTTTGTACTAAAAGAACAGCTCTGAAAAAAATATTTTCATTTTATTTCCAGCATAGGTATGTTTTAATTGATGGTACACAAACAGATCCTAAAATGTTAGATCACCTACGCTGTGATATTTGAAAGTCTCTACTAATGTTCCTAGTTTTCCTGCATCTGCTGCAATAGATGTACCTCCAGTGTGTGAAGGCCACAGAGAAGAGCCAGCCTGAAGTGTCCATGAACACAGTCTTTGCAAGGGAAAACATGTTGCCAGAAGCAAGGCGGAGAGACTCAGTCCACCCATGGACTCTGAGACATAAATCATCTAGAATGATAATTTGCTAAATTTTGATTCATTGGGTTGATTGACACAAAAGCAGATTTTTTGATATAATAACTGTATTATCAGCAACTAACTGAAATGACTTTATTAATGCTTGAATAAATGAATTTTATAGCTTCCCTTCTACTCTGAACAAGAGCTTGACTATTTTATTATAGTATCTTTGTGAATGAGAAAAGGAATAGGAAACCTCCAGTCTAGTATGGATGCAAACATTCCATAAAGAATGAAAACGTTCAAAATGCTTGGGTGCATGCCACATCTAACCCAATTTATTTAAAATTGATATTCTTTTTAATTGGATATAATTACAAAAGACTATAAATTATAAAATGTCTTAAGTCATAATTCACTAATTTAAAAAACTCAAAACAGCAATAAGGACACAGGAGAACAAAGAAATCTTTTCTGCTTTCTAAGAAATAATACATAAAATTAATACTGTCATAGAAGTTTGTCTTACTATTTTGATTAGTCAATAAAATAGTAAAAGGAAAATGAAATTAAATTATTAAATGTAGTGGGCTACATAATATAAAATTGAAAATGGAAAACAGTTTTAACTTTATGGATCATTGATAAAAGTGTGACTGATTTTAATCTAATAGGTTTCTCAATTGAAGCATGTTAAATGATAGGGAAATGAAATACTTCTCATTCCCATAATATGACATCAAGTAAAACACTCAATACATTGAAATTTGTGTACACTGTGAATTGTAAAAGAACATATATCTTATATAAAGTTAAAATACAGGCCTTTAAAAAAATCTTTACATTTCCTTACGTCTATTTCTAGTGTTGTTCAACTAATGCCTTTTGGACATGTAAATACTTATAGTCATTTTTCACAGTTTATAATATTAGTCTTATCCAAGTTTTCTCATACAATGATGTTTCCTCACATTTAACTATAACTTAAAGGAAAAATGAATAATGATACTACAGAAAAATATTCAATAAGTTATATTTGTTTTACTAGAAAATTTCCCCAAAAATAACTTTAACTGAATAATGTCAACAAACAGCATAAAACTGCTCTACAGAATTTGAGTCCAAAAATAGACTAGATTGGTGGTTTAGAGGCTGGAGAAGGGAAGAGGGGAGGAGTAAAGCAAGGGAAAAAAGTAATATAAATGTATTTCTTACCACTGATCTGTACACTTAAAAATGGTAAAGATAATAAATTATATATGTACATATTACCTTAATTAAAAAAATTTAAAAAAAGAATTTGAGTCCAGAAGATACTCTAAACATACACACAAATCTCTAAATTAATATATAAGGAATCTAAGTTGCATAAATTGATTGACATAGTTTTATACCTAGTAAAATGTTCATATACACACAGTAGACTTGGGTATCATTATAAAACGTAAAACTATTTTTGTAGTATTTACAACCATAATTCCATTTCTTTCTGCCTTTTAGTAGGTATTCTAAAAAGCTGTACATATACTTTCTTGCCCACGATTATCTTTTAAACTCAGTGCGATATGGATTCTGGGCCTACCGTTCTATTAAAACTACTGTATCAAGCTCATCAGCAAAGGCTTAAGTCATGAAATGAAAAATGAGTGACTCTTATTCAGTTAACCGTCTAATGCTATTGACAACTCTTAACATATACTGTTTTACTTACAATTATCTCTTGCCATTATTTCCATGGTACTGTAATGTCCTAGTTTAAGCTTTAGCTCTGTTAAAACTTCTTTTCTGTGTCCTCTGTAGTTTCTTCCTCTTCCCAAGTTTAAACGTTAGTTGGCATTTCCAGGATCCATTTCTCTCTTTAATCTATATGTTCTTCCAGGGAGTTATCTCAAACCTCTGAGATTTTAATTAAAATGAATAGGGTAACAATTTCAAAATTAATTTTTTTAGTATATATCTCTTGAAATTTAGGACAATGTAATAGATTATTTTTTAAACAATCTGCATTTATATCTTTTCAGAGTGATGGAACTCTTAATTTTCTATAGAATCAATTCCCAAGCATATTGTGTAGGTGTTAGGATATTCAGTAGGATGCCATTACACTTACCTTCACTACTGTTGATAATTTGCTTACCAAGATTCAGATTTGTTTGTTCTCAAATCACTTTTTTCATGTTGCATTTGTTGCTATAATTATGCAGCTTCATTCAGTGTTAAGTGAAATGATCAATGTAAAGAGAGTTTATTTCTATAACATGATTTAGAAATTCTAAATTAAGTTGGTTACTAAATAAATTATGTCAACTATGGCATGAGCATGGCTACATAATAAGACTGGAGACAAATAGCTTAAAAACATTATTTTGATTTGTTTAGAAGAGTATTCATGTCCTCAGTATACTTTAAATAAATAAACTTGGAAATCATAGATGATTTATTTTGAGCATGGATTATATAAGAAAAGACGACCAGTAACTTCAAAGGGTAAACACAAATTCAAAGCAAGGGCCTTGGAACTATAGCACAATATTGGTGAATTTAATGTACAATAAGATAATGGGAATTAGAATATGATGCTTAGACTGCACCTGTGTGTATATGTACCTTAATGTGCACTTCCCCACTTTGATCAAATAACTGACAACGAACCCATTTTTATTGTTTCAGATAAGAGAGTTTCTACTACATACTGAATTATTTGTAAGACTGCTTTATTTAGATATATTCTAAGTACGTCACAATTTTCTTTAAATTATCATTTTTGTTTTGAAATTATTATAGATTCACATGCAGTTGTAAGAAATAATACAGAGATGTCTTACATACCCTTTGTCCAGTTCCCTGCAATGGTCAAATCTTGCAAAGCTATAGTACTTGAACATATTATCTTCCATTCCCCTAAAAGTGTTCCAACTTTTGCAGAGTGTCTTACACGCCTATCTTCAGTCCTTTCATTATTTGCAAATAACCACATCAACCTAATTGCCCAACAAAAAACCTAAGTTTCATTTTTAAATCCTCTCTTGCCTTCTTCCAAAACTTTCTCTATAAAATCAACTCCTAAACAGTTCTAGATTGTCTAACTTTAAGTTTATGTAACCAACACTATTTCAATTTGCTAGCTACAGCTTGAAACTTCTTTTATTTTTCTAGCCTCCTCAACACCCACTAACAAATGCATCCCTACTAATCCACTCTTTCTTGTGTAATCCTACTGATATTTCTAATCTGCTACTGTGATATGGCTATTGATCTCACTATTTAAAATCTGTTAATGATTATCCTCTTAAATATAAAGTCCTTAATGAGTGTTCTGCCTTTGTATTATTTATATCTCAGCCTCATTGCTCAGAATTTCTCCTTTACTCCTAATGTGTCATATCCTCTTTCATAGCATATTATGTTTCTTGAATTCAATACATTACTCAGTCCAATTTATAAAAATTGCCTATTTACTTTTCTATTTCCTCATTTAGACTCAAAAATCCTTGTCAATAGACTGTTGTCTCTCCAGAGCCTAGTAGAATGCCTGACACATATTAAACATAAATTATTGTAGGAGATGTTTGTCTAAATAAGACATTTAACTGAAGAGGTGCCTCAAAGATAAGACTAGCATATTTATGGCCAAAAGTTATATTATTAGGCATAAATGGTTTATCTTCTTCCCCTTATCACTGATCAAAACTGAGGACAAGTGACCTTGGCTAAAAAAATTATTCAATAATTTACTACAATACTTATTATGGCATTTTCCTTGAATAAATATGTTTGCCTCTTTTATTCTGGAAGATCTAGGGAAACATAAGATTTATTGATGATATAGAAAAGAAAGGCATCTTACAATTTTTAAGAAGTTAGGAATTTTTTTTTCCATCTTATACTATAATGTGCCTGACAATTTCTTGACTGTGACTGTGGAGAGACAAGAGAGTAGCATCCAATTAGGGGGACAATGTCCAGGAATTCTTTGCAGCAACCATCAGGCAGTCCTTGGGAGGTGTGCGTGCATGTGTGTGAGTGTGTGTCTGTGTGTGTGTGTGTGTGTGTTCCACAATGTATGTCTAGAGGGGAAACTCATCCAGGTCTTCCTGAAGATCAGGAATATAATGCCTCTAGCTCTGGACTTTTGTGGCAATAGGATTGATAATGACCAGCAGAGAGTAGACTGCCAGAGCCCTCCCTGTGTGCTAGTCCTCACTGAATGATTTGGACTTCAGAAAATCTATTATTTGCTGAATGAAGCAGGAGTAGCTGTCAGTGTCTCTCAAAGTGGGGTGAAGATTTGAAGGTACTTTAAGAGAGGTGCAGCATACCTGAGGGCAAGGGAGCCAGGTTAGGAACTAAAACCTTGTGAATGGCTGGGTTTATTACCAGGGAAAGTCATACCCAGTGCCTGATTTTAACATTTACGCTCCCGCTTTCTAATCCCTCTGCCTCCCTCAAAAATGTCCCAACCCTTCAATTAAGAAAGTCACATCCATGTCTTCTCAGAAGACATTATGGGACAGTGTGATGCAGGAGCAGTGTGACCTGTTCTACTCAGCCTTTTGACTGTGACTGTAGAGAAAGGGAGTCACATTGTCAAGGGGACAAAGTCCAGGAGTTGCCGGCAGTTACTGGCGTGCAATACAATGAGCACTGGGTCCTCGCTGGAAGAGAGAAAGCATTCAGGATTGCAAAGCAGCTTAAACATAACACCTCATCAGATAAAATATGTATATTTTAAATCCGCTTTTTGTCCCTAAGCTCAGAACTCATAGTTCATAGGTGGATTCAATTTTAAATTTGTGTACTGAAGCACTGTAATGTATTATTTTTCATGTACAGGGTTTTACTTTTAACGTCCATCTAAAACTCTATATTCATAGCCAAATTTTTAACATCTCTGCTGTTAGTAAACTCTCAGTCAAGTCAATATTGAAAACCACTTCTTAACATAGACAGGGCTCTACTGTCTTGACTTTGTAACTACAATGAGCTTTATAGCTACCTCCCACTGTACCTACATTTATGCATATACAGATGCATTTCTGTACAGTCCTTTCTAAACTTATATGTTTAAATGAAGATTATCTATAAAGAAGAATAATATTATATCATATGAATACTGGAGAAACACTGATTCTTAATATTTTATAAATAAATCTTTATTTAGCAGTTGAAAAAGATACTGTTGAAAGAGTTACATATTAGCACAGCAGATTGCAAAGTACATATTACTATAAAATGTGATTATAATTGCTAATATTTAAAGTGTATCTAAAATATTACATTATGTTTCACACTACCTAAGAATCGGTAAGGGCTCACAAAGCTCATGGTCTAGAAAGTTGCGTTGCAGGATAGACAATAAAAGATTTCTCATCTTAGTGGAATATATTAATATTTCTATCACTCTTTTAGTTTTAGGACAACTGTTCTGGGAGTGGGATGCCATTTAATAAAACCTACAATCTGTTTGAGGCTTATCATTTTAATGTGAAGATTGATTTTCTGCCAACTCACCTAAATTGAACTAATAGCCACTTTGCAAGATTATCAGATTAAAAAATAAGTTGAATATGATAAACAGATCAGTTGAAGCTCAAAATTAAGGCAGCTAAAATGTTGGATTTTTTAAAACTCACTTTCCTTGAGCTTAAAATGATACAACTAGAGTAGGGTCAGACCAGAGAGGTGATGGGAATTTGTTAAAAAGTGGGGTAAGGTAGAATGTAAGTCAATAAGCAGTTAGGACTGGCATAATTCACTCAGATACAGGGGTCGGCTTCAGCAAGCAGAAGTAGGAGGATCAAGGCACAGTGTCTAGGTAACAGGTTAGGCAACAGCCAGCAGCTGGATCAACTAGAGCAACACAATAAAAGCAAATCCCAGGCAGCAGCTACATTCTGGAGAACACAGTATAATGCCAACAGGAGCCAGGAAGGAACATAAAGTCTAGTCTTGTCCTAGAGGGGAATGTGGACTAAGTAGAGTAACCAGGGAGCCTGGATAATGAGAGGGTTTTCCAGATAGGAGCCCAGTCATTGAACTAAGCCAATCAAGCAAGGGAAAAATGATTATTTTATACGTGATCACTCAAGTCTTGCCTCTAGTTAACTGAATCTTAGTTTTTTACAACATCAGATAAAAATTCAAGTCTGAGTAGAGTTGCTGGCTATGGAATTAAATACTGAAGAGAAGGGGAGAACATATTTGGAGAAGCCTAAAGGGTTAACATGAGGCCTGTAATTAAAACTCCTTTACTTAATATGTGGCAGTTCCTTAAGAACTTATGTTTTCTGCCTATATAATTGACAAAAATATTGATGAATGAAATAAAATTAATGTTCAGTGAAGTAATTAAATAGTTTTAAAGATATTCGATACTAACTAGATATGGAAGGTAATAATAGTAAACAAAGTATGCTTAGCTCAATTGAAATGTAATGAGTTCTATTTTTTAAAATCTAAGATATATACTATTATAAATACTGTGAAGGTAATACAGACATAGAAAATCATACCCCATGAAAAATGTTAAGAAGCACTGTATAAAAAATTAAAATACAGCAGTGAAAACTAGAATTCTAAAAAAAGGAAAATATTACATAAATACATAAACACATATATTCAGAATAATTATTAGCAAAAAAAATATAATCAATAAAAATAATGAGGTTATTTAAAAATAAGAATTTATGAGATTAAAAAAAAAAGAAAAGAAAAACTCATTACATTTTCAGTTTTCTCCCAGGAACCTCCAGGCTCAAGTAGATTCCATAGCTCACATTCTCAAGGGTTGAAAGCTCAAGGCAGGTGCTAGTCCACGAAATTCCTATACAAATAAGTAAAAGGATCTTGCTTAGGGCATTTGGCATAGTGAGATTGTGCCTTTGTGTGAAGAAAGAGTGGTCTCTCCCTCTGTACCAAGGCAGCCCATCCTGGGTAGGGGGAGTAGGACACAGTACACAAGGTTGGAATATGATGGCCTGGATTTCAGTTGTAATCAACACTTCAGAACAAACTACACAGTTTTTTATTACTGTTGCTAAAACAAGACTTTGGGTCTCAACTCATGATGTAATTAAGCCTTAAGGCTTTATCCAATTTTATGTGTCAGAGAAGGTAAACAGTTTATTGGAAAGCTTCCAGGGGCGACTTTCTCTCCCAAGGACAAACAAGTAACAGTGGCTTAGCTAGGCAAATAAGTAGAGGAAAAAAAACAGTAGACAAAAGAATGAGGAATGGAGAACACAAGATAGTGGGAAAATGCATTGGTGAATACAGTAAATTCAATCTATTTTAATTTATTAATAAAGAAATATCAGCCAGGCGCGGTGGCTCAGCCTGTAATCCTAGCCCTCTGGGAGGCCGAGGCGGGTGGATCTCTCGAGGTCAGGAGTTCAAGACCAGCCTGAGCGAGACCCCGTCTCTACTAAAAATAGAAATAAATTATCTGGACAACTAAAAATGTGTATCTAAAAAATTAGCCGGGAATGGTGGCGCATGCCTGTAGTCCCAGCTACTGGGGAGGCTGAGGCAGTAAGATCGCTTAAGCCCAGGAGTTTGAAGTTGCTGTGAGCTAGGCTGACACCACAGCACTCACTCTAGCCCGGGGAACAAAGTGAGACTCTGTCTCAAAAAAAAAAAAAAAAAAAAAGAGAAAGAAATATCAAACATTAGATGGCCAAATATAAGAATTTGTGTGTTTGTTTTCCTTACTAGACTCTAGCATCTGAATAGCAAGTATGTTCTATTCATGTCTCTAGCCCTAAAAGCTAGTTTAGTGTCTGACATACAATAAGTTATATTTGGTGACAAGTATTAATAGATGGAAAGGTGACAGATGGATGATAGATTAGATAAATAATAAACAAATAAATGATGGATAGGTAGGTAGATTAGATAGATAGATAGAATGAGATCTATACAGTGAAGTCTGTGCCTTCCTTCTGGGACAGGAGAAAGGGTTCATGTTATGCTTTGATTTTGGATAACAAGAGATTAAGTGATCCATAATTCTATTAAAAAAGAAGTTCTACATGTTTAAAAATGTTTTGAAGCACTATATTTTTGGAAAATTATGTTTTTGTTTAGGCGGATTTAGAACCAGTTTGGAGTAAAACTAGATACCAGTTCTGGAATTCCAATATATTCTTTATAGATTTTAATTATATTTTTATCAACTCATTTTATTCCTCACTCAACAAACTTTTTTGAATGTTTACTATGTGTCACCTACTACATTGACTGAAGGAGGCCTTACATCTAGTGAATTTGTCTCAAGAAGTTCTTAAATCTAGTGAATTTGAAAAATATATTCACCACTGAGAATACTTAATAACAAAATTTGTGCACACCATGTCATGTCAGGAGGACGGGAAGCTATCTCATCAGGGGAGAGAGGAAACCTGGGAAAGAATTCCTAAAAGAAACTAACACTCTAGGTGAATTTTGGCTGATTAGCGGTTATCCAAGTAAAGAAAAATGTAGGGAGGAGGGCATTGCCAGATAACAAAACAGGCTCACACAAGCTTGAAAAGATTGTAACTCTATAGATCAGAATGACTGTCCCAGAAGAGTGATGCAATGGATGATCCTGAGTAGAGAGCTGGCACCTGCTTCGCCATAGATTTTCCGTGACACACTAAGAACTCCAGTGTTTATCCTGAGACTAATTGAGAACTCCTAATTAGTTTTAAGGTAGGGGCATGTTATAATAAGATTACATTTTTATAATGTAGCCCTGGTAGAAGTGTGGAGGATGGATGGTAAGAATGGGAGGTTGGGGGCATGGAGACATTAATTTACAACAGCAGTTCAGCTTATGGACTACTAGAGCTATTAATAGAACTTTATAGATAGGAAACGTAGGAAAAGTAGAATATATTTGAGAAAAAGTTAAGGAAATAGGGCCAAAATGGTCTATTGGTTGCTTTGATGTGGGCATAATGCCATAGTTTCTGACTTGAATACCAGGGTTTACTATAATTACATTCACAGAGCATAGAAACATGAAAAAGAACAGGTTTTAGTGGTATCTATAAAGTAAGATTATGAGTTTGAATTTTGAGTTCAAAATACTTGGCAGATATCCATATTGAGATGCCCTATGGACAGTCTGATATAGGTCTTCAAAATGACTTGGAGAAAATATGTCATCAACGTGTGCATGATAGTTGAAGTTGCGGATGAGTTTCCTCCCTATTATCCAATGTAAAAACCTTTTTTAATTGGCTACGGTTCCTTTCCATTTTCAGGTTTCATCCTATATTCTAAATTGTTCATCTGTATGATAACATGCTACAGTAATACCTGTAACTAGCGGATGAGAGCAGATGGGTAAGAGACAGTGTCAGAATCATTTAAATTTCCAAAACATATAGGATGTACAATAATTCATCCCCGGAAAGGACTGGGATATCAGCTTTAGAATATAACTTATGGGTACACCACCAGCCAGTCCCCAAAACTACTTCCAGAATATGACTGCCTCACTGACTTGACTCCTGCTGTCATTGATATGGGCTAGACATGTGCTCCTCTGACAGCCCCATTGCCTGGGATTACCTGTCTGGCTTACCTGTCTGATTGGTCCGCTCATTGTGGATATTCAGCCCATTGAGCGGATTCCCTTGATTCTGAGGTTGGAGTTATCAGAATAGATGAACGTGTGTCTCACCATCCATTCATTTTGAGTCCCTAACACATAACAGATGCCTGGACCATGTAAGCAGTATCTTAGGAAAGTATCAAGTAACTAGATGAATTGTTTATAATCAGACTGGCTTTGATAGTGAATAACTAAAACTAAGGTTCGTATTTCTTGCCCAGCCACTGGTATCCATGAGAACCAATTACTTTAGGTGTCAAGCTGAGTTTTATTTAAGCTGAGAACTTTTCAAACTTTCCATAAATTACTATTGTATATCTAGAATCAAGTATATTTTATTGTAGCTAACAAGTTAAGCATATCTAATCATACCATTTAACAATAAAAAAATTAAGAAAGAAACAGAATTTGAAAGAAAAAAGGAAGGATAACATGGAGAAAAAAGAGGAGAGGACACACACATACACAAATGATGTCTGTAATAAAATTAAGAAAGAAAAAGACCAGGCCAAAAAGGAATTATAAGATAAAAACAAGAGGTAAGAGGTGAACAAGCAAGTAGATACTTAGAAGATGAAAAGAAGAGGGAAAATCTGCATATTTTAAAGTCAAAAAGTTTGATTTTTTAACAGCAAAAGCAATAATTCTACTCTGAAAAATTAAAAACAAACTGGGTCAGCATTCCCCAATAGAGATCCCATTTATTTTATCTTCAAAGATAGTTTCAAATATTTTGCTTGGGGGAAAATTCATTGCAATTTTAGTTCCCATTTATGGAACATATTATCTTAGAGCATTTGAAATGGAATTGCTTCTTTACTATTTTTATCTTCTTATTTGTCACTGATAACATGGTGTATTCAGTCTTTTACAAGCATTTTTCAGGTGAACATTCAAACAAACCAATGATCATTGTGGCAAATAATCATAAAAGTAAATGACCTATATTTTCATCCTTATATCTCTCACATAAAATAAAATCCAATATTGATTACTCTGATATAGGAACATCCTTTTAGGATCTAAATTATTTAGGGTAATCCAGTTTCTTTGGAAGCCATGTGAAATATTAGGTCGTTAAATATGAAATGTCTGATTTCCTTAAGTATTAAGTTTGACAGTTGATATCTCTGACATTTCACTTTGACACTACTTGTTTTATTTTTATTATGAAAGTACATTTTCATTCTTTCAAACACACAGCTTGACTTGTGATTATCTTCCAAAGTTTTTTTGAAACAATTTTTATAAAACCTATATAAGTAAAAAATTTGTGTTATTTTCAAATATGAGTTCCATTGTAAAACCAGCACTGTGCAGACAGCTCAAAATATCAACGAAGTGTTCGAAAAAGATGTAACTCATGAACACATAGTTCGTCGATGGTTTGAAAAGTTCCATTCTGGCAATTTTAATCTTAAAAATGAGCCGCATGGGTGATCTGAGACCAACATGAATAATAATGAGCTAAAATCTATAGTGGAAGCAAATCCATCTCAACCTACATGTAAATTAAAAACAAGGTTTGACATTACTATTCCAACAATATTAGAACATTTAAAACAAATCGACATGGTAAAAAAGCTGGATAGATGGATAGCACATAAATTAAATGAGTCTCAAAAAAATTGTCTCAAAATCTGTCTTTCTTTTGTCACCACATAAATACAAACCATTTCTACACCTCATTATCACGTGTAATAAAAAATAAATTCTTTTTGATAATCACAAGCATTCAACACAATGGTTGGATTAAAATAAAATAAAAATAAAACACAGTCCAAAACCAAATATTCATCAAAAAAAAAACCTAATGGTGTCTGTTCAGTGGTCCAGCACTGATATATTATTCACTACAGCTTCATGAAACCTCATCAGTTGATTACAGCATATATCTACTACAACCAGTTGAATGAAATGATGAAGATGCTTGTGATTAAACCACTGAGATTGATCAATAGAGACAGGCCAATCCTCTTACAACACAATGCTTGACCACATGTCACACAAACAACACTGCTCAAACTACAGACGGTAGACTTAGAAACTCCCTTTCATCCGCCATGTTCACCAGACCTTGCACCAACTGACTGCCACTTCTTCCAGACTTTGGACCACTTCTTACAGGAAAAATATTCAATTCTCAACAAGCTGTAAATAATGCCTTTCGTGATGTCATCACCACTCACTCCCACACTTCTTCACTGTTGACACAAATAAGCTACCGTTAAGATGACACAACTGCATTGATAGTTTAGGCATATACTTTGATTAATTGCACCACTTCTTGTTTAAGATATAACAATGGAACTTTTGATTCAAAATCGGACATTTCATATTTAATGACCTAATACCATTTCCTCAGCACAGCATCATTTAGAAGCTGCTCTCCATTTAGAGGGATTCAGCTGTGCTCTCTGATGCCTGGATTCATTGCCAGGCTGCCATAATACTCTGTCATTTGCACATGATGAGGTCAACCCACTCTAACAGGAATGTGTACTTTTCCTTTGCCAAATGGCATGGCCTGGGAAAGGTACATATTAGAAAACTTTACTGGGAAAAGTGTTACTATTCCCTAGTTTTCTATTGAATAATTAAATTCTTCAGTGCTTCATATAGAAGCACTTGAGTGAACAATAATGCAGAGGTCATTAAAAATAAAGCAGAATCTGGAAGGGTGATGTGAAGATTTTTTAATTGTTCCTCAGTGATTTCAAAATATGGTACAAGCATGACTACTAAAAGATGTGCAGATGGAAGGGCTCTTTATTTACTCTCCATCCAACTTCTGAATTCTCAATGAGGAATATATCCAGATACAGATTGTGTTTTTGCCATTCATCCCAAGATATTATATAACAGACCGTGATTTATTAAAGTTAAACCTATTCTTTAATTCATGCCAATATCCTCATATATTTATATTTCCTGAAACAATTGAAAATAAGCACAATTTGAAAATTTTGCCATACAAAAATGTAATAAGCGCTTCTATTGGTTATTTGCCATTTCTTGTCTACAAGTCCTGTTTTAGAGTTCCTGAGGGAATACTACATTCTTCGCATATTTTTGAGTTATCACCCACACAAATACTATTATTTTAACATGAATTTTCATGGTTTATTGTCTAAAGAGAGGGTCAATTTTTCAGGAAATGTAGTGAACTCTGGGTATAAGCAACATTAGAACAAATAGGAAAAAACAAAACAAAACAAAAAAATGGACCCTTTGTTATCCTAGTTCTGAAAGATGATATCATAGTTTAAGTATTGACAGAAGTCCAAAGATATTTTTCATGGACCTTGGAGGTTTGAAGATGCCAGTGGATGGAACAAACAATATAAATCCAATACCTACTGTTACCATATATTTCTTTAACACTGAAAACCAACTAAAAACAAAAAGTTGATTTACTTAAATAGTTAACAAAAATTTATTGCAAGAGATATATTTCACTGAATTTACAGTTTCAAGGAACATGGTACAAAACATAGTGCCATCAGCTTTGTCTAAACATTAAATAGGTGCGAATACACAAAAATTAAAAAAAAATCAAAGAGCATACTTTACAACATAAATTATAGTACTATAAATATATTTTATGTACATTATACATAGTCTTAAGACATCATTTTAATATACAGCATATATTGTATTGATATTCAAACTATTCAGTGCTTTAATAATATTATATATAAGAACCTTACGAGTTTATTTGCATCGTTACACTTACAGTAAATGATTTCAAATCAAGGAGGCCATATTTTGGCCAGTTTACTTCCACCAGTTAAAGAGCCAGTTACCCACTTAGATGAACACTTACGTATATAGCAATAGTTTTCACATGGGTATTTTCTTTCCCTGTTATGGTGATGACTAGAAGAGGGGTTGCAGAGGGATGACAGCAGGGTGTGGGGAGAGCAGTGAAGGGAAGAGCGCATGGGGTAAAGGTGGGAAAGCCAGATGGCTGGGATGAAGAACAGAAGCTGGAATGATTGGCATCTGAGGAGGAGCAACAAAAGGCGGCTGGTTCCCAGGACACAGCCTCGGTCCTACTGGTCCGACTGAAATCTGAGGTAAAGATGTTCTGGTGAGAGCTGGGACTTGGGAAAGGAACTGTTGATGTGGCTGAAGCACTTTAAAGGTTCCTGCAGCTGTGGCTGCGGCGGCAGCTGCAGCAGCTGCAGCATGCTGCTGCAAAACAGTGTGATGGATGGTGGTGACAGAGGTAGAACATAAGGGCTGCTGCAAAGGCAAAGGCTGCAGAGGAGTGCTGGGGGGTGGAAGGGCAGCTGGAGGAAAGGTCAATTTGACCTTGTTGGCCAGCATGTTCGGCTGTATGATGTGGTGGTAGACCTCACATGGTAGATTTTTGAATTTGTCATGGTTTTCTAGTGGGATCAGTAATGTTTGTTCTGGTAAAGCTAATGGAGCCAGGATCTGCTCAGTTGTTACAAAGGTATGACCACTGACATGTGCTTCCTTGAATGGCAATGGTGGTTGTGCGTTAAGGATTCCTGAATTATAACGCAGCCACTCAGTTGATACCTCATTCATCTTTCCTTGTGGAAGGGCCTCAGCCAGTTCATAATGGCAAAGGTATGACTTAGGCGGTGACTGTCTAAAGTTCCTTTCGATATTAGGCACCTTGAAAGGCATATGCTTTTCATTAAGATTTATATTCTCACTTCTTTCTTTGTGTTCGGGCAAGGTATTGTCAATTACTTCTTTTGCTGGGGCACTAGCTACATAGACAGATGTGCTGGGATCATTGGAAAGCTCTGACAATTCACCAGATGCAACCTCCATTCCTAAATGCTCAGTTTCACCATTGGTTTCAGGAGGAAGAGGATCTGTAGGGTGCAAAGTCGGTTTGTTTTTCACGTGATCGGTTTGTTCCGAGTTGCTTTTGACATTTGCAACTTCTTGAGGTTTTGTTTCTTCTTTTTTGTCTTCACTTGTTAACCTATCCAAGTGATTTAAGGGAGAATTTCCTTTCATGGGATAATCTGTGTTTTCTTTGTGTTCTAAATTTTCAAATTCAGTGTAAAATCTGCTTCTTTTTCTTCTTCGTTTCTTTTTAGGCTTACAGGGAGTAACTGAAGTACTTGGTGGCCTCAAAGATTCTTCTGGTAAATAATTCTGTTGATTCAAACTTTCATCCGAAGAATAAGAATATGAATGTTGTCTACGTTTTCGACGGAATCTTTCTGATTCGTTCATGAGAGAATTGTAACCTCTTTTAACAGCCTGATTCTGACTCAGGCATTTCATGTCATTTTGAAAAACTAAGCATCTGTGATGCTGGCTACAGCTCGACATTTTGGCTTTCCAACAACAGTAAGTTCTGGAGTATGTTAAATTATGTTTCCCAGAATGTATCATTGTTGGATTTGATTGTCCATTTAAAAGTAGTGTGTTCTTTTTACAGTGGTTTTTAGAACTGATAGCATTGTTATTATTGTATTCGGTATTCTGGGTTTCATATATTTCTTCATTTTCACTTATGGAGATGGGTGCTGCTTTGGGCCTTTTATCAGGTAACTGATGTGAGTCTAATAATTGCTCTGCAGCTAAACTCTGCTTTCCTGAAATTGGTACCAGTAGGTTTTTCCCAGTTGTGTCAGTGTAACTATTCTCTGTTTCCATTTTGCTGTGAGTCTCTGATTCTTTGGTTTTCTGCCCACGATGATGCTGACATATCTTTCTTCTCTTTTTCTTTCTTCTGCTTTTATGGAACCAGTATTCATGAGTATCTTTCAACTTTATTTTGTTGTATTTCTCATCTAAAGTGTGCTGTTTTATTTGAGTTTTAGTAAAATTGTACTTTTCTGTTTTTCTGATCCTACAGGAACTATTTTTATACTTCTGACCCATATTTTCATTTTTTCCAGAATCACAACTATTGGAGAGAATATCATCAGCCAAAAGAGGAGTGACTTGGGTGTACTCATTTCTGCTACCTCCAATTTCATAGTCAGGGAGTCTTGAAATAGGCACATCCTTGCAATCTGAAACTGGTCTCTTGCAAATGTCTTCTTCCTTCTGCTGAGAGTAAAGATCTTTTAAGGGCAGCTTATTTTTATTTAGATTACTATTTACTTTAGTGGACTTGAAGTCAAAACATAGAGGATTGCAGCTATAGGAAATTGATGGTTCAGTAGCTGTGTAAACCAGCATTTCTGATGGCCACTGAAGAACTGTTGATCCATGTTTGTTAAGTACAGGTACAAATGGCTTGCATTGCCTTTTATATAAATCTGGTTTTTTATGTAACGTTATATTATCCTCTTCAGTATTTGAAAGGGCCAATGTCTCTGGACTGTTTTTATTTTCAACTTTAATGGTAGATGTTTCATTATTCTTAACATTTTCCTCTGTGGTAGCTTGGGCAGCTATACAATCAGTAGACATATCAAGAACTATGGATTTATTTCCTAACAACTCAGAACTGTTACCATTCATGGGTGTGTCTTCATTAACAATAACTTCCAGTGGTATTTGATCTGCTACTGGGACTGAATTTTGGCAATTGTCTGCATCAGAAGATAAAGGGAGTTGAAGCTGGCAAAATGAAGATAATAGCAATGTATCCTTTTCACTAGAGACTTCTTTTATCTCTTGAGTTTGAGCAGTTTCTTTGCCAGTGTACATTGCCTCTGGTGGATGAAAAGAGTTAGTTTTCTCCTCAGAACTCAAAAGCACATCTGTTGGTGAAGATAGTTGAAGATGACAAGCACTGGGGACAAATCTACTTTTTCTGCTAAATCCTTTTTCCACAGAGGCATCGTCATTGTATTCAGAGAAGGCTGCAGCTGAGGATTCTAGCTTCACGGATGCTTTCTTTGGAAATGCAAAAGAAAAGCCGATTTTGTGTCTGTGAATTCCCTGGGCTTGATCCCCAAGTGAGTTATTTTTTTCTGTGTAATTATTTGCGCTTTCTGGATCTACAGCAACAGTAGTAACATCTTTAGTATTCTCTTCACTATGAATCAAAGTATATTTGAAATCTTGCTGGTTATTAACTGAATCCACAACAACTTTTTGGGAAATTTCATTACAATTTTCTCTCACAGTAACAGTTGTTGACTTGAACATGGGGCCACTTCCAGGAGCACTACGAAAAGAAATAAAATATGGGTTAAATAGAGCACTTTTCACGAAAAGTAGAAAAATACATCTTAGAAAAGTCATTAAAATATATTTTTTTCAAATTTTGAAATCTTTGTAAGAGAATTACTTTCATATGGTGCAATTGTCTTCTGCAATATCATTTACTTATTGGTTATTTTTGGGATAACTTGGAGGTATTGTCTTGCAGTTACTTTTATAGCTATTAACAGCAATCTCTAAGATATTCCTATGCTCTCAACCAGTGATTCCTAACCAAGATTTTCTACCCCTGTGGCCTCTTCGATGAAATTTGGAGTGCTGTAAAATTCTCTAAGGTAAAATTATTTTAATTCAGGAATACTTAATATCATTGATGCTATATGATAACTATGATGGAAGTTGGAAAAAGAAAAAAAAAAAAAAGCCCTTACTCATTACTTCAGAAAAGCAGGGAATTTGGTTTAACAGTTCAATTCAACCCACATTCACTAGGAGTCTGCCAAAGCCCAAACGGTATGCTGCAATGCAAGGGTAACTAAGAGAAAGGAATAGCTTGATGAGAGTATTGAGTCTTTGGAAATTGCTAGTCTCAATATTTAAAATTATCCTGAAGTTATAAATTATATTATAATATACAGTCCATGCAGGATAAGACTATTTACTTAAGATGTGATTTATCTGGCATTATAGCACACCATGAATAGTGAGTTCTTATTAAACAAACTGTAATGAAAATCACATAAATGTAAGAAATCCCTAAATCTTATCCCTCTGCTAACAGTATCATATATGTATAAATTTGCATGCTATTCTAAAAGTTCAGATTTTTAGAAGTTATAAATGGACAAAAAAATTTAGTTGAATTTTTATTTATCTAACAGCTAACACGATTTACTGTTCTATTTCCTTTATCTACTACCAAGTAACAGCACGACTTCCTATTTGCATAGCTTTAGAAACCTGGAACTAATGGGAAAATTGTGTGTGTGTGTGCCTAAATATATTATGTGAAATATGTGCTCTATACTGAGGACAATAATTTAGATAAGCAGTATTGCTTTTTTGTACATATCTCATTGTACACTTTAGTTCACTTAATATGTTATAATTTACATTTATAAATGCTACTTATAGAGCATTAAATTACATAGGTCCCATGATTTCTATAGTGTATACTTACACTTGTGTAATTTTTCATTTATAACCACACAAAGTAAACATATCTGGTCAGTATAACTGAATAGCAGTTATATTTCTTTCTAACAGTTCCATATGAATGCATAAAAATTTTACTTTGGATTTTCCAAATTTGGCATCCCTAGCAATCTTTTGATATAACAACATATGCTGTAATACTACATAGTATAAAACAGATTTGCTATAAAATAGATTTGTTATAAATAATAAGAGAGGTCTTATTTATTGGGGAAACAAAGGACACTTTAAAGACGATATTCTTTTAATCATGTTGCCCTGCTTTGAATTGTAAAATCTGAATTACAACACTGTTCACATCAACATTTGCTCACTGTTAGAAGCAGGTCAAAGTTTAAGAAGTGTGAACTTTTAACAGTCCGGTTATAGTTTATTCACAGTGAAACTAATTTTGATGTGCTTCTCAAATGCATAGGATCTTCTTAATCTTTTTTATCTTAAAGAGACTTTTAAATGAAAGTTACCCAAATTTTCATTTAGAAAAGTAAGTCTCTTAAAACTCCTTTTGTAAGAAGGATCATGATGTAGTACCTTGCTCTTTTCTTCAGTCAAATGTTTTGAATTTCACCAAGAGATGGGATAGCTTTCAACTAAGATAGCTTAAATAGCAACATAATGTAAAATTTATTTTTTTTATTAACTAAAATTATAGTAATTTTGGCTTTTTATTGAAATGTGCATTAAACAGGTGTTTGCATAAAATTCAAATTCAAATTACTGTTTACAGCTATGGAAGGCCATGAAAACGTGTGTGCCTTATTCTTGGTACAGAAATAAACAGATTTGTGCCCTTTATTTCTAATCCTCCCTCCCTCTTTTTTTGGTCATGTTTTAAGAACACTTAACATTTCATTGCACACTCACCATACAGTTTCCTTTCTTAGCTCAGCCAGCTTGTGCAGGCGTTGGAGTGCCTTTTCCTGTTTTCTTTCATCTTTCCTGGATTTAGATGCTACATTTCGAGCAAATTCCCTTTGTTTCAGTTCTTTGAGCCTCTATTGAAAAAAATATAAAAAATGACCAATATTAAAATTTTATCATTGTTGAAATTTTCCAATACATCATCACAAGGAAAACACAACATTCATGACAATCCACTTCCAACAAAAGCATTTTCTTGCACGTTGGCTTCTGAAAATGCCATATTATTATTACATTATAGTAAAACTTATATCTATGCCCTAGGTAAATTGAAATTGAAACTTTCATCTTTTCTTATTGATTGTTGGCCTGCTAAGTTTTTCATCATGGCTATAAAGTGTTAGAGTCTTATAAACCCCTAATTTTCAAACAAATTCAACTTGCTTATGTATTTCATTTGTTTATGATAAATCCCCTTATATTTTGATGTATTCTATATTAGAAAGTTATCTGGTCCTTTTCATATTTTCTAACAGTAAATGTCTTATATTAATCCATAGGGCAAATGATCTCTACTGATGTGATTTAAAACAATGCCTTTTATAAGTATCAGACACATTTCCCAAACAATTCAAGATCTTGGAAGAAATTAGTATTATTTTGTAAATTTTACTACATTGGACATTATTTTTAATCTGTAAAAGGGGTTTATTTTCTGGGTTGATAGCCAGAAAAAGAGTTTGTCAACTGGAATAGAAATGATAAGTAGCCATATATGTGGTATGACTTAAGAGACACCAAAGTGGACACTTGTCCCAAATATTTTCACTATGGTCTTTCACGAAGGCAGTGTATAGTTATTAAAAATGATTAAAGTAGTATTTTTTTCTGATGGTTCATGTTGCTATGTAATTGTGATATGTCAGAATTTTAGAAGATGATTATAAGAGAATGAGACATATACTAGTCACATTTAACAAAATGATTAAATAAAGTTTTAATAAATGCCTTATACAAATATGCTAATTTACACCAAGAGATTAGAGTAATGACTGGTATATAAGATGCTCACTCAATAAGTGTTTGTTTAATTATTACATGAATCACTCAGATTCTCCACATTAGAAATTTTCCATCTATATAAAAAAAAGTTAGTTATCCTGATTAAGTAACATTAGACTCCTGGTGACCCAAGAGTGTAGATCTTAATTTCATCTACATAGCATCGTGTAGCTTAAATTGCATATAACATTTACATAAGTTAAGCTTCAAATTATCTCTAATATTTTAATTGATGGAATTTATAGAAGATGTATTTGTATGTATATATACCTATATATCTCTATCTATAGCTGTGTGATTATTCTAGGTTATTTTAAAAAATTATACACAGATATCTTGAGAGTTCTCATTTGCATTGACATATTTGTACAGAGTTTTTTCAAAGTAGAATTTAGACAAAAGATAGACCATGTCAGAAATGTCTAAAGAGTATCAATATCTCATAGAAAGTAAGATTTTAATATCACTACTTTGATATGACTATTAAAAGTAGCTATAATTTTATAATATGCATTAAATTATTTAATTATCTTAAAAACAGGTATAGAATTACAGTATAATAGATAATAAAGTTTTACTCCTAAATTTTAGGTATACATAGTCTTGGTCATTTCTATTTCTTAAAAACTTAAAGTAACATTAATATTCATTCAACAGACAATTATTAAGCACTAGTAATAATCATTGTTAAATGCCTGGGATTTTTTTAAATTAAAGAAAATGTTTTTATTTTCATAGTGTGTACATGTGTGTGAGTCTGTGAGTGTATGTGTGTGGGTGTTTATGTGCATTTTGAAGAAATAAGGAGAGAACATACACAGGAGGAGATAACAGCGGTCACTGGTTGAGGTATTCTTACAGTGCCATATAAGGACAGACGGGATGCCCAAAGAATCCCAAGGATGGCTACTTGGGGAAAGTGACATCTGTTCTACATCTCTTAAAGGAAACAAAGAGTTACCCAGAAGAAGAAGGATTGGATATTGGGGATGAGAGGACATATCAGGGAACATAATCCATTTTCTACAAACAGAAATAGGAGATTGTGTATTCTATAATATGCATGTAGAGAATTATGGCTAGAGCATGGTGTGAGTGTGGAAATGATGAGAATCGATAATTATAGGGTATAGCCAAATCATGGGGGACCCTGTCTATCATATGTTTCTATCATATCTCCTTCACTGAGAAATACTGCCTGCTCTTGGGAGAAAGAGAAATTCAATCAAGAGAGGTAACTGGTTTGGATGCTAGAAGGAGGATGCTAAATGAGAATTTGAAAGGAAATAGAACCTAAGTTTTCTGAAGTAAATATGTAAAAGAATTAAAGTACCAAGTGAAATAAAACAAAAAAAACGTTTTAACACTAAAGAAAGAGCTAATCATTAAAGTATTTTTGCTCATTATTTATAAGTATTTTCATTTTAACAAGTACAGATAAGTTGTTTCTTATTAGCTCTTTTGGGAAGCTGCAGGCAGGAAACAAGAAAGATAAACTTTATTATTTTTAATAAAATCTTTAGCATAAAAGTTCATTTCTATTATATATTATATATACACATATATACATTATAATAAATAAGATTTATGTAATAATAGGGTTTAGATTTCACTAGTAAGATAAAAAGTACAGTGCTTCTAATGAAAAGCAAAGCTTCTTTTCTAAATAAAGTATGTGAAAAGCCAGGACTTTCACCATTTACTGTTTCAAATTAGCCATTATGATTTGAATCAATCCAGTTTCACTGACATAATAGTTGAATATCAAGGAGTCAGTCAATTATTAAATGCCAATACTGTTATGTTATTTGTGATATAAGTGACTGATTGACATGACTGTAATCAACCCCAAAATACTGATTTAGAGAACTGTGAATATTTAATATATAAATGTCTCAATATTGTAGAGGTTGTCCAGAAGCACCAAGCTACATCCAAGTGTTCCTACTAATCTTGATTTTCTATGTATACATGCTTCTCTTAGTGATGGACTTCCTGATATCAAGGTAAATGAGCTCATCTAATATTTTGATAATGTTCAACTACAGAACTTAGAGACTTTGCCAAGTATTTGGTAGAGTTTTGTGGCTAGAATTTACCAGTTTTACTATCTTTTCTTGAATTTTTCTGCAGCAAAAATGAAGTTCCACATCATATTTTAAATCTTGTAGGGTAATTTTGAAAGGTAAATAATAGGAACCAAGTATTTTCATGCTCAGTAGATAACATTTTAGTCAACAATGGATCACATATATGACTGTGGTCTCATAAAATTATAATGGAGCTGAAAAATTCCTATTGTCTAGTAGTATGGTAGTCAGCATAATATTGTAGTGGAATGCATTGCCTTTTCTATGTTTAGACACACAAACACTTACCATTGTGTTACAATTGCCTGCAGGATTCAGTACAGTAACATGTTGTACAGGTTTGTAGCTGAGGAGCAATAGGCTCTACCTTACAGTCTAGGTGCATACCAAGCTACACCGTCAACAAATTTGTATAATTATGTCTGCACAATGACATAATTGCCTAATGACACATTTCTCAGAATGTACCCCAGTTATTAAGTGACACATAACTGTAATCTTCCAAGAATTCCAAATGAAAATAATAAAACTTAAGTTTCACACAAATAAATATACAAAACATATCTGTAAGGCTTATGGAACTATCAATGATATTTGAAAAACTTCCTCAACAATTTGCTGAGGAATCACTCAAAAGAAATGTTTAGCAATAAATGCCAAAACAGCAATGGGAGTCAGCAAGGGTTAGAAAATTAAAAAACTATTAAAAGTAATTTGTGGAAAGATGTGGTATAGCTAATCTATTAAAACATTATAAAGTACAACGGTGTATAATTCAATATATGCTCTGAAAATGTGCAAATAGCAAATGGTAAAGCACAAAGATCAATATTCTTTGGTTATGATATCTTCTCAAAGGGCCTAGTATACTTTCTAGCTGATTTACTTCTAGTAGTTCTATAAAGAACCAAAATGTCAACAGGGCAACGTAGGTCAAACCAGCATTAATTCTCAGATATCTTCTCAGGAAAACCCATGAAATTGGGAGTGTTATGATGATCCTGGCCTCAGGTTAGTGGATTAGTGGATGAAATTGAGAGATTGGCAAAGCTTTAATCAGTGTGAAAAGTAGGAGAGAAAGAAAAGAGAGGATAGAGGGAGAGAAGATGAAAGGGAGAGGGAGAAGAAGGGGCGGGGAGGAAGAGAGAGAGAGGCCAACAAGAGAAAATTAAAATAAAAAAAAAACCTGTGTGTCAGATTATTCATCTGTGCTTTAACATTCAGGTCAACTATATTGTTTTACAATTGCAAAGCAAACTTTCATAAATATTCTTATACCTATATTTTGTACACCTATCCAACTACATCTAAAAAATAGACTCCTGCAAGCAGAAACTGCTGAAATAAAAGATATGCATGTGTTCTTTTTGAGCGTTTTGATCTTTTCCAAACAGATATCCATTACTTTACACCATCTGTACACTTCTTCCAACATTGTATGAGAGTATATACCATATCCAAGTTGTGATAATCAATATGTGCTATATCATTAATGTTTGCCTATAATTCATTTGTTTATTAGGAAGGCTGAAATATTCTTACATTCATATTAGCCATCTGTATTCTTAGTTTAGAATTGATATCGTTCCTTAAAACGTATTAAGCAATATTATATACATTACATTTTTTGATTCTGAAAATAAATATACAAGTAGACAAGGCTTGCATTATTTTCCATATTTAGAAATGATAAAACTGAAGCTAAGCAAATTTTACAGACTTGTTCCAGAGTTAAATGCAAGTGGTAGATCCAGGCCTGGAATCAGGATTTCCTGGAACATGTCCTGTGATTTGTGTTCTACATTGATTCTCTTATGTGTTATTCAAACTGTCTAACTCTTCAGGTCTGGCTGATTTGGTTGTGATGCATATATTCATTTCTCTTTCCCTGAGTGCCCTCTATTTGTCAGTTGCTATTCTGAGCACAGTTGGTATATCTGTGACAAATGAGGGGAAAAAATCTGCTTTTTTAAATGAATTTTTCATCACAGTTGAGAGAAACAGACACTAAAACATATGAATATATTAGTTGTATGGCATAATAGATACTGAAAAGTACTCTGGATGAAACAAGGCAGAGCTGGCCACAGGGCATGTGGCAAGGGAAGGGATAGCAATTTCAAATAGAGTGCTTAAGGAAGTTGTGTTAATTTTTTAAATTTCTGTGTAAAAAATTACCACAAATTTAACAGCTTAAACAACACACATTTATTATCTGCTAGTTTCCGTGGGTCAGTATGTGTGTATTTTTCTCAGTCAAGGTGCTGGCTAATCTGTATTCTCATCATAGTATTCGAGTTAAAGTTATTAAGAAGAGTGAACATCACCCAGTGACTGCATCCTCTTCTGGGAAAGGGCTAGTATGTTTTTGATTGTATACAGGATAGTTGTATCATGTTAGACAGAGTGTGACCTTGTTATTGTGTTTATTTGGAGATTAAGTATGGCTTAAGGAGGTGTATATGGATGCTAAATTTATAACAGGTGAACTTGTGATTCTTAATTGTATGTGTCAACTTCACTAGGCCATGGTACACAGATATTTGGTCAAATATCAGACTAAATATCACTGTGAGGATATTTTTTAGATAGGATTTATGTTTAAATCTGCACACTTTGAATAAAGTAGATTACCCTCCACAGCATAGGTGAGCCTCATTTTATCAATTGAAGCAGAGCAGAAATAAAAAAGATTCCCAGTCCCTAATAGCATCTTTGAATTACATCATCAGCATTGAAAAGATTATGTAGTTTGAAAAAGAAAAGCCAACTTTGTTGAGTTTTTTCTTATTGACAGTTGAATGTAATCTTAACTTATATATTAACTTACTAGATGTGTCCCTGGATAATTCTGTTTATATTCTTATACCTCCATCTTCTCTGATGTGTAAAGTTCCTTTCAGTTTTTATATTCTAAGGGCTGTTTTTCCAATGTCATCTTTTAAGTTGAAGTTAGTTAGTAATATATATAAAGTATATATTTACAATAATTATAGTAATTACCTTGTTAAATAGTTTTCCTACTACAAGTAAATTCATTACACTTTTGTTCCAATATTTCTGTTCCTGGCTTCATATTTCTTATTAAGTTAATATATTAACCACTATTACTATTTTCACAGGCTTAAAACTTCATTTGAATTCCAGAGAGTTGTTTCCATCAAGAACTATTTTTAATGGCTATTGAAAAATGTAAGTATGTTTTTTACCTTATAGAGAAGTAGTATCATCAAAGAATTACAACTCAATCACCATCTCTATTTCCTGAACCAATTTAACTCTCTTGAACAACACTATGAAGTGAATTCTATTAGAGTGTTAGCAAATATATTTCTTCAGAGAAGGTTAAGATATTCTAGCGGATGGTATCACACTTTAATGTGTAATTTCCTTTTAGTCATTATTTAATCAATGGCATTATGCTGAGTGAAGCTGTGGAGGATTCCTTTTAAAATTTCTTTTCCCATTACTATCATGAATGTGTATCATTTGGACTTTTCTCATGGCAGCTTTAAAAGCATCTAATCTCTTAATGGCATATCAGATCTGAACAATATCTTTCCCCAAGGCCTCTCATTCTTTAGATTTCATTAACTCAAGTTTCTCTTTGTGGACAAAATCTCATTCTAGTTCTAATATAAAAGTCTTTGCAATTGGTGTGTGTGATGTCTAAAACTGATTTTCTGACCATTCAGTTCATTTTCTTAAGTGCTGGATCAGAAGTGTCTTATGCATTGTAAGTGCTCATGAATGCTTGTCAAATTGAATTTGCACAGGATGGCAGTGATTAACTTCTTCACACAATAGCAGGCTTTGAAAATTTGCTAACAAAAATCTTTGGGAGCACAGTGAGAGTAATGGAAACTCAAGTGTAAGAGATATTGACAGTATTATTTAAAAAAAAATACATGAACAACTTGAATGGCAAGTAATTGAAGAATGATTAAGAGTTATGGCTCACCCTTTATAATGATATACTATGCAGCTATTATCTATAATGTTAAGAGTTGTCAAATATTTGGAATATTCTTGGATTACAATGTTATTTTTAAAAAATGTCAACAGTTTCAAATATAGTCAAAAGTATCTGTATCTATAGAAATAGAGTAAAAATGCCAGAAAATATACAAGATCTTAATCATATTTCTCTTTGTAAAGTAAAATCAGAATAATTTTACTTTTATTTCCCACTACATGGTATTTTTCCATTATTTTTCTTACTAGCATGCTTTACTTAGATAAGAGTTTCTTAAATTTCAATTTGAAATACAAAAATGAGATATATTTTAAAACTGAAACAAAAATTACTGGCTGGGCACAGTGTCACATTCCTGTAATGCTAGTACTCTGGGAAGCCAAGCCAGAAGGATCACTTGAGGCCAGGAGTTTGAGACCAGTCTGAGCAAGAACAAGACCCCCATCTCTACAAAAAATAGAAAAATTAGCTGGATATGGTGGCACGTGCCTGTAGTCCCAGCTACTTGGGAAACTCAGGCAGGAGAATTTCTTGAGCCCAGGAGTTTGAGGTTGCAGGGAGCTATGATGATGCCATTGAACTCTGTCTCAATAAAAAAAAAAATTACTAATATGTGGTTCTTCCAATCATGTTCATATATATGGCCTAAAAATAACTAGATTGTTCCAAATATTTCCAACTCTATGAACATTTGGAAGTAAATCAATATATCCAATAAAATGTACAAAATCTATCTGGTAAATTTTGATATATGTGATTTTTTTAGAGCATGAAATCTATGTGGATTGGTTAACATTTTAATCTTTTCTTTGGTATAATAGGAAAATAATATATAGACCCAGTAGTAGCAGTGGTCTGTGGGAAATGCATTATTGTACTATGCAAATATAAATATATCTTTTCAATCTTATGTTTTTCTCTTTCAAAAATGTCTATGTATATATAGTTACAAATGATTTATCACTTAACATATAATAAATTGTGACTAAGAGGATAGCAAATGTTTTCTCCTTCTTTGTGGAGGAATTTAAACTTGGTATAACTTTACATCTCTGTATCTTAAACATCTAATAAAGGTGGAATATTAATTGTGCTATTGGGAAACTTTGGATATGATTGCAGATAAAGGTGGAATATGAATTGTGCTATTAGGGAACTTTTCTTTTGATTGCAAACAACTGCATATTGCATTTGGACTGAGGAGTATGTGAAGCAGGAAAGACTAGGACTTCCCTAAGTGCAAACTAGGTTTGTCTCTTGCCAGAACTGTGGAAGTTAAACCCATAAAGCCTCTTTCAAGAGATATTAGTTCCTATTTGTGAAATGTGGCTGCGAAGCCATAGAGACTTCCACATCTACTCAGGTGATGCCATCTCTTTGCAACTAAATTGTAATTTGGAATGTCAAAAAAAGAAAAAGAGAGACCCAGAATTGCTGTGGGAACACAAGGACTGCTACTGAAAAGGATGTGAGATACTGGCCTGTATCCTTCTAAGTGAATCTAATGAGAAATCATTGAAAAATGCATGTGTGGCAGAATGAGCCAGGCCAAGGTGAGCTGTGCCCTCTAGGCACTGAGACCACAGCTGGGTTTGATGAGCATGCCAACTTGCATGTCAGAAGCTGTTTGAAGTTCTGTTTCACAACTTGGGAGAATGTAGACAGTCTAACACAGGCAACCAAAGAGCCAGAAGAGTGCATGTGAAGGTGATACTTGAGCACTTGGGATCAAATCAGCCTGGGGAATCTGATGGGGAGGAATCCATGAGCCCAGAAATGAGCCTTGGCCACATTTAAAAGATGGTCAGAGGAAGCTGTCCAGGAATGTGATGCTGGGAATCTAGACCCACACAGCCACATTAGGCATCTTTTCAAATGTGTAGAGACTATTACAGAGTGACCTCAGTGGAAATGGCAGAGTAGGGAATTTTAAGGGCATGTTTCTCCACTAAAACATTGTAAAAACAACCAAAATTGTCAGAATCAACTTTGTCAGAAATCTGAAAAGCAGTTAAAAGTTTACAGCAACAAAGTGATTACTGAAACAAGAAAAAGATGACAAATATGGTAGGAGAGTTTTGTGAGACTTTAATTTACCCTCGCCTCAACCTCCTCCCTGGACAAAGAGAAACAAATTGCCAACCAAGAATACTATATCTGACAAAATTTTCCTCCCTAAATGAATGGATAATTATGACATTCCCAAATACACAAATGCTGAGGGAGTTGTTGCTAGTAGACTTGCCCTACAAGAAATGCAAAAGGAAGCTCTCCAGGCTGATATTAAAGGACACTAGAGAATAACTTGAAGGCATACAAAGAAATAAATTACACTGGCAAAGTTAACTACATAGGTAAATATAACAGACACTACAATTTTATTTTTTATAACTCTTCTTTTATTTCTAAGTGATTTAAAAGACAAATGTACAGTCCAGTAATTATAAATCTATGTCACTGCACACACAATGTAAAAAATGTAATTTATAACAATGACTACATAAAGAAGGAGGTATAAAAAACTATATCAGAGCACATTTTGGAAGACAATTAAACCTAAGTTTGCAAAAGAATGATATTGGACACATACTTCACACCATTCAAAAGACTCAGCTCAAAATAGATCCAAAGGCTAAATATAAAAGCCAAATCTATAAAACTGAGAGGAAATTATAGAGCTAAACCTTCATGACCTCAGATTTGACAATGGTTTCTTGTATACAACACCAAAAGCATGAGCAACAGAAGAAAAACATAGACAAAATGGAACTTGATCAAAATTGAACAACTTTGTGCATCAAAGGACAAAATCAAGGGAAAAGTCAACCTAAGGAACTGGAGAATTGTTTGCAAATAATATATCTTGTAAGGGTCAAGTAAGCACAATACAGGAACATAAAGGCAAAAAATCCAATTTTAAAAATGGGAAGACTTGAATAAACATTTCTCCAAAGAAGATATACAAACAGTAAATAAGCATGTGAAAATATGTTCAATATCATTAGTAATTAGAAAAATGCAAATAAAAACTACAATTAGATATCATTTCACACTCACTAGGATGTCTAACTTTTTTTAAAAAAAGGAAAATAATAGATTTTGGCAAGAGCATAGACAAACTACCTTTATTAATTGCTGTTGGCAATGTAAAATGGTGAAGCCAGTGTTGAAAATAGCTTGGCAGATCCTCAAAAATTAAACACAGAACTACCATATGACCCAGCAATTGTATTTCTAGGAATATGCCCAAATTGTTGAAAACAGGTATTCAAACCAAAAGCTTTAGATGAATAATCACAGCAGCATTATTCGCAATAGCCAAAATGTGGAAGCTATCAAAATGCCCATCAATGATAAATGGACACAACTGTGGTATATCCATACAATGGACTATTATTCAGACATAAAAAGGAATCTACCATGAGAATGCACCTCAAAAATAGCATATTAAGGGAAAGAAGCCAGGCACCAAAGGTCACATATTTTATGACTCAATTTATATGAAATATACAGGATAGCTAAATCCATAGAGACAGAAAACAGATTAGTAGTGGCCTGGGTTGGTGCTAGGAGAAAATGGGGAGTGACTGTTTAAAGGGCATGGGGTTTCTTTTTGGGATGATGGAAATATTTTAGAACTAGATAGAGATGGTGGTTACACAATGTTGTGAATGTACTAAATGCCGCTGAATTGTTCACTTTATTATGGCAAATTTTATGCCATGTGACTTTCACCTAAAAAATTAAAAATGCATTGATTTTCCCATATTTTCTACTATGATCACCATTTTATCCAAATAACTTTGTATTCAACTAAAACAAAATGAGTAAGCATAGTTTCAAGATGCTCTAACAAAATTTCCAGTAGGGAGAATGCAGAAATAAAAGGTGAAAAGAAGGTGAGAAAGCAATAAAATACAGGGAAAAAAAAGACATTTTCACTGATTTAGTGGAATATGGTCTATTTAAAATCATTAGCAAAAACTACTATTTTTTTTTTATTTTAATAAATAAACATTTTACATTCCAGACGTTTACTTTTGACCTGAATAATTGCAGGGATCACATAGACTCCTGGCATAGTCCAGTCTAGAAATAAGTTTAGGCTAAAACATATAATTATTCCAACTCTTTGAGAAATATGGGCTCATGGCCATTTTATTTTACAATGCCTGAGGTTAAAAATATCTAATCTAGTAACTGTACAGCTTTCATAGGGGTTTACAGAAGACTCCTGGGAACTCCAGACATATTTAAGGGATTTTATTTACTGCCACTGTGTCCTCAAAAAAACATGGAGTATCTCTAGAAGGCTGGGATTTTTAGTATTTAGTTGAGTACATTATTGTTCCAATTAAAATTGGAGATGTAGCCAGAAAATTTCTTGAAGTCTATATCGTATTTCTATGGTGATATGTTGTTAACATTAGTTTCTCCTATAAACTTATATCACTAATGTCAAGTCTATAGGAAAGTAGTATTCATAAAGGCATAATGGAAAAATCATGGGTTTAGGAATGTTTCTTTCTTTCTTTCTTTTTTTTTTTTTTTTCAGACAGTCTCACTCTGTCACCTGGGCTAGAGTGACGTGGCATCAGCCTAGCTCACAGCAACCTCAAACTCCTTGGGCTCAAGTGATCCTCCTTCCTCAGCCTCCCGAGTAGCTGGGACTGCAGGCATGTGCCACCATGCCTGGCTAATTTTTCTATATGTATTTTAGCTGTCCATATAATTTCTTTCTATTTTTAGTAGAGGCGGAGTCTCGCTCTTGCTCAGGCTGGTCTCGAACTCCTGAGCTCAAGTGATCCTCCTGCCTCGGCCTCCCAGAGTGCTAGGATTACAGGTGTGAGCCACTGCGCCCAGCCTAGGAATATTTCAAGACAGAACTTGACCCCATAATTTTCTGTTTGTATGACCCAGTAATACTTTCCCTATTTATAAAATCGGGAAGAAAGCACCTCTGTAAAGCACATATACTCTTTACCACTCAACAAATATCAGGTTCTTTTCTTTCCTTATTCAAATCCTAAAATTAAAAGGTAGAATTCTATATATTGTGTACCGTTCTCATTTGAGATTGAGTTAACTGACCCAAAGGTGACTTTAACTTGTAAATCAAGACAAACAATTTTTTTCAAAAATACTGTTTAACCAAGTGGTATTATTGCTTAAAAAAATAAATACAAGAAACATTTTAAATTGAACCAGTTGAAAGTGTGAATAAATATTTCTTTATCAATAAATATCTTTCATGTATAACATAGATAATCAAGTGAATTTCTGAAGGTAGAAGACATTTTCAGAATGTCTATGTTTTAGAAAATTATCATATTTTGTTCATATTCATGTTAATTTTGTTTATGTTAATTTGGAAATTTGATTCATATGTTTGTTTTGAAGTAATGGTTCATAGATGTATGTTGTAAGAAATTTAGAATTATTAAAAATGTATATAATGTTTTTGCCTATTTTTATTATAAATAAATGTTCTTAGCAGCTAATAAAGTAATTAATTTGTCTTTTTAAAATATCTGTTAATTTTGCTATACTTTTCTTAATAAAACCAACAGAGATGGAGCCAGTCTTGTCTCATTGTTGCTGTCTATTGAAAACAGACTTGTTCCTAATAGAATAGTACAATAGTCCAAAGATGAATTCTAAAAGGGCCTCATGAAAAAAAGCAGTTTATAACTTAATCAGGCTGTGAGTTTGAATGGTTTCCAAAGGAACTATTGTATAAAAAATTCAAATTATAGGATTGTAAGTATAAAGAAAAAAAGTAGTATTGACATTTCACCATCAAAAACTTAAATTAGCTGTAAACTTAATCAAAGTTATAAAGCAAGGGAGAATGATGGCTTCCACCTTTATTTTTTACTTCAATGCTAATCTGCCCTCTTATTTTTTATTGAATATCTGCTTAAAAACAATTCACATTAAACCCAAATAACAGAGTCATCATTTGCATACTGTGTGTAATCCAGATTCTTATAATCATGGAAAAATTTTAAAAAGTTATTTGTTATTAGAAATATGTATTATATTATACTAGTGAATGAAGTACATTCATTAAAGAAAATTTTCTAGGATATATTCGTTAAAGAAAATTTTCTAGGATATTTCCTCTCAATTATAATGCATGGTACTGATTAAATTTCTTGGTTTTAATAAAGTGTTGTCTTTTTGGAAGTCTGCTAATCTTAATACTAGATAAAACCTACTGATACTAGCTATTTTATAGTTCTAATCATGGATACCTATGGTAGACAGAATAATGGCTCCCCTCAAATATTCATGTACTAATACTCACAACATGCAAATATGTTACCTTACATGGAAAAGGGACTTGGAAGATGTTATTAGTTTAAGAAGCACAAAAAAGAGGCATTTGCTTGGATTATGTACTAAACTGGATGTAATCACAAAGGACCTTATAAATGAAAGAGGGAGGCAGGAGAGTCAGAGTCAGAGAAGGAGATGTGATGACAGAAGCAGAGGTGGGGGGGGCGGAGAGAGATTGATTCGAGCGTGCTAGGCTACTGCTGGCTTTGAAGATGGAGGAAGAGGTCATGACTCAAAGAATGACGATGGTCCCTTAAAGCTGGAAAAAGCAAGGAAATAGACTGTCTTCTAGTGCCTCCACAAGGAGCACAGCCCCGCTGACACCTTACTTTTAGGACTGCATCAGAATTGTAAGATAAATTTGTTGTTTTAAGCCACTAAATGTCTGGTAAATTGTTACAGAAGCAATAGGAAGCTAGTAGAGTACCTAACATATAATTATTTTCTAGCAGAAACTTGCCATAAAAGGATTTGTTGGGAAGATAATGAGGAATCCTGGGTCTCCTAGGGATGAAAGTGGGTGCTGTGGCCCTCAACTTAGTCCTGCTCCCCCCCAGTCTCCTGAGTGACTGCCATACCTGGGGAGGAGGAAATGCCCTAAGGATCTGCCAATCATAAGTAACTTAGTGCGCCAGCTACAAAAGAATGCAGAGGACTCTCTCGCCCATGGGCCAAGTTGCATAAGTACTGTAGAGTCCGGAAATTGAACTAGAACAACCATGTGCGCAGTTAAGGCTCAGGTCATATGACTCCCAACTGTCCAATCAAAGTAGTTCCATGGTGACGTCTGAACCACTAGAGAGGTTCCAATCTGGGCACTATAAAACAAAACACAGACCATAATCAAGCCATTTTTTGCATCCTTCCTTTTGCTCTCCCTTTGCTGTGACAATGGGTCCATCATCTGTGGCTTATGTATCATGCTCTGTAAACCTATATCTTGCTCTTGTCCTGTACTTCTATATTTCTCTCCTCAATAAGCTTCATTTTTGTGCTTGCCTTATTTTGATGTGTCTGGTCATTCTTTGGCCATGAGCACATTAAGAACCAACATTTCATACTAAAACCTGACAGAGGTATATGATGTTTTAGAAAAAGAATAAGTTTAAGTCTCAATGCTTATTTAGAGTCTAGGCTTCATGAACAATTATCTGTATGACTACATTATAAAAAGGTCTGTGTGCTCAATTATTAAATGTGAACTTCCTATATTTTAGAATTTTTTTGGAAAATCAAAAAAATAATAAACATGATAATGTTTCTCCAACTAGAAAATGTTGTGCAATTATGACATAACTATTGCTATTATAATTGTTTAAATGATGCAAGCTTTGATCATTAGAATCTGTAAGCCTAAATCTCTATTAGCAGTCCTTTATTTTAGAGGCAACAGTATGATAGTTTCTGTTCAAATCTCTCCTCCATTTCAAGGAACTTGTTTAGCTTGTTATAGTTTTTGTCACTGTAGTTCACAATTTAATTCAGCCATATGATTTATTTCTTTCCTAGATATCCAATACCATTAAAGGTGCTATGGAAACAAAGAAATGGAAAAAAGAATGCTCTCAGCAACATAAAATTTGACAGATAAAATATGTCATATATGGGATAGAAGGTGATTTTTTTTTTTCAGAAGAGAGAGGCACATTTCCAAGAAAAGATTTATGAAGAATTGTAAATAAGCTTTGGGTAATTGTCAAAAACAAAACCAAACAACAAAAGAAAACAACCTTTAAGAGATAGAAGAAAGGACATCACAGGTAGTTTTCAAGTCAGAAACAAAGACAGGAGAATGTAGAAGGAATGTTTAGAGTTTAACATAACAAATGTAGTATGAGAGAATGTATTAATTTTCTACTGCTGTGTTAATAATCATCACAAACTGAATGGCTTAAAATGATACACATTTATTAATCACACTTCCATAGATCAAAAGTCAGGCACAGTGGCTGTGTTCTCCTCAGGTTACATAAGGCTGAAATAAAAATGCCAGTCAGGCTAAATTTTCATCTGGAGGTTCTGAAGAAATATTTGCTTCCAACAATTACAAAGGGTGGAGAAGGGCACTGCCAATAAGAACTCAGCATGCTAACTGCAAAAATGGATGGGATTCCCGGAAGATGGAATTCCCAGAAAGCAGTGCAGGCTCAGTAGGGCCTGGAAGATGACCAAAAGTAACCTTGGGCCAATTATCATGACATTAGAATAAATCTGCATTTCAGTCTCCCCCAGCCTCCACAGTGGGTTTCCAGAGAGGCTCACAGGAAATCCGTATGTGTAGTAAGACTCAGGTTATATGAGGACACCTAGCTGTCCATCAAGGTGATGCATGAGCCATGCCTGTCAGAGAGGGTCCAATGCACATAATAGAAAATGAAACTTTAGTTATTAGGGCCTCCTGTAGCAACAGAGGCCCATTCGCTGTTTGTAGTGAAAATATCTTGCTTTTACTCAATAAACTTTCCCTCTTGCTTGCTTTGCTATTGGTGTCTTATTCTTTGTCAAGAGTGCACCAAGAACTGAGAACAGATCACTGACCTGACAGTAATATTGAATAATAGAAATCAAAAAAAGGGCACCACATTCAAATTTCTGAGGGAAAATAATTTTAATCCAGACTACTATAGTCAGACAAACGTTGAAAGCAACGAAAATACTTTTAAACATACCAGAGCTTTAAAAATGTTGTTATATGATTATCTTAAATATGACTTTTTTTTTTTTTTTTGGTCAGGAAAGACCATAGTAAATAAGAAAGGGCAGCCTGAAATATAAGAATCAGGGGCAGTTGAGAATTATCAAAAAGAATCAAAGAAAGCTTATGAGAAGTTAAAAGGAAGTTCTTTGAATCTTGAAGGAAGGGATAGTCTATTTAAGGTAGCAGGATTTAGTGACAAAACCTTATATTCTTTATGTATTCAGTTGTCAAGTTGGTTCTGTAAAAAACATTGACTTAATCAAAATGGCATATATACTAGTGTTGGGTGTAAAATGATTCAACATAGAAACAGTGTGCTGACGACTTAATTATAGTTGTAGAACAGAACAATTTAATAGTATTCTTTCAACATTTTCAAATGGTCTCACATTAAAACTACACAGTAAGGGTAAATTTAAAGGCATACTAAGATTTTTATCTTTTATATCACTAGGTCAATATATAATGTTTAATGTCGATGAGTCCATAAATAAAAAGGGGGGTGGGGGGAGGAGATGGGGGTATAACTACATGATGAGTGCAATGCGCACTGTCTGGGGAATGGACACGCTTGAAGCTCTGACTCGGGGGGATGGGCAGGACATGGGCAATCTATATAACCTGAACTTTTACACCCCCATAATAAGCTGAAATAAAAAATAAGAAACATTTACTTAAAGTTATAAAGGCAATAACTAGATATCACATGAATAACAGCATATTTAATAAAAATCATAAGTGATGTGTTAAAAAAATGGGAGATAAAAATACTGAATTCCTTCATCTTTCACAATGGGATATCAGAAAGTAGTCTGAAATTAATAAATCAATAAAAGATATATGTAAATACATATACGTAATTTTAATGATAAGAATGATGTTTTAAAATGGTTGTGTTACCTCTGGGATCTGTGAATGGAGTCGAGAGGTATGGGTAAGAAATTTAAATGTCATTCTGGATTATTTTATATGTTTGTAAATATTTATAGATATTCCATTAACAACCTTAAGACTTGTTTTACATATAAAATCCTATAAATTTAAATATGGTCAGGAGCAAACTTTTAGAATGTAATAAAAATAAACTTAAAAATATTACAGGGTAAAACTTATTCATGTAAAATGTCAACTGTCTTTATTACCTTTAAACATATAATGGCTCTACTTTAAAACCTGATAAAGATGGAGTTTCATTTCTCAGTTTAAAAGAAAACTAATGAACTAATATAAGTAAGTCCTCCATTAGTACTATCATAGGAATAGTGCCAAGACCAAGTCATAACTCAAATTTAATTAGTGATAGATTAATAAGAAACCCAGGACTTAATTTTGCCATCCTTTTACAGGTAGTTATACATGATTAGAATATTTGAACTCCCCTTAAGCTGATAAAGTCTTTCCTTATTGACACAAAGAAGCAGAGTTTACATCCAGGACATTGTGCCATGCTAAGTACTATAGTCATGATTATAAAAGTAAATGCATTTTTACCTTCTAATATCATGCCATGGTCAAGAAATTTAATCAACTATTTAGCTTATGTTCACAGTTCTAAATTATGCCATTTGCCATTTGCCATGTTTATGGCATACTATTTATAATAGCCAAGATATAAAATCAACCTATGTGTTCAACAATGGATGAATGAATAAAGATAACATGGTATATACATATAATGGAATGCTATTTAGCCATAAAAAGGAATGAAATCCTGTCATTTATGGGAACATGGATGAACCTAGGGGACATTATGTTAAATGAAATATGCCAAGTGCAAAAGGAGAAATATCACATGATCTCACCTACACATGGAATCTAAAAAAGTTGATCTCATAGAAGTAGAGAACAGAGTATTGGTTACCAGAGGGTAGAGAGGATGAGGGGATAGGGAGAGATTGGTGAATAGGCACAAAATTATAGCTGGACAGGAGGAATAAATTTTGGGCTTCTATTTCTCAGTAGAGTGACCATGGTTAACCATATACTATAGATATGCTATATTTCAAAATAGCTAGAATAGGTGATTTTGAAAGTTCTCACTACAAACAAATGATAACTGTTATGAAGTGATGAATATGGTAATACCATGATTTGATCTTTACACAATGTGTGCATGTATCAAGCATCACACTTTACCCCATAAATATGTATCATTGTTTCTCAATTTAAACATTTTTAAAAATTAAATTAAAAAAGAAGGAAATTCTGCTATTTGCAACAACATGGATAGATCTGGAAGGCCTTATTTTATGTGACATAAGCCAGATTCAGAAGGACAAATACTATATGATACCTCTTTTACGAGGAATCTCAAATGGTCAGACTCACAGAATCAGAGTAGAATGTTTGTTGCCAGGGCTGGGGGCAGTAGAGGGAAAAGGGGAGATGCTAGTCCAAGGATACAGAGTTTCAGTTATGCAAGATGAATAAATCCTAGAGATCTACTGTACAGCATAGTACCTATAGTTAGAAATAGCGTATATTTTAAAATTTACTAAGAGAGTAGATCCTATGTTGTGTCCTTATCACACACAATAAAATAATAAATAAAGAGTACTGGAGGAAATTTTAGGGGTGATGGATGTGTTTATGGCATAGGTTGTGGTGATGGTTACATGGTGTATACCTATCTCCAAACTCATCAAGTTGTATGCATTAAATATGTACAGTATTTGTATTGCAAATATACTTCAGCAAAGTAGTTAAAAAAAGAATAAGAAAATCCATAAAAAGTTTTAATTAAAATAAACTAATGCATTCAAAACATTTAGCCCAGTTTCTGGTTTAGAGTAAGAGCACAGAAATGTTACAGATTCTTATTATACTATAGTCAGCTGCTACTTAATGATGGGGATACATCCTGACACGTGTCATTAGGTGATTTCAACCTTGTGTGAACATTTTAGAATGTATTTACACAAACCCAGATGGTATAGCCTCCTACACACCTTGACTATATGGTTTAGCTTATTAATCCTAGGCTACAAAACTGTACAGCATATTACTGTACTGAATATTATAGGCAATTGTAAACACAATAGTAAATATTTGGGTATTTAAACATAACTAAACATAGAAAAGGTACAGTTAAAATATGGTATTATAATCTTATGGAACCATTGTTGTATTATATATGTGATACATCATTGACCAAAAGATTATGACTATATTTTAAAAGTATAATAACTTTTATTCTATTTGTGGGGGTTTCTAGTGACTCTCATTTGCTGAGCATTGAATCAGACATGTAAATTCTTAGGATATAGTATAGAATAAGAAAAATAGAAGGGGCAATAAAACTAGCAGAGTGTGGACCTGTATTGTAAGGAAGCCACGCTTCGACTATGTCCTTGAGACATGACCAAACTGCAGTTGTTGAGGATCTACAAAGACTCTCAAGAAAACAGTTCCTACTGAAGTACCTCAGAATTTTTCTAGAGGCTACTGCTTACTGAATGGGGCCATCTAAGACATAGTCTTTTTGATTTGATCTGATACAGTGATTTTAAATCATGTAACTGTGTGTTCCTTAGCTGTTAGTAGCCAGGGTTCAAGGCAGAGCATTAACACAAAAATATTTTGAAAACAATAACAAAAATTAAGTCAGATGAATTTCATTGAACTCATAAAACTTGGCTTTAAGCTTATCATATAACCAGTGAAAAATAGAAACTATATCAATTATAAGATGTATGGTTTCTAGAAGGTAAAATAAAAACACTCAGAAGTACAGCTCAACCTGAACCTGAGACCAGAGGCTTTCTTTTTTTCATTTTTCTTGTCACGAAGAAGACCCTAAGTATTAATAACATGATCAAATACATTTTACACACAACAACAAAATAGTATTATTAATAGGACCCTTTTCTTAAGAAGGCAATGGAAATGAAGAAAGAAGTTCCTGCCCCTCCCAAAGTCAAAGTCAAAGCAAAGGCTTTTAAAGCCAAGAAGACAGTGCTGAAAGGCATACACAGGTACAAGATAAAAGGAGATCTACATGCCACCAGCAGACCAAGACACTACAACTCTTAAGGCAGCCCAAATATCCTCAGAAGAGTATCCTAAGGAGAAACAAACTTGACCACTCTGCCATCATCAAGTTCCCCCTGACCACTCTGCCTGCCATGAAGAAGATTGAAGACAACACACTTGTGCTCAGTGAGGATGTCAAGGCCAAGAAGCACATGATCCAACAGGCTGTGAAGAAGCTCTATGACATTGACATGGCAAGGCCCACACTCTGATCAGCCCTGATAGAGAGAAGAAGGCATATGTTCAACTTGCCCCTGAGTATGATGCTTTGGATATTGCCTACAAAATTAGGGTCATCTAAAATGAGTCTAGCTAATTCGAAACACATATATTTTTCACCATAAAAAAGTATTAATATACTTTCAGACACCTGGTGACAAAATTTGTATAAGTTGTATTCTGGCACTTGCTTTAAGTACATTTTGAAGAAAAAGATAGCTAAGTGTGTGTATAATTTGGAGATTTGAAAAAGTTAATATGTATACAAATGGAAAATAATAAAAAGTGCCATGTGATGTTTTATGTGTGTGTGTGTGTGTATATATATATATATATATATATGTATACACAAACACACATAAAAATACATGTGGATAAATTATTTCAAACCTCATTTTTATTTTGAAAATGCATTATCATCTAACAATTTCCAAGACCAAGGTTTATAATCAGCAAAACATCAAAAAAAGAAAGAAAAGGAAGAGGAAGAAAACCCTTTACCTCCTATATTGTTAATACATATGAATAGTTTCCTAGAGTTTATGATAATATTCAGAGCAAAAATATTCATTGACAGTTTATTAAATCACAAAAGCCTTTCATATCATAGCAACCTTTTGACACTCTTAGGAATTATTACCCAGAATGATGGCCATGAAAATTCACCATTCAGATCTCTGGCTGAGGAAAGCATAATTTACCTACAACCCAGGTGCTTACCTGGAAGAACTATTGCCACGCTGGCCCTGCTTCCTAACAACTTCTCTGAGCCAACGATTGAGCATGACATCAGCACTAATGAAAGAACATTCCCACAAGACATGAAACCCCTATAGTGGATGACTTTGATGTAAAGCTTCCATATAAACCTGGCCAAAACTTTCTTGCAATCCTCTTTCTTCCCCTCCACTTTCCTCTAACTAAGTTTCAGACCTGCATTATGATCTGAAGTTTTCCCCCTGCTTCTCTTGTTCCCTCATCTTTATCCTTTATAGTAATTTACTCTAATAAATATAATTCAGCTCTAATCCAGTCTTAGAGTGAGCTTCGTGGAAAACCCAAATATAAGTTATGCCAGGAGCAGTCTGAGAAACAGGTGGTAAAAGAGTTTTGTAAGAGATTCAACTGCTGCTTGATGGGTAAAGAACATTAAGTACTGCAGGGGATATGAATATTTCTTGGCACAAGGTGGGAGCTTAAGTACTAAAGTTTCTATCTTGGTATAGGACAAAGCCCTTGTCACCACAATGGTTCGAACATTTGGAGATAAGAAATGAACAATCCCTACAAGAACAGAATCATTTGACCAGTTACAACTGAGTTGTATTGAAGTCCTCCAAAGGGATGATGAAAAAAATGAGGGTCATTAAGAAACAGTTAAAGGCTAAGTGTGAGAGATATACATCTTTGGTAATATAGAGAGAGACATGTATTTCCTGCGGTGAAAGAGCTAACAGCTGAACAGAATCCAATGGACTCTTCTAATCCAATCTCTTCCCATTTCATTCCTCTCTCTTTCGCAAGTGTCAGACCTCTATCCTGTATTATAGTTTAGGAAGACATTCCCAGCCTTTTCTGGTTCCCTGCTTTATATTCTTCATGGCATTTACCCCAGTAAATCTCTTGAATATTTAATCTTATTTGCTCACATTTATACATCCAGGATTTGAGAAAATAGCAAGAAAATGTTTGAACTATATTAAGAAAATTAAAAATGTGATATTAGGGTGAACATTTCTGAAATATTTCTTTCCCTGCCAATTTGTATGACAGGTATGCAGTTTTGCAGGGATCCACCCCGGCCTGTACACTTGGAGCATACCTGATTGGCTTAAGCCAATTAGCCCCTCACCCCTCTTCACATAGTTTTCAATTTAGGGATTAATATATAGCAGACATTGGTATATGGAATTCCATGCATAATGATTAAGGTGGGCACTAGATCTAAATATGTCCAATAATGTGAAACTTTTTTTCAAAGAAGAGGGAACTAATACTTTCCACCAGATTTTAATAAGAAAACACCCTACACTCAGTAAGAAAGCTAGCAGGACAAACAAGCAGATTTTAAAAGACTAAGAGATTTGCAAAGAATCAAAGCTGATATATTAATTAAATTGGGCTTGAAGTTCACCCACCCCATTTGGAATTTTATCTCATGTAAATTTTTTTCTTTAATAATTCTACACTTTGTATGGAACCAGAGAAGACCTGATTTAGCAAAAGCAATCTTAAGCAAAATGAACAAATTGGGAAGCATCAATCTACCATACTTCAAACTATACTACAAGGCTATAGTAACCAAAACAGCATGGTATTGACACAAAAATGGAGACATAGACCAATGTGACAGAACTGAGAACCCAGATATAAAACCATCCTCATACAGCCATCTAATCTTTGACAAAACACACAAAAACATACACTGGGGAAAAGAATTCTTATTCAACAAATAGTGCTGGGAAAATTGGATAGCCACATGTAAAAGACTGAAACAGGATCCACACCTGTCACCTCTCACAAAAATCAACTCATAGTGAATAATAGACTTAAATATAAGGCATGAAACTATGAGAATTATAGAAGAAAATTTTGGAAAAACTCTTACAGACATTGTCCTAGGAAAAGAATTCATGAAGAAGACCCCAAAGGCAATCACAACAATGTTCTGCTCATTTTTAGGCTTATTTAAATATAATTTCCTCTCAATTCTTCCCAAAATTTTCTTAAATGACCCAAGCAATATTTTTCATTTGCTACTTTTATTTGAAAACAAGGTTGAAATAGAAATTATAAATAAAATAATATTTATCTTATACAAATGAATCTCGTTTTCTTTTATTTAAAGAAAAACTCAATTTGGACAATAGAGTAAAAATATCACAACTTAAATGCGTAGCTATATACATTTTGTAAGAATATGAGGCATTATGTGCACTTGATTTTCATCAAAAATTTATTATGTGCTTTCTTTATATTCACTTTAACCAAAAATAAATAATATTCAAATTTTAAAAGAAAAGTAGGCATAAGAGCAGGTTTATATTTTAAATGTTATTCTTACCTTCATAGTTATTATTTTTCAATGTATTTCATAGCATACTAGACTGATATATCAAGATTAAATATGCAAATATATTTTTCTTTTTACTTAATTATTGTAGAACATGGCTGCTTCTAAAGTGTTCCCACTAATACTCTCTACTTAAAAACAAAACAAAACTCTTATTTTTCAATATGCTAGAACCCACACATCTGCATTAGGGGACCCATGAAAAACACCATGCTTTTAGAAAATAAGTGGGCTAATCCATTTGGAAACTTCCTGCATCATTAAGCAAGTAACACAGAGATGCTATATATTTTTTTCATCTATACTATGAAAAAGAAGTTTTAGAAGCAATAGATACTCTTTATGACATTATTGTAAAATAGGTAAATAATCAGAACTTTACCACTTTTTGTATATATAAAAAATTTATGTTGGACACAACAAAAATTTCACATTTGTAAAATTAGAAATCACTCAACAGTGGGAGTACTTTTCATAAGTATTTCTTCTTTGGAAGAAATAGGAAGAATTAGGTGATGAAAAAACAATAAAATTAACATGTTCTCCTGTACTTAAGAAGCTTATGTCCTATATAAAAATAAACTATCAATTATTTTCAAATTCTATCTTTATAAGCCACTTAAACTAAACTTGGAGGAAGGTGAAATATAAACAAACTGAACGAGTTTTTCCAAAGTCTTCAGCCCCTTTATGCTATCTTTTACTATCTATAAAGATTTCTTGTACTTTATGACAAATGTGTAATTGAATAGGAATCCTTTATCACCACTCCAGGCCCAGTATAGGTATGAACTGGAAAGACAGTGAATTTAGATAAGAAAAATTGTTACTTTGGAGTTCGTATGCTATGTTCCATGAAGAGGTGATGAAGTAATTTTCAACACAGACTTCAAAGTAAAGCACTATTGAACTGGAAAAGGGAATAAAAACACAATTTTCTTTACTGTTCATCACTGGCAGATTCACTATTAGAGTAGCTTCAAATTTCTTTTACAGTTTTTACAAAGTGTGAGCATATAACACACCTACTAGTATATTCAGATATCATTGCAAAAGCACAAAAATCTCCTAATGCTCTACCATTCTTTATTATCTATACATTACTAATCTTCATTAACCATAGTATAACACAGTGTTAAGTATAATGTGTTTTCAAGTATAAACATAGACATTTTTAGATGTTAAATTAAAATAACAAAACATTTAAATGGTTTATGATTTGTAACCAAAATACATAATGAACTCTGAAACCTCTATAATAAGAAAACAAACAACCAAATTTAAAAATGGGCCAAAGATTTGAAAAGAGATCTCAACAAAGAAGATAATACAGATGGCCAATAAGCATATGAGCGTATGCTCAGCATCATTTGTAATTAAGGAACTGCAAAATAAAACAACAATGAGATATCATTATGTACACACTTTTAGAAAGGCTACAATCCAAAAAAAATTGATAATACCAAATGCTGATGAGAATGTGGAACAACAAAACCTTCTCTTCACTGTTGAGAATGCAAAATGGCACAGCCACTTGGGAAGAAAATTTGTAGTTTCTTAAAGAGCTAAATATAGTCTTACTATACAATCATACCACTAGGCACTTACCAAATTCCGCTGAAAATATATCACTATACAGATGTCTATAAGGCACTTTATTTATAATTACCAAAAACTTGAAGCAACAATAATATTCTATTGTATGGATGCACTAGTTCACAATAAAACGAAATGTGTCATCAAGCCATTAAAATATGTGGAGGAAACTTAAATGGTTATTGGTAAACGAAAGAAATCAGTCTAAAAAGGTTACATATTATTTGCTTCCAATTATATAATCATATATAAAGGACAATGCTATAGAGAGAATAAAAACGGCAGTGGTTACCAGGTACTCCAGGGGAAGAAGAAAGGAATGAGCAGGTGAGGCACAGGAGATTTTTAGTGCAGTGAAACTATTCTGTGTGATATTGGACTGTATTGACTAGCTAGTCTAGCAAGAAAGAAAAATATACAGCTTGTCAGGGAAGAATTAAAACTGCCATTAATGCAAAAAAAAAAATGGCTAAGGGGAAGGTTTTCAGAATAAACAAAAATACAGGCCAATCCTGTCAAATCTCATTATAAACATGGTAATGATGAGCTTACCAGCATACAAGCTCATGGTATTTGTTAGTACAGTAGTAGAGCTTTTATTTACATAATGCTTTTAGCAGGATGCACCTGATTATCTAGTATTGGCTGTGGCAAACAAAGTAGGAACCTATTGATTTAGAGGGCATGACTTCTATGAGAATTTCAGGTAAACTCTATCAGTATCCGGGTATAACATGGAGATGTTTCATGACATGAATAGCCCTTTATGTGTGAGTGATATGAATCACACATATTATTTAGACCTCATATATGAATTTGGGACATGAATTTATCCTGATAGGGAATTACAGAACCTTAGAGTTGTGTTGGAGGTTCCAGACTTCTCCCTGCTTCATCTATTATCTATGACCACTTGTATTACTGAAATTATTCGTAGTGATTTATATGGGGTAAGACTTGTTTTGTGTGTGAGTCTGACTTGACAATCCAGACACGTTTGTTATCACTCAAAAATCCTCAGAAAAATTGTAGAATATTATCAGATATGGCAAATAGCATTGTATGATGTCCCCATGCTTTTAATAAACTACAGTTTTTCAATATCTTACCCATAACTCAATGTGTTTTTATTTTAGCATATATATTTCCAATTTATCTTTAGTAGGTGCTAAAGAAATAGAGAACTATGTATATTTTTAAAAAGAAAGTCAATGTCCACATGGCTAAAGGGTATAACAAAAGCAATACATTTTGTAAAGAGAAAGTTTATTAAGGTGCTGAACTAAAGACATTTTAAATTTACTTTCTTTTTGTACAATGAGATTACTAAACACTTGAAAATTGGGAACACAAGACAATGAAGGTGTAAGTAAAGTCCCATGGTGTTCTGTGCTAGAGCTGAGAACTGCAAGTACATTTCCTTCTCCTAGTACAGAATCATTTTAATTAAATGACCTGAGAGCCTTCTGGAAAAAACTAGCCACAGAGTGAAAATTGTGTTTTTAGACTAGTATTGGGTGAGAAAATAACACAATTCACTTTGAATGAATGTATCTTGCTATTTATTTCTGTTTCTGTTTTAATGAGCACCTAGTTGCCTTGTCTCTCTGCTGATGTTAATGATTTATTATTCATTTGAACATTTGAATACCATAGATGGTCAAATGGTCCTATTAATACCAGTTCATTCCATTTTAAAATGCTTCTTAGAGATTCATAGTTAAGTTATTCAGTTATTATTTAATCATGCTTTGAGGTTCCTTTGATCTGTTCCAAATATATAGAAATAAAAAATAGTAGGAGAAAGTTAAAAGAAAAGAAAGATAATACATGATACACACACACAGAAACTAGTAGAAAATAAAACGGAGGGTAGAAGAGGGATAAAGAAAATTTAACAATTCAATAGAATAAAAAGGGGTGAAAAGTACACTAAGAAAAAATATATTAAGAAAAAATTTTAAATAGTAGAAATGACTATAAATATATCAGTAATGATTAAAATATATGTATTAAATTCACTTAAAAGGAGAAAATATTCACATGAAATATTTTATGTAGCAATTAAATTTAATAAATTTAGTGTACATGTAGTAATACGAACACATATTAAACACATGTATTCATTTTTCTTACTAGTATGTGGGTTGCCATATCCTCTCACCAAGTAAAGCTTAATGAGGCATATCCATGGGTATTTTACTACCTTTGATTTCATTATTTATAGTATCTGTAACTGGAACAAGGGATAAACTTTATTTTCAATATATAACATATCTTGGATCCATAAACAGTTTGTTAATGTAGAAATATGATCTTTGTGAAATTAATATTGCATTTTCTCCTCAAATATAGCGTCATAAACATAACAAGAAGTTGGAAGGATTTTTGAATAGAACTTTTCATTTATGGAATAATCCTATGAATACGTCATTATGGACTCTTGGTAGCCATTCTGAATCTATTGTTTTCTTATATTCAAAGATTATCTAGTCTGTTGGAAAAACAAAAAGTAATCGAATAAGTTACCATATATCAATTAGAGACTACTTCAGGGAATACAATGAAACTATATCTACAACATTTGTAAATGACAAAGAAGTATCAGTTTATATTAAAGAATTGGTGCATTCTGATCCAACAATATTTTAAAACATGCTCTACACAACATATATTAAGGCTCATACAATATATTATCAACAAGTCAACACTTTTTAATGTTGTATAATTCATAGGAAATTTGTAAAACACGTACTCCACTATTACTTTGTTGTTTTAAAATAAAAATGTAATAAAATAATTAGATAGTTAAGAATATATTTTCTTATCTTCCGTTGGTAAAATTTGGTTCCTCAGGGCCATTATAGGCCATGTCTGGGCAAAGATTTGGGGAATTATGAATTTCACTTATAAATTAAAATCTTGAAAACTTGCATTTAAAAATTCAACATCTAACACATATTTAGCTCTTGAAAGAGTCCTAAGTTTTAAATTATCTCAGCAATTTACAGACCTAATAAAAATGATTATGTGATATACTTCTATACCAAGACAAGTGGATCTTATAAGCATGTAAACTTGGTGTCTGAAAATTTAGAATGTAGATTAAGAAATGCTTCTAAATGATCTAAACCTTTAAACCATAACTAGCAAGTTACTTTGAGTCCTAAGTATGTTAGGACTCATAATAAATAACACATTCCATTATCAATTTTTTCATATATCCTGGAGCAAATACATTTAAAAAATATTATCAACAGATAAATATGTTTACTTTTTACTTAATACTATGTTGTTTTTATTTCTTTAGAATGTGGATTATTTTATTATATAATCAATAATGTCTTTTATATATTAAATTAAAATAAAAAATGAAAATATATCTTCAACTATTGGAGCATATTTTAAAGAGTGCTTCTGAACTTTAAATTAGTATGAAAAATTACACTTGTCCAGTTATTGTGAAAAGTATGATTTTTTAACACAATAGGTTTTCCCATAGCCTTCCATCAGATCCTATTTACTTTATAAAGAAACAATAAAACTGTCAATATTCATCATAACAAAGGCAATATTGAACTAAATATAACCAGAGATACAATCAGGAAGAATTAAAACCCTCATATGATTTCAGGCAGAGAAATGAGACAAGAACTTCAGGTTGGTGTGTATGTGTGTTTTCAAATAAACAGCACTTGACAATATGAGAAACAGAAAGTGGAGGAACAAAAGGCTTATGGCATCTTTCCTGGTCTGACATTTCTCGCTTTTTCTCATTCAGCCCACACCGTCTTTCAATCACCTAAGAACTGCACATTAACCTTGTCTTTCTCCAACTCTGCCTACTGGCATATCATGTTGCTTGGCTCCACTAAAATTCTGAAAAAGGATTGGTACTTTAGGAACACTTTTTCCACTTATAGTTATTATGTGATGGAAATTTGAGAGAAAATTACTTTATATGTGAAATATTAATATTCTTTGTCATAGAATCTAATTGAAAGAACAAAATTAGTGTGAAAATGTTGCTTTGATCTTCAAAACTAATAAATTACAAAGTAAACTTTGATGAGGAGAAGGAAGGTTTCCTGCTGAAAATCTATACCACTAACCTATAGATAGTTTGGCAATAATCTGTCAAATAGTTTTTTGCTCACACTGTAACTCCTGTTGTTTCCACAACTTGAGCAGATTTTTTCAACTCTAAGCAGTTTTGGTTTTCCTAGAGATTTTGATATCAAGTCATTTCTTGTTTTAGGAAAAACACTACAATGTGACTAATAGTTTGGTCAAGGTCATGTCAATTTACAATTTTGAATTAGTGAGCTTCTAGATAACTTGGAAGAACATTAGTCTTCATAAAAATGTAAATACTTTTAATCCTGGATATAGTTGTTTCTTTATAGATTATACAGTATATAAAGACTCTGGACAGGACTAATAAATGAGAAAATAATTTTTTTCTATTAATTTAGTTTCAGTGCCCTGGATTTTGGGTAGAAAGAACATAGGAATATGCCTTGAAATTAGAGAAAGAAACTGGACCCTTTCGTACAAGTTGAGTGGGACTGGAGGGTGGATCGCTCAAGGTCAGGAGTTCGAGACCAGCCTGAGTGAGACCGTGTCTCTACTAAAAATAGAAATAAATTATCTAGTCAACTAAAAATATATATAGAAAAAATTAGCCGGGCATGGTGGCGCATGTCTGTAGGCCCAGCTACTGGGGAGGCTGAGGCAGTAGGATCGCTTAAGCCCAGGAGTTTGAGGTTGCTGTGAGCTAGGCTGATGCCACGGCACTCACTCTAGCCTGGGCAATGAAGTGAGACTCTGTCTCAAAAAAAAAAAAAAAAAAAAGAATAGCTTATAGGAGTTTTACTATAGAGCTATAGAAATCATGAATAACACACTATGTAGACAATTTGTTTTTTTTTTTTTACTCTACAATTTCTTTGTTATTCCCAAATAACAGAACTCAGTAAGATTTTATTAAATGTTATATTTTGATTTTAGCTAAATTTAGGGAACTTCTGCAGAGCCCTCTGCCACTCTTTGTATAACATAATGGAGAGGATGGTATAACAGTCTGAACAAGATACTCTGAGTTTAGATGGTAAAAGTAAATGTTCAGTTTAGAGATAAAGTGACAAAGGACAATCAGATCAGTTTTGTAAACATTTAATTATTCTTTAGAACTCATTGAAATACTCTGGTCAGGGGACAGAAAAACTAAACTTCCTGTTGTCATGCATGGTGGGACCCATGAAAAATGTCAACAAGGAATTAAAGAAGGGCAATTTCCAAAGGCTGCAGAAACTAGGTTTCTGGGTTATATTAACTTGAACTTTTAATACAAGATCTAATTGTGGGAAATGTAGGGTCTAAACCAAGATTATGATTATAATATTCACGACTTTACCTTTTGTTGTTCTCAAAATGGTGGTATCCATAGTGCAAATTCTCCTTGATTATGTGTATGTGTCTGTGTGCATGTAAACATACAGTGTATAATATATGAATAACATATCTATTACATGTAATATATATAAATTACACATATTCGATAATGTAACAATATATATGTTATACGTGAACAGAATGTAAACCAGATTTAATAGAAAATATTAAGAATTTTTTTTTTTTTTTTTTTGAGACAGAGTCTCGCTCTGTTGCCCAGGCTAGAGTGAGTGCCGTGGCGTCAGCTAGCTCACAGCAACCTCAAACTCCTGGGCTTAAGCGATCCTACTGCCTCAGCCTCCCCAGTAGCTGGGACTACAGGCACGCGCCACCATGCCTGGCTAATTTTTTCTATATATATATATTTTAGTTGGGCAGATAATTTCTTTCTATTTTTTTTTTTTAGTAGAGACGGAGTCTTGCTCTTGCTGAGGCTGGTCTCGAACTCCTGACCTCGAGCAATCCACCTGCCTCGGCCTCCCAGAGTGCTAGGATTACAGGCGTGAGCCACCGCGCCCAGCCAATATTAAGAATTATATAAAATACCAACTGATTTTTCTAAACTAAAGAGACTATTAAGGAGCAATTAATTTTGGAAAGAAATCAATAAAATAAATTTCTCAAGAGTGATTATTTTTTTTATATGATTGCTAGTAATCATTATTTAGTAAATAAACCAGAGTAAAGTGTCTTGGGTAGTGACAGTTACAAACACAAAATAGAAAATAAATATTTGGAATATTTATAATAGAGCAGAAGATGGCTTCTTCCAATCCAAGGCAAATGAACTCTAAAACCTCTAGAATGAGCAGCTGTCATTCTCTCCCTTTGTAGCTAATACATTCTCTAGCGCAATTCAGTTCTAAGAAGCATTTGCTTCTAAGTAGGGGAAACCAAACTCACTTAACTTTTGTGTCCTTACTTTAACCCACTATGTGAGTTACATTTAGATTGCCACATTGATAATAGCATTTCTTACGGACTAGGGCCAAAGAGCTTCTGCAGCCCACAGCAACGTTTGCGGTAGAAATAAAGTTGGGGTTACATCTAGCATATCTTCTTTTTATCAGACATGCCACTTAAGCTTTTAAGTGCACATCTTGGTTGACGTAAGACAACACTGTGACATTTTTATATTTTAAAAAATCTCTGATCTGCTAAAGAAAGTAAATTATTAATATTGTGTGGAGAATTTTGTTAGCAGATTTTGTGACATGAATCCTACTTTCTTGGTTGGAACATGTTACGCTAATGATTTGAACTTTACCTTTGGTTGTCCTGGGGAATATCAGTAAAGAGGTATCTGCCCTCTCCACATTAATATCTCTGCCTATCTTACAAAAATATAAGAAGTTGTCCTGGACTGAATACACAAGCAATATTTTCCAAATTGGCACAAAAACATTGAAGTAAAATTTGAACAAGCGTGTAAATGAGGGGAGTATTGCATCATATCATATCAAAGTTTCCTACATAGTTTTCCTATAGAGAATATTCTCTTTGGATTAAAATATTTATTTTGACAGATTATTAAATGTAACCTATTTATATGTATTACTGATGCCTATTAGGTACAATATATTTAGTTAGGCATGCAATTGAGCAAGCAACATTAAATAACCGTGACAAATGGTTTTCCCACCAACACACACACACATTCTGAGTATACAGTGATATACATATACATCTATAATGACAAAAATATATGCCTGTTAATCAACATAGTATCAATACGCCATATCTTTAACATAAAAGTAATAAATTTTTTCAAATGATATTTGTATTTCAGTAATTAGATTTCATACGAAATTATTCATGCCATATTGAAAAAAAGAAAAGATTTCTTTTAACTATAATATAAAAATTTCTAAAGAAGTTTTGATATGTATGACCATTTGAAAATGACTTCCTATGAAATTAGTATGTCAGATCCCAATTAGATTGCCCCACAGTTCATAAAACCTAGAAATATTGATATAATTTCTGCATTTGATGTTCATTTTTAGGTTCTTAAAGCAAGGTTGAAAATTGAGAGTCTAAAGTAAGTGTCAGAAAAGGATTTAAAATATTGAAAGAAATTCCAAATTGTCAAATCTAACAATAGGAAATTATTTTGTAAAAAAAAAGTACTTGATGCGATATTATGAATCCATTAAAATTATTATTATGCAAATTTTGTAAAAGTGAAAAGAATTGCTGTTGGCAATGTTGGTGAATTATGTGGAGTATAAGATTGTATCTACCTAAAATTACACACAGGTATGAAGAATGAGAAAAAAAGGTTTGTTATTAGGGTAAAAGAAACATGAATAGTTTTTAAACACACAAATTATACACTTTTTATTTTATTTTGTTTTAAAATAAAAAGCGAAAAGAAATAATAAGTCGTAAAATGTAAGCAGCTTTAAAAATTTAGGCTTTGAACAAAAAAAAGTATATAAGCAGGTGGGAGCGGGGAGGAGAGGATGGGTATATATTCACACCTAATGCGTGCAGTGCGCATCATCTGGGGCATGGACACACTTGAAGCTCTGACTTGAGCGGGGTAAAGGCAATATATGTAACATAAACATTTGTACCCATGTAATATGCTGAAATAAAAAAGTAAATAAAATTTAAAAAATTAAAAAAGAAGTATATAAGAGCAATCAGATTTACCAAGAAGAGCTGAGAATAAGTGTTCTTTTTATATCCTATCTTTTCTGCCATTTAAAAAGAAGTTATATTCCTCCAATAAACAAAATAACAAAATCCCTGCATTTCCAGTGCCTGAAACTTTTGTCCCTTCTGGACTCCATGATTCTAACATAGTGATTTTTAAACTTTAAATCACTGCTGTACAGATTCAAGTTGAATTCTTCAAATTTTGTATACATCATTTTTGTGATGAGGTGCTTATGCTCAGAATACACAGTAACAGAGAAATCAGAGAACTGGGCTAAGCAAGGGATCTGAAAGGACAGGTTGCTTTTGTGGAGACAGGAGTGCAGCAGATCATACCCTGAAAATGGGTTCTGCATATGCTTTTCAATAAGCCATTTAATACATTTCTTATACATTTGATTTTCAACAACTAGGCAGAGGATGAAAATGAGAGGTTAGACATGGGGTGAGGATTAGGGAAAATTCATAAATAACTTCATTTGAAATCCTGCTTTACTCCTTAGAGCAAACTTTATCGTTACTTTTGTGTACTAATTATCATAATTCAATGCTAAGTAATGGCATTTGAATATATTCCAAGGTACATTCTATGCAGACTGATCTATACATAGCAAAATTTAAAATTTTTTCTTAGACTAGCATATATATGTGTGTGAGTATATATGGGGATAGATATGTTCTTTTTCTCTTAAAAACACACAAGCTAATCATTGAGTATTTTAACACTTTCTATTTTCCAATCTTCTTCTTTTGAATTTCAATACTATCTAATCTGCTTGAAACTAGCACTTTTCCATAAAGATAACATTCTATTCTTAGTGCTTGAAAATGATTGTTTTTCCAACACCTTCTTCTTCTATGCTACTTGTGTCACCAAGGCATTGCCTTGTTTTCTCTGGGTATAAACAGTAGTAGTCCAAACCTTTTTCCTAGTGTGTATAAAATGATGCAGTAGAATTTCTTAATTTCCTGGTGGTTTTTCTGATAGCAGCTGCATGACCCCCAGTAACAAAGGAAACAAAATAATACATAAATTTTAATCCTTAAATAATAAGCAGCAAATGATACAATATTTTAAGGCAATGGTTCTCAAACCTTAGCATGCATCAGAATTACCTGGAGAGTGTATTAAAACACAGATTGTTGGCCCCCAGAAATTCTAAGCATTTCTGATTGAGGAAATCTACAGTAGGGCTTGCATATTTGCCTTTCTGACAAATTTACAGGTATAGTGAATTCAGTATCACTGGCTTTGAGACCATAAATTGAGAACCACTGTTTAAAAGTCTACACAAAAACAGTTAAAAGAAAATTTTGACATATTTTGTCAGCAAATTATGTTAGGGACTATGAGAAGAAATGAAAGTAAGATAATCCAGTGAATCAGAAATAATTTAAAGGATATATAAAAACTTGAAATATAACTTCTAGGACTTTTTGTCCAGTTGGGCAGTATGAACTGCTAACTGTTCTGAAAAAACTACAGAAAGCACTAAGAGAAAAAGGGAACTCAATTTACCCAGTTACTATCAATCCCCTCCACCCCTTATAATAGACCTACCCATTTCATTATGTGGCACTACCATCTACTTAGCTATTCTACGCTAGAAATCTGGGCATTAAATTGTCATTTTATTTCCTTGTCTTTAATCCTCAATCCATTTAAAGTCTGTTGCTTCTATCCAGAAAGTATTTCTCATGGCTATTCACATATCTTCATCTCTACTGCTACCACAGTGACCCAAGCCACTTTTGTGTGTCTTCTACTCTCAACTTTATCCATCAGCTGCCGTTCATTTCATTTTACAAAGAAGCCATAATTCTTTCACTTATTCTTTAATGTATTTCCAGCTTGGTGCAGTGGCTCATGCCTGTAATCCTAGTACTCTGGGAGGCTGAGGCGGGAGGATTCCTTGAGGTCAGGAGTCTGAGGTTGCTGAGGCTGATGCCACAACACCGTACTCAGGGCAACAGAGTGAGACTCTGTCTCACAAAAGAAAAAAAAAAAGGAAATAATGTATTTCATAAATGCTTGATAAAAAAATGAAATAATGTATTTGATAAATGCTTTTTAAACACCATCATGAGCTAGATATGGAATTAAGTGTTGGAATAAAATGATAAGCAAAATTACTAGAACCTTACCTTATGGAATACAAAAAGAGTGACTACTATTTGCAATGCAAGGTCATTTGAAAGTTGCTAAGATTATTTTACACAACTATGAAAATCCATATTATTTTTAGCCCATTTCTTGCCTTTCTTAGAGTAAACATTTCTATTACAGTCACCTTGATGCCTGTATAACAACATTATAATAATCGTACATGGTGCTATGGTTTGAATGTTTCTTCCCTTTAAAACTGATGTTGAAATTTAATTACCATCTTAACAGTATTAAGAGATGGAACCTTTAAGAGATGACAAGGCCATGAGGGCTCCATGCTCAGGGGTGGGATTGGTGCCATTATAAAAGGGTGATTTCAGCCCCCTCTTGTTCTGTCTTGCCCTTCTGCCTTCCACCATGGGATGTTGTTGCAAGAAGACCCTCACCAGATCCTGACCCCTCGATCTTGGACTTCCCAGCTTCTGGTAGTGTGAGTCAGTAAGTTTCTATTCATTATACTGTCTCAAGCATTCTGTTACAACAGCACAAAACATACTAACACACATGACATAGAAAAATTATCTGTCCATAGAATAATGATTACTGTGACACAACAGTATTTCAGCACCTGAAGAACTGATCATACCAGGTTACATAATAGCTTGTGTTTGGCAATTTTATAGATTAAAGTCTAGATTTTTTAAAGAAATGATGTCTTAACTATAGTAGCTTGAAAAAGTATAGATGAGCCAAACATGCAGTAATAACAAAAGACATTTATTTCAAGAAAGGAAATGTTCATTAGAAACGAGGTTAACACCTTCACTATGTTCTGCAATTAGAGGGTGTGGCCATAATAAAGAAGTTGATTCTATATAACTTTAGTGAGTTAAACATTGTCATAGTTTTCCTTTGTAAAAGCTGCTCATAGATATACTAATCATTTATAGCACTTCTAACCTCAAATTACCAAATTTGAAAATTGCAAATATATTGCAAATATATAAATATTTGCATTCCTGGATAAAGGAAGAACACAGATGAATTGTGGTACATATACACACACATTATATATAGTATATGTTTTTAAATATAGTGTGTAGATATATTTATATATATATAATTTTATATACTATATATACCATATATAAATAGATAATTTACTAATGACAAATATTTTGGAATAACTGCTAAGTATCTTTAATTTCCTATTTATTCTCCTTACTCCTGCCAAACATTGTTAGTTTTTAGGAGTATGGGAGGCCAGGGAGGGTTTGCAAGCCCTTTTGGCAGCCAAGATCCCTACATTCTCCATATAAAGTATCTGATTTTCCTAATTAGGTGTCAGATTGCTGCCTTCATTTCTGAGATTAGCATCCAGGGTATCCCACTGTATTTTCTTTTTTCTTTTTAGCTTTGATGGAAGACTCAGAAGCCCTCCTCTAGTGACTTAAATTCAGCTCCATGTTAGTTCTCGCTGGCAAGATAGACATCTCTGAGTCTAGTAATATCCTCCATCCTGCTCATTGGCCCAGGTAATATACCTGTATCTCTTCTCTATCCATGGCAGGGTCCCCATTTCTCCAGTGGATTGCTTTCTGAGTCCATTCAGGAGGTCAAAGTGGAAATTCTTGGCAATGTTGATGGCAAATTTTAACACAGCATACTGAGTAGGTCAACCAGCAAAGCTTGTTTAAACACATTCTGCTGCCAAATTTAGTTTGAAACTAGCTGAGTTTCAAATTGGTATGGAGCATGCACCCCAAAGGCATTCTCTTTCCAGAGTCTATACTTCCTCCATGACTTTATAATATATCTCCCCATTCCTAAGTAATTGCCTGGAGAGGAGAAATAATAATACACTTGCCTAACTGCTTCTCTACGTTCTCTTTGCTTCTCTCTCCATCTTATTTAAATTTTTTTAAACAATTGTTCTTAAACAAGACAAGTACTTTTGCTATTTCTCTGTATCATAGAAGGATGCAAATGTGTCATCATATATGGCAACTTAAACAGTGACCTCATGACCATTGGCATCTCCAATCTTCTCTCCAACCTTGGTCTTATGTTATAATCAACTAGAAAGCTTCAAACACAGAACACGTTTCATGGAGATATACCAGACTCTGGGATTACTGTTTTTTAAAACTTCTCTGGTGTTTCTAACATTCAACTAGAATTAATGTTTCCTTGTTCTATACCATGTCCATCTCCCTACCACAAAGAGCAGAAATCCTGACATGATAGTTTCATAGATGCCAGGAGAATCTTGAAATATATTATGAGATAATCCTTTGAGCAGGTAATTTAAAGTTTGGTTATTGATGGGATTAGTAGGAGATAAAAATTTTTATTTTCAGGATGTACTGCTCCCAAATCCCCACATTATGTTAATCTTAGATTTTACATATTTTATCCTGGATGAATTTTCTTCTTAAAAATTAGATTTTACCCAAAATAATTTCCAGAAGGTATTTCAATTTTTAAAAATATAGTAAAGATAAATAAATCTATATAGAATAAAGTATATAATAAATCTAGAAACTATTTCCCATAAATGATATATTCTCAGAAAGCGTATTTGTTAAATGATGATCATTAACAAAGTATAATCAAAACAAAGTAGTAAAATAAAGGCATACAATTAAATTGATACTACCAACCAAGTTATCATGTAAACTACAGAAGAATACACTTCCAAGAGATAATATATAGTTATTAAAAATAAATATACATCACTTTGACTCTAAATGGTTTCCATATATTAATAGATTTTTCTTTTTAACATAAGTGAAAGTTTTAGGAGTGAAAACACACAGGAGTGAAACTTTTTCTGTTGGATTACAGTGGCTAATGGACACTCATAAAATAAAATCTCTAAAATTAGGTGTATTTCTCTTGTAATATTTTTGGTTTCCTTTACTTTCGGGGGCATAATTATATTTAGGTAGCATGGCATAAATTTTGCTTTCAATTTTAGTTTTTTCTCTTGACCCTCAACACTGGCTGGCTCAATAGACAGCCATCAGCCTGACCTGCCATGGAAGAAGGAAGGGGAGGAAGGACATGTGAAGTTGACTGGAGGAAGGTTTACAAAAACCACATCAGTTCAGACAATAGATTTGATTCTTTTATCCAGAGACTGGCACATACTCAACATAAAACTCACAATTTAATTCTATGCAAATCATGGCTTTGAATGGGAAATGTCAAAACCAGACAGTTTTATAATTAGCTAGATATATTTATGTGTTTTTCTTGGGGCAGTCACTTTTGGGATTTGGGACTCTGTAGTAGCAAATTGTATGTTCTTTCCTTGTTCTAAGAGACCAATCCTCAAAAAGGCTAAAATAACAACAAAGAGTACAATTAGATTGAAGTACACAGCACAGAAAAATTCCCAGGGAAGGTATTTAAAGTGATCGTATCATGTATTGCCTTACTGGTATTTCCTATTTAAAAAATAACTTTTAAGTACTTTTTTCCCACATGTGAATATTTAGACCCAAATGTCAAGCAGTAATTCCTTTCTCAAGTGTCAGATCACTTAATGGCAGTTTAAATTATTAGGAAATGCTCAGATTTGGGAATAAAGCTGTTCCATTTCTATAGCAATAGAAGTCTTTGCGGAAACAACACATTCCAATGACCTGGCCTGACCTTGACTTCCTCTGGGGCAGAACAAAACAGCATGCTGCAAAGCACTGAATGTTGACTTGCTGAAGTGAAGGTCCTTCAGTGCCTTTGGGAGGTATTTCAGCCACATTGAAGCCACTAAAGCAAAAATCAAGATGTTTTAGGGGCAGCAGCAATAAGGCAATCATTCCCTTTTCTATCTCTTCATAGCATCGGTATGACAAATCTCTTACAGTGAAAATAACTCTGAATTGCCCATAGGCGGCCAGGTGAGAGGACAGACACACTGTGGTTTTACTTTAAGGGCAGAGGAACAGGTGCAATGGTTCAGAGGAAAATCTTTTCTTTTTACCTGAGGCTGAGATTCCTATCTTTTATTTTTTTATCTCAATGACTAAAATTCAGAATGACATAACTTTATTGGAAACTATTTTAATCATCTTGTTATACGAAAGAATACCTTAGAAAATGGGGAATTGAGAATTAAGTATATATTGATTATTTATGATGGACACATAGGCTTTAACTATGCATTATACTTGATGATTTCAAATTCTCCAAATTTAGATCCAGAAAGGCCAATAAAAGTCATTTAGTTCAAAATTTAGTTCAGACTCTCTATATACAAATGCAGAAATGGAATCTTGAAAAGGCTAAGATGAAAAGCTACATCCATACCAGCAATTAGTGATGGAGCCAGTGTGAGGTACTCAAGTGCAAATGCATTTGCTACACATGCAAATGTATGTTTATACAGTATTCTAAAAAAATGCATATAAATATGCTAAATATTTTTAGACTTTTAAAGATCTCCTTTGACGTTCCATTAGTTTGGGTAAATATATAATTAGCATGAAAAATCAGGCTTAATAAGGCCATGACTTTTACATTTCTATCTTTTTAAAAAGTGTCCAGAAATGTTGCTGCTTTTCAATAAACGTTCATATTGTGAACATATTATTTATTATTCAAATAAGGACACAATAATTAAACCAGGACAGTAGAATAAAGTAAGACTGTCCCAGAATATTGGAATGTATGGTTATTCACAAAATACTGTATTTCTTGTTTTTAAAAAAGCTATTTCTTATGTTTTTAAAATAATAGATTAACTATTTGTGTATATGCAGCTTAAAATAATGATTTACATTTAAACTGGCGTTTATCTGCATAAAATCAAATTTTATGTGCATTAATAACATCCTGTGCTTCTCTGAGATTTTGAATAAAACATACCATAAAATATTAGTGTGCTACTAATTTGTATATATTTTGCATTAATATTATGAGGCTGGTGTAGAGAAAGAGCAATAGAAACGTGTGGCCACCTTTTGTATTTTTTCATGGAAAATTTTATTTTGATATTGATCAAAGTTTAATAAAATAAAATTTGAAACAAAATTATCCTGATAATTATTAAATAGGAGACATATATGTAATTTTTTAAATGGTGAAAAATTTTAATGGCACAGAGAAGACTTAACAATAACCTCAATTATAATTCTCTATTTACTGTAGTTACTACCTTACTGCAATTAAGACACCTTTTACACCTATGATAGCATAGTTTTAGAGACTTTGACATCATATTATTTGCCTTAACATGATATTTTCTGGTTTAACAATTTACTATGTAATATTTGATGTATGCAGTAATGGAAAGCATTATATACTAAGTTGGATAACTCTGATTCCACTAATCAGTTTAAGGATTAGAAGATATTTCACATATTAATGTCTCCTTTGGTATCCCATTACGCTCCTTCACTCCTTGAAGTAACCGCTACCATGAATCTTGTATTCATCATTTTCCATTTTCCAAAGAGAGATCAATCACATATGTTTATAACCTTAAAAATGACAGCATTAAATTTTGCTTTATTTTGAAGACTATAAAAAGTGTATAGTCTTTGCAGCATTTTCTTCATTGTTCATATTTCTAAGATTCTCTTATGTGATGTTTACTTGTAGTTTATTGGAATGCAGAATAATTTTGCATTTTTGATTATATCATAAATTATTTACAAATTTTATTGTTATAGATATTAGTATCAATATTAGGGATTTGTTGTGTTTTGGTATATTAACTTATAATTTATAAGATTGTTTTCCTTAGTTGCTAAATCAATTCATACTTTTACAAATGATGTGTAAGATTTTCTATTGATCCATAACACCATTTGATATTATGAAACTAATATTTTTCAATCTAGTTGGTATAAAACTATTGCTTACTTGTGACCAATTTTTAATACATTTATGTACCTTTAGTGTTTCCGTTTTTATAAATTCCCCCCAATTTTTTTGTTCAGTTTTCCACGAAGCTATTTGCATTTTTCTTATGTATTCACATTTTTAATTTTTCTTGCTTATGTAGGTTGCAAATATTTTTTCTCAATATATGCCTTGCTTTTTTACTTTCTTTATTGAAACCTTCTTGTAATAAAATATCATATGTGACGAATTAAATTTGTCCATCTTTCCCACAGTCCTTTGTGGTTCTTTAAGATACACTTACAAACTCTGAAATCATAAAAATATTCTCCTAGATATGGTTCTAAAATTTTTAAAGTTTGACTTGCACTTTAAATTCTTTAATTTTAAACTCTTAACTTCATCTGGCATTGATTTTGTTTGTTTATTATGTGAAGAAAGGGTTAATTACTTTTTTAAAAATATGGATAACCAATTATCAAATACAAATATTTGGAAAGTATATCCTTTCATTATTGATCTGCTCTCTACTTCTGTCATTTAATGAATTCCTAAACATAGTGGCTCTTTGTGTCACAGCTCTATAATCTGTTCCATTCATCAATTTGTGTGTACCTTCACCAATAGAACATATTTTAACAATTTAGAATCGTGTATGATAATCTAGGTATCTGGTAGGACAGATCTCTCAACTTTTATTTATTTATCCAGGACTGTATCCATTCCTACATATAAATTTTGGAATCAGCTTGTACAATTCATTACAAAAATGTATTGGGTTCTGATTAAAGGCTTGTTGAATCTGAGATCAGTTTGAGGGCAGATTTGTATTTCCATGATTTTATAAATTTTTTTATGTGTATAATATATATATTTATATATACATAAACATGTTTTGTCCTTCCATTTTATGCATTTCAAGAATAATTTTCTAACTTTCCTAATTCAGGCTTGTATGACATTTTTAGGTTTATCATGTAGTATCTTATAAGGTGTGTTTTTTCTTCTTAGTGTTAATTATTTTTATTTTTGTTTTCTCAAAATTTGCTGAAAATCTAGAAATGCAATATAAGAATCAGACAACTTTCCAAACATTTATCAGACCATCACAGCATCTGTGAATAACATAATGATAGCTATGTTTCTGCATTCCAATCCCTATTTTGTTGTTGTTCATCTGTTTTTGCTGTAGGATCTCAGTATATTGTTCAAAGGATAGACATAATTGTCTTTCTCTAATATTAAAAAGGAATCCTTGTATAATATTTCATCACAAAAGAATGGTGTTTCTAGATATATGAGTTAGTTTTTATGTTAAGAAAGTTTTATTCCTGATTTTAAAGACTTTTTTAGTAAATAGTTACAAAATTTTATGAAATAAATGCCAATACCATGAAAAATATTTATACAAATTTTAATGAAAACATTTATTTTTAAATTTTTTTGTATCTTTTTTTCCTTTAATTAAATAGTGTGCTTCCTCAGTCTTTTTTAAAACAAATTAGAAGCAGGTCTTGATTAGTCCTTTGTTCTTGAATGATAATTTTCTACATTCAAATTCTAAGTTATTTGCTATTTTCTGTTTTGAAAACCATCTATTTCTTCACTCGGGATACATATAAAATTTTAGCTCTAGCTTTCCTTGTGATGCAGTATGAGTAATTTCTTCCATTTTTCTACTTTATGTCTATTCTTTCTACATCCATGTCTATTCTCTTAGTTAACTAAAAGATTAAATTAACTAATCTTTTGATTTAAACAATGACAATTTGGTTTTATAAACGTCCTATATGTTCATTATAAAGTTCATAACAGTCATTACTGATAGTTCTTTACTTTTACTGTCATTCCACCTTTTGTTTATTTAAACATTTCATACATACTTATATAATGTATTCTATATTTAATAACTCCAATACCCAAGTAATTGTTTTTCCTGTTGACTCTCACTCTTGGTTAGTTTCCCCTTGGTGTATATGTGTTTGAATTTTAAACCCTTGATTGCAAATTCCTATTTTGTTGATATTATAACATTCAGTGGAAAATATAAATTGAGGTTGCAGTTTTCCTGGAGTATTTGTATGTTTCAGTCAAGACCTAGAGGCAACTTTAATTTTAATCCAGGAGTCTTAGTTTGAGTTTGCCAACTGTTGTCCACGGTTCATTTTCCAGATGACAAAGCTCACAGTGGTATTTATTCTCCATTCAATTTCACATTTCGTAGGAGATTATTACTGCAGACCCAGGTTTTAGTTTCCTTAGCCTCCCATGCTGGTGAAGTGGCTCTTTGGAGATACCATCCTTTCTAGGAACTCAGCAATTTAATAAAAAATTTGTATTGTGGAAGATCTATTTGTTTTGTAGTAGAAGGATCCTTTGGAATATCTTGTGTGCTACCCTGATGAAAGTAAAAACTCAGGCATTTCTGAAAGCGTTATTTGCTCTTAATCACGTTCTCACATGGGAAAACAATGACTCACAATATAAATCCAAAATATATCAAGATTAAATGGATTTATGTATATGGAGAACTTTGTTGAATGCACATATTATGTATAAGTTATTGCTGTTATTATCAGTAGCATTACTGTTATAAAGGACAAATATTTGTGAATGCAGAAAGAGTTCAAATAACTTATTCATCTTATAACAGTTACCCTATCCTCATAAATAATATCGTCCTTATAAATAATTTCATCTAAGTATAAATCTATAAATAAATTATTTTATTCTTTTGAAACTCTTATCTACCTCAAAATGTGATAGCACAAAAAGAATTTTGACTCTAGCCTTTTAAAATTCATTTATGTGAGGAGCATTGACTGGGTGTCTAAATTGTGCAAGACATTGCACTAGATGTTGTAAGGCATGAAGGCACACAAGAAACAGTCCCTGCCCTTAAAGGATGACAATCCAATGGCTCTTGAGTTACAAGTTTTTTTTTTAAAAAAAACCCTAAGTTGTGATCTATTGTAATCATCTTTGTACACCTGTGCTTCTTCCTGATTTTAATCCTCTGTTAGCAAGTCTTAGTGACAAATGCTTGGGAGAGATTTTGAAGTTATGCAAAGATGAGAGAAAATAGATTTTCCTTTGAAGTTTAGATTTCAAAACAACACACAACACGTGTTCTGTCATTACAGGGGTGCAAAGATGCATGAGGCAAGTGAAACAGCTCGTAGGTCAAGATTACCTGGATGTGTTTTAGACTCTATTAGCCTACATGAAGCAAAAACAGATCTTCATTCAGAAGCGTAAATAAAGGATGGTCTCAAAGGCAAATTGTTAGTGTCCTAAACATTCTAAAAGAAAAGATATTTTAGTAAGTAATAATAATCATAGCATATTAAATATGGAGCTTTTACTATTTTCTAACTATTCTGCAAAGCATATTCATGTACATTTTCTTATTTAATCTCCCTAATAATAAGCAGTTGAGTTTACTGAGCCTTTGACTATTTCACCCAAGGCGACGCAGCTGGTAAGTGGCCGGGCTGAGCCTAATTCTACTAGTAAATCCTCCTCCATTTCTTTTTCATCCATTGTCCTTTAGAACTGCAGTCCCCAACGCCCAAGCCCTGGCCTATTAGGAACTAGGCCAGAGCTCTGCCACACCCTCCCCACAGCCCCCACTGCCCCCAGCCCCACCGCCCCTGACCCCTGTGTGGAAAAATTGCCTTCCATGAAACCAGTCCCTGGTGCCTAAAAGTTTGGGGACTGCTGCTTTAAAATCATATCTCTGTAGGAATGAATGCATCAGATGTGTGGCCTCCTTGCCTTTTTCTAATAACATTCAAGAAGTGTCCTAATAGCATGTAGGTTTGCCTACGTTAAAGTTAAGTGTTAATAATATGGACTTTGAGTATACAGGTTGAATATCCCTCATTTGAAATGCTGGAGCCAGAAGTATTTCAGATTTTAGATTTTTGGGGTAGAATTTTGGAATATTTGCATTATACATACCCAGTTGAGCATACCAAACCCAAATATCTGAAATAGGAAATGCTCCAGTGAGCATTTTCTTTAGGCATCATGTCAGCATTTAAAAAGTTTAAGATTTTGGAGCATTTTTGGATTTCAAGTTTCCATATCAAGGATATTCAACCTGTACTTGTTTCTTGTGAAAGTTTTTCTTATGGGAAACCAAAAAGATTGCTTTGATCCTTGGATAGCTTATATTTTATGAAGAGATAATTTTGGTTGCAATTAAACACTAAGCCAGGGTTTGGTTTTTTTTTTTGTTTGTTTTGTTTTTAGAACATTTACTAGTAGCAAGCTCAAATATCTCTCAGAACTCAAGGACAGAATCTACAGATAAGTTGTAGGAAGGACTGCTTTTAGGAATCTGAAATCCATTAGGAATCAAAATTGCTACTTCCATACTTTCCTTCAATTGATGCACTGTTAACGTGTATCTCGTTCTCTTATGCACTTGTTTTGTTCCTTCTTTATGCAAACCAACTTTTTCAGATTTTCAACAGACTTCACCACTGAACAAGATATACATTTTCAAGTGCTAGGTCAAGGCATTATCAGGCAGTAGGCAGCTTTTTGTTTTTTTTTTATGGTGCCGTTAATCCACATTCTCAGGAGAGAAAAATCTAAATTGTCTACCTCCAATCTGTGTCCCACTTTTACTTCACTCAAAGTGCTCAATGTGTTGGAGTCATGTGGTAGAAGCATATATTGTTATCATCGGAGTGAGGTCTTTGCTCTGAAAAGGGAAACCATTCTCTAGGAAGACATCTTCAAGAATGTGCTACTATCCTGTGGGAAGGGTATATAATGATTATGTAGATTTTAAATATTTTCAGCTACTGTAACATCATCTCATGTTGAATTAATCATTTAGAACTGTACTATCTATTCAGTTCATGGGCATTTTGATCTGTCTTTAGAGGGTTTGATGTCCCCAAGCATTGTCAAAGGTGAGCCTCTGGACCTTCAAAATAACAAGCCAGATCCAGCCTGAATTCTCTTTGGCTTCTCTGTGTAGAATATATAGTATCCTAAGTTCACCAAGAAAAAAGAACTGAAAAGGGTCTTGGGGTAACCTATGTGAGTTTGATCTTCAGGATAACCTTGAGATTGAATGAAGTATTCTTTGACAAAAGATAATAATAACTAGTAAGATATTCTTAAAACACATACACCCACACACACACGTCTAAATATCTATTTTACACCATGAAACATGTTGTGCTTTTAGATATCCAGGAAAAATCAGAGAAAAAACCTTTTTAGATGTACCACTTCTGAAAGAGCATCCCAGAATTATTTCATAAAACGAATGCCAGTAACTATATAACAAAATCAATACTATTTACTAATGGGTTTTAATGTTCAAATCAAGCAATGATATAATTTATGTGTATGTGTTTTTTTGTAAGAAAGGGAATATTTCCATAAAACCCTTTCTTTTAACCAGTATGTCGGTAGATTCAGTGCCAGGAAAAAGAAAAGCAAGGCTAGATTATTCAGTTAAGTATGCATTAATTAGTGACATATGTAATTGAAGGCTAATTCCTTCCCTACATCTGCCTCCTCAAGAAGAGTTTAGTTGGTATGAAATATTGGAGAGATGGACAGCAATAGAAAATACACGACTGATTCATAAGCATTTAACATGATCATTTCCCCTACTGTTTCTTACTTATACTAATAATTCTGATATTAACAGAAAATTAGTACAGTTTCAGCTATTTAAAACTGTACCTTTATTGATACCAAAATGAATGCTGTGGATGGCATTTGTGTGTGATGACTAAAATAGAAAATATTTATAAATTAATGCTAAAACTGCTATATTACATGGTTATTTAAATAACAAATGAAGTTGCATTGGGAAATATAAGACATATTAGAAAATGGACTCTGTATTAACTTCTAACATCAATACTATTCTAAACTTATCTTTACATAGAGTGTTAAAAAATCAATCTTGCATTTACAATTGATTGTAAAATGAAAATAATGTTAAAATAAACTAAATCATACTTATATTAAGTATTTAATCAATAACCTTGGACTATTTTTAACACATCACATCTTTTTTTTTCATGTTTTCATGGTAGCCTAAATCTAAAAACATTTTCTATTTAAAAAAAAAAACTATGTATAAAATTTATTTATATTTGATAAATACACTGTTGATTAAAATATTTAAAATAATATATTTGAGGACATTTAGAGAGGATCATCCCTTATAGAATATTGTTTTCAAAATACTGCCACTCACTGAAAGGCAAACAAATGGTGTTTCTTTATGTTGGTCATTTCTTTCAGACTTTGCTTTGGTGCTTTTTTAAAAAAATCGATTTTGCTATGTCATTAAATTATCATCCTAGAAGAACATCCCTAAAAATTGTATATAAAAATTAAATAAAAATATCATATTTATATAGTCCACAAAATATTCAAAATATTACACAAGTAGCCAGATTTTTTTCACATCTCTTTCTTACCTGCTTGTGAGCATGATCATAAGAATTAATGTGATTGTCAAACTCCTGATGCTTATAGTACTGCTTGTCACAAAGCTCACAGTAGAAATTGGCCTTCAGGTCTTCCAGAGCTTTTGCTATGGTATTCTCCTTCTCAGCATAGTCCTGAAAAATAAAATTTCAAGAAAGGATGCAATTAGCTCTCCCTGATTGTTCTGACAATTGTTAACTTTAGCATAATAATTAAAGTAAGAAACAGAATAGAACAAAGAAAATAAAGCAAATGCTAGCAAACTAAATTAGAAGAATTTATGAATTAAAAAATAAAAGATTAACAAACTAAGCCAAAATAAATAATAGAAAGAACAGCAGCAATATAGACGAGCAAAGCAAACTATAAAAGTCCTTGATTAAACAAGTTTCTATGCATTGTTAGCATTAAAATAATGAAAATCATATAGCTGTGTTGATTTAACTGTAGATTTCTGGCAACGGCTTAGTGAACATAAAACTTTTCTATTTTAAACATCAAAAATATGTCCTGTTTGAGGAGGTCTATGCTGTTTCATAAATACTCAAGTTTGGCATTTTATTGTTTCCTTAAATATTTATATAGTAACTTATTCATCCCAACTATATTTCATTTGACTAATGTTTTCATCTTGACCCACATCAGTTTAGGTTGAACTTTAAAATATCCTCTAGTGCTTGGAAAATGAGACGTATTTTTGCCAGTTAATTAAGTTATTTACCTAAACTGAAAAGGAGTAAACTGTATAAGCAGGTTGCTTTCATCAAGTGCATAATAAAGACGGCTATACAACCAAACCCCTGAAAGATGAAAAACATAGTCATTCACCATTAGCTTTTGTTTACAAAGCATGAAATAGCAAAATGTTTGACTACGGCTTTTAGGTTTTCTTAAATACAAATGTACTTTCTATTTCATGCCTTCTTAAATGTTAATGTTGCCAGACAGGAATAAAATTTACATGTAGAAACATTGATTCCTTCATTAAAGTGCTGATGCGAAGACCTAAACTTCAATCCATTGATTCTTTCACTGAAGTGCTGATTTGAAGACCTCAACTCTAATCCTCTCACTAGAATATATTATGTTTTAAAAATCCAGATTCTCTTATACTCAACTCCTTTAAAATTCAAAATAACTACATATTCAGGACTGTTACATGCTACTATAAGACACTCATCTTAGGCACTGGGATTTAGGGATAAAATAATGTAATCCTCTCTATGGCAATGGCATTTGTCCTCCCTAAATATACAGGCCAGTAAAGACTCATAGTTTGAATATTTAAATTGCTTAAATTTAAGCGTGGTTTACTGGCAAATGAATGAATGACTATTACTTTATTATATTGTACTGTATATTTCTACACATATCACATATAATAAAGTTCACCATCATATGGGATGTGTAACTTGTGGTAATCAATAAATATATTTTTTTAATTTTTTTGAGATAGGATCTCACTCTGTAACCCCAGTTAGAGTGCATCGTAGGTCCCTGCAGCCTGAAACTCCTGTGCTCAAGCAACTCTCCTGTCTCAGCCTCCCAAGTGGCTGGAACTACAGGTGCAAGCCACCATACCCGATTAATTTTTCTATTTTTTGTAAAGACAGGGTCTTGCCTTTGCTCTAGCTGGTCTTGAACTCCTGACCTCAAGAATCCTCCTGCTTTGATCTCCCAAAGTGCTAGGATTATAGGCATGAACCACCCTGCCTGGTCACATTTCTTATAATCTATAATTACATAGCCAAGTTTGTCACTTGAATGACAGTGATCCTTTGTTATGTTTTATTAGTTTTGTCAACTACATAGCAAAAGGTGATAAATTGCTAAATAATTTAAATTGTTTATGTATATTTTCATCAATTTCAATAGTTAATGTAGTATTTCTTAGCAGATTTGTGAACTATTCCCAATTATTCTATTTGATTGCTTTCAATATGTTAAAAAAAGTTTAGTTTAAAATGATGAAAATGAGTAATATAGATCTAAACTGAATTTTTACTAAAACATTCAAAATAATACTTTGTGGGTTAGCCAACTTAAATGAAACATAAATTAAGTAATGTGATTTCATGGTTAAAATGTGTGAAGCAGAGATAACATTCCAATCAATATAGGAGTTATAATATAATGGCAATCATTTTTGGTTCAAAGCTAAATTAGCTCTAGAACGATCTTAAACTAACAGAAATTTCTTGGTAAACTAGTTGATTCTCTCCATCAATTATAATTACTGTAAGGCTGTTTCCTGTCTCTAGACTTTTGATTATTTCTTATTATGGTATAAGATTTTGTTTTCCTAAGATTTAGATTCCTCCAGAGAAGCAATAAAATTGTTTCCTGTTTATTCTGTCTACAAAAATGGGACAATTTTCAGTGAAATAAACTGAGATTCTTAGGTGAATTACATTCTTCAAAAATATCAGCTTCAGCCTAGATTTGAAAAGAAAAACAGTAACTTAAAAATAATAATAGCTAATATTAATTTGGTTTCTATTTAGGGTCAGGCACTGATCAAGAATTTGGATGTATTAACTTATTTAATCTTGATTTAAATGGTAGAGATGTGTATTGTCTGCATTTCCTCACTTTACAGTTGAGAATACCAAAGCATAGTAAAGTTAAGTAACTAGCTCTAGGATATAAAGAATAAATGTGCAACCCATATTTGAATCCAAATAATCTGGTCCATAGTATTTAATTATTTTAAAACTTTTAAGTAAATGTAAAAAGGGAAAAGAGTATAATAATCCCCAGGTACCCACCACTCAGCTTCAACAAATTCCAACTCAGGGCCAATCTTTTTTCATCTTATCCTATTCCATCTTATACCCTTTCTTGTGACCCAGATAATTTTTAAGGACTTTCCTAACTTCATAAATCTTTCCATATGTATTTTCGTATCATTTTATCTACAAATCTTTTAGTATCTATCTCTAAATTAGAAGGACTTTAGTAAATATAATCACAAAACCATTATCAGACCTAAACAAACAAAAACAATAGAGAAATCACAATCATTGTTTACTGTCTTTAAATATCCAGTCAGTATGTTCCAGTTTTCTAGTATTTTAAAATAGGTTGTTCAAAACAGGATTCAGTTATGGCCCAGACCACCATCTGGTAATTTTCTTAGTCTCTTTTATTCTATAAGCCCCCATCCGTATTGCAGGTATTTACATCTGTTTGCCTTTCATAGCCATGTTCCATGTTATTCCCCAAAGACCCAAGAACCAGACCTGTTATCATAGACCTAGCCTCCAGTCCATTACCTAGCCTCTGGGCAATCATTAGCAGACAGATGCTATAGGCTGGTCCCCATAATCCTAGGCTCCAGAGGATCCAGGGTTCAGGCCTGCTTCATCAGACCCAGGGTCCAGACCCACTCCAGTGGGCACCAGTGCCAGGCCAGACACTGTAGCCTTAGGCTCCAAGACCTCCCCCCTAGATTCAGGCTCCAGCTGGCTCCTGTAAACTCAGGACCCCGCAAACTCAGGCTCTAGGCTCATCCCAGTGGAACCAGGTGCAAAACCTATCCCAGCAATAGGCTATCCCCTGGAGATTCACACTCAAGGCATACCCCAGTGTTGGGTCAGCCCCTGTGGGCCTAGGGTTCAGGTTAGCCCCTGTGGATATAGGTACCAGGCCTGCTCACCTGCTGACCTAGGCACCAGGCCAACTTTCCTGAAGACTCCATCAGCAAGCCAACTCTTGGACCACACCAGGTGGCCTTCTCAGACTAACTGGACAGGCTAACTGGTGAAGGGATTTTCCAGACAAAATCAGCCTGCAAAACTGGAATAAGCCCCTAATTCCTCAAATGTACAGACATCAATGTAAGGCAACAAGAAAAATAAAAAAACAAGGAGGAAGGCCAAAGATCTTCTATCAGATTCAATCCAAAAAAGACTTCCCCAAGATATATTATAATCAAATTATCAAAAATCAAAGACAAAGAGAAGATACAGAAAACAGCAATAAAAAAGAAACAAATAACATATCAGGGTGTTCAAATGAGACTAGCAGATTTTTCAGCAAAAAGTTTACAGACCAGGAGACAATGGGATGAATTACTCAGTGTTGAGGGGGGGGAAACAAATCCCTGTCAACCAACAATGTTGTACCCAGCAACACTCGTTTAGAAAGGAAGGAAAGAAAAGATTTTTCCATATAAACAAAATCTGACAGAATATCTCACTAATAGACCTGTCTTACAAGAAATGATAAAGGGAGTTCCTCAAGCTGAAAGAAAAGGGTGTTAATTAGTAACATGAAACATGCAAAAGTATAAAACTCCCTAATAAAAGGAAGTATTGTGAAAGTGAATACAAATTTAGAATACTCTAATACTGTAATGTTGATATATAAATCACATATCTTTAATATAAAGAATAAAAGATGGAAAATGTTAAAAATAATAACAAAAATTGGTTGAGAAATACACCAATATAAAAAGATGTAAATTGAGAAATAAAAATTTTTAAATGCAGAAGAGAGTGGAGCATAGCGTTTTTTATGCAATAAAATTTAAGTTGTTATTATCTTAAAACAGACTGTTATAAGATGATTTTGTAAGCCTCATAATAACCACAAGGCAAAAGTCTATAGATATATAAAATGTAAAAAGTTAAAACTCAAAGCATTCTACTAGAGGGAATCATAGTTAATCACAAAGGAAGGCAGCAAAAGAAGAGGAAAAAGAAAAGGATTTACAAAATAACTAGAAAAAAATTAACAAGATGGCAGAAGTAAGTCCTTATCTATCAATAATCATCTGAATGAAAATGTAAATTCTCCTGTCAAAAGACATCAAGTGGCTAATTGGATAAAAAAAACACCCATTTATATGCTGCCTACAAGAGAGTCACTTCACTTGTAAAGACACATATAGACTAAAAATAAAATAATGAAAAAATATAGTCCATACAAATGGAAACCAAAAGAACAGGAGTAGCTGACTTCTATCAGATAAAATACATTTCAAGATAAAAACTGTAAAAAGAGACAAAGCAAGTCAATACATAATGATAAAGGTGCCAATTCAACAAGAGGATATAATAATTATAAATATATATACACCCAACACTGGAATACTCAGATATATAAAGCCAATATTATATTAGATAAAATAGACTTTAAGTCAAAACTGTAAAAAGCAAAAAATAAAGTTGTTATATAATGATAAAAGAAGATATAACAATTATAAATGTATTTATGCACCCAACATTGGAGCACCTAAATACATAAAGCTAATATTAATAGATCTGAAGGGAGTGATAGATTTTAATACAATAATAGCAGAGGACTTCAATACTTCACTCTTAGCAATGGCCAGGTCATGAAGATAGAAAATCAATAAAGAGGTATGGGATTTAAACTATGCTTTAGACCAAATGGATCTCTGTAATAGTCATATACAGAAGATTGTATCCAATAGCAGAAAAAAGAAAAACAAAATATTCTCAAGTATCACAGAATGTTATTTTGAATAGATCATATGTGAAGCCACAAAGCAAGTTTTAACGAATTTAAGAAAATTATATCAAGTAGTTTTATGATCACAAATGTATAAAACTGGAAATCAATAATAGAAGGAATTTGGGGAAATTCACAATTAAATGGAAATTAAACATATTAACAAACAATAGGTCAATGAAGAAATTAAAAGGAAAATTTAAAATGTCTTTTCGTGATAAAAGCTTTCAAAAAATTAGGTATAGAGGGAATATAATGACACACTAAAGGCCATGTATGACAAGCCTACAGCTAACATCATAGTCAATAGTGAAAAGTTCAAAGCTTTTCCTCTAATATCAGGAACAAGACAAGAATACTCACTCCTGCCACTTCTACTCAACATAATATTGGAAGTCCCAGCCAGATCAAGAAAGGGAAAAAAATAAAAAGCATCCAAATAGGAAAGGATGAACTTAAACTGCCCCTGTTTGCAGATGACATGATCTTATATATGGAAAACCCAAATATTCTAAGAAAAATCCATTAGAACTAATAACAAAATTCAGTAAATTTGCAGGATATAAAATGAATATATAAAAATCTCTAGTGTTTCCATACACTATAACAATAAACTAATAATAAACTATCCAAAAAGAAATCAAGAAAGCATTCACATTTACAATAGGTACAAAAAAATACTGAGGAATAAATTTAACCAAAGATATAAAAGACCTGTACACTGAAAACTATAAAACACTGATAAAAGTAATTGAAGAAGACACAAATAAATGAAATGATATCCTGTTCATGGATTGGAAGAATTAATATTGCTAAAATATCCATACTACCTAAAGTCATCTACACAGTCAATGTTATCTTTATTAAAATTCCAATGGCCTTTTTCACAGAAATAGAAAAACAATCCTAAGTTTATATGAAATCACAAAAGAACCCAAATAGCCAAGCAATCTTGAATAAAAAGAACAAAGCTGGAAGCATCACACTACTTAACATCATAATATATGACAAAAGTGTCTTAACCAAACAGCATGGTACTGGCATAAAAACAAACACATAGGCCAATGGAAAAGAATGGAGAGGGCAGAAATAAATCTACTCTTTTTTTGGCCACTCATTTTCGGCAAAGGTGCCAAGAACACATAATGGAGAATGGATAGTCTCTTCAATAAATGGTGTTGAGACAGCTGGATATCCATATACAGAATAATAAAATTAGACTCTTATCTCATACCACAAACAAAAATAAACTCAAACTGGATTAAAGACTTAAACATAAGACTTGAAACTGTAAAACTGCTAGAAGAAAATGTAGGGGCACATCTCCATGACATTAGTCTGGGTAATGATTTTTTCACCATGACCCCAAAAGAACAGGCAACAAAAGCTAAAATAAACAAATAGGATTACATCGAAGTTATAAAGCTTCTGCACATCCAAGGAAACAATCAAAAGAGTGAAAAGACAACCTATAGATTGGGAAAAAATAGGGTAATACCACTTTATCCATGGTTTTCCTTTCTGTGGTTTCAGTTACTCATGGTGATGAGATGTCTGAATACAGGTGAGTATAGTATAATAAGATACTAGAGAGAGAGAGCAAAAGAGCACGCATACACTCATATAACATTTTTACAGTATATTACCACTACGATCCATAGTTTGAGGCATCCACTTGGGGTCTTGGAACACATCCCCCATGGGTAAGGAAGGACTGCTATATTTGCAAACCATAAATCTGATAAGGGATTAATATCTAAAATATATAAGGAACTCAAATAACTCAATATAAGAAACAACTTGATATAAAAATGGGCAAAGGATCTCAATAGACTTTTTTTTTTAAAAAAGACATAGATATATGAAAACTATACGAACAGTTATATGAAAAAATACTCAACATAGCTAATCATCAGGGAAATGCAAATTAAGACCACAATGAGATATCACCTCATACTTGTTAGAATGGCTACTATCAAAAATATAAAAGATAACATGTATTGACAAAGATGTGGAGAAAAGGGAACCCTTGTATATGTTTGGTGGGAATGTAAATTAGTACAGCCATTTTGGAAAATAATATGGAAGTTCCTCATAAAATTAAAAGTAGAACTACCATATGATCCAGCAATCCAACTACTGGCTATATATCTAAAGGAAATGAAATCAGTATATTGAAAAGATATTTGCACTTCAATGTTCATTGCAGTATCATTCACAACAGTCAAGATATGAAATCAACCTAGGTGTCCACTGATAGATGAATGAAAATGTGGTGTGTAATATATACACACACACACAGTGGAATACTATTCAGTCTTAAAAAATAAAGAAATCCTGTCATTTGTGACAACATAAATGAAGCTGGAAGACATTATGTTAAGTGAAATAAGTCAGGTATAAAAAGACAAATACCACATTAGCTCATAGATATGTGGATTCTAAAAAAGTTGAACTCAGAAGCAGAGAGAGGAATGGTGTTCCCAGGGGCTAGGGTTGGGAGTTGAGGAGATGTTGGTCAAAGAATACAAAATTTCATTAAACAGGAGGAATAAACTCAAGGTATCTATTGTACAATATGGTGACTATAGTTAATAACAATGTATTATATACTCAAAAATTGCTGAGAGTAGATTTTAAGTATTCTCACCACACATAAAGAAAGTAGGTGAGGTAATATACATGTTAATTTGCTTGATTTAGCCACCCCACAATGTATACATATTTCAAAAAACATGTTGTACATAATAAAGATATATAATTTTTATTTGTCAATTAAAAATAAATTAAAAAAGAAAATATGTATAAAAAGCAAACATAAACTAGCAGCATTAGATACATAATATTTTTAAAATAACTGCTCATGCTTGAATTTGTGGCACCCAGTCATTTAGGGAACACCTGTAGAGCTAATATAAAGTTATGTCATATACAAATTACCATTGCTAAATAGTAGTTGTAATCACATATTACATCCTGTATTTTTGCTAGGAATATTCTATTTAAAGTAGTTGAAATTGCAAACATATAAATAGATTGGGCACTGTTAATATGTAATTATTTTAAATGTTGAAAAGGAACATTTGTACATAATTAACATTTACAATACTTTGGAAAATCAATCTCTCTCTCTACTGTTGCTTCAAGAATAAAACCATCCTTGTGATTTATAGGCAGGATGAATTCCATTATATGTTCTACAAAGAAAGGAAGCAAAAAAACAGTCTTTGCTAAATTCTGATTATAAGAAAAAGATTAATCAAGGAAGTGTTGACAGAACTGTTCTGCCCTGGAAGAATATCCAGACAGAACAAATTCATTTGAAAATCCACAATCTACACTTTCCATGCAACAGTGCACATCTTTTGGGCCATATCTCATATTCCACTCATTGCTTAACTGAGTGAGACAATTTCCAGCAGCTTCATGCAGTACCACCTGACTGCATTTTGCCCCAGCTTATATTGAGGCATTTTTCACTTCCTGTCCAGAGGGTTTTCTAATTCATCATATGGGAGCTTGTAACATCCCTACTCTACACTAATAAATGCACAACCCAGAAGTTCTGAGGTGTTAATATCACATAGGTGCACCTTAGACCACTGTGAAGGGTGAGAACTCAAGTATAAATTATTTCCCCTTTCATTTTCCAGGCAGACATTTCTAAGATGCATTTCTAAGATTTTACAGAGTCCCAATGAGATGGAGCACTAGTTAGTAGTAACAGTGGCTAGGAGTATATTAGATTTCCTTCCTTACCTGCTCTACTTTTTCTGGAACTTCTGCTTCCTGGGATCATGTCTCAAATATTAATAAATTACTTACATAGAAGCTTCTGTCCTGGGCTTGACTTTCAAGGAGAACTAGGCTAAGATTATAAGATTTTTGGTGTTTTATATGAATATCTTGCTTACAAGCTACATTTTCTAGAATAATTTAAGATGATATCATTCCTCAGGTCAAAAACTCTCCAGTAGTCCTTCACCATTATTAGAATAAAAATCCTCACAATGATTTTCATGTCCTTTGCTACCACCTGGTTTCTAGCTACAGCTTTGCTGTCATCTTCTATCATTCTCTCTACATCCCTCAGCTTTAACCATTCTGACTTCCTTAATATTCCTGAAAGTTTCTTAACTATACAGCCACTTTGACATTTAGACTTGTTATTTATTCTTCCTAGAATGTTATTATACTAGATATTTATGTGAAACACTCGCTCCTTTAGTGCAGATCTCTACTAAAATACTATTTGCTCTACTTCCCTGATCATTCTTCTAGAAAAGAAACACTTTTTATTAACTGTCTGATTCCCCCTTTTATATTCCCTTGTAATGTAAAAAAGAGAAGGTTTTTTCAGGAAAAAACAGTGATAGAACACCTTTGGGTATTGGAATTGCAGAGCTATGTTAGCAATAAGGGAGAGACAAAGTAAAAAATAATAATGTGAGGAAAGTGATTGTCATATTGTGATATAATAAAAATATTCACAGACTGTCCCAAGAATGTCCATATAAAGGAAAATGTTATAAAATTTTGTAATGAATATTTTATGAATAAAGGTACATTTAGCTACAATTTCCCATTTTCTCTATGTATGGTGACTTTTGGGACACCTTGTATATTTGGTCTTTGTCCCTGGTTCCTGGCTGAAAGCTTCTAAAATCCTTGAAAGCTCCAGTATGATAAGAGTGTCTTTTTTATGCTAATGAAATGACTGGTGGCTGGGGGCCCCTAGATAGCTTCAAGATGGTGGTTGATCACTGGAAACACCAAATGATGATTAGAGGGTTGGAATTTTCAGCCCCACTCCCCCACATCTGGGGAGAAGAGAAGGGCTAAAGATTGAGTCAATAAACAATGGCCAATGACTTAATCATTCATGTCTCCATACTGAAAGCTCCATCAAAATCTCTAAATTATGGAGATAAGAGAGCTTCTGAGTTGGTGAACACATTGAGATGCCAGGAAGATAGTACACTCACAGAGGGCAGAGGAACTCCACAATGCTTCCCCATGCTTTGGCAGATGCATCTCTCCTATCTGGTTACTTCTGAATTATAACCTTTATAACTAACTGGTAATAGTAAGCAATCCGTTTTCCTGAGTTCTCTGAGCCATTCTAGCAAATTGTCAAACCAGAGGAGGGCGTCTTGGGAAATCCTAATTTAGAGCCGATGGTCATAAGTACAGGTGGCCTGACTCAGGATTGGCATCAAAAGTGGGAGCAACCTTAGGGGACTGAGATCTTAACCTGTGGGTTCTGATACTAATTCTGGGTAGTGTTAAAATTAAATTGAATCTCAGGATACCTAATGAGTGTCAGAGATTTTGAGGGTTTATTAATATGAGGAGAAAAAGCCCTCATAGCAAGTATTTGAAGTGGTGTGTGTATAATATATTCTAGTAGTACTGATGTTAGTTTTAATCTGGTTTAAATCTTTTCTCTATTTGGCAAGAGGGCCACCATGTCTGGGTGATAAAAAGCTATGCTATTGTCTCAAAATAAATGTCATTCTGCTCTGAAAGGCCAGGTTCTATTATCTCAAAAGCTGAAGAATGGATCACAAGATAATTTTTAGAAATGTAGAAGGGACAATAAGGTTTGACTCAGAAAGCCACGATTTTATCAAAAGTCACAGATGTATTGAACAGAATTATACTAAAAGGGATGTATTTAAATGTAAGGGTCTCTTTTCAAAAGATTTCACAGAAATGCAAACTCATCTACACCATCATGAATGGTAATGGCAGAGACTGAATACTAAAAAGGCTGTGCATTAAACATCATATCTCTATAGACAACTCTGGTGAGCTAAATTAAGTACAACTCAACGGTAAGGAAAAAGGATACCATAATATCTACATTTCTGAGAATTGGAGCAAGAAAAATTGTTTTTCAAAAGTGATACCTTCTTCCAGATTTAGTTTCAAAGCAAGAGGTACAGTCATAGGTTTTAGCTACTTCTCTTCTGTGATTATTTGGCTGATAACAACTGTTGGATAAATGGTGTGGTTTCTAACGTTAGAATCTGTTCATGTAAAAGAAGGATGGATCCCCAACCCTCAGCTGCCATAGTACAACCTTGTCCATCTCACTGGCTATAATCGTCATCAAGACAGTGCCTCTCTGGAGGCATCTGTTTCATTTTTCATCCCAGGATTCTACAGGAAGCCCTAGCCTATGACAGTACTTGTTAGACCATCTGGTTAATTTAAACCAGTAAGTAGTAGAACTTGAGAAAGCACCAGAAGACTGAGTTAGACTTTTCCCTTCAGGTCTGGAAAAATCTGAAAAACAGTATATTTTAATAGTTGACTGAAATTTAGCATCATCCTGCAATTTCTCTGTGCATAAACAGGGCTGTGGGGAATCTCAGCTTTCAAGTCAAACAAGAAAATGTACATCAGGTTTTCCAAAGCTGAACTTTAGCTGAGGTGTATTGTATTCTAGTTCACATATATAAGATCCGAAACATGAGAATTCTATATAAATAGATCTGCAAAGAGTTCCACTATAGAATGTGAGTGATAGTAATTGAGGGTATGTACGTCACCTTGAAAATCTCTTAAATTTAAAAGCATTGGTCATTTTCTCTGACAGCAAGAAGGCAGGCATGTAATGATCTGACAAGTATTTGTTACTGTCTCAGTTGTAATAGTAGTCTAAGGAAAAACAGCAGACTTTCTCCAGTAAATTGTCTCACTGGTCATCCTAGCTTGGGTCTTCCCAGAAATAGAGACTGAAACAAGAAGCTCAAGTGGTTTATTTTATTAACTACGTGAATTTAGTGATTTGAGACTTCAGTAAACACTAGTGGAAGAGTGCTAAGTGAGAGAGAATAGGAACATGAGAGCCATTGCTCCTGTCCTAACAAAAAGAAAAATTGATGAAAACCAAAAATCAATTATTTTTCTTATAATTATCAGAGAATAGAGGTCACAGGGTAAAATGGCATCTCAAAATCTGGAGAGACAAACACATTCAGAGAGATACTGAAACTTCAGTTGGATCAGAAGCTCCTGGAGCCAAGACCTAGTAGGGAATCTTAAATGTTAATTTGATGAATTGTGTAGGCTGACTATGTTCTAATATGTGAAACAGAAACTCTTGGTGGCTGCAATTTTAGAGGGACCCCAAAACACTTCCTGAGGGCTTTCCTTTCACTTTCCCACCACATTCCCATCATGACGATCTGAGAAAAGAGTCTCTTGTGTTTCTGGCAGGTGGAAAGCAAGCCAATAGCGTACTTCAGAGTGACAGGGGCTTTCCACAGCTCAGTTAATATACCTTGTTCCAGCCAGAGGAAGGAATTTATTCCTAATCCAGACCACACAGCCCTCCTGTCTCATCTGAGTTGGGGGAAGGCAACACTGGCAACAGGGCTCAGGGATTCAAGAAAACAGATGGGAACTTTACAGCCAAAAAATGCAGTTGGAGCCTGGGAAAGAAAGAAAAATAAAAAGCTATACTACCAAAGAAGCAATTATGACAGCTATAGCTCTGAGACACAGACACATTAAAAGACTAATATTTAATCTTAACCCAAAGGTTATAGAACACACCTCTCCTTGGACCTACCAACCCAGCAACAGAGCTCTAGTATATTAGAGAATTGAAGCTTAAAAAGTTTCATGAGGAGGTGTGCATAGAGAAGCACAATGTTAAAAGGATACTCAAAATTAAGGAGAATAGAGGAATTTAAAGCCTCTTGCACTTAACAAAAATACTGACACTAAAGGTTTATTAACGTCAGTTACTATTACCTGATACATGTCCAGCTTTTAATAAAAAGCATGCTAAAAGTTAAAGGAAAAAAGAAACAGTTTGAAGGGGAAAACCAAGCAGCATAATGAGGCTCAGATATTCTAAAAATGTTTGAATTATCAGAAAGAAAATTTAAAAATAATCACAATTAAAATGTTAAGGTCCCTAAAGGAAAAAGTAGACAATATGCCAGAATAAATGGATTATATAAGCAGACAGACAGAAAGCCCAAGAAAGAATCGAAAGAAAATGCTATAAATTAAACACATTAACTAAAATGGAGAATGCCTTTAATGGAGTCATCAGTAAACACGATATGGTTGATAAAAGAATCTACAAACTTGAAGATGTGTCAATAGAATTGTACCAAACTGAAATGCAAAGAGGAAGGGAAGAAAACAAGCAAATTAGTAGAAGAGAACTTCCAAGAACTACGGGATCATTTCAAAGGGTGTAACGTATGTGTATTTGGAATACCAATAGGAGAAGAGAGACAGCATGAAGCAGAAGAAATGTATGAAGTAATAATGGCTGAGGACTTTCCAAAATTAGTAACAGCCATCAAACCACAGATCCAGGAAGCTCTGAGAAAACAAACAAACAAAAAATAACAAAACCACAACAATAAGCACATAGGCATATCATATTCAGACAGCAGAGAACCAAACAGAAAATCTTAAATTTATATTTTAACACAGGAAAAAAAAAGAAAAAAAGAAAATCTCTACCTATGGAGAAACAAGGATAAGAATTATAACAGAGTTCACATCAGAAATCATGTAGCAAGAAGAGAGTGAAATGAAATATTTAAAATATTGAAAGAAAGCAACAATAACCTCAAATTTTATATCCAGTGACATTATTCCTCAAAAGTGAAGCAGAAATAGATTTTTTCAGACAATAAAAAATGCCAGAATTCATCACCAACAAACCTTCCCTGTAAGAAACGTTAAAAGAAATTCTTCAGGAAGAAAAGTACATAGGAAAAGTGTTGGATTTTTTAAAAATCTTGATCCAAAAGTTAACTTGGTTTAAAGCAATATTACTAAAAATGATGTGGGTGATTATAGCATATGGTTAAGTGAAATGAATCACAGCAAAGTTAGAATGTACCAAGGGAAGAATTAGGAATATTCTATTGTAAGGTACCTGCACTACATGTGAACTATTATTGTGTTGTACGATGGTGGACTTAGTGAAAATATACATTGTGAACTCTACATCAACCACAAAATGTACTGAAAAGAAGTATAATTGATACTGTAAGATAGGAGATAAAAATGAAATAATTTAATTGCTCAGTTAAAACCAGAGAAGGCAGAAAAAGATGGGGGTAGGAGAAATGAATAACATGCAACAAATAGAAAACATTATAAAACATAGTAGATGTTTTATACAACTATGCCAGGAGTGACTTTTTTTTTTTTTTTTTTTTTGAGACAGAGTCTCACTCTATTGCGCTGGCTAGAGTGCTGTGGCGTCAGCCTAGCTCACAGCAACCTCAAACTCCTGGGCTTAAGCGATCCTTCTGCCTCAGCCTCCCCAGTAGCTGGGACTACAGGCATGCGCCACCATGCCTGGCTAATTTTTTCTACATATATACTTTTAGTTGGCCAGATAATTTCTTTCTATTTTTAGTAGAGATGGGGTCTCGCTCTTGCTGAGGCTGGTCTCGAACTCCTGACCTCGAGCGATCCACCCACCTCGGCCTCTCAAAGTGCTAGGATTACAGGTGTGAGCCACCGTGCCTGGCCCCAGGAGTGACTTTAAAACTGAATCTTCTAAAAGACAAAGATTGCCAGAGTAGATAAGAAAGTCAGATTAACTATTTGTTGTCTATTACAAACCACTTTAAATATAAAAAATCAGACAGGTTAAAAGTAACACAATGGAAGCCAATAAAGATTGTGTTATCAAAGAAGTTACTACAGACAGCAAACGAAGCTTGTCCAAGCTGGGAACGCTAGAACCTAGTGGAGAATACACCTCAGTGCTTTTGTACCTAGGGGGCAGGGAAGCTATGCTATTTATCCAACAAATCCCTTTAAAAGTTGATGTCAGTTTCCAGAGGGCATTTGCACCTGGCATTTCAGGTTTTTCATGTTCAAGGTGGAGTGGTCTCTGGTGCCTGCAGAAAAGAGATGAGGTGACGGCAGCTAGTAGCCAGGACTGTGTGCATAAAAATGCTAACTGCTGATGAGCATGGATGGGGCACCATGAACATCTGCTACCCTTAGACCGACACTATGGTAGGGACTTTGAATGAAGGGCAGAGCATGATCTCACCAAGATCTGTAGATTCTGGGAGGATCCCTTAGTAGAAACAGAAAATTTTCCTAAAGCTTTCTCACCTTTACCATTAGGGTGCTCACTCTCTGGACCATCTTCCGCATCTAGAAACTGTATGTATATGCATATTTGTGTGTGTGTATATATGTGTGTGTATAGTGTATGTATGTTGTATGTATTTATATATGTGTGCATATTAATATATATATTTAATCTTTAATATTGCATTACACATCTGTTTCAATCTCTCATCACTATGAGTTCCATGAAGGCAAGATCTTTGTCTGCTTTGACCATTGCCATGTTCCCAATGCTTAAAAAGGTGCCTAGAACAAATAAGCATTTAAAATATTTCTTAATTAAATGAATACATAAACTATAATCATGTTTTTGAGGTTGTACATATTATTTATTTTTTATACTCACACTAAAAGTCTATTTACTTTAGTTCCTATCAATTGATACATGTCTAGCTTTTAACAAAAGCAATGCTAAAAGCTATGGAAAGAAAAAAAAAGTCTGAAGGGAAAAATCAAGCATTACAACAAGGCTCAGATATTACAAAAATGTGGAATTATCAGAGAGGAAATATACTATAACTATGATTAATATGTTAAGGACACAAAGAATGGTTCCAGTTGAATAATGGGAACCACTTCTTTCACAATGATGAGTTATCAGGAGGTAAGAAAGTGTGTATACTATTTCAAGTGTCTTCCTTTAAAAAGGAGAGAAAAATATGAGATAGTAACCACTAATTTCTGGAATGACTGCTCTGTTAAATATGTGGAATTGATCTTGAGTTTTTTATCAAGACTTAAATTTCCTAGAGCTTAGGTATGAGTTATTTAATATTTTTTGACCCTTACTAAGATCTAATTTCATTCAATTATAATGCCTTCTTAGGAGTCAGTTCTTCCACTTTTTTCATTGTTACATATTTTAAACATAGGATAAGATAGAATAAAATGTTCAGAACTATTATTGTATTATTATATAAAGATAGAATTGAGAGAGCATAATAAATATGTTTTAAATTAAAACACCCTGAAGTTTGTTATAACTATTAAACAAAGATATGTTCTCCCTCAAGAAGGAGTTAGCCAGTCTCCCTCTCATAACTTTAACTGGAATGGTCCATAACTCAATCCAACATGGACTACTATGAAACCATGATGGTATTATGGATTCTTTGGGATTGGATGTGAAATTCGTACATTCTCTAATATTGCATTTTGGGAGGTAAAATCCAGATAGTTTTGCATATTTGCTAATAAATAGATTACTCAAAAAGATGGTTACATAAAAAGAGGAGATAAAAGCACCTAAATGATATATAACAAACATAGGTTTTAAAGAAGAAAAAGATGTATTCTAAACTAATTTTACACTAGTTCTACTACTTCCTAAAATCATAAATTTCCTTTTCTTCTCCATTTCCTGGCTACAAAATGAAACTGTCTTGCTGAGAACAAAATAAGGTAAAATAATAGTTCTCAAAACTTTTAGCTTTATGCATTTTTAGAAAATATTTTCTCAAAAAGCAAGCATGACACTGTAGGTGTCACATCACAGGGGTTCCCCAGATGCCTTGTAAAGATCATCATGCAGCCATTACTTCCATGCTAAGAGGAACAATATGTGGAGACATGCTGTCCCTCCCATTAGTGCCAGCAGGCTCTGCCCCTGTGGTTAATTCTGCTTTGTCTTGAACTACAAATGGGAGTGATAGTCTGTGCATTTGATACATTGTTAGCACAGCAGGGAAAGCACATTTGGAAATAATCATATGTTTCAGATATCTAAAAGAAAGGGGATATTTTGAAAAGAGAAGCATTTTAACTTGAAAAACTTAGAACTAAAATTTGGGTGGAGAAGACACAATGAGAAAGGGAAAGACATTAACATTCATTGATGCTGCAAATGAGCACTACACTCCAATTATCTCAGCCTTGACAATATTAACCCTCAGGTGAATATTATTAGCCACATTAGACATATCACGGAAACAAGACAAGAAGGGGAAGGATAATTTGTCCAAGATCTCATGCCATGTAATGGTGGAGTCTGACTTTTAGTTGGCTCTTGCTGAGCTACCTGCCAACTCTCTTTCTACGCCTGACATTGTTTTCAATTAAGAGGAGTCAACAGTGGCCTAAAAGACTTGACTCAGCTAAAAGTTATACCTGAAACACAGATTTTTAAAGAAATCAAAAATTTAAGAATGAAGTATCTTTTGTTAAAATATACAGTTCATTAAAATTTAAGTGTATTATAATGAAAAACACTTAATCCTGTTTTTTAATTTATATGTATTATTTCTGGTCAGCCAGTGTATTTTAGGAAGGTGACATTTTAAATAGTAATATTTATATAAAGCCATACAAATGCTACAATAAAACTATTCCAAGCTTAAAGCGTAGATCAGTGATGCAACTTCACCTAGCCCTCATAGGTTGTGAAAAATTCATTCAAGAATATAATGCATCATAAACCATAGTGGCATTAATTAGATAATGGAAACACTATGGGGATTTAAAACATTTATAAAATGTGGCTGTAATTAACTTCTATCAAAATGTAGTAAGAAAATATTTTAAAATATGGTATTGGAATTCTGTTTAGTAACAGGAGTATTTACTGAGAAGATACTTTGATAGCCTCTCTGTGGTAAAAGCAGGATATTCCACCACCACCCCCTCCTCTGTCATTCGTGGAGTGCCTAGGGTGAGAAAAAGTCAGGAGTTAATTGGCTTATGTGAAGAAGTTGAGAGGTTTCACATTTATGGCTGTGTAAAGAAAACATGTAGGAATAAATGGAAAAAACTTGAAAGATAAGAAAAGAATTACACAGAGAGGACTGGATGACAGAGTTCAAAGGGAAAACGTGTGCAGAGAGAAAATCATGAGGCAAAAATGACTGAAAAAGTCTCATGAAATGGAAAAACTCATATTGAATTTTCAGTTGTTCACTTATAGCATTATGGTGAAATTTCTCTCAATTTCTCCCAACATTTAGTAAAATTCAGCTAGTGAAAATGGTGGCATTTCAATGGTAATGGGAAAGATTAGGTAACTACAGTGTATGTGTACACACCAGGTCAGAGAAGAGGGCAGCAATTAGATAGAAGGCAAAAATTTAGGAATAACAATTCAGAAGATAGAAAGCTGAATAAGAGATAACTGAGAAATATTAATTTCTCCTTTACATTTGTGAGGTTGTGTGTATGTGTGTGTGTATGTGTTAGAGGAGGGTGCAGTTGGTTGCTGGATTTCCTGCCATATGTAAATAAGGAGGTCAGTAAAGATTTTTGTTTTGTTTTGTTTTTACCAAAAGAATCATTACATGATATTGGATGATTTAAAGGACACCCAGAATTTGATATTTTAATTACAAATAACATTTCTAATTTAGAATACCAATTTTAATTTAACCTTAAATATCTTATTTCCTGAGCACTAGAAACAAAAAGTATGATTTTAAACTAATTTATTGAAAGAATAACGTAAATATAGGTAAAACTTGAATCTCATTAACACTTACCAGTTGTATAACCTAGCTCCATTCATAGGTTAGACAAATAGGTTTTAATAGGTTTATCTAAAGAGTTCATCTTAATATTATAAAGATTCTTATTAGGATGGATTAGCAACTGTGTAGGCAGACTAGATATGAATTCACCAGACCCCTAAATGCCAGTTGAAGGGATTAGTTATAGTTCCTGATTGTATTTTAAGCAAATTTAACTCAGGTCAGGCCTTTTTGTTTTATTTTCTTTTTCCTTTTTTGCTTTTCTTTCTCTGTCATCCAGGCTGGAGTGCAGTGGCTAGATCGTGATTATAGCTCACTGTAACCTCAAATTTCTGTGCTCAAGTTATCCTCCTGACTCAGCTTCCTGCATAGCTGGGACTACAGGAACGTGCAACTGCAACTGGCTAATTGTTTTTTATTTATTTATTTTTTTTTATTTTTCAGAGACAAGATCCTGCTATGTTGCCCATGCTGGTCTCTAACTCCTGACCTCAAGCAATTCTCCTGCCTTGGCCTCTCAAAGTGCTGGGATTATAGACGTGAGCCACTGCACCAGGCCATATTTTAAAAAAGAACTTTCACTGAGAACTGGTCAATGATAACTATGTAAAAATGGGAAAAAATCTCAAAATTTCTCCAACTTTAACAGAACCAACTTTTATTTCACAGTATTTTTTTCTATAGAATTATTTATATGTATTAAACATCTTAGGTCATAGTAGGTATTATTGAATGATATAATGAATTCTCTACCCAGGACATTAGATTCTACTAAACAGTTTTTTAAGTGTATATTCATTCAATTCTGGACACTATGGGTTTTTTTTTTTCCTTTTAGTAGTGCCAAATTTATTCTATGCTACGGTCTTTTTTGAAAGATAGGTCAACATATTTTTAGTTTCTCTCTTCTATGAAAGAGCTGTAAGTTAGCAATGATCATCCTAGGGATAAAGAACTATAATTTTTCAGCTATGGATTAATATTTTACTTTAGGAAATACATTATAAATGAATAATTGTATTTAAAAATCTGAGAATGTGTAACTTAACACAGGGGTCCAGCTTTTTAAATCGTGTATGAGTCACTAGAAACTTCATTTTAAAGTAGTGACTTGATACTCCAATGTAATAAAGTGCTGTGCAGCTTGATGGTATACATTTATTTATTGGCATGTATACATGTAACATGACTTCATTTATCTAAACTACATATATATGTACATAGATGCTAATACCAATTTGTTTATTGTGCTACATTTATGCTTTAGAGTTGTGGCAATTGAGATTAGGATTACATTTTGTCTTTTAAAATACTACTTAAAGTATTCAGTGAACATACATACTAATAAATATGATACCACTTGTTTTAGTAATATGAGAATTTCAATGATCAATGCTCTGAACATTGGGGAAGTCAATGAACATGTAACCAACACAAAACATTTAGCCTAGGAGGATTTCATTATATCACTGGATAAAGTATTCTACTCCAGTTTTCTATTATGTGAAAGAAAAAACTGTAAAGGCAATGTTTTCTATATAATCAATTTCTAGGTGATATAATATGCGTGCATTTTAAGAATGAATAGTGTGTTGCCTAATCAATATTAATTTTCTTCTATAACATAGATAATGCTTCTGTTTCTTTAATATAAAAATGTTCTGGACTGTTTCTGTTATGGCATTGGTTATGGCTATACTTTAACAAAGGTGTCCACAGGGTTCATAGTCACATTAGTATAAACCATTTAAATAAGGAAACACATAATAATTACCAAAATATTATAGATTTTGTTAAATGAAAATATGAACATTTAATGTCTTACTTATTCTGGGATGTTCTGTGCATTTATATGGCTTTCTGGAAAAAAATTAATTAGCAAAAATAGAGAAACTTCCTAGGGATCTCTACAGAATAAATGACAACAATACTAATAATAGTGAGTACTTATATAGTACTTAATACTTGTCAGGACTGCTTCTAAGTACTTTACATATATTGCATCATGTAATTACCACAACAGTTTTATAATGTTGGTTCTATTACTATTGCCATTTTGCACATGAGAGCACGGGGACACAGAGGGTTTAACCTGCTCAAGGTCAGTTTGTTTGTGTCAAAATCTGGATTTGAACATAACAGTTCTGGCCCTAATACTGTGCTATAGTGATGATAGTGTGTTATAACAAAAATCAACACAATCTGTGATTTCCCAAACCACTGCACCCTAGAGTTAAATATGGGATCGTAAGAACAATAAAAAACTTTTTTTCTCTGTTTTAAACTACTGCCTGCTAGTTTACTAGCCCCATCTTCCTGCAAACACTCCCCATGGAGGATCTTGCATGTGCTCATGCATGCTTTCTCTTTTTCTGGGCTACCAGGTCCTGCATTCAGCAATGTCTGCTGCCAGGCTCCTCTGCCCACTGAGCCGTGTGACCAGCTTTCTCTTGCTATTTCTCCCAAGGCGGGCTTCTAATGGCCCTGATGATCATACTAAGCCTTATAAGTCCTGTCATAACCAAAGTCAATGTGGAGGCTTCCACGAGCTGTGGACGAGAGCAGAGGTAGAGGTGCCAGGCATCCATATAAATGGAGAAACGCTTGCACATCCTATAGAATATGCTCAGTGAGCCTTCATATACAGGCTTATTCCAGTGGAGAAATCACATTCAAATAAAAGTAAGTAAATATAAAGTGAAACGTACAAGACACAATATTTTCTTCATATCATTTTTGTTTTTCAAATTTACAATTTTTAGATCATTAAATCTTTCTGTATACAGTTACCTTTATTCTCTCTCTCTCCTTGTCTTTAGGAACAAATCACTGTTAGGATTACACCTTTTATTGTATTAATATCAGTATGTGCCACAAGTGATTTTAATTTTCTCTTTGAAAATATCAAGATACCATAAGCATGCAAAAAGACTTGAATAATCAGAAAAGTCTGAAAAATATACATGAGAATTTTATTCAATATGAAATGTAAGGTGAATACTCTTACTAAGAAAATAAGCTACCATATCTAACATAACCATAACAAACATTAAAATAAGTAAAATTAAGGCTAGAGAATATGCCATAATTTATGGGTTAAATAATCCAGAAGAGAGGTGAACACTACTCAGTGTTTAACCTACTCTTTATTCAGAACTATACTAGATTCTGGGTTTATGAAGAGGAGTAGGGAAGGCTCCTGGCTTAAAGAAACATAAGAGCTAGTGAGATACTTCCATAAATAGACGTTGTCAACACAGTAACATATGTTCTATGGCAAAGATTTCACAGGATTGACTGCAGCACATGGGGGTCAAGGGAGACTTCTGGAGAGGGTGACAATTGAACAGAGCTGTGAAGAAGCAGGAGTAATTACCCATAAAAAGCAATGTGTGAACAGGTTTCCAGCAAGAAGACACGCCACGTACATAGCCACCAAAGCTTGAAAAAATTTGATGAGGCCAGGGAAAAAAGCAGTTTGACATTATTAGTGCTTAAAATATTAGGCAGGGTAGGTAAGAGGTCAGGATGGAGAGAGGTAAAGGTACAATCACAAAGTACGTGGCCCACTGGGGAGTTTGCAGTTATTTAGATTATTTACATTGATATAATTAAGGAGAGAGATCAGGAATAGGGAGGTTTGTTAAAAGACTGCTAAAATCGCTTGAGCAAGAGATGATGGGAATCTGACTGTATCATAAAACCTACAGGTAAAAAAAAAAATCTAATAATATTTGTTCATTTCCAAGATCAGCAGGCATCTTGATTTTAAGAACACAACTCTATGGTATATTTATGTTTAAATAATTTATAAAAATGAGTTTATCAAAACTTACTTTGAGGGCTCTGTTCTAGAATGTCCATAGAGTTAATGTTATAATTACTTATTTTACTCATATTGCCCCACTGTAATTCAGCTCCACTTATTACTTTTCCCTCTAAGGCATTGATTCTGCATCCTAGCTGTCATGAGTTATTTGTCATGGGTTATTTACAGTGTCTGAAACTGGATTTGTGCACAAGCAACTCCCCAGGTCTGTGACTATGGACAGATTTCAGGCTTGGGTAGCTGCCCTGGTTAGGAAGCTCCTTGTTTTCAGTAACAGGCATCTGATGAAGAACAACCTCTGCCACAGTGTTACTCACTTTCTGTCCTTGGTCTCTTTCCCCAGGAGACATTTCATTGTTATTAAACAACTTAATTTTAAAGATCAACTACATACAATGTGCCAAACACCACGCTAGGTATTTCTGATTTAACTCTTAAAATAACTTTAAAAGATAAGTATTATTAATTCTAATTTATAGATTAGGGAAAGGAGGCTTAGAGAGGTCATGTAGCTCTTCCAAGTTTCAGAGGTAATGAGTGGCAGAGTCAGGATTTAAATCTGACCATATGAGTTTTTTCAATTTCCTTTTCCATTTTAAAATGACTGATGGCTCCCAGTTGTTTATAGAACAAAGATCTTGCATACTATCTTGACCCAGCCTCAAACAAGGGTCTCTTTCCAATTTCATTTTTTTAGTACATTTTTACAAATTTGCCAGCAACACTAAATCACTTGTGCCCAGAACATTCCATAAAACTTAAACCCTGTGTCTTCGTTGATACTGTTCTTTTCACCAAATGTTCTATGTTAGAGTCTGTTAATTCTCTGGGGTTCCACTTAGTGTCATCTCTTTTCATCTTTGCCTGATTTTTCTATGCCTTCCTGAGTTAAATGAATTATTTCTCTCTCATTTTTGTTCTGATAGGCTTTAACAATATGGCATTTTAGCCATCTCCCTGGGTCATTTTCTATCCTGTTAATTTGTTGAGGAAGGAACGATTTGTTTTTCATGTTTGCATTTTCAGCACCTAGTTCTGTGCCTGCCACATAGTATGTAGTCAGTTGATTTTTGGTATTAAGTTTAATTGCATAACTTCAGGGATCTAAGTTAATGGTCACGGCTTCAAAGCTGAGACATCTAGATTGATATGGAAGAATGCAAAGGTGAAGGGTGTTCTACATGGAATCTAAGTGAAAATTGCCTACCAGGCTCTTGAAATACTAAATTAAAGGTAGGTACATACAAAGTAATTCAGAATGCACACTTAATAAGCACAGTTTTTTTTTTTAATCACTACTGTATTTCCAGGACCACAGCAGCTCAATGCATGTATCAGATATTCAGTAAGTATATGGTAAACAAATCGATGGTACAAAATTAGTAGGCAGAAGTATGGCATGTTTTTCCTTCCCTATCATACTGCTATTAACTAGACCTAGAAATAGGCTGATGTTAGAAAGGACAATGAAGATGGCAGTCTTGGGACTGCAGTGGTGAAAGTGAGAGGACAAGTCACAGAGGCTGTGGAATGGGCAGCCTATATCAGTTGGGGCAGATAGTGACATTGCAGAGACTAAGAGAGGTCTACAATACCACTGGGTCCTGGGGGGAGGTTGATTCAGCCTGTGAAGTTAATCAGCCCTTAATCTTTCTGACAAAATTTATTTCTAGAATATCATGTTAGCTGTGCATACCAAAACTGCATTGTCTTAAGGATTTTGGGAACAGGAGAAAAAGATGAATCTAATGACCTTAACCTGTATCTCAAAGACCACATAAGAACCTCTTCCTCCACAAGTAAAAAGGCCATCAGATTAGGAATTGGAGAATTTGAAAATAAAAAGATCATTTATATCTAAAATACACAGCTATATATAAAGGAACTGTTTAATGGATTTGATCAGATGATATTTTACACTGGAACAAGCATCTACATTGAAAATCCAGCAGAATAAATAGGTTAACTCTTAGAATTAATAAGAAAGTTCAGTGTGACGGATACCATATGAACTTTCAAAAATTTGCAGCATCAGCATAGCAACTTGAAAAATGTAATGAGACTCTTTTGTAATATTAATTGAAACAAAAGAATATTTCAGAATCAACCCAAAAAAGTGTTTACTGAGAAAAATTATACTTTATTAGTGTACACAAAAAATTTGAATAAATGGAAAAATAAATGTTTTATAGATGTGACAAACCACATTGACAACATAATAAAGTTGTCCATGTATCCAATTTGATGTATACATTGAGTACAAACTCAATCAAAATTTTAGGTGGTCTTTAATGAACTTAAAAATATAACTCAAATTAAAATTTATACAGGAGAGGAAGAAGCACTAAACAGTGGTATAAAGAGCTCTGAAGCTCCTCTACCTAAAATAACAACCAAAATAGGTAAAAAGGATTTTTAAATAAAGCAACCATTTAAAGTCTGAAAATTGTCCAAAAGGTATATATGAGAGGAAAAAAGACTTATCCAAGAAAAATCTATTCAAATTGGCAAGAATAGTAAGAGTCTGTGACATTTCAGCCATGAATTCCAACTTCATCTTAGTGTGACTGGAGCTCAATTTCAGGAGGTGTGGCTGAGAAGACAGGTCTCTCCCTTACCAGCAGCAGCCAGTCAAAGCTGACAGTTTGTCCCCAGGAGCAGGGAGACCGTCAGCATTTTCATCCCCCTAGTACTATGTTGTACAATCTCTATTCTAAACAAGTGCACTCGAGAAGTATGAGACTCTCTTCCTCTACCCAGCTAGCTCCTATTCATAGGTGCCAGCTCTGCTACTGGCAGAACAGGTCAAGAATACTGGGCCTTGATCACCCTCCCACCAGCTTGCCTACAAGGCAAAAGGTTCCATGCCTGTCTATGGATTGGAACACATAACATTGTTAAAATAGGAATAATCCTATTTTGCAAAAATTGATGAGCTAATCTATATGGAAAGGAAAGATACCAAAAAGCCAAAACAATATTGAAAAAGAAGAGTAAAATTAGAGGAATCACACATCTCCATTTCAAAACTTCCTACAAAGCTATGAGAATCAAGACATCATGATATTGTCATAAGAATAGAAATAAAGAACTATGGAATAGAAATGAGAGTCCAAAAATAAGCCCTTACATTTATGGTTACTTGATTTTCTACAAGGGTGCCAAGACAATTCAATGGAGAAAAAAATAGTCTTTTTAAGAAATAGATCTACCAGATATCATCAGGCAAATAAGTAAAGTAGGATTCTGTTACTGCATCATACACGACAATTAACTCAAAATGAATCATACACAATGTAAGAGCTAAACCTATACAAGTTTTAGAAGAAAATATAGAAGTAAATCTCTGTGATCTTGGTTAGATGAAGCCTTCTTAGAAGGAACACAGAAAGCACAAGAGACAAGAGAAAAAATAAACCAAATGAACATCAAATCATTTTTAAAAACCACACATGACAAACCTTTGTTACACAAATGATACCATAAATAAAAATATGAAAAGACAACATGCAGAATGAGAGAAAATGTTTGCCAGTTATATATCTGATAAGGAACATGTGCTCAGAAAATAGAGAGAATTATAATTCAACAGGAAAAAGTTAAATAATCCAAATCAAATAGGCAAAAGATCTACATGACATTTCTACAAAGAATATATTCAAATGGCCAATAAACACATAGAAAGATGCCCCAAATTATAGCCATTAAGATTATGGAAATCATAACCAAAATGATATATATACTACTTCCCACTCAGTCAAATGATTATATCAAAAAACAGTCAAGAAAAAAAAACACCACCAAAAGAGATAATAACACCTGTTGGAAATGATGTAGAGAAATTCAAGCATGTACATTGCTGATGGGAATGTAAGATGCACAAAAGCAACCATAATCTTATTTGATGATAGATACCTTTACCTCAGACCTCACATAAATTCTACAGATTACTTTTCAAAGCAGCTCATTTTAAAAAACAATCAAGAAAATGAGGAATATTAGACAGAACTCTCTTTTGTTGGACATTGGACTAGAATTTAATATGTTTGTGTATAATCCACACAAAAAAAGGGGGAAGCCTCAATGACTAACATGTAATACAGCAACTACAAAGTAAGACAGAAATAATATAACATGGCATAGGAAACAAAATAATAGATAATGCCAGTGCTGAGACAAATGTGGGAAGGCAAAACTCTTGGGTCCTGCTGACATGAATATAATCTAGGACATTTATACTGGAAAGCAATTCTACAAGAGTGTTTAGTGGAATTAAGTATACATATGCCCCGCAACTCAGGAATCTCACTTCTGGGATAATATTTTTATAAATTCTTGTGTAAATTCAATAAAATTTTGGATTATTTGCAGTAGCATGAATTAGGAGACAATGTAAATGTCCAAATATGGATGAATTCTATTAGCAATGTGGAGCAGGAAGAAGCATCAACTAGATATACAGAAAAAGGATGAAAGAATTCAATTTTGGCACAATACCATTTATATACATTTAAAACATTAAAAATATGTATCAAAACTACAGATTGTACAACACTCAGGTATATTTAAGAGCATTTATTAAGCAGTTTACAATAGATGTCTATTCTGAGAGTGAAAAATGATAGCGGAGTTTATGGGTGAAAAATATAAAACAAAATAAGAGAGATATCTTACATCAATGAACAATAGCCATGTTCTTGAACTGGGAATATGATTAGCTCATCTAGTGACATCTAAGTCTCAAAATGAAAAAGGAAAATAACTGGACTCAATATTTAGGCCAGAGTAGTTTTAAAGATTAAACAATCTACATTTTTGTCCACACTACTGATTGTATTGTGAATAATTTTAGACACATTAAGTACAAAAAAAAAGCTTTGCTGACAGAAATATGAATTAAGAATAAGCACTTAAAATGTAACATGGTATAATAACTTCTGGAAATAACGTTTCTCCAAACTAAGTTCTAATTATAACTTTCTCACTGATCTTTTGTACTGTACAGCCTTAAAATAAGGGTTGAATCCTAAAGGAGTCATATAAGTTAGCATTCTTCAGGCACACAGCAAAGGCCTGCTGGGTCCATAATTGCCAAAACAGGAGATCTTTAGATATCCAGGACCACCCACTGGCCAAAGCACAAAGTTGTAACAGCCCCTCAATAGCTTCTTATGGACTGGAGGAATGGATGCTTGATTGTGATGTGGAAAAAAGAGAGGGACAAATTGCATAATTAATTGGCAAATTCCCGTGTACTTTGATGAATTTATAGATAATTGGAATGAGAGAGACTACATAAAAACCCTACAGAGTCTAATGAATCCTTGACTGACTTTGTATCCTTGAAACTCCTTATTTTTCTATATATGGTAAGATTAAAAAACTGAAGTTTTTCTCCAGTCAAGTGTAGTTTTCAGTGTTAAAAATTTAGAAAGAATTTTTAATTTCTATAATAGGAAATTCAGTGTTCCATTTATGTTCATGGCGTTATTCAGGAATCTGAAATTCATGGAATATTTTCAGTGGAAAGTAAAACTGTTTCCAATATTGTATTCTTTCTATTCTTCTAAGTGGATTTTTGCTATTGTAGTGGTTGTTTTGTTTAGTTTTCAGAGTGGCCAACTTCACATATTAGGGCATTTCTTCAGATGTGACTTATTAAACCAACTGGAGACTGTTTAAATCAGTGTGCTCCACATCTAAATACGCATAGGAATCGCCTATCAACATGCAGTTTCTGATTCATTAGACATAGGCTGGGGCCCGAGATTCTGAATTTCTAAGATGTTCTCAAATGACACTGATGCTACTAAAATGCAATAGGGGTGGAAAACTGAAATCACTCAGACACCTAATGTTTGAAATATTTAAGAAATATTTATCAAAAACATTTGAAAATAATAGAAAACAACAATATCTTCTTTGGTTGAAACCTCTGGAAACCCTTTCACAGAAGGGGCGATTAAATTACATGAGCAAGTGATATTTATCCAAAAAAGAAAAAAATACATTATATATAAACAGTAAAAGCAAAAAATAAAAAATACTTTAATATTAATTCTGAAAATGCAAAAATGGTGGGGTTATGAGCACTAACAGTAAGTTGAATACAAATTTACATATCAACACTACGCATGCACTAACAGGCAGTTGTATAAATGGTTGCTGCTGTATCCTTAAAGGAGAATCTTGCTTTTCTCCTCTTGACTTTTAAAAACAAATATTTTTTATTCTGAATGTAGCTTTCAAAAATTTATGAATTATATCAGTGTTTTTTGTTAGTATATTCTGGAGATTATAAAACACACTTTGTTGTAGAGCTTTATTCTAGCAGAAAAACTATATTTTTGCTTACTTGCCCCCTACCTTACTCCTTCAAATGGAGACTACAGTTTAAAAATATGTATATTTTATTGTGTCATGTTAGTTTCTCAGAAGTATCTGGAAAAATTACAACCATTTGTCCACCCAAACTGTACTCCATCATCTAGGAAACTATTTCATTTGTATGGAAATCTTTTCAGTAGTTCAGAGAGTCAATTCAGTTTTCTGGGAGAGGATGAAAGGTGACTCACCATGAAATATTGATATGAAAGTTTTGGTGACTAGATATTGCAAGGTTCTCTCAATGGTGTACTGATAGTTTTCTTGTTAAGTCCAGTTGGCTATTCCTGAATTGCTAGATGAATCAGTTATTTGCTTACTAAAATTGAGAGTCCTATCTTAGCATTCCACATCATTACTGCACACAAATTCCTTAAATCATCTGAAAAATATCTGTCTCAAATGACAAGATATTCAGGTAAACATTCAAGTAATTACTTACATGTTTAATCCTAGTAACAATTAAAACTTTGAACCAATATGTCAAGAGAAATCCCCAGACTTTACTACTGAAGAAAATCTCTCTATTATTAAATGTGGGATTTGTGAGTTACCCAGCAGATCACATATTATATAATGGCTAATGGTAAACAATTGGTTTATAGTATTTTAAAAGTTGTTTCAAGCTAGACTTCTCATAAAAATTAATCAGGTAGATTTTAAAACTTATCTATTAAATAAACACAAATTCATTAACTATCATTTTATCAGTATGTAGAATCTGAAAATAAGTATATACATGTTTTACACTCTAATTGTACTTTACATAATTAATATTTACAAAATAGAAAACTTTTGTCAGGTAGGTTAAATATAGAGATTCTTTTCTTATTTTGTAAGTTTAAAATGGGAAAAATTCTAATTGATTGGCTCTAGAAAGACTAAAAGAAAAACTAAGATTTGCCTAATAAAATTAATGATTTCTGTAAAATAATTTAAATACTTTCAACTTGAAAGTAAATACTTTTACTTTTCTGTAAATACTTTCAACTGGAAAGTAAAAGATAATGTGATGCCAAACTTTCTTTTACTTTCAAGTTGAATGGGTAGCTCACTAAAATCTTTTTTGAAGCAAACCTGAAATGAGTATTATCTTTGATGGGAGAATATACATTTTGTAAGGCATCATCCTGATCATCTCATAAAACGTCCTCTGATATATAGAATATGTTGCTTGAAGAATCCAAAATAGCAATTCTTATTCTCTTATCTTTACAATGATAGTGGCCAGGTTATTAGAAAATTTAAAAGATAATTTAATGCCTTCTACATGTATTAAGGAGATGTTATGAACTTAAATCCTTAAAAATTGCTTTATTTTAAAATATTTTTCACATTATATAAAATACTACATAAAGGATTACATTATTTCTTATGGTAGCTACTTAATTCTATCCAAAGTCATGCATAGACATACATAATCTAAATATAAATGCATAATGTATACTATATAGAGTACATTTAGATTTTATATAAAATAAAGATTCTCTATAGAGTGCATTTAGATATTGTATCAAATATAGTGCATTTCGATTTAATGAGATCGTTTCATTCTTCCTCTTATTTTTGAATTCAATTATCTCTTTATGAAAACAATACTATCACTAATTTTGATTTACAGAAAGTGTGCAAAGTATATTGTGATAGTTCAGTGTGCAGGATGTACATTGATCAAATTCAAGAAAAGCAAATTCATTTGAGTCTAATTTTTCCATGATTCTCCTTTAAGAAGAACAGTTTTAGTGACCTAAGATTGCATTTTCTTCTTTACAAGCCCTCACTTGGTTCTATGTTAAACATTTCAAAATAATAAACACTATTTATAATCATTTTTAGATTCAAATTGTAAGTGATGAGGGCAAGACTTAACTGAGTCTGTCTCAGGACAGAAGATAAACTTACTAAACTATAACCAGGTAGAGCTGACAGAATCTGAGAAGTAGAGGGGAGGAGACAAGCAATGGATCTAATTTTCTCATTTTACACAGCATGAAGTCAAGCAAACTACAAAAAATTGATGTACTGGGAAATAAGCAATGAAATAGAGTATTTAAATTTATAACGGTAACCAAGAGGCAAACTATAAACAACAGAAAATACTAAAGAGTGCAGAATTGGGGAGGAAGGTACTTTATCTCTAATTTTTTTAATGGAAGAAAATTTGGATGATTGATAAATCAAGACCTACTTGTATAAAGTATTATTTACAATTGTTACAATCAAAATAATGAAAAATTCAAAGGATAGAAAGTTATTCTCTCTGGAAATATGGAAACAATATGAAATAGAAGATTTAGTTTTTACTTTAGAGCATCAGCTTCTGTTGCTTTGGTTGTTTCATATTTTTGTTGTTTTGTTATCATGTTATAATTATATTAACAAAATAAAAACATCTGTGAACTCTGAGTATACTGGATGAAAAACCTTTCAGTTATTTATTTTCCATGTGATCTTGGGCAAATTCCTTAACCTCTTAAGTTTCCTTCTTTAAAAAGGGAATATAGAACCTACCTTGATTTTTACTGTGAGGATTAAATAAAATATTGCATAAAAGTATTTATTCATTGTGTACTATATCTTGTATAAAATTATTTATTATCACTTGGTCATTCTCATGACTATGTTTAATGAAACTTAATTTCACCATCAATCATGCTTTATACAATTTTATATTATTCTTAGTAAACCATTAAATAGAACAGATAATAGGAGATGACAATGATGAATTAGTTGAGTAACAAATTATTTTATTATAAGTATACACTCTGAAGGATGGAAACAAAAATTGTATGAGATATTGGGAATATCAGCATGAAAACAGCTTGACTTACAAAGGCAGATGTATACCACATATTCATTATGAGTTTAATTGATAGACTTATTGTGGTATTTTTCATAGAATGGAACACCATTCAACTATATAAAGGAAAAAATTCCTAATTCAGTCAACAACCTAGATGATCCTCATATGTATTTTAGTGAGTGAAAACTTATTGGATATAAATTAGTAAATACTATTTCCATTATATGAACATCTAGAATATACAAAGTTAATCCACTTATTGTTTGCCTGAAGTAGATGGTTGGAATCAGTGGGAAGACTGATTGCAAAGGAGCATGAAGAAACTTTCTGGGCAGCTGTTAATATTCTACATTACAATTGGAGTGAGAGTTGGATGGATATACATGTATTCGTCAAAGGTTATGAATCTAAACAAATGTATAAGTATTATTATACATAAACTGTATCTTCATAATGTTGACTTTAACAGGGACTATTAGTGTGTTTCAGGATGTGTGTGTTTTCTATATAAAAATATAACTAGATTTCAATATTTAACATTATATAATATCTATATTATATATTAACATGAAGAGATATTTTATAGTCATATAGATCTCATCTATAATGAAACCAGACCAATTAATTTTTTATAGTTTAATAAAATTAATCCTTTACTCCTTAGTTAAATATGTTAACCATTTTCAGGTTGAATACTGCTAACTTGATTAGGCCTTTTGTAGTAGAAATCACATATAACAGCTTATAGATATTTAGACATCTTGACTGCTATATTTTTTTAAGTGAATTGATTCAATCCTTAGTGGTAGGGCAAAAATATTAATGCATGACCACGAAGATTGAACATACACTTGATAAAATTAAGTAAAAGCATATAAAGTCAAATAGTCTCCTTAAGAGTTGACATTGGGGACTTGTTTCCTATGAAGTGCCATTTGTCATTTTTCAACAAATTTGTTTTTAATACTGTTATCAGATAATAACATGGATTTGTTGTGAAAAAATAAAAGAATGAACAATTATTATAGCCTTTGGTAATGTAATGTTTTTTATAGGTTTCTCTGAACTTCTTCAGTTCATAGCATAGGCTTCAAATAAATAATCAGCTAGGGTTCCTAGTGCCTATTAATAAAGTATCATTTAGATAGTAGATTCTAGAAATAAAACTCCCACTTTGGATGAGATTAATTAATGAAAAGCAAAGTCACAATTGTTTCTCTTTGTGCTTTTAAGGAGTACATGGGAAAGAAGCCATGACAATACAACAATTTCAATAATTTTTAAACAATTCCACAAATATAAAGATGATAATTATGATTCACTAATTTCTATGCAACTTAAGTTGAAAATAATTCATTCCTAAGGAAAAAACTTCTTGTTTATAAACAATAGTAGAGATATCTTAAAGTCTAGTTATAGAAAGTCCTTTTCTCATAAGACAATAGGACACATTAAATGTATTTATTTCCTTTTATAATGTTTGACTTCTAAATTAGACAGGATTTCAAGAAAAAATATTAAATACATTCAAATAAATGGTTTTTAAATGTATTAAACTGTCAGTACTCAGTTAAAAATTAAAGAAGGTAAGGATACATACACATACATATACATACACACAATTCACTTATATACATGCCTGTATACGTATATATATCCCATTCATTAATTTATTTTGAAAATACTAATCTGATCGTGCCTGATCTAAGTACTGATTCCACACCCCCCCCCACTCAGTACTATGGCCGTTGTATGTAACAATTTCCAGGTTTGAAATGCCACTGAACCACTTCCTCTTCGCCTGACTTAGAGGACAAAAGTCCCTTTCTTAAGCCCTTTTATGACACCTTTGATCATTATGAGATATAATAATATGTTGTAATATAAACTTCTATTACCATAATATTCCTGTAACAATTTTAATAGAGTATATTATGTTCACTTTCTTAAATCAAATCCTAGTCTTCTCCATAACTGAATTAACTCAAGTTAATTAATTCATTAATTCTTTATCCATCAGATATTCCATGACTACCTATTTGTATATCTATACTACCTTAGGCACTAGGAGTGGAAAGATGACCAATGCCCATTCCCCTGCTTTGTTGGAAAGAGAGGCTTTATAAAATCAGTTCCTAAAGAAGGAGTGTCAGATTACATTTTTTAAAAACATCCATCAAAATATTTCACATTCCATATGCTTTTCCTAAGTATGACTTTGACATTCCTCTCATTGAGAAGTGGGGTCAATGTTTATTCCCTCGAATCTGGGTGGGCTTATGACTACTCTCAGAGTGAATCTATAGGATCTCTAAGACTTGGTCACAAGTAGTCTTCTCTTGGAAGCTGGTCACAGCGCTGTGAGGGAAAGCCTGGTGCAGGTGTTCCAGCTGATAATCCTGGCTAAATCCTGGCTGCCAGCCAGCAGCAGCTGCCAGACATGGGAATGACGTCAGAGAATCCCAGCCTTTAACCTTTGATTCAATCCCAGAATATTATAGAGCAGAGACAAACCATTACCACTTTGTCCTTTCTGTTTCTAACTCTAGAATCATAAATAATAGAATCATAAAAAAATGGTGGTTGTTTTATGCCACTAAATCTGACGTAGTTTGTTTTTAGGCAGAAAAAGTAATAAGAATATTAGGTAATATTTGAGATGCATTTAGAAGGATGAGAAGAAATTTATTAAAGGTAAGAAAGGGCAGTAGAGGTAATAGAAATAATAGTACATCATTATGTCTATTCTGGTATTTTTACCAAGAAATATTTATATATTACCATGATTCCCCATATATAAGGATCTAATAAGTGTTATCAAGCTATACCTTTAAATTCAGCTTGACTAATGCATTTCTCATTCTAGTGACCATCCAAAGATATGCACTTTAAATATTTGGAGTCAAAGTTGCAACATAAATGCGATGTGAATTTCATTGAAATATGAAAAAAAATCTATTGCTACTAAGGCATTCAGAAATGTAAACAAAATGTGAATTTATCCTCATCTGATGAGATTTTAATTTAAATTTCATTTGCAGTGTGGCATTGGATGTAACCAGCTATGTCTCACCACTGCTTGGTTTTTTTTTTTTTTTTTTTTTTTTTGAGTTATAGGCTGCCAAAAGTTTTAAAGAGGGCAGTTACAAAGTGGGGGAAATTCTGCTTTTGCACTGGGAGAACATTTCAGGCATGTCTGTTGATTTTTTTCAAGAGTTCAATAAAAATGAAATCTTGAAATGGAGGAACAAAAGAAACCTTTCCCATTAAAAGTAAAGCTATCTTAATATTTCACTTGTCAACTATATCTTTAGATGGATAATATTTGTTATGTACTTAAATATTTTTAATATAATATTTGAAAGGCAATTTATATGAATTTTTTCTCAGCAGCTGGAGGCATGAAGATCATATATTTAAGAATGTAATCTTCCAAGTAATTAATACATTTTTACATTGCTTTTTATAACTATTTTTATTGTGAAGAATAAAAATATAGAGAAACTTTATTACAAAGGCAAGTGTTATTAAAGCATTAATTATAATGATATCAAAACACATTTATTGGGCACATAATATTCTGGAGAGTGTGTCATAATTAATCTATTCATTCTTTTATGATAGGCATTTAAATTTCACTAAATTTTCATTTTTAAAAATTAATGACATAATGAATAACTTTATGCATATATCTTCCCCATTGATTTAGACTCTGTATAGATTTGATAAAATAGAGAAAATCTGGATTAAAAGGATAAGAAAACATCTAAATTCATTTTGATCTAAGTATGTTTTATTAAGCATATAATTAATTGCTTAATGGGAAAAGAAATGTTTGTTAATGTCATACTGTTGAGTATGATTTTAATATCAGCAATTTCAGTGCTGATTTACATGTTTCAAGGTATGCACATGGCAATCCAATTTTTACTAAACAGCCTACTTAACTTTGTAATTATAAATTTTAGAAATTAATAAAAATAACAGCAAACCAAAAGAAACACAAATTTACTTTAAACATGTTTCATCTTACAAGAGGATTGCTTATAGAAGGGACCACTTCTTTTCAAATATGCCACCAACGATGAATTCAGAAATATATTCAGAAGACCAAGAAATTAGTGCACTGGACGGAAGACACAACATGTTTACTTTCTCTCTCCTATTCTAAAGATGTTTATCCTAAAATCAAAAAAATGGTATATTCATCTCCAACAAATATACCATTAGTATGTGATGGTCATATTTTGTCAAAAGGACTTGACAAGCATCAGTAATAAATCACATGCTATGGACTAGTGTTATCTCTTTGTCCTTATCCTATTTACCAATGGTTCTGGGTGAAGTCCTGGGACCACTAGCATCAGCACCACATAATCAGAAATTCCTGAACTTTGAGAATCCTGGCTTTCTGATCAGAGAACTTCTGTGATTGGTATAGTTTGCATGTTTGTGTTCCCTTAAAAATTCACGTTGAAACTTAATCCCCAATGCACCAGTATTAAGAGATGGAGTCTTTAGCAGGTGATTAAGTCATGAGGACAGAGCTTTCATGAGTGGATTGGAGACCTCATAAAATGGCTAAGGGAATTAGCTAGGCCCTTTTTGACTTTCCCTCCCTTCCCCATGTGAAGACATGGGGAAGGATACTGTGTCTTCCAAAGGATACTGTGTCCAAGATGCCATCTTGGAAACAGACACCAGGCCACCACCAGACTCTAAACCTTCTAGGACCTTGATCGTGGGTTTTCCAGCCTCCAATACTGTGAGAAATACATTTCTATTATTTATAAATTACCCAATCTGTGGCATTTTGTTATACTAGTACAAATGAGCTAAGACAATGACTATTTGTATTAGTTTGCTCTTCTGAAACACAGGTACATTTCTGATATGCACTAAAATACGTACACATGCACACACACAAAGACAAAACTAACACTTTCTTTGGATAAAGTTGAATCATCCCAAACAAACTTTATGAATGCTGTGCCTTTTGGAGATCTGAAATAAAATGATTTATTGGAGCATCAATAAATTGTATTTACCATTAAATGTACTAATATATCTAATTGCTTCCTAAATATTTAGAATTATGTTCTACAGGATTATCAAATACAAATTCTACAAACTAGAATTCATCACTTTCCTTTACCCAGTGATCTATCCTACCTTTTCAAATAGTTTTTTAAATAAAGATCAACAAAATCTACCCAAGAATTTAAGCAGAATTCAAGAGGTAGTCCTACACACTACTCTTTCACTAACCCCTTAAATCCAGCATGTATTCATCCTATTTACTATTTCTCCACTCAACTTCCTATTTTACATCCTCACTGCCAAGGCCACCTCTCCAATCTCTCTTGGTTTAACTGGCCTTCTAGCCTTCTCTTTTTCTTTAAATACAACATTCACAACATCGATCCTCCTCTAAGTACAAATCTCAATTATTTACTGATCTGCTAATTTTTTAATTACTCAAATATTTCAGAAAAATCTCAAAATCTTTAATTAAGCATAAACACCATATATAATTTCATCCTTCCTGTTCTCAGCCTCCCCACTAATAACTTACTATGTAATGACAGAAAAGTACTTAAAGCTATGCAAGTTGTTTCAAACAACTATCAAGAATTCATGCTGTCCTTTATATGGATAAAGGAGTGAAGGAGAAATAAAAACAAAACAAAACAAAAAAACAAGAAATAGTATGGCAGACAACACTTTCAAAAGTTAAACAGTAAGGGGGAAATAAAGGGTGACACTGTAGGAGTCTAAAGAAGGCTTGATTGATTGACCAGTTGGTATTAATAAATGAGACAGCTTTTAGCATGCTTAAAGTTGGCATAAATTATTTCTAAAGATTAAATTTTAAAGAAGTCACAAAGAATATAAAACAGAACATTGGACATTCAATAATTGTAAAAATATATACCCAGAAAAGGAGAGAAATCCTTGAGCTTAATTTAAGAGATAGAACAAGCTTTCACAATCTTACAATTACTTAACAGGAAACAGAAACCATTTCTTTTAAGTCTTGAAATTCTCTAATGGAGAAAGTGCCAAATGATAGTTGCTGCCTCTCCGAGGGTAAAACTACATTCCAAATATAAATATTAGGAGGGAGGGAGAGCCTGATTCCCATTGTAAAAGTCAATTCGATGTTAAAAGAGATATCAAACAGTCACTGGGGGAATTAGGTATCATTGCTGCCTAGTGGCTTGCTGAATATATCTGGGAACAATTGCCATGTTCTTTGTTTTAGCTAATAAAGTTGTAGCCTAAAGTTGTATTCCATTAAGGAATCTCTAGAGTCTTTCATTGCCTGAGGGAACTTAAAATCAGCAGTGAGGAAAATGGGATGGTGAAAGATATCATGTTCCTGCCTCTGTGTTCACAATGCATTTGTCAAATGACAGCTTATGTACTATACTGTATATTTTAAAATGACATTTTAGAGATTTTAGGCACTTGGTGTATATATCTATCAAAACAAGACAAATTGACAAGAGGCCATAAACTAAAAAGCCACAGCAACACAAATACTAAAAACAAATCAAAAAGTTCATGGCTTTTATATGCACTTGTTTCCTCATCTTGGTAAAGTCACTGTGATAGTATTTCATTCATTAGAAGATGCTATCTGTATTATATGGTATAAATATTTTAAAGATTAGTATACTTGTTTTATATGACAGTCCCCTTATGTATCCTGTCCCTAAACAAATTTATTATATCCCATAATCTGGACACTAGCACATTTAAAAGATATAATTAAATGATCTCTATTTTAAAAATATTTTAAAAATATGAGTCATGAAAATAAAGTCAAGCAGCAATATATTATTCTTATATATAGTGACATGTTACTACTATTGTATCAAAACGTATATTTATATTTAATAGATAAGAAACTGCATAAATTATGAGCATAGAACTATATCCTCATAACTCATATTTTTTCATAATGTCCTACATTTAAAATAACAGTGCTTAAGAATATCAAATATTTTGTGGACTCCATGTGAGGGTTTTTATTTTTAGTATACGTTATTTGAGCAAATATCGAGTGACAAAACCTAATACGGATTTGACAATTATTTTATGTTTACTTTTTTAACAGCATCTTTACACCTGTAAAAATGGATCATATAGAATATTTAGTCTATAAATAATGTGGATTTCTGAATTTCTTACACTAACTGCATTTTGTCACTCACTGACTTTCAAATTCTAGAAATTGGTAACCACTTATCAGAGCACTAACATTTTTCCTAAAACACCTATAAATTTTACATTGTTTAGGTTTGATAATTTCTTCCTCAAGCATAATTTTAAGTTTCTAAAAATCAGATATTCTTATAAATCCAAAGCAGAGCCCCGACTTGAGGCTAATAAATGATGGTAACAATGTGGTGTAGACAGGGGCTACAGGACTTTGAAAATGTCAGGGCCTTAATAGACCAGATTATCTCTGATACTTAAAATTCTACCTAAACAAAAGAAATGCTCTAAACCATGTCTTATTAACCCAACAGTTATGCAAGAGCAACTACCAGGTGAGAGTGATCTCATTTACATATGTCAAATTAAGTCCCCATGTTTTAAAAAGATGCCAGAAATATAAGTGAGTTTTAAATAGGTCAGGAAAATCTACTCGAGTCTAGAAAGGCCTCTCAGCTACCAGGCAAGTGATTATATCCCAGGCAGCTCTTGAAAACCAGAAACTGCCAAGCTGTGCTGAATAAATTCTCCTCAATAACCTTTCCATGACAACTTTCTCATTTCCTATAATGTGGAGACAATTAGGTGTTAAATTACGTGTTTGTGGAGCAAAGCAGCAACCTTTGAAGCAAAGGTTTTACTGAAGAATGTCTTGGGTGAATGTGTAAAAATAGCTTCTAACAAGTAAAATAGTTGTACAATGTCCAGTTCCTTAATTTAACAAATGAGAAAACTGACATCTAAATAACTTCACTAACTTGATGAGTGCGACACAGCAATTTTGAATCAGAATAGTACTGGAACTCACAATTAAATTCTCAAGCTGGTGATCTTTCTACCAACATGTTAGTTTGTACTTTTAAATAATTCCAGTTAGCCATTTGTCTTTCCAATCAACCATTCCCTTAATAAAAATTTATTGATGCATATGAGACTATGTCAAACATGAAAATATGAAGACCTGCATGGCAGTTTCCAGCTTTCAAGAGATTAATAAAACAAGCTCCCTACCCTCAAAAAGGTCAGTCTTTAGTTTTTGAGAAGTTTCTATGTGTCCGGTACTGTTGTAGGTGCTGGGAATAGAGTAGCAGACAAGATGAAAAAAAGGCTACCTTTTAATTACAGGGTTGGGAACATGCTATATTCAAAGCATATACTGAGTGTTTTAAGCTTATAGAGGTGAAAAACCTAATGCATATACTGAAAGCATCTGAGAATGGAGAAGGTCAAAGAAGAGATTCATCTTGATGGAACAAATAGTTTAGGCTAAAAAAAGCAAATGGGAGGAAAAACAAGGCATGTCTGGGGAACTATAGTGTATTCTGGGTGGTTATCATAGGGATGAGTGGAGGATTCTGGGAGATCGACCTGTAGAGTCAGAAGGTATCTCATAACATTAAATCTTGTTTAAAAAACCCTGGCAAATGCTTAAATAAAATGATGAATAAATGACAAAGTAAAACTACATCTTTTCATTCACTTCTTAAATTTCTGCTTCAATCAGAATAGAAGAGATCTTTGACTAGCCCTTTAATTCTACCCCTGGTATCACGTTATTTAAAAAACTCTCAAATTAGGCAAAATTTTCCACAAGGTAACCATATTCTCAACTAATATTTGTCATAATGTTTCTCTTTCCAGAAATTTCCTATTTTCTGTTAGATTAAACCCTGCCAAATTTTCAACATCCAGCTCAAATCCTAATTCTCCCCAAATTTGTCTGATCTCATCATTCAGAAACAAGCATTTGACAATTTTGTTACATGTTTTCTCATATTAGTTATCTTTACATGAATAACATATACTACTTCCCTAAATAGAATATAAATACCTCGAGGTTAGAGACCAATCTTACACATTGTTTTATTCTCATAGTGCCTATTAGAGTACCCTATCATCTGTAAAATAAAAATTGTAACTATTCTCTATGAATAAATCATTTGCTGCTTAAAATGAACAATTAAATATAGTAAAATTCAGCAATAATTTGACTTCTGACATTATTTCACTTGCAGTTGACTCTCAGCTATCTGGGTGTCTGAGAGTCTTGTTTCACTGAGGATATTTACCTTACAATAACACAAATATGCAGCTTTCATGATTGGATATTTACTTTGGCATTTGTTTGGTGGTATACATTATTGGTGAGGTGGAGTTGCTTTACTTAAATACTTGTGCCTCATTTTACATGTTATTTTATTATTTATTTTTTATGTATTTATTACCACCACCAAAGATAACAACCATAATAAATTGATACTGCTTACATTTTCTGGAGAATGGGAGAAATTATACTTCATCAACAAAACAGCTCCAAATACAATCAGGACAACAGCCTCACAATCAACAATAATTTTTCTACTTTTCCTTAACAATGTTTTAGCTCTTTTTTCTTAGAAAGAAAAATACTTTACCATGCCAAAGGCTACCCACTTCCCAGCAGGTAGAGGCTGCTGCCTCTCTTTTGGATGATATTGTTAGAAATTCTGTCCTTTTTGTTCTCTATCTGAAAACTTGGCTGGCCACTGCCTATGTGCTTTTTAAAGAGTATCCTTCCTCCTCTTCACTTTCCCTCTGTGATCCTTCAAGGTCAGATACAGAGAACTGTCAGAGAAGAGGAGGAAAATAAAAGATTCTTTATTCCCCTGTGTTTTTTATCTTTATCTCAGCTGAAACTATTAAGAGAGTAGAGAAAGAAAATGTAAAGATTGGTTTTGGCTCTTCTCGATGTCTTCCTCAAAACCCAAATTTTCCTCTTTACTTTTTTCCCTCTGGGAGTCTGACCATATTTCACAACAAAATCCCAAATCTTACAGTGTGTGGCTGGGAACTAGAATCAGCAGGTCTAGAATATTATTCTGGTTTACCAGCACTGCCATTTTTCATTCTGGTTGGATATTAGTTGTTTTCAGAAATACTATGAAGCTATGGGGCCAGGTTACTGATATTGGAATCTGTATGAAAGTGAATATAGAACTGGCTTCCTAAATACACATTTAAAGAAATTGATTATCTTTATAGTTTGCCACTAGCACTGTTCAAATTCAGAAATCTTGGATTTATTTTTTTAGATATTTGTACAGGCCATGGATGACTCAGATTACACAAAGTGATTGGTAACCAGGTCCAAGTTTGAATGATTCCCTGGTGATGGGTGATTGGAGTCTCATCTTTTCTTAGAGAATAACAACCTTATTGTAATGCTAATTTATTGCTGAATTAATCTGCAGAGCTGAGAAGTAAATTCCTGAAATAAAGTTTTTGACTGCTATACTGTAAATTTTTAAATGTTAAAATATTAATTGAAGTGGAGGCTAGAATTCTGTATAGATTCACTTATACTAAATTTCAATACTTAATTTCTTTTTTATTAACTTATTTTTTTTTTTAAAGATGGAGTCTTGCTATATTGCCCAGACTGGAGTGTACTGGCTATTCACAGGCTCAATCATACCCCACTGCAGCCTCAAACTCCTGGCCTCAAATAATTCTCCCTTCTATCTTAGCCTCCTGAGTAGCTGGAATTACAGGTGCACCCAGCTTTAGTACTTAATTTCTAACCCAATCTTGGTATTATAATGCATTTATTATCATGCTGTATAAATTGTAATAAAAGAAAAAATAAGAACGAAAGAGATGTTGGTTGTTTACCAGGTATCTAGAAAACCATGATACTAATAATCTTGGTAATATCTATTTGACTAGTTTAGGATAAAACTGAGAATAGGTGGTTATCATTTGTTCTTGATACAATTTACTAATAAATTGAATTAAACAGCTGATTTTATCTGTGAACAACTTAGAAAGCAAGTTACTATTCTAGCATATTGACACTGCACAGGAATGAAGAGCATACTACTGGTATTCAGCATAGCTGGTACTTGTATGTCATTTCCTTGTCAATGATTTTGATGTTACATACCTAATAGGCTTGGCTGAATCCTGGCATTTAATTGTAAATATAATTTGCCACCTCCATAGTGTTCCATCCCAAAGTGGAACATCTGACAAATGTGCAGGGAGATTTTTACTGCAAATTTGTAACACCTCAGTGGCTGTCATTGAGAAATTCATCTGTACATCCACTTTGAAAGTGTCTGTAAAAAATAATGCTGAATAGTAAAATAATTATATTGTAAAGAAAGCATGATAACATTTGGCACCTAATGAAAATTTCCTTTATATATGAAGACATTTTCTGAGATATTTTGCATATTAACACTATTTCTATGTTTCTTATTCTGGTGGAAATTCACATAGTAGAATGGTTTTCAGTGTACTTGATCAATATTGTGAGAATAAGAATCCTTCCAATATTAGAGAAAACTTATTTTAATAAAGAAAAATCAACTATGACTTTCAGATTGAGTGTTAAATCTAAAAAAAGTGAGTGTGCGACTCTGTATGTAACTGTGAACACACATAATTGACCTGTAATTAATAATAATCTAAGAGCCAGATGAATTTTGATAACTGAACATGATAATCACCTATAGCAGGGGTTGGCAAGCTCTCTATAAAAATAGTAAATAGTTTTGACTTTGCAGATTATGTGGTATTTCTTGAAACTCCTCAACTCTGCTGCTGTCTGAAAAAAGTGGTCATAGGCAGTACATAGAGAAATGGGTATGGCTGTGCTTTGATAAAACACTTTCTTATTTTGGGTCCCTTTCATTTACATGTAAATTTTGTAAAAATTTAATTGTTAAGGAGGTATAATTGTACAAATAAAAAGTAAAAGAATATATATTTTTAACTATCTGGGAGGAAAAAATGTTAAAATACTTTATAATCAAATTAATACTCCATATTTTATCTTTATAAAATTATATCCATTATGTCACACATAGCACAATCTATGACTTTTCCAGACTGTTTCCCCAAACAGTGTCATATTTTCTTTTAATAATGAACTATCTCAATTCCTAATTTGGGTATACACACAAAATATTTTAAAGTTAGGTCTTGGATTATGTTTAATATTGGGTTCAAAAGAGTAACCAAGACAAAATTTTTTAAAAGCCTAAAAGTTTAGGAAATCAAAGTACTGGTTTTCTTTTTCTTTTTTTTTTAGACAAAGACATATGTCTACAATGGATTGTTTTAAGAAATATGCTTGTGGATATATATGTCTAAGGGTGTGAAAGAAAAAATAAATATTACAAATAGATATTTTAAACATTAGAAGTTGTTATTTTGTTGTAATTTGTAAAACATTTTATTAAATTTTAATGTTTATTTCTGGCTTCTAAAACCAGTTTTTACTAAATATATAGGCTTCACATTTCCATTTGACTACTCTCTAGCTCTTCAAATGTTAAGTATGTAGCGCCTCTTTAGCTATAAAAGTGTATTAGTGCACAACTTAAGAGTAAAAATAGAATCTCTTTAAATAATTTGAAAATCAAATGATATGTTTTAGCACTAAAATGTAATCCACAATTTCATATATATTATTCTTAATTTGAATATTGAATTAAAGTCTGTATTTTGCTTTGAATATATGAGAGTCACATTTCTGTCTGACAATAATTTAGATTTTCAAAATTCAATTATTTAATATTACTTCTGCCAAAAAATCATGGATTTGAGCAAAAATCAATCCAATCTCCCAACCAATGAAAATTAGACAAAAAAAACTCCATTTTTTCAAAGAACAATTATAGATTTCATTGAACAGAGGAAAAATATATATTTATGACTCTAAAATATGCTATAAAAGTTAAAACTATGTTATGAAATGAGGTAGATGTAAAATTAAAATATAATATTGTATATGATATATGCTTATAACCTATATTTTCTCATATTATTAATCTTTATATGATATTTAAATGAACAAAAAGTATAGAAGTCTCTACTGAATTATCTAATGGTCTTATATTATTAGACAGCATTAATATTGAATTAGACTAGTCCCATAAAGTTAAGGAATATTATCTTTCTGTTGCTATGTCTGTGATTTAAAGAAATGAATTTTAGAAAAATAAATAAATTAAATAATGGAAACAAAAAACATAGCATGCTATATGCTTCAACACCAAATAATCCTGCATTCTAAATCTAATATTGAATTCAAGTCTACTTGCTCTTTCTCTAAGCCATATTGATTTTTGCACAAATAGGCAAGGCCAAAAGGAACAGCTAGAAAACTGAATGATTTAATAAGTATTTTTGCTAGGCTACATTGCTATATTGGAAACTTAATTATAAACAACATACATTAGATTCCACAATGACAATCTTTGTCAGTCCATCATTCAAACCAATTGGAAAAAGAAAGACTCTGTGGGACTTGTTCTGTTTAATTTCAAGAGTAGAAATACTATGCAATGTTAAGTTGGCTTTTTTGCACTTTTTATGATACCATTTTTCTCAGTTTTTCTTCAGCCTTGGCAGGAAATTAGGTGCTTTTTTCCCCTCTATTTTGAGGACAATAAGAAATCTAAGTTCAACAAACAAGTCTTCGTTTATTCACTATTCATGCTAAGAATTATTTTTTCATTGCATTTTGATAGAAGGCCTTTAAGAGTATCTTTCAAACATGCAGCTTCATCCACTTCTTCATCCCCCTTCCTTTCTTTCTTTCACTCAAAATAAAATGGAGAACAATTAAACTAGGTTGCTATATTTGGTGCATCCAAACTTCACAAGTTGATAGCATAATGATTTTAATAACTACTTTGCATGTAACGTGGTGACAAGTTGACACTGAGGTTTGTGTCCTGCAATTTTATTTTCTAGCATTCTATTGTTACACGACAGAAATAGTGATATGATTAGAGTGAATGTTACAATGTTTTCTTTGCTTCTGATTTAGGTCTAATATACATGTTTAGTGTACTTTTACTTCAAAATATTCAAAGTACAGCATGTGCTAAATTAGACAGGCACTATGTGGAAAGAACACAGACAATATTTGTTAGAAGACTACTAATCCTACTGCTTTCACATCATTGAAAATAAAATATATGAACATATCACTTCTTTCATGACTTGAAAATTCAGTAGAATTTCACAAAAATATAACAATGCAACTTCTACTCAATTTAAATGAAGACTTTAATATGTTTAACATTCATTTTCCTTTTTAGTCAGTAATAATCCTGTTGGCATATTAATTTTTTCTTTTACAAAAAAATCTTTATCAGTCTTATTAGAACTCAGGTTCAGTGCAGCAAGTTAGATTGTACTACAGTTTTTTAATGCTTTTGTAAAAATGTAAATAACATAATGGCCCAAGTGTACACAAATTGTACAGACGGTGTATGTCACATATTAATATACAGTCATGCATCATTTAACAACAGGGAAATGTTCTGAGAAATGCATTGTTAGGCAATTTCATTGTTGTATGAACATTATAGAGTGTACATACACAAATCTAGATGGTATAGCCTACTCTACACTCGACACCTAGGCCATATAATATAGCCTATTGCTCTTAGGTACATCATGTTACTATACTGAATCCCATAGGCAACTGTAGCACAATTGTAATAATTAGTGTATTTAAAGACATCTAAACATGGAAAGGGTACAGTAAAAATACATCATTATAATCTTATGTGACCAACACACATATGTGATCCATCATAGATCAAAATGTTTTTTATGGTGCATAATTGTATATTAAATAATACATCTACTGTCATTCCATTTACATCATGATAATTTCCCCTATTGTTTCATCTTGCTTGAAAAAAAATTATTGTTTATCATTCCTGATTGGGATGATCAATTAGTAGCACTTATTAAATCATAAGTAAATGTACTCCCAAGAGGAATATGATAAAAGAAATCTGCTGCTTAAAAAATGTTGGCAAAATGTTTTTGTCCAAATTAAACACATACATTTGTTTATATGATTAAAATTGTATACATTCTAAAATATAATAATATTAAATTTTTATATTTCTAATAACAATTCCCTAGTAAGGAGAAATAAAGACATGGGGAAAAGGGGGCTCATGAATGCATAAAAGAGCAGCAGTTACAAGTGTTTTCTTTTCTGCACTGCTCTGGAGAACTCACTGTTGTTCTATTCTAAGTTGGTCAGGGATTGCCTACTTACTTATTCAATGTCATTTGTTAATTGCCTTCTAAAGTCAGTAGTGATGGATACAAAAAATAATTATTAGTATGGCTATAAATATCCCAGGGAACAAAAGTGAATGCTTTCTAACTCCCTTTGATATGAATTTATCTTCTATGTTGTTTGATTCAGAGATGATTAAACATTTTCAAAGTCTTAGTTCAGTTTCTTGATCCTCTACAGAATTGTAGATGATATGTGCAAATGCTAAAAATCCTAATTATTTATATAATAAGCTTCTCTCTCTTATTAGAATTATAATTTCTTATAACAGACTTATTTCCCGGATGTTTTAGAGAAGACAAATTCTTTGCCTTGGGAACTCACTAACTCAGTATTTTTTTTAAGTCCCTGTTCCACAAGTGAATAAATGTCAAATTTTCACACACACACACATATAGTTATATATATATATAACTAAGTCAAAACATGAGTATTTAAAAAGTTTTTACCATTTGATTTCTATTCTATAATATTGTGGAAATGGCAAGAGTATAAGGGGAGTAAAAAGATTGGGGGTTGCCATGGATTCAGGGGAAAAGGTGAAAGGGTTGAATAGGTGAAACTTAGGAGGATTTTTAGAACAGTAAAACTATTTTGTATGACAGTGTAATGGAGGATATATGGCAGTAGATATTTGCCTAAATACCTAAATACTTATTGTACTTTACGGCACAAAGAGTGAACCTTAATGTGTGTAATTAAAAAAAATTAATTGGAAGGTGGAAGAATCACAGTATGGAGTGTAGAATGTAAAAACAAAACAAGCCAACCTAACTGTGATACTAGTGCTTTTTTGGGGGGGGGGGTACCAAATTTCTTTATTTGAAGGAATGGTACAAATGAAAGAACTTAAGTGGATGTTTTGGTACAATTTATAGAAAAGGTAAAGGAAACCCCAACATGCAGGTACTGCCTGGGTGACCACGGAAAGTCACCCCGTGGCTATCGGGAAGTTAGCCTAAGGCTTAGCTCTTATCACTGTCTCCCAGGGTATGCTTATCAAAGAGATATTCCGCCATGCCAGATTCGGGGGCTCCCATCTTGCGCAGGTTGGTTACGTGGTCACCCAATTCTTTGATGGATTTCACCTGCTCATCCAGGTAATGTGTCTCAATGAAGTCACACAAATGGGGGTCATTTTTGTCAGTGGCCAGTTTGTGCAGTTCCAGTAGTGACTGATTCACAACGCATACTCCATTGCATACAGCCCGCACTCCCAATCATCATGGTCTGGTTTCTGGATGTCCTGAAGGAAGATTCGGCCACCTCGTTGGTTCTGCAGCTTCATCAGTTTCTCAGCATGTTCTTTCTCCTCATGAGATTGGTGAAGAAAGTATTTGGCAAAATTCTTCAAAGCCATATCATCACAGTCAAAGTAATAAGACATGGACAGATAGAGGTAGGAGGCATAGTGCTCCAGGTTGATCTGGCGGTTGATGGTGGCCTCGTTGAAGGAAGTGGAGAACAGATACCCTGCAACTTTTGAACTAACTGCAGTTTTTAAGTTCAACAGGAAAAGAAAATCTATTTATGCACTGTACTCTACTTGATAAAATAGTTTCCTACTGGCTTAGAGACAAAGGTCCCATGCTAAAAATATTCCAGATATTTTACGTAGCTACTCCACCCTCCAGTAGATCTTAACTCCTACTCTTGAGTAGTGACTCTTTTTCCAAAGACAACAATATAGAATGGGGAAATGGAGAACGGAAAGTTACTGTACAATGAAGAAACCTGGCAAGCCCTACTTCAGCCTGTTGAGGTCAAAATCAACAAAGATAAGTCATGGTCATGGTATGCAGCTTTGTGCTGATGTGATGAAAATGGCATTTAGCTCTCTAGCATTCCTAACCAAAACTTATTAATATAACCCCAGTCTAATTACCAGAAGAATATCAGACAAATCCCAATTGGAGGTCATTCTACAAAATACTTGATCAGTACTCCTTAAAACTGGCAAGATTGTAAAATAGAAGGAAAATCTGAGAAACTACCATAGCCAATAAGAGCCTAGGGAGATATGACAAATAAATGTGATGTATTATTCTGCATGAGATCCTGGAATAAAAGTAGATTTAAGTAAAAACTAAGGAAATTTGAATAAAGTATGGACTTTGGTCAATAATAGTGTATCAATATTGGTTCTATATTTGTGCTCAGAAGGACCATATTAATGTCAGTAATAGCAGAAATTTATTATGGGATAAATAACTCCCTGTACTATCATTCCAATTTTTCTATAAATCTATTAATAAAACTGTTCTAAAAATAAAGGTACTTAAAAAATACATTATAAATTATGACCAGATTTGGAAGACAAATCAAAATCCTTGTTAAAAGTTGATCAATAAAAATTATACAGGAGAGTAATCAATGTTTATTCCTTTTTAAAGGATAATAAAAGAGGAAATAATTGCTCCTCAGAACATTCCTGATTTATTATGCTCTAGTGAATTAGTCAAAATAGCGCAGTCAAAACAGATCTGGAGAAAGACCAATGGCACTGGACTTCTACTAACCCGCATTCCAAAGCCTTTAATTCAATTGCAGGCTATGAACTAAACTAAACAAACTTCTGAAATTTGAGTTTTTTTATACACACAGAGGGGGAGATAATTCTTTTTCTTCATGATACTATTATGAAGATATAGTCACATAAATTTTTAAAACACTTAGCATATATTCAAAATGCCCAGTCCAATGTGGGTTTCCAGTATTCATTTTGGTTCACATCTGTTGTCTTATGCAAGACAAAAAAGTCATAGGGAATTGCTTATGAAATGTTTCAATGTTTTTTTTAATAGTTGGAAAACTGAAGAACATGAGAACCTAGAAGAGACAACTTACTGATTGGCTTGAGAATCCTAAAGAAAAGCAAGTTCGCCAATTTCCCAGTTCTTACTGACTGGATATGACATGCAGGAAAAATAGGCAATACAAAAAGCTAAAGTACTGGCTTGTGTAAACTTTTTTAAAAGTTAGCCCTTTTAATATCTTTAGAGTTAGGATTTTTCTTTGGAATTACAATATGTGATTGACCTCTGAGTTCAGCTAGATCCTAATATAACATGTATTGATCTTTTGTGCCCCAAATGCCACTGGCTGTATCAAATATAATGTATCCTATCTCACTAAGATGAAGATATGATCTTAATTTGAGAAAAGTTGAGTTGCTTCAGTTCATTTTACTGATTTCTATTTTCAAAATTCCAGTCTAACGTATGTACATATGTATATATATACATTCATATGTACATATATATGCATATCTATATATGGTACATATGTTTAATACATATGAATATGTACAAATATGTGTGTATAATCATATGCACATGTACATCTATATGCATATATCTAACTATATATTTATGTATGTCTTTTGCAACCTTCTTGTTCTTAATAAATTCATCCTTGAATTAGATTTTCATAGATTATGATGAATGGCTTCTATGTAGCTTGGCCATTCAAAAGTTAATATAGAATTTAAAGTATAAAAGTGTCTCCATCTTAAAATTTAAAAAGATGTTAATAATGATTGTACCTCCACAATAATATCATGATAACCAACAGTGTGATGATAAAAATAGTTTTAACAGATAAAAAATTTTAGTTATTCAGGGCACATTTCACTGTCCAAGTATATGGTTGGATTTCATTAGTACTTCATTACATTAATTGCCCTTAAGAGCACTTAAAATAATCACAGAGTACTTATACTTGGAATGCTTCTTTAATTTTTTAAATAAATTACTATTAATTTATGAAGATTTATGTATCAAATATTTTATAGTATATTACTGGGCAGGAAATTATATTCCTGATGAACTTAGATAAGTAATGGGTGACCTGATTTTGGAGGCACTGGGAAAGCTCCTACCTAACATCCAAGTCCAAGTGTATCCACCATGGATAGAAGTCTCACATTCTACTTTCTTAAAATTTTTGGCATTGTTGTTTTTATAATGCCTACATTCCTGGAATGGGTCATATTTAAGCAGATATTTGTTACAGTAGTGAGTTAAGAAACTGAAAATATGTTCAATCATTTCAGAGAAAAATCAGTGATAATACTTGCTCAGGAGGGCAAAATGTATAGCAAAACACAATAGGTTCACAAAAAAGGGAAAACTGAAGTACTGAGAAACTTTCTCCTACTCTATAGTTTTGTCTAGTTGCAAACTTAAAGTAGCAACATGCCTGCTACTATCTTGTGACACTGGATACTTTTGCAAGCAGTTTCAGCACAGTTTCAGTTGCTGAAAGTGAAGTTCATTTCTCACAGCCTCAGGCATTAAAAAAAAAATTCATATGGCAAAGGAGAATGAAGTAAGGAAGAATGAATTGTATGCCGATCAGACCTCCAACAAGAATAAGCACACATTTATATCATCAATATTATTATTATATTATTATTTATATTATTAGCATAACAATACATATTAATTAATACACATCCTGATAAATGTGGGATGGATATATAGGTAAACAGATATACATCTATACAAGATTTTATGTGGCAAAAATATCTTGCTGCTAAAAAAGATTGAAACCCAGTAGTCTCTAGGAATTGTTGTCTTACGGCACTTAATTAAGACTGCCGTTACCTACATTTTCCTTTATAATGCTTATGGTTTCATGCCTTACGTTTAAGTCTTTTAATGTAAAAAATCATTAATTAATTTTTGTAAGTGGTGAGAGATAGGGGTCCTATTTCTTTCTTCTGCATGTGGCTATCCAATTTTTCCAGCACCATTTATTGAATAGGGATTCTTTTCCTCAGTGTATGTTGTTGTCGGCTTTATCAAAGATCAGTTGCTTGTATGTAGATGGTTTTATATCTACATCTGGGTGCTCTGGTCTGTTCTATTGGTCTATGCTTCTATTTTTGTGCCAATACCATATTGTTTTGGTTACTATAGCCTTGTAGTATAGTTTGATGTCTGGTAATGTGAGGTCTCCAGATTTGTTCTTTTTGCTTCAGATTGCTTTGGCTATTCTGGCTCTTTTCTGGTTCCAAATGAAGCATTTTTTTCTAGATCTGTGAAGTATTACATTGGTATTTTGATGGGGTATTGGTATTTTGATGCATTGAATCTGTAAATCACTTTGGGTAGTATGGACATTTTAACAATGTTGATTCTGCCGATCCATGAGTGTGATATGTTTTTCCATTTGTTTGTTGTCATCTGTGAATTCTTATCTTAGTGTTTCATAGTTCTCTTTGTAGAGATCTTTCATCTCCTTGGTTAAGTATATTCCTAGGTATTTTATGTTCCTTGTAGCTATTGTGAATGGTATTAAGTCTTTGATTTGATTCTCAGCTTGACTGTTATTGGTGTATGGAAATGCTACTTATTTTGGTATGTGGATTTTGTAACCTGAGACATTGCTGAATTTATTTATCAATTCTAGGAGTCTCTTGGTGAAGACTTTGGGGTTTTCTAGATCCAAGATCATATCATCAACGAAAAGCAATAGTTTGACCTCTTCTTTCCTGATTTGGATACCCTTTACTTCTTTCTCTTTCCTGATTGCTTTGGCTAGGACTTCCAGCAATGTGCTGAATAGAAATAGTGACAGTGGGCACTCTTGTCTTGTTCCAGTTTTTAGGACACTTGCACTTGAATGTTTATTGCGGCAAAATTCACAATTGCAAAGATGTAGAATTAACCCAAGTGCCCATCAATTCATGAGTGGATTAAAAACATGCAGTATATGTATACCATGGAGTACTACTCAGCCATAAAAAAGAATGAATTAATGCCTTTTGCAGAAATTTGGATGGCACTAGAGACCATTACCTTAAGTGAAGTATCTCAAGAATGAAAAAACAAACACTATATGTACTCTAATAAATTGGGACTAACCGAGGAGGACACATGTGTACATAGGGAAGTAAAAGTCATTGGAAATCACAACTAATGGGCATGGTGAGCATTGTAGGGGGGGGAAGGGCATGTCTCAAATCATGGTTGGGATGCGGCAAAGTCATAACATGTAACCAAAATATTTGTACCCCCATAATTTCCTGAAATAAAAAAATAAATAAACTGAAAAAATAAAATAAAATATATATTAATATTTAAAAAGTCATTGGAAATCAAGCAGGGGGAAGGGGGAGGAGGGGAGGAGCAAAAACCTACTCAAAGGGTACAATGAACACTATTCAGGTGATGCGCACATTTATAGCCCTGACTCAAGCATCACAAAAGCTATCCATGTAACAAAAACATTTGTACCCCCTTAGTATTTTGAAATAAAAAATAAAGAAAACTACCTTCAATGCTTAAAAAATAATGTAGCTCACCTTAACAAAACTGCTTTGAGCCACACCTAAAACATGAAGCACTGTGATTTCTATGAGAACTTTTCCATTTGTCTTTCTCTGTGAACCTGTGTAGTAGTAACATTCTGATAACCAAATTGGATGTTTTCATGATAAGAGATTAACTACTAAACAATATTTAGAAAGAAAACTAGACAAAATGATATCCTAATTCTGGAAATAATATAGAACATTTAACATTTTATTCAATCTAAATGTGGTAATCACCTTAAAATTATTCTTATGGCAATACAATACTGCTAAAGAAGCAGCCTATTTATTTAGAAACTGACAAACCACTTTCTGTAATTCAAACAATGACATCTTCATGCATAAACGGGGGTGGTGGGGGCAATAGGGATGTCATCACTTAATGAGCTACAAAGGGAGCAACCAATGAGACACAAGGTCTCCCCAAGCTTAAACTTGCTATGGTGAGGGCAATGAAGAGGGGGTTCTGCCAGAGTTAAAAAGATGCTAAAATTTTAACCTTACAAGGGAAACCAGAGAAGCTGATTCATTAAAGGTTCCCATTGAGAGATAAACCAGAAAGCCATATAGAAAAAAAAAATTCAGGAGAAGGGAAAGACATAGGAGATGGAGACAAAACTGGCTTCCACATTTATGTCCATCCATTATCTAACATGAGCTTGTAGCTCCGTAGAACTACTGTCTATTTTAAAAGGGACAAAAATAAATATTAAAAAACTTACAATTTATTTCATAATGATTATTCAGTATAACATAAAGTTTCTATTGCTTTTCCAAAAATATTCCCTAGAAGTATATTAGTTTTAATTTTCATAATTATTATATTTTAAAAGATACTTCAAATTTAACACATAGAATAAAGAGATCTGCCTGTTTTATGTTAAAAACTTGGAAGCTTTTGACAATCACTAATCTCATTCGTTTTTTAAATATAGATCGCTTCAAATTTTGGGCGATGATATTTTTCTGCCACATTCTGTGGTCTACCTCCCACATCCTATCGCTCATGCGGTCTGTCTGTGTTCTAATCTCCTCTTAAAGTGTAGTATTATCTACCTTAAGAATGTATTGCCTAAAAAATAATCACTCTTGTTGTACAACTCATTTTTTGAAAAAACATTGAATAAATCACATGTACATATTTTTTTCTACAGATTTTGAAAACAAATTTAAAATCACATTCCAGGGGAAAAAAGAATCACTACTAAAACAAATATGACAAAAAAAAATAGAGTGGTGCAGACTGGGGAGCATGCCAGGTTGTCTACAAGGCAGTCAATACAAGTTAGACTTCTATGCTTATTCTAAACTTCAGAGACCAAGAATCTAGAGAGTGAGGAGAGTTTAAGGAAAATATCTTCTTATTGAAAAACCATCAAATGCTTATTATAAAAGACTTGTGCTCTGAGCTCAATTGTGGCCTCCTCACAAAAATATCCCTATATTGAAGTCCAAATGCCCAGTACCTTGGAATGTGACCATATTTGTAGATAGAGGCTTTAAAGAAGTAATTAAGATTAAATGAGGTCATTGGGGTAGGCTCTAATTCAGTGAATGGTATCCTTATAAGAAGAGGAAATTAGAACACAAACGTATACAGAGGAAAATGATGAGAAAACGTGGGAAGAAGATGGACATTTATATGCCAAGGAAAGAAGCCTCAGAGGAATCCACCTTGATGACACCTTGATCTCAAACTTCTAGCCTCCAGAACTATGAGAAAATAAATTTCTGTTGCTTAAGCCAACCAGGCTGTGGTATCTTATTATGGCAGCTCTAGAAAACTAACACAAACTCTTTCTCATTCTTGTCTCTCTGCTGTGATTATGAAAAGGGAAAAATTCTGAAAGATGTTCTCTCTTTCACAAAGATGATGCAAGGAAGTATAAGTTATGTAAACTAAAGCCCTTTGTATAATTATCAAAATCTATTCACAGATGAGCTTAGTTTAATAGGGCAAGTAGCGTCAATAACAGAAAACATGTGCACATAGCACTTTTGACTCTAAGCAGCCAAGGTATATTGTGGTACCCACAGGAATTTAGAAAATGCAAATCTCCAAAGAATAATATTTTAAAGTATTTTCATATGGCAGGATGAGTATTTAAACCATTGTGGTATTACCAAGAAATCATTAAAAATTTAAATTTAATGAAATAGTACTTTATCTTGTTTTTCTTAAAGGTTGTGATTTTGTAGAAAGATACAAATAAATTTAATATCTGTTAAACATTACTTAACAATTATTCTATCCTGGGGAAAAGTATAGCTTGGTTTCCCTTATTGTCCAAACAAGGCATCATATGATGTAGGCATTGTATCTAGGAGAAAATAAAGCATCATTTACTTGGCCCATTGCAAAGCCAAAATATAACAGAAAATGTCAATCAAATTATTAAGATAACTTTGTACACAATCATATGTGTGGGTCATTTCATGCAATGATGCCTCTGTTTCCTCAAGAGACCTAGGGTTCTGGAAGGAACAAAATGCATATTTTGATTGGCAAGACCTAACATCAATGAGCAGGGCATCTGCTAATCTCTAAGAATGAATGATTGCACATTTCCAAGATTTTCCTGAAGAGAAGGACAAGGACATAGAAAATACCTCCCCAGTCAAACTTTATGAAATTTGTCTCTGAGCTGCTACTATTATCTGAAAAGGACACAGGATACTGGAATTTCTGTAATTTCAGAAGACCAGCCCTCTCCTAGAGAGAAATTCAAGATGCAAGGAGAGCAAAATATTAATTGACAGTTCATATTGAAGTTAAAGACAGAGCTGTGATTGAAATGCAAGTCCCTAGCCTTTCATTTATTTTCTCATTACATTTGCTTCACACCTAATCCACTGTTGAAGAGAATTTTTAAAGCATAGCCAGAATTTTTAAGACTTAGCATACCTGGTTTCAGGATATCTAAAGAAGGCATATTCTCTCCAAGATAAAAAGGCTTTTCTTCATTCCACTATAGTCAGTACAAGAAGCTCTGAAGTTAAAACCCTTGCCCCAGAGTCTGCCTTGACTTGTACAAGGTTGAACCTCTGAATTTTGAGTCATCTATCACTTTTCCTTTCGTTCCATTTACGCTTATATATGATTAAACTTAAGTTTGTTCTGAAAGGTAGTAAGCACCAAAAAAAGAAAAAAAAAAAAAAAAAAAAGAAGCTGCCCCCCGCCCCCCGCCCTCAATAAAAAAAACACTAGAAACCACTCCTGTGAATCATTCTTCAGGTCCTAGGTTTCTGACCTGTAAAAGAGAGATAATAATTTTCAACACTGTCATCTTCCAAGTCTATTTTAGCTTAAATAAAAATGCAGCATGTAAACTATTATTTACTAATTCCACTAAAAATTAAGTCCTTTCAGTGGCAATTTCGACTTAGCCTTGTTAGCATCTTTACTTAGTTCTTATTTTTAATGGCATCCACATGCCTTTTGGCATGAAATTCTACTCAGATACTACCCAACATGGCCAGATGTGAAACCTGACATACTGTGCTGGGAATGCTTTACTGGCCATGTTCTTAATCAGTATTAAAAGAGACTTTATAATGAAGATGGCACAGTCTAAGCTGTACACACTGTGAACATATCCACATTTGGAAATTTCTAAAATGGACATGAGCCTGTGAAGCTCACGAGCCTGGGGAGCTGCTGTGTTTAATGGCAAAAATGATCACAAAATTTATTTGTACTGAAGATTGCCTTAGGGAGTATATTGGTTTCCTATTTGCTGCTATAACAAATTATCATAAATTTAGCCACTTAAGACATCCTAAATTTATTGTCTTACATCTCTAGAGTTCAGAAGTCCAAAGTGAGTCTCACTTAGCTAAAATCAGTGTCTGCAGGGCTGTGTTACTTTCTGAGGGTTCTAGGGGAAAATTGGCTTTCCTGCCTTTTCCAGCTTTTAGAAGCTGCCCCCATTCCTCAGCCGTGGCTCCCTTCCACCTTCTAATCCAGCAATTGCCATTCAAGTATTTCACACTTCACATCACTCTGACACTGACTCCTCCTAATTTTTTTGCAGTTAAAGACTCCTGTGATTACACTGGGCCCAGCCACCTGTATAATCCAGTATAATTTCCCTATTGTAATGTCAGCTGATTAGCACACTTAATGCCATCTGTACCCTTATTTTCCCTTTACCATATAACATAACATATTCACAGCTTCTGGGAATTAGGATGTGGGCATCACGGGGGACCATTTTCCCTCATACTTGTGGAAGAATTCTTAGCAGAAACAGCTCTACAGCAACACAAAATAAATACAATAGCTATAATACTAAATATTTTGCCTGGAAGAAAGAAAAAACAAAACATAACAAAAAAAATAGAGTGAAAGTAGAGGTGGTTTGTGGCTCAGTAATGACGGATGAGAGGTCAACCCAACTTCAAAGCCACACTAGCTGTCATGCCCACACCTGAAAAGCCTGACTATACAACCTCCATTTGCAGCCTCAGAATATGACATCCTAGTGACCTGAGAACGACCAAGGCATTTTCGGAAGAGCAGGAGAAAGGAGAATGATGTCATGTGGTAGCCAGAGAGATTACAAATAAGAAACACTGTGGTGAAATTGTGTTAGTGGATGCTGAGATGGAAATTTGCTGTTGTATACCTCCCCTGGTCATTTATTCTTAACTCTGATTCCACAACAAAATAGTCTTTATGGATTTTAAAAACATAGAATATTGAATTCCTTTCTCAAAGAAGATGACTCAGTGGGCCTGGGATGCTGAGATATACAATGCCAAGTTTGTGAAGCTCTGTCAATTTAGTCTCTGAGCTTCTTAAGTTCAAAGTCTGTATCATTTTTCTCTGTGCTTCGAACATCAATCATAGTGCCTGGCATAGTATAGGTACTCAGTAAATGTTAGTGTAATGACCACATTATTACAGACTGTGCCAATGTGGCAGCATTGGAAAATGGTTATACCTTAAAAGATAATTTCCGGTTATGCTGTTTTTCATTAACTATGCAGGAATCCTAGCAATTGGCACAATATTCTGCCAATGTTGAGATTTTTAATCATGTCAGAATTATGAAGTTGGTACAAATGGCAGGCATTCCCTGACAATCCCATCTACAACACCTGTACCACTGCCCCCTCAGTCCTCTTATCCTGCTTTATTTCCCCATAACTGCTTGACATGTGTGTGTCATTTTGTTAAGACTCATCACTACTATGTAAGTCCAATAACAGGTGGGATATTGTTAGTTTCCACACTACTTTTTGCCCAGGATCTATGTGCCTCCTGAGAGGTATGTTCTCAATGAATATTTATTGAATGATAAAATTATATAATAAGACAGAATTAATCATTATAAAAATCATCTACCACTAAATTGTGCAGGTCAAAAGCTTCTTAACTGAAGATAAAGGAAGAAAATACTCAGGAGTCATAGGAGCTTTAACATAGCTACTTTGCAGCATAATGCTAGAATCAGGCGGAAGCAAAGGGTGTATCTTTTTATTATAATGTAGATTCCTCTAAACTATAGAGGAAAAGTCATACCAGAGAAGCTAATATTATCCTTTTAGAAACATTTCAATTATAATTTTGTAAGTGAATTATTAATTTCTTACACTACAGTATGCTGTTTAGTCTATTATATTTTAATACACACTGAATTTAGCTAATATTTTAATCAACTCATCAAAATCACTCTTATGGTGTTGATCAACACTGTGGTTCATCAAACCATAAGAATGCATTGAGGAAGAAAAGAAAAAGACAAAAAGACTATGGAAAACTGTATAGGAGAATTAACCCCCCCACACACAAAAAAAACTTTATAAAATCATTCAACAACAAAAAGAGAGTAATTAAAAGAAATAGAAGGTGAGAGTATTGATTAAAAGATATTTTAGGCCGGGTGTGGTGGCTCACGACTGTAATCCTAGCACTCTGGGAGGCCGAGGCAGGTGGATCGCTCAAGGTCAGGAGTTCGAGACCAGCCTGAGCAAGAGCGAGCCCTCATCTCTACTAAAAATTAGAAAGAAATTATCTGGCCAACTAAAAATATATATAGAAAAACTTAGCTGGGCATGGTGGCGCATGCCTGTAGTCCCAGCTATTCAGGAGGCTGAGGCCGGAGGATCGCTTGAGCCCAGGAGTTTGAGGTTGCTGTGAGCTAGGCTGACGCCATGGCACTCACTCTACCCCGGGGAACAAAGCGAGACTCTGTCTCAAAAAAAAAAAAAAAAAGATATTTTAAAAACATGTCAACAGATATATGAACTTATTTAGATTTTGAATGCTACATGAGTGTTTTGGTTGTTAAATAGCACTTAGCCTCTTTTAAGATAGCAGTAAAATAATGAATATAGCACTTCTGCAGGGTTAGGATGGAGTGAAGACAGAAGTGAAGGTAATCAGGTGCTGCTGGGAGAGCAGTTCAGTTACTTTATGTCATTTAAACCACACAGAGAAGGAAAACTGCAGAAAGAGCTAAAAAAGAGTCAACCAAATGTTTAAGGTCTGAATGTCTTTCTGAGGGTCAGAAAGAGGTAGAATTGCAGTATAAACTGAGATACTGAAGGATAAGAATCTGTTACCAGAAATTAGGATAAATGACTTAAAGATTTCTGAGATGGCATGGCTTTGAATCCAGCTGGTTATTACGTAAGTGAGTGACTGAAAAAAATAGAAGAAATTTTTAATAGTTTTGGGTGTGAAAGATCTGTGAGGTGTCTTTTAGGTTAATGCAGATGACCCATGAAAGCAGTCAAAAACTGGGATGAAAATTAAGAGCCAAGCATCACAATTTTATGCCAATATGCTGGAATAATCATTTCATTGGAGAAGCTCTCTGTTGTTGCTTACATATAGATCAGCAAAAAAGAAGAGAGCTATGGACACTGCTGACCATAACAACAAATGTCAGATAGGTCTCTTGCATATTAAAATCTAATTTAAAAAAATAGGGCCAGGTACAGTGACTTATGCCTGCAATCCCAGCACTTTGGGAGGCTGAGGCAGGAGGATGACTTAAGGCCAGGAGGTCAAGACCAGCCTGGGCAAACTATCAAGACCCCATCTCTAAAATATCAAAAAAATAAAATTAGCCAGGAGTAGTGCAGCACACCTATAGTCCCAGCTACCCGGGAGGCGGAGGTGGGAAGATCGCTTTAGCACAGGAATTTGAAGTTACAATGAACTATGATTGAGCCACTACATTCTAGCTTGGGCCACAGAGTGAGACCTTGTCTCTAAATGAATGAGTGAATGAATAAATAAATAAAATCATGATTACCATATTAATATGAAATAAACATATGTGAAGGAATTGTTTCTACTCATTAAATAATGAGGGAAACAGATGTTCAAACCAATCTAAAGAGTGCTAAACAATATTAGGATAACTGGGTAATGTCCAATAGGACAAACAACTCTAATCCCTGAGGTTACCAGTTCCATTTGGAGAAATATACAGGTTATCATGCAACTTTACTAATACCTGGATTTTTAATAAATACAATATAACAAGTGAATTAATTATAATATCTTTCCCAAGATAATTCTCAGGTGGCTTTTGCTCCTTTTATGACATTGGAAGATGTTTCATCCAAATTTGCCTTATTTCAAAAATTGTGAATAATTATACTGGCAAATAGAGGCAATAATTACTCATTCTAAGGTACTAACTTTTACATAGAGGTTTACACAAAAGATAATGAGGCTTATATAAAACAGCCAACAAAACCTGGACCTCAAAAGCATTATCTAATCACTCATCAAGAGCTTTTTAATAAAACAAAAATTAAGAACAAAATTTTTAGCCTGTTCTCTATCTTTACTGTTGCCATTCTAGTCCAAGTCACTATAATGTCTTTTTATATTTGTTCTTCTTTTCATTGTATTATTTGTTTCAATGGCACATCGCTGGTTTCTTCCTCAAAGAAGCCTTCCCTAAACTTTTATAAATCTACTAGGCACTTCCTATTGAAAACTCTGTTTCCCTTTATTTTTTACAGATATTACTGTGTATTTCCTCATTCATGTGCATTTTTATTTGCTTATTGTTTAATTGTTCCCTTTTCTAAGAAAAAGTAAACTACATTACAGTATAAACATTGTCTCTATCTTATTAACCCTCTGTATATTCAGTGTCATTTAAAATGGTGCCTGGTACAGAGAAGGTGCTTAATAAATACTTGTAGAAAAAAAAGGATCCTAGTCCTATCAGTTTTGTAAACAACATTAACAACTATGATGAAATGTAATCATATTTCTAAGCAAAATTCTTTTGCAGGATCATTAGAGTTTACAACTTTTGCAGATGGTAACACATTCATGAAATGTTAGTATCTAACTGAGCACAGATTTACCCTCATATCCAAACATCTATTGGTCTACCCCATTTAGCCATTTTCATTTCTGGTAATGAGAATTAGTGTGATATTATCTTGCTTCATGGCTAGGAAATGCTTTAGCAGAACAAATCCTTCACCGTGGCATTATAGATACCAAGTATTCAAGCTTCTGTGGAGAACTAAATTGCAGGAGATAGCTTGAGGGAAGTTGTCTGAGAATATGAAAAGAAGAACAATTTTTTTTTAACAATATTCCTAACTCCGAAGAAGAAAAGTGTCTTCTAAAAGCATTTACCGAAATCAGCTCATGAATTCGTGATAATATGACGTTCATATAGGATATCACTGTGTTCTCTAAAGTAGGAATTTAGGATCCAGAAATGACAGCTTCCATTCTACAGCTTCACAGCAGGCAGCTAAGATTCATGTAGAGAACAACATGTACTCACTTGCTAAGCTTAGACTTTATTTCGAAATGACTATAGCTATACCTAACCCTATTTTATGAAAACGAGGAGTCTCTACTTTCTTAGTTGATATTGTGGTTTCATGTCACAGCTTTCTAAACTGGGTAAGTAACCTGTCTTCTTTAAAATAATCATAAACAATTCAATATTCAAAAGAAACTATGAGTTCTCAGTGAGCTGTTTATATATTTTGGTGACATTTTAAAAACTTTGCCCAAGCACATATTGAAAGTTCATAACAGTTCAAAATAATTTTAGATACTATTGAACATATTAAACATGCCCATAATTGCATATTTGCATGATTATTTAAAATAGATGAGAAAGAAATATTAGGAAGTGCATATCATATAACTATCACAAAATTATTCTTATGCAGGTACTACTGTAATCTTGTCATGAAACAAATATAGCTATTTTTATTTTGCTTTTTCAAATTTCATTTTCACATAAAATGCAAATAAACAAAATCCAGCATTAAGGAGAAAAAGAGAGCAATCAATCTTTCCTTTATAATGTATAGTCCTTTTGTTTTTGACCACAATGATATTATTGGCATCCAGAAAGCACACGCACACTTTGATTTTCTCCACACATCTTCATATTTACCCATCTCTTTGTCTTCCACCAACACGATCTCGATTAAGGCAAAAAAATATTGCTGAGACCAGATGTACTTAGACCAACTATTTTGAATGAAAGTTAAAAATAGAACTGATTTTTCTTCAAAAACTTTGTTAGTGATGGAAGAACATGTGCTGTTTTTTTTTATCTTAACATGCAAAAAATCTGTCTTAATAAACTGCAGACATGGACCTTAAGAGAGGTATTAAAGCTGTGAAAAATCAATTATGCTACAAATGGAGAAGAGAAGAGCTGTAGTCAAAGCATGTGTTCAGGAGAGAAGGGTCCTCTTTCACAATCTGTGACCAAACCAATAAAATAAACAAAAACGTAAGAGGTTCCATTTTCTCCACTTCTTCCCAGACAGATTTTTATTTTACCCGAGAATAATCCACAAAGAAATAATTTTTTTTCAAAATACAATACTATATTCTCCTGTAATGAAGTATATTGTAACATTTCATCTTCTTCCTTTATGTTGACAGGAGCAAGACGCATATGCTATATACATGGATTTTATTTGCCAACTTTGACATAAGTTATCACTTTATTATATATGTTTACCAGTGAGCTTGTGGATAGATGTTAATTCTGTATATTTTTATTATATTTAAGATTCAACAGCACAAAACCAGTTTGGTTGTCACCAACAAAACCACAGAATGAAATTTTATATATTCTCCATAGTATTTTATAAAATAGTAGGATTCGTTTCCTAACATTTACCTAATACCCAAAATACCTGAAAGAGGCAGAATTTCAACATAGTTGATAGAACAGAGGGCTTTAACTAAATGTCTCTGGAGGACAGTAGACTAAGTATTTTTTAACTTTTATCGATACCTCTCAATCCAGATTTCTGTGTGTAGATGAACTGCATGATCAATCGTGCCCTAAATTCTACCACTTTTCTCCTGAATTCATGGTAACCCTTATTACTAAACTCCAATATAGTGTTTTCTGCTTACTTTTCTCTTTTCCTATTTGATGCTAGTTTGTTGGAGCTATTCTTACTCGGTTACTTGGTTTCCCTTCCTGATTATTACTAGCAGGTTTATCGTTTTCTCTCTCTCTCTCTCATGGTCTTAGTGGTGCACCAACTGCAATATAGACCAAGATAATGATTCTCCAAGACTTTCATTTGTATTAGTGTATTGACACAGCAAAGGTGACACAGGCAGGGCTTTTAGCTGGAAAAATAAATGATGGCAAAGTAGTTAAAAAAAATACTTGAAAAACTGCTTAAAGTACATATGATATAGATCTGAGTAGTAATATTTTTCTATTTCCCTGAACAACATAGTACGTCATCAGTGACACTGTTTTTAAAATAAGCCAATGAATTATAATATACAGAAGAGTAGTCAAATCACAAGGGAATAACTCAATGCATTTTCACCAACTAAACACACTTATATTTTTATTTTTAAAGTAACTAACTATCAGAGTAATGCAAATGAAAACTGCAGTGAGATAACATTTCACATTCATTAGCATGGCTATAACAAAAAAAGATATCTAATAACAAGTGTTAGCAAAAATATGGAGAAATTTGAAGACAGGAAAGTACTATAAAATATTTGAGCAAAAGCATAATCCGACTAAGAATATGATAGTTGAGGGCTTATATATCAAATCTAGATACAGGATATTCTTCTTTCTGTAAATCATGCTGATGATTTGATTCTTGAATTTATATGTATGCAGTTAAAATAGGGTGATTAAAATGATACAGACTAAATGATACATTTATTAAATAATGTTAAAAACCCTGCTTTGTTATCATCATTTGGGAATCATTTAATTTGTATAAAATGTCATTAAAATTAAAGTAATTTAATACTATTAAATTACTAAATTTGTGCATAAATATAAATGTAATTTTTTTGATGAATTAACAAAGACCCAAGAATTATAGTATTTTAGTTATATAAGACACGTTTTAACTTCCCTAACTGAAAACTTACCCCTTAATATTCCTTCCTATTTTCTATTACAATGGCTGTCAAAATGTGGTCCCTAGACCAGCAGCAAAACATGACTGGAAAATGTCTTAGAAACAATATGGTCTTTCAGATTCCACTTCAGACCGACTCTAATAGAAATCAAGGAGGTTGCCCTAGTAATCTGCACTTTTACAAGTTTTCCAGATGATTCCAATGCACCCGTATGTTTAAGAACCACTATTGCTTGACATTAATCTTTCCTTTATATGTGCCCCAAATTCTCAACTACATATCTTTAAAAGATGAATTTTCGATGTTTCATAAAGTCTAATAGGAGTTTTACATTAGCTGTCATTAAAACATATTGTAGTACAGTCATCCTTTGATATCATGGAAGATGGGTTCCAAGATCCCTGAAGATACCAAAATCCACATATACTCAAGCTCATTATACAAAATGCCATAATAATAGTTGCCTATGACCTACTTATGCAAATTTTTCTGTATACTTTAAATCAGCTCTAGATTACTTATAATATATAATAGAATATAAATATTTCATAAATAGTTGTTAGACATTATATTGTTATCTATTATTTTATTGTTGCATTGTTATTTTTTATTTTTGCAAACTCAAACTCCTGACCTCGAGTGATCCTTCCGCCTTGGCCTCCCAGAGTGCTAGGATTACAGGTGTGAGTGACCACGCCTGGCCTATTTTTTATTTTTTAATTTATTTTTAGAATATTTTTGATCCTCAGATAATTTATTCTGCTGATGTGGAATCTATGGATATGGAGGACCAACTGTAACATTAATGATATTGTGCTAGTTATATATTTTGTTACCAGTTATAGGGCAATGATAACTAGAAATAATTTTTTAAAAGTTTTGTTTTTGATATATAGCAGCTTATTGTTCCATAATATGGAATAAGGAGTTTAAAAAGATGCTTTAGTAGTGAACAGATTTGGAACCACTGACAAGTGCTTTATTTATTTGCCACAATCTTGTATTACCTTACAATTATCATTCATTTTTTTCCCCTTTGATTTTCTTTAAGATTTGAACTTTTAAACAAGGTGGACCCCCTAGAGTTCCTTACATTTTACTCAAGGTGTTTTTGACTCCTAACACTTAAATTATCATTTTACTTTTAAATTTCAAAAGCAAAAGTGAAAAATATTTTAAAGACTTATCTTTAAGTAGCATGATCATTTTTATAAAATGAATGGTGATTTTTTGTTTGAGTTTTGCGGCAAATATACATAAGTAACATTTTCCATCTTAACCATCGGTAGGTGTTCAGTAGTATTCAGTACATTTATATTGTTGTGTGTTCTCTAGAACTTTTTCATCTTGCAAAACTAAAACTCTATACCCATTAAACAACTCGCCATTTTCCTCTCCCTTCAACCCCTGCTAATTACCATTCTACTTTCTGTTTTTAGAAGTTCGACTACTTGAGATGTCTCATTTAAGTGGAATCATATAGTACTTGTTTTTTGTTACTGGCTTACACCACTTATCACAATGTCCGTAAGGTTGATTTATGTTGTAGTATGTGTTAGAATTTCCTTCCTTTTAAGGATAAATAGTAATTCATTCTGTGCATATACTCCATTTTGTTTATCCATTCATCCATCCATGGAAATTTGGGTTGTGTGTTAGTCAGTTAGGGATGCTGTAACAAAATACTACCAACTGGATAGATTAAACAACAGAAATTTATTCCTCAGTTTTGGAGGCTGAAAGTCTAACATCAAGGAGCTGTCAGGGTTTCTTTCTCCTTAGATGTCTCTCTTTGCCTTACAGAGAGCTGCCTTCTCGCTGTGTCCTCAAATGGCTTTTTCTCTGTGGGAGGATGCTTCTAGCGCCTCTTCCTCTTTCTATAAGGATATCAGTCTTATTGGATTAGGGCCCCATCCTTATGATCTCATTTAACTTTAATTACCATCTTAAAGGCCCTATCTCTGAATACAGTCCCAGTGGGGGGTTAGGATTCCAACCTCTAAATTTTGGGGGGATGCAATATAGTTCATAGCAGGTTACTGCCACCTTTTGGCCATTATGAATAATGCTGCGAGTAATAAAGGTATACAAATATCTCTGAGATACTGCTTTCAATTCTTTTGAATATATACCCAGGAGTGAAATTGCTGGGTCATCTTTCTAACTTTTTGAGGCACCACTATACTGTTTTTCACAGAGGTAGCACCATTTTACATTTGTACCAACAATCCATAAGGGCTCCAATTTCTCCACATCTTCACTAACATTTGTTTTTTTTTCTTTTTTCCTTTTCTTTCTTTCTTTTCTTTTCTTTTCTTTTCTTTTCTTTTCTTTTCTTTTCTTTTCTTTCTTTTCTTTCTTTTTTTTTTTGATAGTATCCAACCTAATGGATGTGAGGTGATATTTCATTGCAGTTTTGAATTGCATTTCCCTAAATAAGTGAATGTTTTTAAAAATGTTTTATTTAGTATTAAGTGAAAAATAATGACTTTATATCACCGTGTTTAGAGCATGTTCTGAATTAGAATTGTATATGCAGTTCACTATGGATAGATTCTTCTGGTCGGTGCAAGTGGTGAATTCAATATCAACTATACACTAAGCCTGACACATAGCTAGAAGAATACCTTCAGCAAACTTCAGTTTATAACCTCCATTGCATTCACGCCATTAATATTTGTTTCTTTTAGTTTGATTAACAAAAAGCTTTGCTAGTCCCTGGACTTTCCCCCCCTACTCTGGATTATCATGGAAGCATAACTGTTAAGTTACTACAAAACTGACCCTCTATTCTCCTTCTCATCTTGTGTAGACATTGAATTCCCTAGAATTTCAGAAATTTTGAGTTTCAACTAAGGAGAATAAGTATGTTAATATAGCAGATTGTGTCTCACTTATAGATTATAATTATAAATTCATGATTAAAGATAAATTTCTAAATTAGTAACTAAATGACTATAAAACATGGATTGTATAATCTGTCTTAAAAATGTCATCGCTTAGTGAAATGTTTACATGGAAATTTTAACTGCAATATAATTTAAAATATGTATATTTAATTACTGTATTTTAATGCTATTTAATCATGTTATAAAGTTTTTAATATATATTTCAATCATCTTTCTCTAAAGTGAGCTATGTCATTATAGTAATATCTATTTGAGAAAAAATAGCTGTATTTAATTTCCTTTTCTTCTTATGTTAGAGTTTCTATTGCTTGTAAATAAGAACCCTGACTGGGCAGATAGAATGTTCAATATTATAGAACTTTAATCTATTTCCTTTAAAGCTCCACTCAATTCCTACTCTCTAAAAGACGAGCCTCTTTCTTCCCCTGCATAGAAATCTTTTAAATATTGTTTTCTCTTATTGCTTAACATTTGCAGACTCCCCAATTAGTCCTCACAGAACATGTTTTCTAAGACTTTTACTATCGCATCACAATTTGAAATGCCAATGATTTGTTGGCATTCTTATAATGAAATATCATGAAAATCTCAATTTTTTTTCTGCCCATAGATATCCTGTTCATTCTTTATGGCTAACTTCAAATATTTATTCCTTACAAGGTTTTTCTTTCTTTCTTTCTTTTTTTTTTTTTTTGCACCTCAGATCAAATTAACTTTTCCTTCATTTGCTTTTATGCTCCTTTTAATTCACATTTCATTTAGATGTATTATATGAATAGTTTCTTCACAGATTTACCTCTTCTAGCAGATGACAAAATTTGGGAAGAATTGTATCTCACTTTTCCGCTTGTCACCTAGTGTTAATATTTTACAAAGGGATACTCTTTTGCAGACATTTGATAAACACAATGTTTCATATGTAGTCTGAGAACTATTATTCACTGTGGTGTTTAATTAACTTAAGATCCTATGCTATAAAGCAATTTATTGGTCAAATAAATGGGATCTTTCACTTGAGTGGACACATTGTCTTTGCTATAGCTATATGTATCTTTTGGCATTTCTTACTTTGAGGGAGCACTCAGAGACACTGGGCTAAGGGATCCATCTTCCAGTTATTCTTAAGTCTTTCTCCTCTGTAATTATGTAATTTCCTATTGAGGAATAATTGTGCTCCAGATAATATTCTTGTAGTTTTAAAGGTATGGCTCTTCCAATAAACTGTTGTCCTCCAGATGGAGTATCAATGTTTTAGGTGGTCTAGACAGGACTGTCAAAACAGTTCATACAAAGAAGCTTTGGCATCCAACACAAAAGACTAGTCCTGTCTTTAAGTAGCTATGTCTTAAAATATTCATGTCCAGTTAAATAACAAATACATAAACAGATAAAGAAATAAGTGACTGAATAAATTATTTCTCTAGGAGATATTAGTCTTTAGATGTGTTAAGAGTAGATGGCATCTTGTGAAATAGAATATCAACCAGTTTTTAAAAAAGTCAAAACCAATTCTGTCATTTATTTTTCTTTGTAACATGCATTACCTTGTAAGATGTATTCATTTAGATCCAGGAGTTTGTTTTGCATATCACTGTATTATTAGCACTGAGAACAATGCTTAGTAACTAGTAGGTGCTCAATAAAAATGTGCTGAATTAATATAATCATGGGCAAAAATGTCATTTAGGCATTGCTATCCAAAGCAGAGAGACCAGCACCAAGAAAGGCCATGGGTTGGCATATAGTAAGAAGATAGAGAGAATGCGGAAAATGTGAAAAAAAAGGAAAAGAGACATTGTGGAATGTGACAGAAATATCTTCCTTCATCCTCCTTTCAGCAACTAAGCTGTATATCAGCAGTTTGAGGGAAGTTATAAACTATAGAATATGCTTCCACTGGGTTGGAAAGATTGAGGATACAGCCTCCTTGAGAAGGTTATATCAAAAGCTTAGTCTCATAATTTAAGTCTCAAAATCTCATCAAGGACCTGAAATAACTAGCAGCCAGGCATACTGTCAGATCCATACAACATCCCAAAAGTCCTTCTAAGTTCTAGTTAATAGACACAACCTTAACACCCTTGAACAATCTGAGACATTTCTATCATATTCTTTCTGTATGCAACATATACTTTCATTGTGGCATTTACAAATATTGCCCCAAATTTATTTGGACATTTGTGGTGATATTGGCAGAGTTGAGAACTTGTTTTTGTGGGGTTTTTTTAGTTATGTTTTATTATTTCCTACTGGCCTTCCAAGTCTGTGGCATAGTAACTAAACATAAAGGACTCAATTAATAATTGCTAGATTGATTTTCCCATTATATTTATAAATATGTATTGGAATAGACTATTAATACTATATTGTATTCCCAGTATTGCACTAAAAACTCACAACGCTATTTTAATCACTTTTTGTACATCAGACTACACATGTGCCTAAAAATAGTGCTTAGAGCTTTAAGCTTCTAGTTCGAGCAAACCTGCTGAACACAATTTGATTTACAAATTTATCCTGAAATTCAAAGAAAGAGATAACAAAACTGGGGAAAAACCAATTTTTCTTTTCATAAAGCCTTACAACATTTTTAAAAATGCAAACTTGACAGACCAAAAATATCCCAACTGTGGTTGCTTGTATGCATAATGGCTTTATGCCACTTTTATGTTTGTCAAAATTTCTACAGAAATCACAAAACAACTTTATGTCCTGACTTTCAAACATACCTCAAGTAAAATATGCTGAGGTAGTAAACCTAATTTAAGTTCTGTGAAAAGTATTTCCAATCAGAACTCAAAAAGAGAAATATTATTTGACTCTCTGAAGCCTACTAACTCATATGATATTAACACACACACATATACACACACTCACAAATTTGGTTTTAGTTATATGACAAAGAGAAAAGTAAATTAAATGCAAGTTAAATTGTAGCCAACACTTGTGAAACATGTCATGTTCCAGGCAGTGGGTTCAACCCTTTACAGATGAGACCACCGTTTCTTCTAAGCCTGTAGCCAAATACAGTCAACACTTGACAGAGTTCCTCTGTTTGTTGAAGAAGGAAAAGAGGGCAGGGCTTTGTGATACCTTTGTATGGTGAACTATTAAATAAATGTTACCATATGTTTGACTAGTATATAACATAGCACCTAAAAAGTCACACATTATGGCCATTTATGCTCTGCTTTAAACATACATTATGCTTTTCTAAAGCTCTTGCCAATACAGTAGAGACAGAGTTCAGAAATTAAATTATTTTTAAGTGAATTTATCTGAGATTTAACTTGATTCTATTATCCCAATAGAAAGTTCTAGATAATTTAATGAAAAATAATTGTATATATGTATATATGCATGTGTATTTATATATGATGTATATGCCTTATTTTGGTAGTATGTAAAGTTATCACTCGTATTGATTTTTTAAATTTCAATTTTGCATAAGACATAAAGTAGCATTCGTAAAGTATTAGTAAAAAAAAAAAATCATTTAACACCCCTAATGCACCCAGGTAATTTGTATCTTTTATTGGCCCTAAACATGGAAAGAGTCACTATTTAGTATTGCCATTCTATTTCCTTTTAAAAACATTTTTTAAAATTTTGGAATAATTTTTGATTCACAGAAAAGATGAAAAAGTGGTATACAGAGTACCTGGGTACCCGTCACAAGTTTTCCCTAATGTTAACAGCTTTCATAATCATGATGCAATTGAGAAAAGTAAAGAATTAATATTAGTATATTATGATTAATTCAACTACAGACTTTCTCTGAATTCTATCAGTTTTTCCACTCATGTCCTTTCTTTGTGTAAGGATTCAATCCAGGATACATTTCATTTAGCATGCTTTGCTTTTTAATAATGTATTATTTCATAAGTTAGGTATCCATATTTTTTATTTTCAATAACAAATATTTTTCTTACTAAGTAGTTCCTAATGGTTGTTATGAAAACAATACCTTCATATATATTATTACATATTATGCTATATATTATATATAGAAATTATATATAATATAATATATAGTATATATAAGCAATATATAGCTTAAATATTGTATATAATATTATATGCTGCAAGAACAATAGGACTTCCATATACATATATAATATTGTAATGTATAATAATACATATATATGTGTCTTGGTATATATTCCCTGTTAAATAAGTTTGAGAAAATTGCATACTATGGTATCTACTTACAGAAATGTAATGTAAATATGCATAAAGATAAATGATGAAAACTGGAACAGTATATAAGGATTTTTAACTTTGTGAAATTTATAATTCCTAATTTTGCTTAAATTATATTATTTGAATTATAAATCAAAATATCCATTGATCTGTGGTTCATAAACACAATGGGGAGGCAATATTATATTTTAATAATATATTGTAGTATACCATTGTTCATGTCATAATATAGAGGCATATTAATGAGTGCAAAATCCACTGTTTAAAAGTTCAAAATCAGTTTAAGTGAATGAGAGCAGGATTTGATAATGTCTTCTATAAAATATTAAGACTTGATAAATTAAAATAATTACTTGTAACTTTTTAACTTTATGGTTGAGCATATGGATACAAGGGAAGGCAGTCTATTTAAAATCCCAACATTCTAACATGCAAATCTATAAATGTAATTCACCATATAAATAAAAGCAAAAACAAAGAACATATGATTATCTCAATAGATGCAGATAAGCATTTGACAAAATTCAGCACCATTTTATGGTAAGAAAGCTTAACAAAATAGGCATAGATGGGACATACCTAAAAATTATAAAGGCATATATGACAAACCCACAGCCAACATCATACTGAATGGGGAAAAATTGAAAGCATTCCTACTTAGAACTGGAACCAGACAAGGTTGCCCACTATCACCACTTCTCTTAAACATAGTGCTAGAAGTCCTTGCCAGAGCAATCAGACAATAGAAGGAAATCAAGGGTATCCAAATGGGGAAAGAAGAGGTCAAACTATCACTCTTTGCTGATGATATGATATTATATCTAGAAAACCTCAAAGATTCAACCAGGATAATATTGTATTTGATAAATGAATTCAGCAGTGTCTCAGGCTACAAAATCAATGCGCACAAATCAGTAGCTTTCATATACGCTAATAACAGCTTGAACTGAGAATCAAATCAAAGATGTAATACCTTTCATAATAGCATAAAAGAAAATAAAATACCTAGGAATGTACTTAATTAAGGAAGTCAGAGAGCTATATAGGGAGAACTACAAAACACTAAGAATTGCAGGGGATGTAAACAGATGGAAAACCATACCATGCTCAAGGATCTGCAGAATCAATATTGTTAAAATGTCTCTAATACCCAAAGTGATCTACAGATTCAATGCAGTCCCTATTAAAATACCAACATCATTTTTTGCAGATCTAGAAAAAATAATTCTATGCTTCGTATGGAGACAGAGAAGACCCTGTACAGCAAAAGCAGTCTTAAGCAAAAATATCAAATTGGGAGGCATCAATCTACCAGACTTCAAGCTATACTACAAGGCTATAGTAACCAAAACAGCATCGTACTTGCACAACAACAGAGATATAGACCTTTGGAACAGGAGTGAAAACCCAGATATTAAACCATCCTCATATTGTCATCTGATATTTGACAAAGCAGACAGAAACATATACTGGGGAAAAGAATCCCTATTCAATAAATGGTGCTGGGAAAATTGGATAGCCACATGTAGAAGTAGACTGAAACAGGATACGCACCTCTCACCTCTCACAAAAATCAATTCACGATGGACAGCAGACTTAAACCTAAGCAATGATACCATAAGAATTCTAGCAGAAAACGTTGGAAAAACTCTTATAGACATCATCCTAGGTAAAGAATTTGTGAAGAAGATCCCAAAGGCAATTGCAGCAACAACAAAAATAAATAAATGGGACCTGATCAAATTGAGCAACTGTGGGAACATTACGTCTTAGTCTCCTTGCCTGTTAAATTGAGTTAATAATAATTTCTTCTGTAAAGGATTGTTGAAAGGATTAAACTAGTAAATTTGTGTGAAACACTTAAAATAGTGACTTGTAAATAATAAGTGCTACTAGTAATCATTTATATATATTAATTTTATATATAAGTGCTATCAGTAATGGGTGTATCATCAGAATATTTTCCTATTACCTCATTTCCTATCTCAAATCATATGCCACTTTTCATTCTTTATGTCACAAAATTAATGGAAAAAAAGATTGACATATTTAACTGAAGCTTAATGTTTATCTCCATCAAATTCTTTAAGAATTCCAAGATCTATGTAGCAATATGCAAAAGAAATATCAAAATTCCCTATAGTAGTGTCTAAAAGGACTCCTGACAATGTCTTCTTTTAAAATTCTCAATTATGATAACTTTTCCTGTACAATGCTAAACAATGATACATGTCAGGCTTTGCAATATTTGAAATATTATAGAAAGAACCCATCAATAAAATAAAAGAAAGCTACACAGTAGGAGAAATCTTCAAAAGGTTTCCCAAGTTTTTCTAATTCTTTTCAAGAAAATCAGGGAAACTCCAAACAGAGACTTGCATGTGTATTTACTTATGCTCAAGAGAGATCAGAAAATTCATTCTGCTGACATTAGATTTTTTTGTATGTTTTGTTTTGTTTTGTTTTTTTTCCAACCCCTATACATAATCACTTTGAGGCTCATGGCAAGGATGAAAGAATAAGGATGGCATCTTCTGGAGAATATTTTCTGATACATATTAAAGATAATAATTTCATAATAGGCTAATCTTTTTTTAAGTTTAATGTTCCACTCCTCAACTGTGATGACAAACATCTTATCTGATAACAATTCTCAGCCAGGCACAGTAGTGCAGGCCTGCCATCCCAGCTGTAGAGGAGACTGAGGCAGGAGGATTACTTGAGCCCAGGAGTTGAAGGCTGCAGCGAGCTATGATTACACTACTGCACTCCAGCCTGGGAAACAGAGCCAGATCTTGTCTCAAAACAAAACAAAGCAAAAATCAAAAAAAGAAACAAAAAAAAAATCCATTAATAACTTTCAAATCATTTGATTGCATAGTGTTATCATTTTGTGTAGATACATATGTCATTTGAAAAACTGAGAGAGATATAATAATAAACCTAAAATGTAAAGATTATCTGGTCTTTAAATAAAAGGCCACGGTAAAAAATTACCAGTAAAATGAAATGTCAATTTAAGAGAAACAGATCTCTTAAGGAACCAGAAAGGCCAACACTAAGGTAGTTGCAATTATTCACACTGGGGTTGATGAAGGACATAGAATCTGGATGTATTTAAGAGGTAAAACTTAGTAACTAGAATTTGTAGAGTATAAGAAAAGGAAAATAAAGAATTTATGCAAAAATTTGGATCTGGTTTTACCTTTGATCCAGGAAACAAAACCTGAAGTTGACATTGACATGAATTTCAATTATCCTCTGAAGATCATTTTCTTGATTCTCCACCTAACTATAAGTGTAGGAGGTTGTGTTTATAATATTAAGGATGTGGCCATGTGTTCAGAAGGTGGTGTACTATAGCTTTGGAAATTGAAAAAGTTTATAATGTAAGAGGAATTAAGATGAGAGCTCTGAACAAGGGAACAAGAACTTAGTAGAGACCCTAAGGGTTGTGAAATACTTATACTAGACTTTGAGGAAGAGTGGAGAAGGTGCTGATTAAGCGTACATAAAAGGGACTGTTTAGAAAGACAGAGGATCAAGCTAAGTTCTAAAATAATAAATTGTATGGCACTAAACTGTTCAATATCCTAGTTTTCTCTAGAGTGTTCAACATATCAGTTGTAAAAGCAGAGAAAAAATTCAGAGTATTTTGTTTAGCACAAATATCAAGCAAAAAAATATTTATAGAGAAAGACACACACATATATACATGCACAAACATACACACACACATATATATTTAAATGTACATGTATATATAATAAAATCATTTATTTTCTGGGGTACTACTTAAAATTATATATAAAATAATCCATGGAGATTTTAGTCTTGCTATACACTTTATGTATTCTTTGATAGATATTAGACATAAAAATCATATGAATTTCCCAAAAATAATTTAATAAAAGTAACATTGCTCCAAAAATTTAGGAAATTGATACATAAAATAAAAATAAAATATTAAGAAATAAGAACATATGCTGAAGTATTCTACAAGTATATAAATCTGATACAAGTGAAAGCTCAAAATATTGTAGTTAGAGAAACATACTCATTATATAAAATTTAAGCAAATTTAATAATGTCTTTCATTAAATTATGCATATACGGCTTCAACCAAGAAGAAAAAATTATAACATGAAAACTCGTTGAATTAGAGGGCAAGAGTAAGAAATGAATACTCATAAATACTGAGAAAAATAAACAACACACTCTATAAAGAAAAGCTCATTGCTACTATAGGCCCAAGGTATTTTCTGGGCCTATATATGCTTATATTTACACTGTTTTTGTAGGGGTTAAATACAGTGAAATCAATATTTTTTTAAACACTACGTAAATTATTTGTATGGTATGAAGAAAGTGTAAATATTTTCAGACTTATAAATAACATGATGTTTCAAATATATTCTCTTTTTCTAGGGGTAGAATCAGAAAAAATTCTGGTTGTTAACACCATTTTAGGTTATTCTAGAACAAAGCAACTAATCAGGAATATATTTGAGAAGAATAAAGTCAGAGGCAGTACAAATCTTTTGCAAATACATTAAGAATTAGTTATTTTACATTAATATGTGCTTTTATTAATAAAATATTCATAGCTAAAAATCAGTGTATTATGATTCACTTTATTTATCAATAAATAAAGTGCTCTCTATCAATAAATCCACTTACCTCTGCACTATATCTCTCAGTATAATTTAGGAACACAATGAGAGTAATGAACCCATTTTTATTACCTTATAAAACTCACAATTAAAAAAAAAATCCCAATATAGGAAGCATAAGCGTTCATCCCACAGACTTAGAAATATGTGGAGAACACAACACACACAAAAAATGTGCTAAGAAATATAAAATATGAACATAATTGCCTTAAGGGCAGCGTTAAGTGCCTTGTTGGGGTTGGGTGGGTTTCATGTGAGTTATTGAGAGGAATAGACAGAGACAAGCTTCCTGTTCATAGGAAGGAATCACATTACAGAACGTTGGCCAAAATTGACTCTAAGTCTGAAGGAGAAGCCTTGATATTTTCTAGTATGTCAACAGTATTTTCCAGTATAAGATTACTGTCAAACATGCTCATACATCATATATCATAGTTAATATTTTCCAGGAAGTGATGGACTATTTTGTGTGTTTAAAGGCAACCTCAAAGACTAAGTTTGATACATCTTCCAAAATTATCCTAATGTAAATTTAAGGTCCTTTTTAACACTGAAATCATTCTGCTCGATTGCTGCTATTGGCATTTCCAAGAATATGATACTACCCCAAGGGAAATAAGACTTAAAAATATTTAAAAGTTAATATAGAGGAATAAACATTCCAAGGCGAGAAGCACATATTGTAGTAGGGGAGACAAACATTTAAATAAATACGTATAATATTGCATGCCAAGTACAATAATAAATATATAATTCAAAGTGAAATCAAAGCACAAAAATATTCACTTTAATGTGTTTGAATCTAAGATATTTTCCTTCATGTATAGAATAAACAAAATATTTATTTCTGCATTTCATTCAAGCAACACTAAAAAAAAGACAAAAAAATAACTGAAATAAGGATTGCCTTGAACCTATAAATAAATGACCATGAATAACACATACGTGAACAGGAACAATGAGCATGAGGTAGTCACTAGATACATAAAGGAGAAAAAAAAATGATGAAAGGACTCTATGAGCTCAGAAATTATATTTATTTTCTAACCATAAACTTTTTAAAGATTAGTTTTTATTGATCCCACATGTTTACACAGATTGGTATTGGTCTATAAGTGAATACAATTTACTGCTGAGCATAAGTGTTCTAAGTTGTAACATTACAACTGAACTGTTCAACATTCATCAAAGTTGTTTTTTTTCCAGTGTTTAGGATAGAAGGAGCCCCTAACTTTGCTGAGGTAAGCCATGGACACATTCTGAGGACAGAACATAAGATAATAAGTCCTGGGGATATTATTAAATTGAGCAAGTTTATGTCCTAAATGAATTTTCCAGATAAAATAAAGGATGCTAAATTAAATTTAATTTTCAGATTATAAATGTAGATATACAGACAGAAATAGAAAAATAGATTTGTAGATTGATATAGATATAAAGTATATGCCCATACAATATTTGAGAAATACTAAAAAAGCATCGTTTATCTACAATTCAAATTTAACTGGATATCTTATACTTTATTTGTTTTGCTTTATTTTCATTATTTTGATACCTTGTATTTTAAATTAGTAATCTGGCAACTCTAGTCTCAGCAATTTTATTCTTCCTTCATATGTTAGGATAAAACCTATTTGCTTCATAAAGGTTTCTGTGATAACATCACCTCTAAGCATCGTTCAGTTTTTTGAATGTATGTCTAATAAGGTTGGAGATTACTAAATTGGATTTAGCAGAGTGTTCAAAGAGAAGTTGTTATCATTGCTGAGTTATCACATGAACAAACCATAACATGTTTTTACTCCTACAGAACACCTATTTGCCATATGTTAGATTCCAACCAGAGAATACACAGCAGCAGCAGAGTATCACATGCATTGCAAAACAGGCAATCATAGGCCCAGGTCATATTATTTAGCTACTTTAACCACATTTTTTAAAAATGCATTTTTGTAAGTTTATGAGTGGCTTGGTTTTGCATATAGCTTAGAGAGTGGTATAATATGTGTATTCATGATATGTTGTGTAGCATTGCTTTCCAGATTACATGTATGGCTATGTCAAAGTCCCCCTGTCATTCCAGGAGGCCATGGAATTAGGAACCCTCCAGTCTATTGCCTTGAGAAGCAAATTCTCCCCATCTTATTCCCCAAGTTTATAATTATTAATATTATCAAATTTCTAAAATATTTTTCTTAGAAATAGGAAATTTGATATCAAATGAGTGTGAAACTATAAAGGGAATTACAAGAACCTCAACCAAATCATCAGGTTAGCATCAGTTAATTTTCTGTGCCAGGAATTCAGAATCATGGAGTCATCATTTCTACCTAATCAGCGTAACACAGAATGTTTCTGTAATGGTCTTCTCCATCCATCTTTTTACCACAGGAAAAATCATCATGTAATATGTAAAAGGGCTTCTTTCTCCCAACACCCTCACGAGTATTTATCTTTTTTGTTGTTGTTGATACTGGCCATTCTAACAGGTGTGAGGTGATACCTCATTGTGGTTTTGATCTGCATTTCCCTAGTGATTAGCAATATGGTACCTCTTTTCACAAGCCTGTTGACCTGTATTGTATGTCTGCTTTGGAGAAATGTCTATTCTGTTCTTTTGCCTGTTTTTAAATTTTATTTTTTACTGTTGAGTTGAGGAGTCCCTTACACATTTTAAATATTAAACCTTTATTAGATACGGTTGCAAATATTTTCTCTAATTCTGTGCATTGCCTTTTCATGTTGTTTCCTTTGAGTGCAGAATTGTGCTAGTTTATGTAGTCCCACTTTTTTATTTTTGTTTTTGTTGTCTATTTTCTTGGTGTCATATCCAAGAAATCATTGCCAAGGCTAATGTGGGTCTGACCACTCAGCTATGCCATGCTGAGTTGTGAAGATCATTTTCATTTTCATTACCATGTATCCACGCTGGCTTACACAATCATTCAAAGACAATAATAAAACTATCAGTCTTCAAGAAATTTGAAATACAAAATTTAAAAAGCCAACACAAATAAGTATAACAACATAAAAACTGAATACATTCAGGAAAGAACAGCACATTATATAGAGATGACCTAATTTCAGTAATCCCCAAACTTGAACTTTCTGAGAAACCATCATGGATTAGAAATAATTTAAGAATGAAATAAGTATATAAGTATTCATTGTCTTTGTCAAAATCTTAATAAAAAGTTCTGACTACAATGAGAATTATAAATTTTATAGTTTTATGGGATCTTAAATCTTTTGCAAGAGTTACTTAGTATTATGCTAATCAATGAGTAAGAATCTCAAGTGAAAGCTACATACAACAATGCTATTTAGCTTCAATGGGATCTCTGAAGCCAATGAAGTACAAGAAATGTCATTAAACCATAAATTAGAGAATTTACTTCTTCCCTCCAAAAAGTGGCCGATCTATTCCAAAAGTTAATAATAAATCATTAAAATTGTGAGCTATGCTTATTTATCATCCTGTTAAAATATAACAGAGATACAAATATTGTAAATGCATTAATAGATACTAATAACAAGAACAAAATTCCTAGTATCATACATTGTGTGATGTGGAATTACTTTGTTCTTAAAATAAATGAGAAATTATAATAATAAATTTAAATCTATTTAAAAATATATACCCTTTTTCTTTCCGGTTATATTAAATAACAGAACATTAAATTATTTACTAAATATATACAGGTATAATCAATTTATTTCATATGTAAAAACTTTCTCTAAACATAAAATTGCAAAACTAAACATACTTGTTTAAACATATGTTTCAAAAAGTGAGGAAAACCTTTATTCTATTTTGAAAACATTAATATATTTAAAATTTGCTTTTCTATTTTGAACCTTTCCTAAAATGCATTTATGTTTTTTTTTCCTATGCATTTAATTCTTCACAGACTCAAGCAGAAAAGACGGGACAGTGGAACTTTTCTACTCCTTGAAAAGTCTAACTAAAAGTTTTTACTAATGTTATTCCTGAACTGGATCAAATCATTGCTTACTAACAAAGGGAAGGTACTGAAAATATCTTGAAGGCTATAAGAAAATATATTTCTGTGTGACGCTGGAAGAGGGGGATCTTTTTCAGATAAGCTTTGAGTAAAGCATGCGCTTTGGGTGATTGTCTGAAAACCTTCTCAGGTTGATTTATCAAAAATATATCTTTTATGGCTGAGTAGTACTCCATAGTATACATATACCACATTTTATTAATCCACTCACGAATTGAGGGGCACATGGATTGATTCCACATCTTTGTGATTGTGAATTACGCTGCAATGAATTAATACTTTTTGCAACAATCTGGATGGAACTGGAGACCACTCTCCTAAGTGAAGTATCTCAAGAATGGAAAAACAAACACCACATGTACTCACTATTAAATTAGAACTAACTGATCAGCACTCATGTGCGTAGATGGAAGTAAAACTCAATGGAAATCATGCAAGTGGGGGGGTGGAGGGAGGATGGGTAAAATCTTATCTAATGGGTACAGTGTACACCATCTGGGTGAGGGGCACACTTATAACTTTGAATCAAGCAGTACAAAAGCAATCCATGTAACCAAAACATTTGTACCCCTGTAATATTCTGAAATAAATAAATAAATAAATCTTTTTATTATTGTCATAAAAAGAATAAAATTCTATCATTTGTAACAACATGAATGGAAATGGAGAACATTATATTAAGTAAAATAAGCCAGGCACATAAAGACAAATGTCACATGTTCTCACTCATAGGTGAGAGCTAAAAATAAGGATCTCATGGTGGTAGTTACCAGAGGCTAGCAAGGGTAGAGAAAAGAAAAGTTAAAGAGGGGTTGGTTAAAGGGTACAAAATAACAGTTAGTTAAAAGGAATAAGACCCAGTGCTCAGTGGCCCAATAAAGTGACTATAGTTAATAATTTATTGTATATTTCAAAATAACTAGAAAAGTAGATTTGGAATGTTCTCAACACAAAGAAAAGATGAATGTTTGAGGTGACAGATATCATAATTACCCATCTTTGACCATTACAATTTACATACTTGTATCAAAATATCACATGCATGCCATAAATATATACAGCTATTATACATCCATAAAAATTAAACATAAAGAGAGTTAAAAATATATATCCTTTATGATTCATGATTCTTACTGGGGAAAAGCCTGATTAACAAAAGTATGGGAACACAACTTTTATTTATTAATGTCAAAGTTTCTTGTATTTGTGACATAAAAAATACCAACACATAATTTGAATAATTCATGCATTTGATATTTTATATGGTATATGTTGATTATATTCATTATAATTTATTCATCTGATAAACATTTTCCATTATTTACTCTGTCACATGCATTATGCTAGGACATAAGGGCAAAACATTGTTAAAACATGATTTTTGCCCATGAGAAATTACAATCCAAGTAATCTGTTTCTGTTTCTGACATTGGATTTGCATCTGTGCTAAGTAAATAAAATATTCTAAAAATGGGATATTTGTTAATGCCTAGAGAAGAGAAGAAAAATTAAATATGGATGAGTTTATGGTCTGTTTGTACACTTGGTTGAAGGACATTTTTTCCATATAAATAGGACTTTAGGCTTTTGTTGTTGATATCTCACACAAATAAACTTGGTTTACATATGATGCCCAAGAGACAGAGATAATTACATTCTTGAAAAAAACATGTTAGTAAAACATTGACTTAAATAGGAATACTAAAACAAGTAAATAATTGTTTCTGAAAAAGTTATGAATCTTCTAATTGATCTTTAATACTGAACACATTAGCTAGTGTACATGGCAAACAGTTCAGCAAAACTCCTGTTTCTTGAGGATCCATTCATATGATTTAGTCTTATGATTCGGATCAAGGTTACTTTTTCTTTACATCTAGGGCATAATCTCAGACTCAATAATTTCACATTCAACAGTAATATAATATCATACCTATTATTTTTGAGCAATACTGGACATCATATATGTTATTTATTTTGTATTATATCACTGTAAAAATAGCTATAATGCACTACCCATGTTTTATGTAGTAGGGAAAATGATAAGTAATATAAAGTGTTATGTAAAACTCAATCCCTAAAATAACAATGTTTTTAAAACAGGTTTTCATTAAACAGATTTGTGAACTGGCCTACAGTCAAAAACCGATTAAATAGCAGACACAATATTGTAATCCAGGTCATTCTCACTGTATTGCCTGATACTAACAAATTTATTTTTCTTCCTCCCACATAATTATTTGGACTTGGGATCATAGAAAGAAAATCTACTTAAAAAATAATAATTGGGAGTAAATTATAAAAAAAACTGCATATTTATATGGACATTTGCTTGGTGGATAGATAATAAAGTGACAGTTTTGCTCGGGAGTTAATTCCATTTTCTACACACTTGTAAACTAATAATTACTGGACTTATTAATATTTTTCTGAGGTAACTATATTATTGTTTCTGAAAACATTCTTAGTCCATTTGGGTTGCTATAACAAAATGCCATAAACTGTGTAGCTTATAAAATACAGAAATTTATTTCCCACAGTTCTAAAGACCTGGAGGTCCAAGATTAAGGTGACAACAGATTCAGAGCCTTGTTTTGTAGTTCAAAGTGGTTTCTTCTTGCTGTGTCATCACATAACAGAAAGGGCAAGGGTCTTTATGGCACATCTTTTGTAAGGGCACTAATCTTATTCATCAGGGTCCCACCCTCATGGCCTAATCGCCTTTCAAAGGCCTTAACCCTAATATCATCACTTTAGTGGGTAGACTTGCAACATATGAATTTTGGGAGGACACACACATTCAGATTACAGCACATTCTATGATAATATTTTAGCATTTGCAATTATACTGTTCTTAATACAAAGTAATTATAAAGTGTTGGTTTTAGTACTTATAATAATCTCTTAGTTACAAAGGGCATAAATGGCCCTAATTAGTGAATAAAGAAAATGAAGACCAGGAAAGTAAAGGAATTTCTCTAGAGGTTCACATGGCTAGGTGGTGGCAGAGCTGAAACAGAATAGTTCTTCACTTCCTGTCTTATTTATGCCCATTAACAAGTGAATATTTTGAGTAACATTAAATAGATTCATTTTAATGGTAATTTATAATATATTACCATGTTAATCCATAAATGGTATATAGATGTCAATATAAGGATGACCACTCATTCATTACTTACAGGATTCCCCAGACAGCTAATTTCCTCTTATGCTACTAAATTCCCTTCACCCTAGGCTTTTATAATTCATGCCTATATTGACTGTTATTTATATTGCTGCTCAAAACACTGCTATCCAATTTGCAGCTATAAATTTGAAGAAATCTCAATAAGAATAAACTACATAGAGATATACACACTATGCCATCATTAAACACGTTAAGGTTTGAAAGTCTCTGATTACTCCCATTCTTAATATTGTAGTATTATGTGTGAAAATTAGAAATAGTGAGCCATATTCTTTTTTAAAATTTGATATTTATTGAGCCTACTAAATATGATGCATACATTGGATTTGGGTTATAAAATTTCATTTTGAATTTTAGTTTGTTTCTATGATTTTGTCTTAGCATTCTTCATATTTTGTCTATTTCAGCTATTATTTCCTTCAAGAAAAATTAAAATAATAGTATTTATTCATGATTAAACTTGTCACTTTGAAAACCTCAAGAATGGAAATAATCTAGGTTGTAATTTATATCTGGAGATCAAAATTAATGCTTATGCAATCATAATTCAATAAGGCATCATTTATGAACAATATGAAGAAGAGAGTCAAGAACATCATTTTTATTAGAGATAAATAGATGGATTCCAGATAAGTTCTACAAATAAAGTTGATATAACTTGCTGATTCATTGAATGTGTTGAATGAGAATTATCAAGAATCATTCAGAGACTTTAGGCTTGAAAAATTAGATGGATTATGATGCTGCTTACTGAGCTAGGGAAGACTGGAAAAGAATTCAAGGGCAAAGACAAGCAGAGTTCTTCCGCCTAGGCCACATTAAGGTCAGGTGATTATTAGCAAATGAGACCAAAAACATCTTTTGTCAAACATACATCATCATAGCTGCAAACAGGATGGCAAAGGTATGTACTAGAAATTGTCAGTGACTGAAAGAGAAAAAGTCTTCAAAAATAGACTCAATATTAGATAGATCAGCAGAGAGTAAAATCCCATGAATTGGAAACCACAAGATATTTTTTATTTGTATACAGCATGGCTCACTTTCACCATGGTATTTGAGATCTGCTTCTATTAGACTCTTAGAAGTTGGGAACTATATATATATGTTTTCCACTAGAATCCTAGAACCTAGTATGTGACCAATAAATATTATAAATGTTTATCGACCAAGTAGCTACCATGCATGCTCAGAGGCAGTTGAATTCACTGTAAATTTTTTTAAAAATCTTAAAAAATAGTTACTGCAGGTTTATTCTATTTTTATCTAGGTGCCATATAATATGCAAAAATATCTTATTCTTTCTATTATATGATAGGTTGTCAGAATCAACTTTGTTCTATCCTCTTTTCATTCCTACCCTATACTTTATTCTTTTCAAATACCTACAAAACATATTCAAAGGCAGCTGTCAGGTACTTTGGTGTGAATACAAAAAATGAAATTGAATACAAGAAAGGGAATATATTACCTTAGAATTTTAAGCCATAATTTTTTTCTCAGAATTATGGTAATTGGAACACTTGCACAGGTTTAACAATGCAGAATAAGAAATAGAACAGTTTTTTATCTCTTTAAGCTTATTACCATAATGATTGAAATGAATGTGCAAAAATACTTGTCTATATAGTTACACACCATATCTGAGACTAAATGATATGTAAATTAGTTCTCTGCGTTTACTTTGAGAGTGCTACTTTTTGAGAGCATACTTTACATCTTATTTATAAAAATCAATACGTAAAAGTAAGCATAGACAAAATTTTTAAAAAATTAAGATTAGATTGAACATATAATGACAATTCAAAAACATTTATTATAAACAAGTAAAAATGGCAACTATATTGCTTCTCTATAATTTAAAAAATGTTACTTGCTATCAAGTGGGCAAATAAAACTTTTATTAGTTACACACCAAAACAGAAACTATTAAAGCATAATTAATGTTTTGCTTCTAAAAAAAATGACCCATTTACCAGAATGCAAAATCTATGTCAACTTGCATACTATTAACTAACAGAAACGGCAGCAGCAAATATTACCTTTACACATGTCTATACATTTTAATTTCCTTTTTGAAATACCAGTGTTAGCATTTAGGACTTCAATCATGCATATATGAGTACAAAATTATCCTTGCCCAAAGAGAGATATGGCATTTTCCCTCAGCTCCTGGGAAGTAATCCCTAAGCTTTCAAAATGTTCCACCTGAGGAAAGTATCTTTGTTTAGTAGAGGCTATACCAGATAGTCTAATAATGTGATTTAGGGTGGGGGCTTTGGTCACACAGCATCAGCTCTACCTCCTGAGGGGCTAGAGACTGAGGATAGCTATTTGGGCAGTTAACCATGCTTATGGGACAGAGCCCCAATAAAGAAGATGGACACTAAGGCTCAAGGGAGCTACCCTGGTTGGCAATATTCTGTGAGTATTGTCACACATCATTGCCAGCAAAATCAGTACTGTCTGTGACTCTACTAGGAGAGGACAACTGGAAGCTCCAAGTGTGTGTTACTTTCTTAGACTCTGCCCTATACAACTCTTCTTTTGGCTGATTTTAATCTGTATCCTTTCAATAAAATAAACTATAGCTGTGAGTACAAATCTTTCAGTAAGTTCAGTGAGTTCTTCTGGTAAATTATTGAAACTGAGGGTGGTCTTAGGAACACCTAAAGGTGCATTTTGTGTCAGAAGTGGTGGTCTTGGGAACTCCTGAACTTCCCGCTAGAAGTGAGAGTAGTATTGTAGATTATTCCCTAACTTTGCAAAATTACTTTAATTCTAATTTTTATGATCTTTTAACTGAAATCTATTAACTATACCTGTTGATCATTTAATCCTTGTAGTACATTTCTAAATTAAGTATTAGTAAGTCTATTTTACAAATAAAGCCATTGAAATAGTTGAGTACTTTCCTCTAGGTCCTTAAGCTATCTCTCACATCGGGGAAGAGAAGTGAATGTTTAGCAATCTTAATTAATTTTAATATTCTAACTTAATAGTTGAAATGCCTTACACCAACTTAATGATGTTATTTAATCTTGTACATATTAAAATTATTAAGTTAAGACTAAGTAGAATATTACTGAATTTTTAAATTTACAAGCTAAATTGCAAATACTTGAATAGAGAACTCCTTTCTCTTGGCCTAATAAACAAATGAAGATGTCATCTAATTCTGTTTCTGAAGAATATAATCTTTAAAAACTTTCTCGAGAATTTCCTTAATCAGAGGGAAAGAGAATTTTGAGAAAAAGATTAGATCTTTGGTTATTCTTGGTAAATAAAAGATTTGGCTTCTGAAATATTCTGAGCTTTGAGACATGTTCTCCAGTAATCAGAAAATCAGAGTACAGTCCTAGGATAGTGTTCAATAAGCATATTATGTAAGCACCATCAAGATGCAGACACTGGTGCTTGTTAGGACCCTTAAAACAACTCGCCCATCTGCCATGCTTACGGTGACCTCATAAACCAATCTGAGCATTTCTAGAAAACATTCAACGGGTGGTAATCACATTTGATATCTCTAACAGAGTGTACATGAGCCTTATTGTAGAAGAAGGTGACCTGAGGAGTCCTAAGAATACATAACACGTATAAATTCCACTTAGGACTTGACTGAAGCACTCATGCAATGCAGTTTGAGACTATGAGGCCCTTGAAATATTTACTTACACAAGTGTTGAATGAATGACAGGATTCATCTACCAAGTCATGTACAAAGTTGTTACAGATCATTGACTAAAATACAGAAAAATAACAAGTTACATATCTTACAAGAGAATTGTTTAATCCTTTTTCAATTAATTCAACAACTGAGTTAACTTTTTAAAAGAAAATCTACACATGATTTAGCAAAGGATGTTAGAGAATGCCTTCACTGACACTAATCATAGTCAGATTTCAATTATTTGATTATGTTGGACTTAGAAGGAGCTAAAGCATACAGGCAGAGACAAAAGGCTAAAACTTATAAATACAAAGTATGAAGAGTAAGGGAGGTTAAAGTATTGGGACATTGAGTGGTTGTGTGTAGGAAACTATTGTATTTCTGTACTTGGCAATACTTCTAAAAAGAATAGTCATAAAATAGTCTATCGTTTTTGGTAATAACACAACATATGGCAGGAATTAATGGCGAATATTTTTATTGCCCAATGTGACTTTCATTTGGAGAATGAGTAAATGACTATGCTTTTTCTCTGAGGGTATAATTAATTATATATAGTGGATGCAATCAAGAATCAAATGCAACCTAATAAAATCAATATAAAACTTTCAGTTTCTGTTTATTCAACAATATTCCAAAATAATCACGTTAGCTAAAATAATAATCTCAGGCTTTGAATTTAGTCAGCACAATAAAAGGTTTATTGGGTCAAAGTTTTTATTGTTTATACTACAACCAAATTTCAGAGTCATGTATGAAATTTCAACTTCATGTTTATTTTCTAACCATCATTAATGATCCTCCAAACCAAAGATAACAAATAAATGAAATTCTTTGATAACAGAAGTGTTAATTGAATTTTAATTAATACTTATTTTCTTTGTTCTTTCTCTGTGGAAATTAGTCTTTTTATGTTATACCTGAAAAACATACATAGAATTATAACACGTTTAGCTCCCTCTTTTACCCATAGTGCTTTTAAAAAGTGTTGCTTCAATTTTTGTTTTTTTTTTAGCCCATAGTTCTACACATGTTGTTTATGAAATTTCGCATGACAAATCATTTTGTATCACATCAGAGTCTTAGAATGAATCTTTTTGTGAATACACTTGTTACTTTGATCATCTTTTGGGGCACTTGCCAAAGGTACGATCACGGGAAACTGGTCATTTAGATTCACAAAGGAAAGTGAATGCAGCAAATAGAGCATAATAAGACTAAAAAGAATATATTAATGCTAAGTTGATCACAGATGTAAAATGAAGTATGTCTGATTTACTACAACGCATTTGTACAGAAACTATTTCATTACCCTTAGGTAATGTAATTTATATATAAAAGAACATCAGAGATAATTTAGTCAACATAGTCCATAATTTTTTAGTTCTCTAAAGTTTCTATAAGCTGCTATAACTACTTCCCAATCTGGGAACTCTCGGACGATAAATCTAAGCTTACACATCTAAAGTTTTTTTTTTTTTTTTTTTGAGCAATACCCATCCATCAACTTCTCAAAACTGGTTTTATCATTCTTTCAATTTTTTTTGCCACTAATCTCTATTACTTATTTTGCCATTTTAACTTTCACTTAATTATCTTCCATTTCTTCTTAGATCTGGTATTTTCTCTTTGTAAATGCAAAGCTTGTTCTGGACCCAGTTGATACATATTCAAGCCTAAGAGTTCATTCACCTAGGCTGGACAAGTGGATATTACCACTCGGAAAGCCTAAGTTGAATGAGGAAATATTTACTACACCCTATATATGGCATGGACTAATAAATTTTCAAGTAAATATAATAAGAGTAAACAAATTTATTAATTAAAATCAAGTAAATAACCAGATCATCAAATCATATATTTATTTATTTTAGTTTGGAGAGTCACTAATGATAATCACATAAATATATTGTTAAAATCACAAGTATAAGGTCTTACACTAAAGACTATCATTGTAATTCATTACACTATAGATTAAAAAATAAAATGTATACAGTTTATCAATTATAGAAAATTCACATAAAAACACTATTTCATGATTTTTTTAAAAAAGCTAACTAGGGGTAAAGGGAATTTTCCTAATTTGATAAGCAGTCAAATAAAAAACTGAAGGAGTTGCCTAGACATTAGAGTCATATGCATGTGCTAAAATCAATCTGAGGGGAGACTGAGTATTAAAAATTGACAGACTATGAAAGTCCTATGTAATCAGTCAGCCAAGCTTTCACCAGGATCTGGTTACATACACCATCTTTCAGGATATTTATATTTCATATCAGATTATGATTAACTGCAATGAAACTAAAAAATGAATAAAACAATCCACACTACATTTTGTCTCTGGGCCTGGGTAGTAAAGGTGGCTGAAAGTATTATAGAAAGTTTTAAGTTTTTTCCTTCACCATTTCCCACAAACTTCTTGTATATGCTAGATTCTACCACTAGTAAACTGTATGTATATTTCTATTACTTTCCTCATTTTGACTTGCAGAAAAAAAAATATGTATCAGTGTTGATCTGAAGACAGTTTTTGGAGAATCACTGGTTTACTCCACAATGTAATAGTAAAGAGAAATTTCTCCAGCACTAATCTTCAATTATCATTATTTTCTACCTTTAACATTAAGTACTAGAAATTAATTCATTAATAATAATATGTAAATCATAATGTTTATTTTTGTGGGTAATTTAAATATTCCTTTTATTTACCAGCTTTTTGTTGTGTTTATAGCTAAACTCTGAACCTATACAAGAAAAAAGAGGAAAGAGACAAGATGGCTGACCAGAGACACCAGCTGCCAGATCATCTCAGAAAAAAGGAAAAGCTTTAGATTAAAAAAAAGAAGAAGAAAAGAAAAGAAAAACAAATCATAGATAGGGTGTAATTTCAAGAGAAAAGTGCCAGAACCTTTAAGAGATTCCACGAGAAGAAGTTGCGGAGCAGAACAAGAAGGAACAAGGGAGCCACAGGGGATTGGCAGGTCCCCGGGGATCTGCATGAGCCCAGAGACTGAACATTCCAGATGGTCTTTCTTCCAGGGAGAGGAATAGAGACAACCGGAGTGCTAGCTCTCTTCCATCCAGACTCTTTTCCTACCCTTTCCCTCCCCTACCCATGGCTGCTGAGAGAGAGGACTGAGCCAGGACTCTCAGGAGCTACTGCTTCCCCACTGTTGGTGTATACACCACACTGGGGCTTACACACAAAGAGGAGCTCAAACCTTTCCCCTTAAAAATCTGCAGAGGACTAAAGGGTGCTCAAACTGTGAACTCCCTGCTCACCAGCTATCCCCAGTGCTGATTGCCCAGCTGCTCCATAAGAGAAGAGCACACCCTGAAGTGGAGGAACATCAAACTTACTTGAGCACCCCATAGGCAACTCAGGACCAACATGCTTCTCCCTGGTACAGTCAGGGATTAATCTTTGGGGACCTGGAGACAGGCCCACAGGCCAGACCCCAAGACTCGGAACATGTTGCTCAAGGGAATGAAGGGGAGATTTATAAACTAATCTTGGGAGGCAAGGGAGCCCGCATGGGCAGCACTGAAAAGAGAGCATAGTGTGGGTTCCAGCTGCAATACATTCGTGGAACACCCTTCCTCTCACAGGAAGGCTGTGGTCTCAGCCCAGGGAGGCATCCTAGATAGAAAAGCTCCCAGGCCACAGCACCATCATGGGGAAGCCCAGCCAGTTTGAGCTCCTGCCTACTGGCAGACACTGGAGGGAGACCGCAAACCAGGGGAGGGGAAAAAATAGCAAAACCCACTCCTGACTTCCAGATGGTGAATCTCAGATGACTCCACCTCCTCAAGCAGACTTTCTGGCTGGGTGGGGCTATTTTAGCCCCTCCCTGGTGGCTTTCCCCAGAAGCTGGGAGCAGATGTTTGAACCCTGCCAAAACAGCTACTTTACCAACTTTTGTGGAGCCTGAAGGCAAGCTCACAAAACACAGCCCTGCCAACTGTCATACCCCCACCTGCCTCTGCTGTGGTGGAGAATAGGGACTCATCCGGAAGTTCCAGGGCTCACCCACTACCTAGGGAATTTGAATGCTTCTCTTAAGGGGCTAGAGTCATTCACGGATCCCTAAAACAACACTACACATTGTTCCTTCTGGCAAGCACCACCTACTGACAGGGAGGTTAATTTGCACAGCCCTTTCCAGCATTTACTGGCTCAGTAATACAGGGTGTGGTTGACTGTTACCCATAAGCACTGCCAATACAATTCACATTGTTAAAAAGACCACAGGGTTGGGGAAAGAGAAAGGAATTCAAACATCTCCAACCTCCCTCATCAAAGAGAGAAAGGAAATCTGCCCACACACATAGTTCACCACTGCTATGGCCTACAAACAACTAGCAACTGAGGAAACCAATACACCATAGATATCAATAACCAAAGCATCCATCCAGAACCTAAATCACCATCAAAGCACCAACAAGCAGAGCCAAAGGTTCTTACCCAACATATGCTACAGATACTCCTTTGCAAGTGAGAAGGAGAAAAAAAGGCCCACCCCAAAACAAAGAAAATCCAAAAAGAAGTAACAGCTGCCACAGATGAGAAGGAATCAGAGAAAGAACTCTGACAGTATTAAGAATCAGAGTGAAAGGACACCCCCCCCCAAAAAAGAGGGAACATCAGCACTTTAGTAGCAATAGATATCAATGAAAATGAAAATATTTAAATGACAGATAAAGAATTCCAGGTATGTATTGTAAGGAAGCTCAATGAAATCCAAGAGAAAATGGAAAATCAACTCAAAGAAACCAGAAAAACAAATCAGGAAATGAATGAAAAGTTCACTAAATAGTTCCACATATTAAAAAAAAATAGAACTTAAGGAAATTAAAATGTATTTAAGGAAATACAAAACACAGTGGAAAGTTTTAAGAATAGACTAGAACAGGTAAAAGAAAGAATCTTAAAGCTTAATGATAACCTTTCAAATTAAATCAGTCACACAAAAATAAAGAACAGAGAATTAGGAAGAATGAACAAAGCCTATAAGAAATATGGAATTAGGAAAAGCAAAGCCTACAAGAAATACGCAACTGGGAAAAACAGACGAACATAAGAATAATAGGCATCCTTGAGGGTGAAGAAGAAAATGCACAAGGACTGGAAAAACCTATTTGAGGGAATAATTGAGAAAAAACTTATCTGGTCTTGCAAGGGATTTAGACATCCTTGCAAGGATGCAAGGTACAAGAAGCTCAATGAGCACCCAGGAGATTCATCAAAAAGAAGCAGTTACTAAGACACATAGTCATCATGCTGGGCAAAGTCAACATGAAGGAGGAACTGCTGTAAGCCATGAAGTGAAAACATCAAGTAACTTACAACAGAAGACCCATCAGGCTAACTGCAGACTTCTCACCTAAAACCTTACCAACCAGAAGGGATTGGGGCCCCATCTTCAGTTTTCTTAAACAGAAAAACTTCCATACTAGAATTTTGAATCTGCCAAAACTTTCATATGTAAGTGAGGAATAAAGACTTTTCTAGACAAGCAAACACTGATGGAATTTGTCAAGACCAGACCTTCCCTACAAGAAATACTCAAAACCATATTATACATAAATCAGCATGATAGACACCCACTTGTGTAAAACTACAGAAAAGCTAAAGCTCACTTAAAACATTAGCAGGTAATGTGGTAATGAGGTAAAAACAAAGCAATAAGTTACAACCCAACAGGATGAACAGAACAGGATCCCACATATCAATTCTACCAATCAACGTGAATATTTTGAATGCACCACTCAAGACACATAGGTGGGATTAATGGATAAAAAAATACAACCCAAATATCTGCTGCCTCCAGGGAACACATTGAACCTACAGGGACTCATACTGACTCAAGGGGAAGAGATGGAAAAAAATATATTCCATGCAAATGGAATCCAAGAGACAGCAGATGTAACCATCCTCATGGCAGATAAAAATTGACTTTAAATCAACAATAGGAAAGAATGACAAATGGGGTCATTATATAATGGTAATGGGAGCAATTCAACAAGAAGACATAACAATCCTAAATATGCATGCACCTAACACTGGAGTGCCTAGATTTATAAAGCAAACCCTACTAGACATAAGCAAAAACATAAACAGCAGCATTTTAATTGCCAGGGACTTCAACATTCCACTGACAGAACTGGACAGATCATCTAAGCAGAAAATAAATAAAGAAACGCTACACTTAAATGCAACTCTAGAAAAAATAAGTGAGTCTGACAGACATTTACAGAACATTTTACCCCCAAACTACTGAATATACATTCTTTTCATCAGCACATGGAATATTCTTTAATATTGATCATATCTTAGGCCAAAAAAATACATCTAAACATATTTCACATGGCTAGAAAAAATAATTCTGTTCCATTTGGAAGCAGAAAAGAGCCTGAATAGCCAAAGCAATCTTAAGCAAATGTAAGAACAAGTCTGGAGTTATCGCATTACCAGATTTCAAATTATATTACAAGGCTTTAGTAACCAACATGGCATGGTATTGGCACAAAAATAGAGATATAGACCAATGGAAAAAAAAAATAGAGAACCCAGATATGATACCACCCACATATAGCCAAGTGATCTTTCAAATGCAACAGAAATAGTCTATAGAAGGAAATTTATACAATGAAATCCATATTAGAGGAAAATTTTCTTTTAATAGAAAAATCTAAAATAAATTAAGCTTCCATCTTAGAAAAAATAAGAGTAATTAAATCCAAAGTAAGCAAAAGTAAAGAAATAATATAAAATGGAGCTGAAATCAATATTGAAAACAGAAAATCAATACAGACAATTAAAATAGAGAAATCAAAATCTGTTTTTTTAAAAATATCCATAAAATTGGTAAGCCTCTACTCAGGCTGAGGAAAAAAAAGAGATAGAACACACAAATTGCTAAAATTATAAATAAAAGAGACATTACTACAGATCCCATAGACATTAGAAGGATAATTAAAGAATACCATAAACAACTCTATATCTATAAATCTGATAACCTAGATGAAACCAATAAATTTCTTAAAATATACAACCTATCAAATACCATACAGGAAGAAATAGATAATATAAATATATATATTAAAGAAATTAAATCAATAATTCATAATATTCCAAAACAGAAAGCACCAGGCCCAAGTGTGTTTACTCGTGAATTCTACCAAGCATTTAAGGAAGAGATTATAGCAATTCTCTTTAATCTCCTTCAGATGACAGAAGCAGACGGAATACTCCTTATCTCATTCCACTGACAGCATTATTCTAATACTAAAACCAGTAAAAATATTATAAGACAAGGAAATCACAGACCAGTAACACTCATGAACATAGATGTGAAAATTCTTAACAAAGTTATACCGAATCAAATCTAAAAATGCATAAAAATATTTATACACTACAACTAAGTGGGATTTATTCCAGGTATGGAAGGCTGGTTTAATACCAAAACCTCAATTAATGTAATACATCACATGAAAGGCTAAAAAAGAAAAATGACATGCACATATAAATAAATTCATAAAAAAGAATTTTACAAAATTCAACACCCATTCATGAAAAAACATCTCTATAAACTAAGAATAGAGAGGACATTTCTCAACTTGATAAAGAATATCTACAATAAACCTATAGCATTATACTTCAGGGTGAGAAACTCAAAGTTTTCCTACTAACATCAGGAATAAGGCAAAGATGTCCCCTCTCACTCTTAATTTTTCACATCATACTGGAAGTCCTAGCTAATGATACAAGAAAACTAAATAAAAGGCATATTGATTGGGAAGGAAGAAATAAAACTATCTATGTTCACAGATGACATGATCACCTACGTAGAAAATACCAAGAATCAATAAAAACAACAACAACAAAATCTTGAACTAGTAAGCAATTACAGCAAGGTTAGAGGAAACTGGATTAATATGAAAAAGTCAATTGCTTTCCTATACATCAGCAATGAACAAGTGGAGATTGAAATTACAAACCCAATATCATTTACATTAGCACCCTCAAAAATAAAATATTTAGGTAAACAACTAAAATATATATATATGTATATATATATATATATGTGATCTATATAAAGAAAACTACAAAACTCTGATAAAAGAATTTAAAGATCTAAATAAACAAAGATATATTCCATGTTTATGAATGGGAAGGCTCAATATTGTCAAAATGTCATTTCTTCCCAACATTATCTATAGATTTAATGCAAACCAAATAAAAATCTCTATAAGTTATTTGAGGATATTGACAAACCAAACTTTATATCATGAGACAAAAGACCCAGAATAGCCAACGCAATCATGGAGAACAAAGTTGGAAGACTGACACTAGTCAATTTCAAGAGGTACTAAAAAACTACCGTAATCAAGACAGTGTGGTATTGGTGAAAAAACAAATATATCAATGAAATAGTATAGAGAGTCCACAAGTAAACTCACATAAATATAGTCATCTGACCTTTGACAAAGGAACAAAACAGTACAATGACAAAAAACATGCATTCCAACAAATTGTGCTAGTACAACTGGGCATCTACATGTGAAAAAAAATTCTAAATGCAGACTTTACACTCTTCACAAAAAATAACTCAAATAGTTTCCAGACCTCAATGTAAAACACAAAACTATAAAAATTCTAGAAGATAACATAGGAGGAATTCTAAATAATGTTGAGTTTAGCAATACATTTTTAGACATAAACACCAATGACACAATGTACGAAAGAAAGGATTGATAAACCAGACTTCTTCAAAATTAAAAATTTCTGATCCATGAAAGAAACTGTCAAGAAAATAAAAATTCAATTCACAGACTAGAAGAAAATATTTAAAAATGGTATCTCTGATACAGGACTCATAAAAATATATAAGGAATTTTTAAAACTCATCAATAAGGAAGCAAACAACTCAATTAAAACATGGGTTAAAAATTTGATTTTTAGAGTAGAAATGTTATATACTCCAGATGTCCTAAGTCTTGCCTTAGCTGCCTGAAGCATAACAGACATGCAGCATATTAACATTGTAAGTTTTGTTCTTGTAGTTTGCAAGGCCAAAAACACTCAGTAGGCATGATTGAAAACACAGAGTCTCTTTAATTGAGGTGGTAGAGGGGTTTTTCTTTTGTTTATACTTGAATTTAATATTCAAATGGACAGAATTTAGGGAAAAAATGGGTTAAAAAACTTAGTAGATACCTCATGGAAGAAGATACACAAATGGCAAATGAGGATATGAAAAGACGCACCACATTATATGTCATCAGGGAAATATAAATTATAACAACACTGTAACACCACTACACATCTAACAGAATGGCCAAAATCCAGAAACCTGACATCAAATGTTGGCAAGGATGCTGATCAATAGAACTCTCATTTATTGCTGGTAGGGATACAAAATGGTGCAACCACTTTGGAAGAAAGACAGTTTAGCAGTTTCTTGCCAAACTAAACATCATCTTACCATACCATCCAGTAGTCATGCTCCTTGGTATTTAATAAAAGAATTCAAAACTTACGTCGACATAAAAGCTACACACTGATGTTTACAGCAGCTTTATTCATGCTTGCCAAAACTTGGAAGCAACCAAGATGTCCTTCAGTAGATGAATGGATAAATAAACTGTGGTACATCAGCACATCCAGATAATGGAATATTATTAAATTCTATAAAAGTGAGATATCAAATCACAAAAAGACATGGAAGAAACCTTAATGCATATCACTAAGTGAAAGAAACCAATCGGAAAAGGCTACATACTGTATAATTCCAGCAATATGACATTCTGGAAAAGCCAATAAATACTATGGAGACAGTAAAGAGATAAGTAGCTGCCAGGGGTTCATGGAAAGAGAAGTCTGAATAGGCACAGCCCAGAGTATTTTTATGGTAGTGAAACTATTCTGTATGATACTACCATGGTGGATACCTGTCATTATAAATTTGTTTCAAAACCCTTAGAATGTATAGAGTGAACCCAATGCAAACTATGGATTCCAAGTGATAATGATATGTCTAGATATAGTCATCAATCATAACAAATGTACCACTCTGGTGGGGGTTGTTAATAATGGGTAAAACTATATTTGTATGGGGACAGGGAGTATATGGGAAATTTCTGTACCTTCTGTTCAATATTTCAGTGAACCTAAAACTGCCCCCAAATTAAAATATGTTAAAAAAATAGTAACCAAGTTAAATAAAATTGTCTTAATAGTCAAATGCCTTGGGAATTCTGAAATTACAAACTTATTAGAAGTGAAGAATAAGGAAAAAATTCCTTAAATTTAGATGAATCTTGATTTTATCAAACTAAACTCTTTAGGAGTTTGTCTAGTAAGGGTAACCATATTAGCAGTTACATTAATAGTAATAGTTACCACTTACTGATCACTTCTTATAAGTCAGGGCCAATGCTAGTAATTGCCATGACATATCTTAACTACATGAGGACTGAGGGCAGACATGTAAACAGTAAGTCACACCATGACAATCTAATAATAATATCCAATGTCTGTTTACACAGGGTGATTTATTTTTGTATTTTCTTTTGAATAGCTCAGTGTGCCATATGGTTTTCCATAGGCTTGGCCAGAGAATATAGTGTTTTGTGTTGGCATGACACATTTGTCAAGATATCTAGACACTATAGTAATAAGTGCTATATAAATACATAGAGTTGAAGGAAAAAATGTGTCAGTAACAAAATGATTTCTGCAGTCTATATTCAACATTTGATTAAACATCTCATTTCAATCAATTGACTATATCTATATTTTTCGGTTTTGCATTCAATGATTTCCACAGCAACATGATTTTCAGATTACTTGGGATGAAAAAAATTGGCTTACAAAAAATAACACTGAGGATATTAAAATACTTAATTTTGAAAATAAGAAGTTGCCTGAATTGAGCCAACTGATTTGGAATCATGCATTTCTTTTCAAATGGACTATTTTTAAAGATAGTTGCATTGTTGACATATACTCATGTTGTTATGGGATATCATGAGATATTCCTTCTTAGGCTAAGACCTTCTAATTCCATGAAGAAGCATTTTACTTTTTTAAAAAAATTATTTTAATAGACAAGTAAAAATTATATATACGTATAGTGTACAACTTGATGTTTCAATATATGTATGCATTGTGGAATAGCTAGATCAAGCTATTTAAAATATGTGTTACCGTACATACTTGTCATTCTTTTGTGGTGAGAACATTTAAAATCTACTCTCTTAGCAATTTTCATGTATACAATACATTGTTACTAACTATAGTCACCATGATGTACAGTGGATCTTGAACTTATTCCTTCTGTCTAACTGAAATTTTGTGACCTTTTAGCAACATCTCCCCAATCCCCCCACCCCTAGCCTCTGATAACTACCATTCTATTTTCCAGTTCTATGAATCAGACTGTTTTAGATTCTACCTATAAATGAAATCGTGTAAATGCCTTTCTTTGCCTAGGTTATTTCACTTAACATATTGTCCTCCAGGTTCATCTATGTTGTAATTGACAGAATTTCCTTCTTTTTTAAGGCAGAATAGTATTCTATCGTGTATAAAGAAAATGTGGTATATATAACATTTTAATTTTAAGGGAGGCAAAAGAATTACACATTGTTGTTCTTTTCTTTTTTTTTCTTTCTTTCTTTCTTTTTTTTTCTTTTAGACAGAGTCTTACTCTTACCCTGGGTAGAGTGCAGTAGCGTCATCATAGCTCACTGCAACCTCCAACTCCTGGACTCAGGGGATCCTCCTGACTCAACCTCTCAAGTAGCTGGGACTACAGGCACGGGACACAATGCCTGGCTATTCTTTTTTTCTTGAGCAAGCTATTAATAAATCAAGATATCTTTTTGGAAACTATGCTGGTTTATTTTTCATGTTTCTATTTCAGAATAGAAAGAAACTTTTCTCTCAGTGTCACAAGTGAAATAAGAAATTTCTAACAGTATCCGCATGGCTCAGATTTCTGTACTGAGGAATTTGAATACCACTTGTCTTCACAAAACCATTTGTCAGACCAAATGCATCTATAGGTGCAAAGTCTTACCACCTTCTTTGTTACTCACTTTGAAATCACAGACATAAAGCTGGAAACAACATGGATATTTATTTCCTGTTACTGAGAACCAGTTTGATAAAGCATAGAAGTAATAACACTGACCAAACTCTATTATTTCATGATCTGAGTGTTCCCACTCATTGTGGTTAAATTAAGCATTGAAATATGGCATAGCTAAAAGTGAGGAATCAGCTTTAATTTTTGTAAATTTTATTAATATTTGTATTCTAAGATGCCTGTTCATACTAGGCATTTAAAAAGTTTCTTGAGTTAGTTACTTATATTTCTGGTGATTTTATATATTATGCCTTTCCTTTCCATAAAGAGCAGGACATTTAAGTATTTTCTTAATTTCCTCCATTTTTTAAACCATTGAGTATTTCATTTGCAAACTCTTCATAAGCTTTATTCAACCAGCATATTTTTATGTATGGATATTCTGACTGCTATGTATTGGTTACTTCCTTTCCCTGCATCAGATTGCCGACTGTTGATGACCACTCAATGTTCTTTTTAATACATTCTCAATTCACAGATTGTGCTTGCCATTTACCTGTTGAATGTTCTTGGGGGAGTTATTCTCTGAATTTCATTTGCAAAATGCCAATAATAATGCAAAATGAGATTCTGAATATAAGGTCTTTAAAATGGAATCTGACTCATTGTAGATGCTCATAAACTGATAACTTCTGTCACTGTATTTGACTACAAGTAAAAGTCTTTAGTATAATTATATAAATAGCAGTTGACATTCAAATATCTACTATTAAATCACAAAGCATTTCATGCAATACTTTTGTTCTGAAAATTAATAATTTCACGGAATATAAAATTATCCCTATTTATGTTTAACATATTTTCTCTGGTATATTAACACCTGTACATCTGTAAAGTAGTAATGAAATAACTAGTTAAAAATTATTTATCAAATATGCACAAATAGAAAAACAATATAAAATTAGAAGTATCTTCTACATAAGTACTTGGAATAAATTAGGCATAATGAGTTAGTACAAAAATAATGAGGCATAACAGAAGTTCAGATGAATACTTGAAGTAGAAGTCTATTTTATTCCTGAAAAAAGGAGAACAACAATATTTAATGACTCTGCTATGTCTAGCAATATATTAACACCTTTGACTTTAATTGCTTTGATTAAATTTTAGTACTCAGACAATTCTTTCATATTGCTTCTACTATTTACTTAATGAATAATACATTCTCCTGGAAAAGTACATCTGTGTCATGCTAAACTCTGTTAGAAAGGTTAATGTGATATTTTATAATGCTCAAGATGTGTGAGGGAGTGAAATTCTATTCAGACAAACAGAAATGCCAGGGCATTTTTAATAAGACCCTAAATGAAATGCTAACATATGTTCTGGAAAAAAAGTTCCTTTTAAGAAAATGCAAAGGAAATGTTATGCTTTTGTGTTATTTCAGTTACAGATAAGATTTACTTTGGTTAAATTACCAAAGAAACTATTTTCCAGTTTCACATACTTCCTCAATGTTAGTAATGCTAGAGAACTCAACTTCTAAATTTTACTATTATGTTACATTAACATATTTTATACTAAAACAATTGTTCTTTTAATGCTTTGTACATAGATGTTTTTTTAAGTTTAAGATATGTAGAGCTAGGATCTGTAGTATTCAAAAGTGTTACCAGGCTGGGCGCGGTGGCTCACGCCTATAATCCTAGCACTCTGGGAGGCCGAGGTGGGTGGATCGCTCGAGGTCAGGAGTTCGAGACCAGCCTCAGCAAGAGCGAGACCCCCATCTCTACTAAAAAAAAAAAAAAAATAGAAAGAAATTATCTGGCCAACTAAAATATATATATAGAAAAAATTAGCCGGGCATGGTGGCACATGCCTGTAGTCCCAGCCACTGGGGAGGCTGAGGCAGTAGGATCGCTTAAGCCCAGGAGTTTGAGGTTGCTGTGAGCTAGGCTGATGCCACGGCACTCACTCTAGCCCGGGCAACAAAGCTAGACTCTGTCTCAAAAAAAAAAAAAAAAAAAAAAAAGGATTACCAGTTGTACACTTTCCTAGGAATTGATGATTGATGGATTCACTCAAGGGATATAAATATGTATTTTTACAAAAGTATTTTTAAAAGCTAAATTTAAACAACGAGTGTAAATTCTGGGAGTGGTATGATAGGAAGATAGATAAAAGATATGATTTTAATATAGAGAACATTACTGGCTAGTTCAACTTTTTAAAAAAATTGTCATTGACATACTAGAAATGTATTGATGAAATTATTTATTTTCTCATGGGATTGTGGAATGTTTCTTAATTCTAATCCAAAAGTCTGGTTTTAGCCCTACATAACTTGAAATAGATTTTTTCTCCCTATTTCTTTAGTTCTCTGATAACATAGCAGAATTATTTCTTTTTCTAAATTTCAACTCAATACTCTATTTAAAAAATACAAACATTTTTTTCTTACCTAGTCAGGAATCTATTTCTACGAAAATGAACATATATAAATTTGATATGAAATATCTTAAGACCACAATAAGCTATATCACTAGATACCTATTCAAACAGCTAAAATAAAACAATGTTGACAATATCAAATACTGACAAGGATGTGGAGATACCCTCATATATTGCTGGTGGGATTGTAAAATTGTGTGGACACTGGGAATTAGTTAGGCAGATTCTTAAAACTGTAAAAATGCACATACCATACAACCCAGCAACTGCACTTCTGGGTATTTATCCAAAAAAGAAGAGAAAAGAAAACTTACATCCACATGAAAGTATGCACATTATTGTTCGTATCAGTTTCATTTGTAATAGCCCCAAACTGGAAACAAACAAAATAGGTGAATGGTTAAGCAAACTGTGATACATCCATATCATGGAATATTACTCAGCAATAGAAAGGTATCATCTATTAATGAATGCAAACAACTTGGATAGATTTCAGAACATTATGCTGAATGAAAAAGCCTAACTCAAAAGGTCACATACTATATGATTTCATTTATAAACATTATTGAAATAACAAATTATAGAGATCAAAATCAAATTAGTAGTTACCAGGGATTAGCAATGATAGGTAGGAAAGGGGTGGGCATGATTATAAAGGGGTAGCATTAGGGAGCTCTTTTTTGTGACGGAATAATACTGTATCATGATTGCAGTGGTGGTTACACAAATCTACATATGTGGTAAAATGACATAGAACTATACACACACACTATATCTTGGTCATTTTCTAATTTTAATATTATATTATGGTTATGGAAGATAAAATCAATAGGGAAAACTCTGAGAAAGGTATACAAGACATCTCTGTACTATATTTGAAAGTTTTCTTTGAATCTATAAATATTTCAAAATAAAAAGTTTAAAAAATATAATTAAAAAAGTTGGGCAGTGGAAGATTATTTTGAAGTATGAGAAGTTTATTCAAATTAATGTGAGTCATTAGATTTATACTCATATAATAAAATGTTTTACAAATGATAAGCACAGCATTTTTAAATTTTATTAAATAGAAAAGATAATGATGCTTGCAGACATACAATTATTATTTCATTATGTTCTTCACAACCATAAGATAAGTTATATTGTAACAACTGTCAACTCTTGCACACTTCAATAGCACTCTCTATGTATACTTACAGTAACCTTACATGTAAATACTCACATTCTCGTCTTATAACAGAGAAAAATGAACTTAGACAAGCTAAGAAATTTCCAAAGGTCATCCTATTTTTAACAGGCAAAGCTAGAATCCAAATGCAGAACTAGTCCTAGTAGATAATCACTGTGTGCTATTTCTGTTTAGTAGTGAAGGTTTTAATTCTTAAAAAAAAATTCTAAATGTCCCTGGGAATAACTCTATGTATTCAAAATTTTTAAAAATACCTGGCATAAAAGAGAAATGTGACAGTTTTACATTACTTTTATCTTATAATCTAGGCTTCAGCCTAGTGCCCTAAACCCACCACATTATTTCCTATCTTTGAGCCTTTTCAGATATCTTTATTCTTGCTCATAAAACTAGTTCTTGTCTGACAAACCCCTATCTGTCCTTCCTCCTCTTCTTTATCTGTGTTGTCCTTGTACTAGGCACACATTTCCAATGTTGCACAAATTACATTATAACATGTTCTTTATAGTTGGGTGGTGGACTTTCTTAAGGGAGGATTACTTCCTATTTGTATTTGTAGAATCAGAAATCTGCACAAGGTGTGTGTCTAGCAAGAGTTTGCTGAGTGACTATTATTCATTACATATATTAATATTGGTAGTATCTTTTCTGACTTGTTTCTCAGGCAATTTTATATTACTATAATGCACATCTTCCCAAGCTTTCTCATGCTTCCATGAATTCCTGTACTGAGAGACTCTTTTGATTATTTGTCTGATTTCATTATCATGTAATCTCATGACATCTCTGATGGCCTTTCTTCTTTGTAAGGGAAATATTATTTCAAAGTCATATCTTTTTTTAAATATTGGAGCAACTGTCATTTACTCTCCACTTAAGATGCAAATAAATGCATATAGAGCATTAAACACATATATTCTATATATAGTACTTCATTTAGTTACATAAGGTAATACATGTAATTCAAAGCTATTTCTCCTTCCATCTTTTAGGAAATTATGCATATATTTTATTAATGTGTTTCTTTTATAATACTACAAGGTGCTTGAGGCAAGATTATAATGGCCTTTTCCTGGTATATAGTTTAACAAAAATTTAAATCACATAAGTGTTAAGAAATTTTAATGAGGAGAAGTAAAAGTAAAAAAAATGAGGAAGAAATAAAAATTTATAAGAGATATATAACAACTGCCAAAAGTATTTTGAACCTCACAGTTCCCATACTATGTAAGGATCTTTATTAATTTCTAATATTACACAGTGATTTATGTTCATTTTAAAGTCAGTATGTCAACTAAGAATAAACACGATTTTTAAAATCTATCTATCATCTATCTTTCTAACCTATTCATCATTAACAAGCATTTAAACAGAAGCAAAATAAATACTTTCTTGAACATAGAAATACCAAAATACATAGATTATTGCAGACCAACCTAGTGACCAAAATATTCTTGGAAACATTGCAGTTTTGCTAGGCATTATAAAATATTTCTACTTAGCCGTATGGAAAGCAGTTGCTGTTTTCATAGTGATTAACATGTGCATTTAAGAGAGCAATATGTAGACTGAAAGCAATAAGCCAAGACATATTTGAAATAAACAGCTTATTTAAAGAAATGTTTTCATTAAAGTAGGTCTGTGTTCTTACGATTGGAGATCAAAATACAAATATGTAATGGTTGAAAGATATGCCTATAAAATAATGAGACTGATACCATGCAAGATAATTAGTCTCAAAATTTGTAGCTATATTATGTCCTAAAATAATTATTTCTATGATATATGCAGAATGAAATAAGCTTTTAATTCAAATGTATCTGTTTTAATTTCCTCTCTCATTTTTAAAATTTAAACATCTTGCAAACCATCTTATGCTAATATTGAACCATAAAATGACTATTTCTTTCATTTAGAGAAAAATTCTCATATGCCAATCACAGTGAAATATGTGAGTCTGTTGCTAGGCATGTGGTATGTGTCAGTGATTTCAGTATTCTAAAATCCCCATGATGTAAACCTTTTTCTACTTAAATGTATCACTGCTTTAAACATAGATTTTAAAATGAGTTTTCATTAAATAAAGAAGAAATACTCTATAATGTGCTTATGTACGTACTTTATCTCCTGAGTTTTTGATAATTTTTAATATTGTGCAGGGTTATTTAACAGATTATCCAAGTTATTTTGTACTTTTTCTAGAAATCTATAATAAAACTAAGCCTGCCCTCCATACACTGTATTATGCCAGATGGTGTCTTCACAGTAATATGTTCTTAAACTGGATGATTACTTTAATAGTCTAGGCAAAGTAACATTGTTTTGAATGGTTGCACACTGTAAATGAAGCCTAAACTTTCCTGTAGGGTAAATACTATTAACATAAAGCAATTTAAAAACTATTCTATGATCTTCATCAATGCCAAAGTTTCACACTCCAATGGAATTATTTTAGAGAGAATGCTTTTTGTAGAATATCATTTCAGTGCTAAATCAATGATCATATCCAGAGAAGATAAAGGATAATTTCACCTTAGTTCTAGTGTACAGTTATTTGTAACATCAAAGTTAATAAGTATACAAACCAAAACTGATCATTTTCATTGTTGAACATATTTCAGTGGTGTTGACTTTCAGAACATATAATACATCTAAAAAATTCATACATCAATATTGAACATAGCACTTTCACTCTTTAAGTCCTCTAAAGGTAACCCGGAACATTTCTGAAATAATTATAAATATAATTGTAAATTAGATTCATTGTGTTTAATTACAGATGTTAAATTTCAGAATAAAATTTCAGTTTCCAGGAACATTCAGAGCAGATTTTATTATGCATTCATATTTTCTAAATAAACAAATTTAACTCAAAATTCTAAAAACAAATTTTCAGATGAAAAATTTCTATGTGCATCATTTATTTTTTCAGCCATTTTAGGCACAGCATAAGAACATTTAAAATTCTTTAATGCTTCATTTACATTGTTCTAAGTATTAGTTACTATCCCTTATTTAAATTATTTGCTGCAAATATAGGCACAAAACAGACTGCTTAAGCATAAAATGATTGGGGCTGCAGTAGAGAACCTGGACTTATTTTATATAAGCATTTTTTATATCAAACTGATTTTTTCTTTTTTTTTTTTGAGACACAGTCTCACTCTGTTGCCTGGGCTAGAGTGCCGTGGCATCAGCCTAGCTCATAGTAACCTCAAACTCCTGGGCTCAAGGAATCCTTCTGCCTCAGCCTCCCGAGTAGCTGGGACTATAGGCATGCGCCACCATGCCCGGCTAATTTTTTCTATATATTTATAAAAAAATGCATAATATATTTATAGATGCCCAGCTAATTTCTTTCTATTTTTTCAGTAGACATGGGGTATGATTCTTGTTCAGGCTGGTCTCAAACTCCTGAGCTCAAATGATCCGCCCGCCTCAGCCTCCCAGAGTGCTAGGATTACAGGCGTGAGCCACTGCGCTGGGACTCAAACTGATTTTTGAATATTTGACTTTTTTCTCAGAAACATCAAGTTAAGTGTCATGGATCCAAGTAGGCATGTTTCAATATCTAGAAAAATCTTCACTTTTGCTGTGAAAATCCCACTGATTTCTCAAAACACATAGAATATATATATATATATATAAATACATTGCTGTTAACTATAATTACCCTACTCTGTTATTGAACATTAGAACTTATTCATTATGTCTAACTGTATGTTTGTACTCATTAATCAACCTCTCTTCATACCCCCCAACACATACACACACACACACACACACACACACACACACACACACACACACACACTTTCCATCCTCTGGTGTCTATCATTCTATTCTCTACCTCCGTGAGATCAACATTTTTAGCTCCCACATAAGAGGAATAATATGTGATATTTGTCTTTCTATTCCTGGCTTATTCACTTGACATAATGACTTCCACTTCCATCCATGTTGCTGCAAATGACATGCTTCATTCCTTTTTATGGCTGAATAATACTATATACTTGTATATATTTATCACATTCTCTTCATCCACTGATAGACACCTAGGTTGCTTCCATATCTTTGCTATTGTGAATAGTGCTGCAATAAATATGGGGGTGCAGGTATCTTTTAGATACACTGATATCTTTTCTTTTGGATAAATACCCAGCAGTGGGATTACTGGATTGTATGGTAGTTCTATAATATTTTTAGTTTTTTTGAGACATTTTCATGCTCTTTTCCATAGTGGTTGTACAAATTTACATTTTGACCAACAGTGTATAATAGTTCCCTTTTCTCTGCATCCTTGTCATCATCTATTATTATTTTTTTTAATAATAGCTATTCTAACTGAGGTAAGATGATATCTTATTGTGGTTTTGATTTGTATTTCTCTGATGATTGGTGATGTTGAGCATTTTTTTATATATCCATTGGTCATTTATATGTCCTCTTGCTAGACATGTCTATTCATGTCCTTTATTCACTTTTTAATGGGATTATTTGTTGTTTTACTGCTGAGTTGTTTGAGTTCCTTGTGTATTCTGGATATCAGTCCCTAATCAGATGAAGAGTTTAAAAATAGTTTCTCCCATTCAAGAAGTTGTCTCTTCACTCTGTTGATTGTTTGCTATGCAGAAGATTTTTAGTTTAATATAGTCCCATTTGTCTATTTTTAGAGTGTTTTTTGCCTGCGCTTTTGAGGTCTTAGCCATAGAATCTGCCTAGATCCACGTCCTGAAGTATTTTGCCTATGTTTTCTTCTAGGAGCTTTATATTTTAAAAACTTATGTTTAAGTCTTTAATCCATCTTGAGTTGATTTTTATATATGATGAGAAAGAGAGACCTAGTTTAATTCTTCTGCATATGGATAACCAAATTTCCTAGCACCATTTATTGAAGAGGGTGTATGTTTTCCCAATGTGTGTTCTTGGCACCTTTGTCAATAATTAGTTGGGGTTGGGCATGTTGGCTCATGTCTGTAATCCCAGCACTTGGAAGACTGAGGCAGGGGTATTGCTTGAGGCCGGGAGTTTGAGACGAGCCTGAGCAACATAGTGATACCTTGTCTCCTCAAAACAAACAAACAAACAAAAATAGCCAGGTGTGGTGGTGCACACTTGTAGTCCCAGCTACTTGTAGGGCTGAGGCAGGAGAATGGCTTAAGCCCAGGGGTTTAAGGCTGCAATAACCTGATTGTGCTAGGCGACAGAGCAAGACCTTCCCTCAAAAAAAAAAAAAGAAAAAAAAATAAGTCAGCTGTTAATATTTTTGGGCTCTGTATTTTGTTTTATTGGTGTATGTGTCTGTTTTAATACTATGCTGTTTTGGTTACTACAGCCTTGTAATATATTTTGAAGTCAAGTAGTATGAAGCCTCCAGCTTTATCCATTTTGTTTGTGATTGCTTTGGCTATTCTGGCTCTCTTTTGGTTCCATATGAATTTGAGGATTTTTTTATTGTTCTTACATTTGTCCATGTCCTCTTCAATTTCTTTTATCAGAGTTTCATAGGTTTTTTTAAAATAGGTCTTTCACATCCTTGCTTAAATTTAATCCCAGGTATTTTTTTGGGGGGGCAGTTATTGTAAATGGGATTGATTGCCTTCTTAATTTATTTCTCAGCTAGTTCATTATTGGTGTATAGAAATGCTAGTAATTTGTGAATGTTAATTTTTTATCCTGCATCTTTACTGAATTTATTTAGCATACCTAAGAGTTTTTTTTTTTTTCTTTTTGTGGAGTGTTTAGGTCTTTCTCGATATAAGACTATATCATCTGGAAAGAGGGAAAATTTGATTTCCTGTTGGCCAATTTGGATGCCTTTTATTTCTTTGTCTTGCTTGATTGCTCTCACTAGGAATTCTAGTACTAAGTTGAACAGGAGTGGTGAAAGTAGGCAACCTTGTCTTGTTATAGTTCTAAGAGGAAAGGCTTTCAGCTCTTCCCATTCAGTATGGTATTAGCTGTGGATTTATTTTTATATATAAATATATATATATATTTTAAAGTAGCTAGACGAGATGACTTGAAATGTTTGTTCCTAATACAGAGAAATGATAAATACTTGAGGTGATAGATACCTTAAATAAAATGATTTGATCACTACACATTCTGTGCATGTGATGAAATATCACGTGTGCCCCATAAATATATATAAATACTGTGTATCAATAAGAAAGAAAAGAAAAGATAAAATAAATAATAAAAAGCTATATAATTAGGAGTATACTAATGAAAGAGATGAGTTCATTTGTCACCTTACATGTAATGTGAAAGCTTCTTTTCACCAGTTCCTGTGATGTATGGCAGCAAAAGAGAATTGTGTAAATTGGTAGCATCTCTCTTCTCCCCCATCTCATATTCACTAAGAAGAATTCTAGTTTTGCAAAATTGGGGCCTGGGCACTTACTGTGAAGAATTTGAAAACTGGGTGAGTTAAAGTACTGACATGCCCTGAAAAGACCTTGACTAACGTATTTTGAAAAGGCAGGGCAGGGTTACTGGTAAAACAACTATAACAACAGCAGAGTTCTAAAAGAAAGAGGATATGGAAAAAGGTAAGAATATTATAAATAATTTAAAGAAATTTGGGAAGTTTGGAAAAAAATGAAAATATTTCAGAGTAGCTGCTGCACAAAAAAGATCTTGAGAGAGAAACATGCAAAAAACTCATTTTAAGATTTATAGTAGTATATGAATGAGATTCCCTTTTACCGTTTTTCAATAAATTTCAGTAAACAGTTATTTAAATTATTTTTTGATGTATAATTGGTTTGTCTTTACAACTCGCACCTTGCTGGGACTGGATGGCTGCAGTGTTTGGGGTTTATTATGTTATGAGTTTAGAGGAGTTTTGAAAGGTTTCCACCAGGGCGTCCATACTGGGGGCAGAAGAAGACAGTTGGCGGAGTATAAAATTTATAAAAAATATAAAGTACAAAGGACCACATCTCATATTTAATAATAGCTCAGAATTATGATTTCCCTCTCTCTATTCACACAAGTTACACTCCTGAGTATTTCTACATCCATGTGCACACACACACATACCTGCAAGAGAAGACCAGCCACAACTTGTCTAAACTACCATTTATCTCATCTAATCTTAAAACATAGATAACTGAAAGGTAAGGGCTCCAGTCTCCACACCATGTAAGTATTTAGTAACTTATTTGTTTTAAAATTGTATTATATCCTTACACACAACTAAGATTCTTACTTCATTCTGCCTGTTTTATTCAACCCCCTCAAGCTAGAAGTCATGAGCAATGCACTGCCATCATGAGTTACCAGAAGATAAATTATTCTAACCCATACTACATTGCAGAAGTTTTATGAGCCTTTTTTTGCTCATTTTAATTTTTAATGATCTTAGTGATCCATAAATCATGAAGAATTGTGCAACTATTACATTGATTATACAAATATTATTGCATTATTAAAAGAAAATATAAAACAGTTTAAATGCATACATTAAAATATTAGCTGGTTAAAACATAATATGAAATAATATTTGCAAAACCATTACAAAAGTGTAAAAGTACTGCCTCAGGGAAATATATGAAGGAAGTACTATCAAATATTAATCATCATGAACAATGGTAAGCTATATGATTATGTTTATATTCCTCAGTTAAACGTTTAGTGATTCCAGAGTCATAATATTTCTTTGGCTTTCTAAACAGTTCTATTTCTGCTTGCTAAAATTAAAAGTTAAATAATACTTGCTGATATTTCTGCCAAGTAAATTAATTTAAATTAAACATAGCTACCTATTTACAAGTTACATAACTTACAGTATTCATGGAATTTTGATGGACTCATTCCCCAAAATATTAACTCTTATATGCATTAGTTCTGTTGGCATGAAACAATGTTTGAGCATCTGCTTGAATTTATTTATTCATTAAACATGTATCCTTTCACTGTCTATTATGTGCCAAAACCTGAGTGAGGTAAAGCAAATTTAGTGAGGAAATATGAATGTAAAAATATTCTGATTATTTGTCAGCCCAAATCCAATATATAGCCAATGTTTCTTTTATAAATAAAATTAAGAATTTATCAAAATACCTATAAAATATTGATAAAGTTATAGAAATATTTCAGGACATGACAGAACCATTGTCTTTTAAAATGCATTGTGCTTACATCAGTTATTCATCTCACAGTAAGTGTAAAGAACTACAAAACTTAGTTGCAAGTTTGGACATATTTTTAAAAGTGAACACTTTACACTTAAACATCATGAGTATTCATGCACTTTAGTCTGTGTCACCTACTCTCCATTATCCCATAATAAGATGTTCTTCAGTTTATACTCATTCTATAGGTCCAGAACAGTCAATCATGCAGAAGAATTAGAATTAGAGGCCTCAAGCTATTGTGAATCTTGGAGACTAGAAAAATGCACTCTGCAGACATTTGCAATTTTGCTAAAAGGTGTCCAAGATTTTCTTTGGCCTATTCCCAGGGGACATTGGGTATTTAACAGGTTCTTAGCCTGGCTGCTAGCCTTATATAGCCAGAGAAAAACCATTTACTAACTTTGACCCTTTCCAAGACTCATCTTTCAATATTTACTACTTTTAATAAGAAAAAAGGCACAAAGGAAAGCAAGTAATGCCAGATTTCCTTTCTCTATATCATTTATCCATTGGTTTATCCTCTCAATAAAGAAATATTTACTTGGGCTTTTTACTATAAAAGTTGAATGGGCCTTATGATTTCTTTTAGCACTCATTCTCAACACTACAGCCATCAACCTGCTCTTCACATTCACTTTTCTATGAATGATTTATTATTTTGGAGGGGGTTGTTAATTGAATGTACCACATCAGTCACTTGGAATAGTTCATAAGTTGTACAGGTCATCTTTAAAAATATAGGCAATGTCAGATTTTTTATTAAACAAATTTAAATCTATTCTAACATACAGAATAAAACAAAATATGGTAACACTTATTAAACTTAGTATTATGACTTCTAATATATAAATAGTAATGCATATTTAATAATTAACAAACATTAAAATAAAATGGAGACATTTAAATGCTGGCATCAAGGGAATAGTGTATGCATATGCATGTAATTTGTTTCCTCTGATTTGGGATTGTCAGAGGGAGTAAAATGAAAAGTAAACAATGGAGGAAGGCATCTGAATTTTACTGAATGAATTTATATTTTAATTCAGATTAAGCAACCATTCAGAAGAGATAAACTGCTTTCCAACATGATTTAACAATTAACCACCCTATAGTATACAAATAATTATAGTTAAAGGCATTTAAAGTTAAAACATTAAAGTATAGTGGAGTGATTTACTATAACTGTTAAATATTTAACCCATTTAATCTCTATGCCAATGTTTCTAAATAAAATCTTATTGCTTAGCCTATTGTGTAGTAATCATATGCATATTACTAAAAATTTCTCAAAATGACCTCATTTAATTCCACGTGTATTAGCTTGAATATGCAATAACTCAAATAATAATTTAATTTCCATCTGAAAAGAAACACCATTTCTTTTTGTGCATTAAGGGCAATTTTTATTGCCTTATACTGTGTGTGTATTTTACATAAATGGAAAAAGAATAACACTATAAAATATTGTATTTAATAATTGATTCTTAAATTATACAGTTAATAATGAAATAGGTAAGAAACAAATGAATCATTAACATTTTATTTTGCCCAGGATTTTTAGTAATAGTCCTGTAACATAACATGTACTCTTATTTCATCTAAAAATATTTTGAAAAATGAGAATTCAATATTGTTGAGTATCCAATGGTATATGGCACATAGTCACTATTTCTAGGAGCTTATGATCTAGAGGGGAAAATGAAATATAATTATGACTATGTAGATAAGTATCAACAAGATGCCATACACAACCTACTATCATTCATGAAAGAGACATGTTCAGATATTTTATTTAAATTTCTACATAATTATGGGACTTGAAGGATGAATTGAATGCTTTTATTAAGCTTCAGTTGCATAAAATAATTCAATCTAGCTATATTAAGAAAATACGATTTGTAATAGAGAGAACTAGGTGCACATAAAGTCAATGGAAAGTATGGAAAACTGGCTTGCCCAGGATTGACTTCAAAAACAACATGGCTGGCTCATGGAGAAAACAGCCGTATTTGTCACAATCAAAAAAACTAGGAAATCAAGAAGCAGTACTCCAACTTCAGGAAAAGAACCATATCCCATCAGAGTCTAAAAAGATCATTTCAACAGAGTGACATCATCAAAAAGATGGATTGGGAAGTGTCAGCCATTGGTTATTGATGAGGACAAAACTGAGTGAACAGACACATTAAAATTTATCAAAAAAGTTATTTCACTTTACTTATATCAGACCTCCCCCAAGCCAGCATAGTTCAGCACCAAAACAGATTGTCTTGTCCCATGACTTCTCCCTCAGGAGAAAAGGGAGAGCAGAGCATCATCCACTAATGAAAATTGAAAAACCTTTTGTTAGCCTAAGAATAACAAAGAGAAGAGAGAAAATTCAAATAAAATCATAATTGAAAGAGGAGACATTACAAATGATGTCACATAAATCAAAAAGGTCATAAGAGAACACTATGAACAATTATATGCCAACAAATACATAAATTTCCAGGAATATGCTACCTACTAAGACTGAATCATGAAGAAACAGAAAATTTGAACAGACCAATAATGAATAAGAAGATTGAACTTGTAACCAAAAACCTCTCAACAAAGGAAAGTACAGGACCAAATGTATTCACTGGTGAATTCTACCAAACATTGGAGGAAGAATTAAAATCATCCTTCTCAAACTCTTCGAAAAAATTGATAAAGAGGGAATAGTTCCAAACACAGTTTATGAAGCCAGCATTACTGTGATTCCAAAGCTTAATAAGGACACTAGAAGAAATAAAACATAGGCCAATGTCCCTAATAAATATAGATGCAAAAATCTTCAAGAAACACTGGCAAATGGAATTCAACATCATAACATCACAATATCACACACCATGGATAAGCAGGAGTTATCTCTGGGATGCAAGGATGATTCAACATATGCAAATCAATTAATGTGATCTACTGCATTAGAAGGATGAAGCACGAAAATCACATGATCACTTCAATAGATATATAAAAAACATCTGACAAAATTCAACATCCTTTCATCATAAATACTATCAACAAACTAGGTATAGACAGAATGTACCTGAATAAAATAAACATTATATATGAAAACCAATAGCTAACATCAAACTAAATGATAAAAATCCAAAGCTCCGTTTCTAAGATCAGTAAAATGACAAGGATGCCCACTCTAGCCATTTCTATTTAACATATTACTGAAAGTCCTAGCCAGACAATTTAGATAAGAAAAATAAAAGACATACAAATTGGAAAGGAAGAAGTAAAATTAACCTTGTTGCAGATGACATAATATTATTTGTAGATAACTCTAAAGATTCCACAGAAATACTATTAGAACTAATAAATTCAGTAAAGTTGAAGGACAAAAATCGACGTGCAAAATTAGTTCATTGCCATACACCAATAATTCAATATCTAAAAAAAAATTAAGAAAGAAATCCTATTTAAAATTACATCAAAAGTAATTAACTACTTAAGGATAAACTTAACCAAAGAAGTGAAAGACTTGTATGCTGAAAATTATATAACTCTGATGAAAGAAATTAAGAGGAAACTAATGGAAAGACATTCCATGTTCATGGGCTGGATGACTTAATATGTTAAAATGTCCATACTACCTACCCAAGGAGACCTACAAATTCAATGCAATCTCTATCAGAATACCGATGCATTCTTTGCAAAAACAGATTTTAAAAATCTTAAAATTCATACGGATTCACAAAAGTCCCCAAAAGCCAAATCAATCCTGAAAAAGAACCCATCTGGAGGCAACATAATTTCTGATTTTAAAATTTACAAAGCTACAGTAACCTAACCAGTATGGTAATGGCATAAAAACATACAGACCAATAGAATAGAATAGAAAGCCCAGAAATAGACCCACACATAGACGGTCAACTGATTCTTGACAAGGGTGCCAAGAATACACAATGGGGAAAGAACAATGTCTTCAACAAATAATATTGGAAAAACTGGATATTCACATGAAAAAGAATAAAACTGGATGCTTATCTTATACCATACACAAAATCAACTCAAAATGAATTAAAGACTGAAATACATGACTCAAATACATAAAACTCCTAAAATAAAACATAGGGAAAAATGCTCATGGCCTTAGTCTATGCAATGATCTTCTGAAATATGCACAAAAAGCACAAACTACAAAAGCAAAAATAGACAAGTGACATCACACCAAACTAAAAAACTTCTGCACAGCAAAGAAAACAATCAACAGAGTGAAAAGGCACAGAATGAGAGATAATATTTGCATACCATGTATCTGAAAAAAGGGTTGATATACAAAACATATAAGGAACTCCTATAACTTGAAAACAAAAAACAAATTTCCGGTTCAAAAATGGGCATAAAGGCCGGGCGCGGTGGCTCATGCCTGTAATCCTAGCACTCTGGGAGGCCGAGGCGGGTGGATCGCTCGAGGTTAGGAGTTCGAGACCAGCCTAAGCGAGACCCCGTCTCTACTAAAAATAGAAAGAAATTATCTGGCCAACTAAAAATATATATAGAAAAAATTAGCCGGGCATGGTGGCGCATGCTTGTAGTCCCAGCTACTTGGGAGGCTGAGGCAGTGGGATCACTTAAGCCCAGGAGTTTGAGGTTGCTGTGAGCTAGGCTGACGCCACGGCACTCACTCTAGCCCGGGCAACAAAGTGAGACTCTGTCTCAAAAAAAAAAAAAAAAAAAAAATGGGCATAGGACTTGAATAAACAATTCTCCAAAGTAGACATACAAATGGTCAATAGGTATATGAAAAGATTCTCAACATCACTAATTATAAGGAAAAAGCAAATCCAAACCACAAGAGATATCACAACACACCTCTTAAGATGCCTATTACAAAAAAAAAAAACTAAATAGAAGACAAACATGTTGGTGATAATGTAGATAAATTGGAACTCTTGTACACTGTTGGTAGGAATGAAAAACATTATGGAGATTCCACAAAGCATTAATAAAATATAGAACTATATGATGCAATAAACCTATTTCTGGGTACATATCCAAAAATATTGAAATCAAGATCTCAAAGAAATATCTGCACTCGTATTTTCATTGCAGCATTATTCATAATAGCCAAGATATAGAAGCAACCTTAATGTCCACTTCTAGAAGAGGCAAACAATTCAATATGAAAGAAAGTAAATCAGCAGTATCTTAAGAATTTGGGGCTGAAAACAGTAGGGGAAAAAGTGATTGTAAACGATCATGAGGCAACTTTGAGGGCGAAGGATTTGTTCATTATTGCGATTATGATGATAGTTTCACTCATGTGCATGTATCTCAAAACTTATACAATTGTACAAGTACATATGTACAGTTTATTGTATGTTAATTATACCTCAAAAATATTAATTTTAAAAAAGACTATGAGGGTAATAATATAGGGATTCTTCCATTGTATTAAGAAAAAGATGATGGAATGTCAAATATAAAGTAGACAAAGATGTGTCTTTTCCTGTAATAAATACTATTTGAACTCCTGGTGTGACGCCCACAAAGCAATGACATTAAAGAAATTAAGCATATTAATATAAAAGAGATGAAGAATAATTCCTGTAATTTATGCTTTTATATGCATTTTGGTATTTTTGTGTATGCTTTTATAGTAAAAATATATCTTCCTGGTATTAAAATATGTAATATCACAAAAAAGGAAAAGCTAAAGAAAGTTATACACAATGAAGTTTATGTTTAGAGCCAATTTTTAAAATTTTACTTCAACATCACATAAACTTTTCCTTTTTTGGAAGTCACCTTTAAGAAACATTTATTTTAACTTCTCATCTATTAAAATAATTATTTTTAGACTTTCTGATAATGTTTTAGTTGTTTTCTTTAAAAATCCTTAGGTTAAAATGAACTCTACATCCATGTGCAACCTGTACTATTCTTTGTTATTTCAAATACAAAAGTATTTCTTACATTCAGAAGATATCAACCTTCTAAAATTTCCTTCATTTTCAGGACTGTCTTTGGAATAACAGTGGAAACACAGAAAAAAAATTCAGAGAAATTAGACTTATCATATGCATATATTTTCAAGTCACTTACTTTTCTATATTGAATAAAATATATGAATGCAATCCAAATACATTTGCAATATAATGTCCTATGTAATTCATATTTACATGCCTTGGTTTCACTTGTAAAGGTAGAAGAAGATTCTAAGAGGGCCTCTTGAGGTGAAATTCTTGAGTTTCAGGGAGTGAAAACAGGTGCTGACACTCTGAGGCCAAATTCCAGTCCAAGAGATTGGGCTGTACCGAAAAGGGCAGCACAAAGCCTGTTAAAGTCCTTCCACGTCATAGAAAAAAATACTAACAAGGTAATTTCATGTGGTGATACATTCCTCAAGAAAGTAGAATGAAAGAAGTAATAGAAACTGGGTGCAAAGGGATTAGATTTGATGGCTAGGAAAGTTCCAGCTGGGAGGATGACATATGCTATGTGAGAGGAGAACCGAGTAATGGGAAGAGAGCTGCCACGTGAAAGCTTATAGGTAATGAGCCTGGTGATCAGAGGGTGGGAGGTCAGGGGGCAGAATTGGAGTAGTAAGCAGATGGGAGTAGTAAGTATGTGAGTACTTAAGGAGTTTGGGAGATAAGGAAGCCTGAGGCGGTTACATGTTGAGATCCCATGAGGCTTTTTAGTAAATGGACAGAGATTATTTATATGTGGTCCATGTATTTGTGGAGCTATACATTCCTTGCCATAGTTCATGAGATTATTTATTGATATGATATTGTATAAAAATTCCCCATGTACACATATTAAAAGACTTAGATGGATGGCTTTGGGGCAAGTCAAGAAAGCCTCTCTCCTAGGAAATGTTAAAATAGTTTCAACTTAATTGTTCTATAGTATTAATACATTTGGATTTTTAAGGTCAACTCTAATGAGCCAATATAGATTGTAAAGCAATAGATAATTAGTAACCCTGACTCTGTTTATTTGCTATGAAGTTAACAACCCTGGCACTTCAGGTAAATAATTTTCATATAAGAGCTGACATACAATGGCTTTTGGTAAACTAAAATGGTTTACTAAAACTATTGAAATACACACATAAAATTTGCCATGTTTGCTGCCAATATATACATGTAGTTTTAGTTCTGTTTTGTGGAGGAAAGTAGTAAATGCATAGCAGTATGGGGCATATTTCTTACAGAAATTCTAAATGTCTAGATAAATGATATATTGACACACAGAGAGGGGGATATTATGAATACTAGTTCTCCACTGGACAATAGGACATTAAGTGGACTCTCACTCAAATGTCAGGCCAGACAACTCACAGTCACCTTCATGTCATTAAAGCTAATTGCTCAATTATCTGACCCATTAGGGCATAAAGCTGAGAGTGAACAGCAGTACTCTGTAATAGAATAAAAGTGGTATATACATGATTGGCTCAAGCAGGCCTTGAACAAACAAGTGTCATGAAGAAATGGCTCAAATATCCATAGTCTGTGCTTCTGCTGTACTACATTCTCTCTCTATGGCTTCATGGGAGTTGCCAAAAATAAGCTGACAGAAGAAGATGAGACTTGGACCTGGTTTAGAGATGGCACTGCACAGTTTGTAGGCACCACCTGAGAGTGTACAGCTGCAGCACTACGGCCCCTCTCTGAGACATCCCTGAACAACAGTGCTTGTTCACTTTGCTTGGAAGGACAAATGACCGGATGTGTGATTATATCCTAATCTGGCTGTATCCAATAGTTTGACTGTATGGTCAGGAGTTTGGAAGTAACATGGCTGAAAAATTGGTGATAAGGAAGTCTGGAAAGAAGTATGTGGATAGACCTCTCTGCATGAGCAAAAACAATGAAGACATTTGTGTCCCATGTGAATACTCAACAAAGGATGACCTCAGCATAGGAAGACTTTAATAACAAATTGGAAAGGATGATTTATTCTGTGGATACCGGTCAGCCTCTTTTCCCGAGCCACCACTGTCATTGCTCCATGAGCTCATAAAAAAGGGGTCAGGGTGGCAGAAGTAGAGGTTATATCAGTTATCAGTTTATTGCTCAGTTAACTTTCATGTAATGACAGCCACTATTTTTTTGGTTTTAAACCCTGAACCACATTTTCTACCCCTTAAACACATGAAATAGTGATGTGCCAAAATGCACAGTAACTGGGTGTTTATGTGTATTTATGTGTGTGTGTGGGAGGAGTTGTTTTTGTATAAAATATTCTATATAAACTCTCTGAAAAAACTTTTGATTATGTACCACAATCCCAACCTTCCAGGAAAGAGAAATAATAGATGCCATGCTTTCAGAGAAAAGTTGTCCCCTGACCCCTGCACAAAGGACATGGTTATAACTGTAGTTGTACTCTGTGAAAGAAAGCAGAAAATATATTTACTGACTGTGAAAATGACAATACATTCTATACTATTCTATAGTTTCCATATGCATGATTAGAATGTCATTACTATTGAGATTAATGCACTGTGAATTCAAAATATCTTTTAGATATTTTGCATTTTGAATTCCAAAATATCTAAAAGATATTTAACATTTAACATTTACTCAGAAAAAAACATTATCATTAACAACAAAAATAATTTCCTATGGGAACAGAATCACTATTCATCACTATTCAAACGAGGCTTAAATAAGGTGATATCATATTTGATTCCATTTTATCTTCCCACATCCAGTCTCTTGCTAGGCCCTGACAATTTCTTTCCCCTATACCTTTCATAGTCATTCTTTCCTTCCCATTCCAAATACCACTATGCCAATAAAATTCTTTGCCTTGTTCACCTGGGCTATTTCAACAATTTTCTCAGTTTCCTGTCTTTAATATCCTTTTCTCAATTAAGCTATGAAAATAGTTTTTCTAAAATGTCCCCATATCAGAATTCCCCTACCCATTTCCTACCATCTAGGCATCACTTCTTCCAGTTCTAGCTCTGTTTAGGCTCTGATAGACCTCAAGCAGTTACAGCCTGACACTGACTCAGTTCTTGCCCAATTTACAGTCCAGAAAAGTGGGAGTATTAACAATTAATGGAGTGAATGTTTAACCAATATGATCTCAGAATTGGTTAAATTTTCTTACTTTCTCCTTTCTTTCCGTGAAACAGTCCTGACGGAGTTTATATGGATTCTCAGAGCACCCTCTCAAGGTATGAGCAATCAATTGAATTTAGGAGTAAACAGCTTAATTGGAGCTTGCTCTCCTTCCCAGCTTCAATGCCTTGTCCCTCACTTCTGTTCTTTGAGATTCACTCCCTAAGAAAATAATAGCATATAAGCTTATCCTCAGACTCTGTGTTCTTAGAAACCCTCTCTTCAAAAAATTTTATTTATAGAAGTCTAAACTCTTTAACTCTTTAATTCAAGGGATTTCATAAACTAAAGATTCTACCTTTCTAATTTACTTTTCACTACTCCTCTACACAAACTTAACCTAAAATATTATTTTGAACATCTTTTTAACACACTTTATATTGATTCATTCTCTCAATGCCCTTACTTTCTATTTCTCTTTGGGAAACCTTACCTATTCCTGTTTTTATCTCTTTTAAGAAGTTTTCCTGCAACTCAGTCTGGAAGTGTTTACTCTCTCCTCTAAATCCCAATAATTATTATAGAGGCATTTATTATCTATAATCTTATCTTGAATATATTAAAATTTTGGCAGATGTCACACCTACAACTCTCTTTAAGGTCCTTAAAATGAGAGAATCATGCATCATACTTTGCACATCTTTGAAATAAAACAAAGTAGTTTATACTGAAAATTTTGTGGCTTTGAAAGAAGCACACACTATTGAGCATCTAGCTTTATTTAGACTCAACAGATTTATCTTCCAATTATATTATTCTGGATTTTATATATACATTATCTTAAATTTGAAATTTTCTTCCATAAGCTAAATGTACCCCATATTTCTCTGCAATGCACCATTCATTTAAAATATACAGCTCCTCTTTGCAAACAAATGTGTCATGTAATGAGGTTATAATTCCAATGATTTTTAACCATAACTAGAGTGTGCATGAACAGGGTTTAACAAACAATTTTGTTTGTGGTATGTTTATTTTAAATCAGACTTTAGCAGATATCAGGTGGGTTCCACACAGTAAAGAAGCCAACAATAAAACTACTTTTTACATATACTTATGATCCTGAGAAAGTATGTATAACAGAGTTTTAACTGTAAATGGTAGAATTTTCCCATTAAAAGTATTTATGTAGCTAACTCTTCATGAAGTTGTAAGAAAAATAAGCCCTCATGGTAGGTTGTAATGGCTACGTGGCAATCTAACTGCTTAAAATGAAATGGGACCAGCTATGAAAAGAAAAGAAACCAGACAGAATATTCTTATATACATATTATGACATATGCATAGAAATAAAAAAAAACACCAAATATTCAAACAATATTTACTGAGCTATTAGGCAATAATCTACTTATAAAATTGGCTGCCAAAATGAGAAGTGACAAAATTGTCATGATTTAATAAAATTACTTTTAAAGTATACATCTACATACATATACATACACACACACTAATTAATATATGTAAATATTAGTCCATTAAAATTGCCAAATAATTTTGACTCAAATATTAACTGGTAAATTCCTGCTTCTCTTAATTTCCCTATTCAGTGTGATACACTGGATATTTTTTGACGTATGTATATGACTGGGAGGCAAAGTAACATTAAATTTATTGCTAATCAGGATAGTACCTTTATTATGAACAGGATCAATTCTGAAATCAAAGTTTCAAGGAAGTAGTTACTGTTTTGATCAGTTTACGTTTTATCAGGCTGATTTCATAAACACAGGAAGAAAGAAGGGGGTTGGGAATAGAGAAGTCAGTAGTGAGAATTAGAGATTTAAAGTGGCAGAACTGGAGAAACTACAACGATATTCAGATTCAAAATCAGAAGCTGAACAATTAAGTTTGAGAAATCAAGTGCCAAGATGAAATCAAGTGCCAAGATATGGGTGCTTGAAGAGCTCAAATATGAAATGCACATACTTCCATCATAAATACTATCTGCAATTGTTATATCCTCTTCAGCCTGAGCCTAACTACCAGTGTTTCTTAATGTTATTGACAATTTGGGTGGGACAATTCTTTGTGGTATGAGAATGTCATGAACATTGTGGGGTGTTTCACACATTCAGCTCTCTCCACTAAATTTTTGTAGCAGCCCCCAATCATTAAAAATCCCAAACATTACATTTCCAGATGCTGTCTAAGGAACTGTACAGAATCTAGTTGAGAACCACTGCCAATAAAAGACACTTCTTATAAAAAGTTAATTCTTTAGCTAATCCAGTATTTCCCCTTCTATGGCAGTATCCACTTGTTGCAGCATGGGAGTAATAGAGAGGTGTGTAACTCCTACTGTTGCCTGGTGATTTGGTATTTAAAAAATATCTCTCTGTCTCTCACACACATATAAATATGTATATGGATATATCAATATACATATACATACAAATACACAGATAACATAAATAAGCATATTTATATGTATACATATATGTAATACATATATATCATAATGATGCTAATAATGGTAAACACAAACCTATTGGAAATTTTTATTGAATTTTCTTATTATTATATTAATACTATCAGATTGTGAATTTATACCAGAATGAGAGCCTGCACATTTTAGAACCAACACAGATTTCTTAAGTATATAAACACAGTGTAGTGTTGTTCAAACTCCCTTCAGTGTTGGAACTGAAACACAGTGTGGTACTACGTGGACTCCCAAATATAATTAATCTGGTTAAAAATAATTTGTGAGACTTGTAGAACTCCAAAGGGCTGATAGCTCAGTCTCTTCCCTGGTCCTTGAAGTTGGCTCTGCAGCACTTAGAAAGAACCACTAAAAAGGTAGTTTGAAAAGCACTGGTCTAGTCCTTAAGATCTGAAGCAGAAATGAAAGGCTTCATTTTCTTCTATAAATAGAAGTGATCTTAGGATGTGGACGTATGACAGAATACAATATTTTAATACCTTAGAGTTGAAAGGTTTGTTTTCAATCCCTTAATTTACAGGCTTCCTTAGTAATCCCAGTAACTCTCCACACTCTGTTTTATACTCCACCCTGTTTCCAAAAGGATCTTTCTAAAATGTTTGCTTGGTTCTCCCCAGCATAAATACCCCCATGGCTGTTCTTAGCACTCAGAAGACAAAGGTTGAAATCTTTAGCATTTCATACTGGGACTCTGATGATTAATGGCCAGTCTACTTCCCCAACTTGAACTCCCCATTTGTCTCTTCCATATACCTTATTAAAGCAACATTAAAATATGATTTAAGTGTCATCACTCCCAGCAAGCATTTCCTGCCAGTTGGGGTTCAGTGTGCCTTCTCTACTTCAGACCCTCTTCATATCACAGTCACGGGTGTACTACACTGTGTCATCATTACCTGTTTATACGCTCAAACAGACTATAAACTAATTAAGGGCAAGGGCTGTACCTTATTTATATATGTATCTACTTCACATATAGGAAATATTAAATTTAATGGAATTAATTATTTAATTTACCTCCTATAAATTTTGGTAATGTTTCCTCAGTGGAAAAAAAATCCAATACACTATGGTCTTTTTTACATTGATACAACTATAGTCATAAAACTGATTAATTGAAGCAAAACACTGGACATCATATTTATTCTTTTTAAAATTCATCATATTGTATTCAATTACTATTTTCCTCTAAAGATAATCTGTGATTCTAATACACCACCTGTTTTAAAATTCTTCCTGAAAAATTTGATGAAAGTTATTTCTAGGCCTCTGTCCAAGTTGTTAATTCAAATTTGAAAGGACAGTTCCAAATCAATAAGTAACATTAGAGAAGAAAAAAATTATAAAAGTAATACTATAAAATACAGTAGCATTTTTCTCTCAGATATTTCTAAATCTTCAGGTCAGGACAAGTTTTATTTTTGAGGGTTTAGCTAAAATGAGTTTTTATATATATTCATAAAGTATATATGAAGAAAGAGACAGAAAGAGAGAGAGAGTGCATGTGTGCGAGAGAGAACATCATATGAAGCCTAAAGACTCGCCTCTCCTTTTATCCTCGTTGGATCCTGAGGTATCTTGAGTTGTAGTATTTTGATTTGTTCTTTTGAAAGAACATCAATTTCTTGTATATAAATTAATATTATTAATTTGCATACCATTCTATGGTGTGTAATAGTTTTTAAACTCTTTCATTTCAATTATCTCATTAAATCAAATCTTGACAAAGACTCCTGAGGGGGACTGTTGTGAATTAGAGGCTATATCTATGTAATTATTAATACAATTAATGTATACAATTAGTACATGCGGACTTTTAATTCTTATGCAGACATAGCAGTGAAGCAGACACTGTTCTTTAAAAAAAAATAAGTACAGGTTTTTTATTTTTATTCTACAACTATCTTATAAAGAGTAATTTTCCTTGCAGCTCTTATTTTAAGATAGAAATGCAGCTGAATCTCCCAAAGGACCTATAATTACTCCACATTTACAAGAATCTAAACTCTGAAGTGCTTTATCAGATGAATAATCACTAAGTATCTTCCCTTATGCACTCAGAGAGTCTTAATATTAATGCAAAGAACACAAATTCTGGGATCATATAACTTTAGTGAGGTAGAGTGGCCTTACAATGCCACTCAGGTAACTCTAATTGCAGTAATTTGTTCGTTGTTAGCAATTCTGTACTAATAGCACTTTCCCAGGGAGACTGTCCTATGAATTTATAACATTTCACTTGCCTTTATATTTTTATGATATTAAGTTGGAGAAACAAATGAACCTGATTTCTAAGAAAATCAAATTGTTAATGGCCATTTGATTATCCTAGAAATCTAGTGGCACTAAGTCTTTGTTTTTCCCTTTATATAAAATGTTCCTAAAGCATAGTAAAATTACTGATAGAACTGGCAGGCAAAGCAGCTCACCTCATTTGCATCAAACTATATGTAAATCTGCCCTCTTAGCAATGATTTCAGGCAACAATATAAAATGACTAAAACATAATTTGAAGAAAAAAGACATATATTCAAACTATTTTGGAAAAGTTTTGCTAGTGAGAGAAACAGAAAATTTATTTTAGCAGAATGGAAAAAGCTTCATTGCTTTTCTGTGTTTTCTTATATACAATATCTTTCTAGTTAGTCGCTAAAAGTATATCCTAGAAATACTTCATGTCTTCAGCTATATACTGTTATAATGTTATTTTCATGGATTTTGGTATTCAATTCACTCTTAATCACTGTTTTATATTAAACATATGCAATTACAAAAAGGCAAATACTGTAAAAGCTTCCCTTTTTAACCGAAAAATTTCAAATTTGAATTGACACAAAATAATTGTACATATTCATGGGGTGCAATGTAATGTGGTGTCCTTTTGCACAGTAGGGTGACTATAGTTAATAATGTGTTATATATTTAAAAATAGCTATTGAAGATGATTTTGAATGTTCTCACCACAAAGAAATAACAAACGTCTGAAGTAATTGATATGCTTATTATCCTGATTTTGAGACAGGGAACTGGCAGGTACTGCTCTGGACATTGCCTTAAACATTGCTGTAGGCACTGCCTTGGGCATTGCATTGGGCATTACAGTGGCATTGCCTAAGTCAGGACGTCTCAAAACAAAGTTTCAAATTACCCTGATCAAAACAAGATGAAGGCAAGGCAAGTTCCAAGGGCTTAGAACCAAGATAGTGGAGTAATAGAGGATGTCTCCCTGATTCCAGGAAAACACTACCCCTTCAGTGAATATTCCTCCCCTTGTTTAGCCTATAATTACTCCATTGCTTACACAGAAAGGCAATAGGAACTAGGGGGGCAGTTCTCTTCTGCAGGGAGAACTAGCCTCTGCTCTGTCTGTACAATAGACTTTCTGTAGTTTCTCAATAAATCTTGCTTTCGCTTTATACTGTCAGCTCACTCCTGAATTCTTTCACTCCTGAAGCCAAGGACCCACTTGGACTTCAACTGGCTCCCAGGATTGGGAGTCACTTTCCTGTGACAATTTGATCATTACACAATGTATACATGCATCAAAAAATGCCATTTCTTTTTCACTCTTTCATCTTAACAGGAAGGAGGGTCCTTTCCAAATTATATATACATAATTCACCTACTGTTTAGAAATTTTACAGGTTCTTTGCTAATGCAGTTCTGATTTAGATTACAATTCCCCATATCAAATGAGAGCTGCCTTCTATTGATTTTGTTTTCCAGAAATTGTCTTCAAGTTTTCTTTGTCACTGAAGGTTGCCTTCTAATGGATTGACAGAATGAAACTTATTGTTGCCCCAATGTCAATTCATAAGTCTTTCTTTTATGATTTAAGCCTATATCAAATATATGGTATTTATTATTCTACTGTCAATCATTTATTTTTAACTTTCATCACTTTCAAATGAGCTTTATATGATTCTTAGTATTTGACTATGACAGCAGGAATACTGAAGTCTTGGAATACAGAGGCCTTATGTGAGCTTTGAGTATCCTGAAAACCATTTTTAGACAGAAAATATTTCTCAATAGACACCATAGAAAGTTGTAAGACTAATAGAAGTATGTCCTACCAATCTATTAAGTTAAATTTACTTACTCATTCAGTCATTGATACATTCACTAAAAATACATGTGTTTTCATTAGGCCAGTTGGACATACAACAAAAATCATTGACAATACTTTTAGGAGAAAAAAAATGGCCCAGATTTAAATTAAGTTTACCAATTTGATTTTGGAATATTGCTGTTATTCTTATGAAATTACACCAAATACCTTAACATATTCTCTAGGAACTGTGTAGTCTGGAAATGGATGGTTTTAAGATATTTAACATAGTGGTATAAATAAGCACAGACTTTTCTACAAATAGATAAAAAAATCACCATTTAAATAAAAAAATAATTCATATAAATTCATTTTATATCTTCTTGAATAATAAAATGATTCAAAATTTGAAAGATATTTTTTAAGTGGATGCTTAAGTCTTTTTCTCTTAGAAGAAGTAAAGCCATTTCTTAACATTAAAACTATGTATTTCTTCTTTCTGGTACTGCTCTTAGAGCCAGGGTAGCATAGTTTTTGACAGTATGTGAACTCTGGTGCCATATTACTTGGGTGGGATTACCAGCTTCACTGCATGCTGACTGAATGATTTTAGATGTTTTCTATTCTATGCTCTAGTTTTCTCATCTATAATGCATGATAATAACAGCACCTACCTTCTTTTTTTTGCAAACCTTTAGTTCACTTAGAATATTGCTTGGCAGCACACAATAAGGAGTCAATAAATGTTGTCTACAATTATTTAGAATTGTCTATTTTATATTTTAGTTGCTCACATGATCTCTGCATTTAGATGGTTTCATTATTATTCACCATTTAAAAAATCAGTAATTCCAATAATTCAATATAAACACCATTGATATAAAATATTATTAATATTTACTGTGAAAAAATAAGCATGATAATCTTTGAATGTGTGAAGGAGGGACCATATTTTAAATGAAGTCTATCAAAAGAAGCCCCAACAGTTTTAAAATTCTAGCTATTGTTATTGCAAGATATATAATTAATAGCATTTAATATTGATTTAAGAGGTCATCAATAAATCAAGATAGCCTATGAGATTTGTGAATGAAATAATGAATCTCAAGAAACCATTTTCTGTTACATGAAGAGATGAGGAAGAAAAGAAGTAGTTGAGTCAGGCTCTGCATTTCTGGCTTTTGTTTCTGGGTCATTAGAATCTGTATGAGACAATTACAAAATCCAAATGAATAGCCGAGTTTGATATCCCAGTTGATTAAGGAACAACCACCACTTATATTAAATGCTATAAAATCAGAATATATTGCTAATCCCATAATTTTATTTAATCTGCTAATGTATAAACCTAATTATAGAGAATAATATATTAAATCATCCACAGGAGATTGCTCCCATGATTAGGCTAATGAGGGATGTTACAAAGATTGAAAAAGCACTGAACTAAATACAGTAATTCACAGAACTAAAAGTTATCAAAACTGAATGTTTAGCTGTTCTTCCAAAATCAAATAATATGATAAATTACCACCATAAAAATGACTCAAACACACATAAAAAAACATCATCTAGTATGCATTGCACTTTATAATATCTGAAAAGTTACTTTTCCATTTGATTTGTAGAAGCTTACCATTTAAAAGCTGGAAGAAAGCTTCAAGATCATTTAGTTCAGTGGCTTTAAACTATCCTTAGTGAAGCCAAAGGTTTCATCAAAAAGGCATCAGAATGTGATAATAATATTCACTGATGGTTGTGAATCTTCTGTTCCCACTTGAACCAAGCATATTTACTTTATATCTCATATATATTGGAGTTTTCCATGAAATTTTATTTGAAAAAAATTGAAAAGTTTTAGCTGTCTTAAAAAGGAGGTAAAAAATTCAAATATCGGTCGGCAATATGCGGATGGTTTTATATCTGGGTTCTCTGTTCTGTTCCATTGGTCTGTGTCTCTATTTTTGTGTCAGTAACATGCTGTTTTGGTTACTATAGACTTGTAGTATAGCCTAAATCTGGTAAAGTGATGCTTCCTTATTTGTTCCTTTTGCTTAAGGTTGCTTTGGCTATTTGGGCTCTTTTCTGGTTCCAAACGAAGTGTAGAATTTTTTTTTTTTTTAATTTATGCCTATTCAGTGTCATATGTGAGGAATTAGTGGCTTTTCTAGTTAACAGTGTTTAGTTCAAAACCACGACTAGAACCTAACTGGGATATCAAACTTGCCTATTCATTTGGATTTTGTAATTGTCTCATACAGATTCTAATGACCCAGAAACAAAAGCTAGAAATGCAGAGCCTGACTCAACTACTTCTTTTCTTCCTCATCTCTTCATGTAACAGAAAATGGTTTCTTGAGATTCATTATTTCATTCACAAATCTCATAGGCTCTCTTGATTTATTGATGACCTCTTAAATCAATATTAAATGCTATAATTATATATCTTGCAATAACAATAGCTAGAATTTTAAAACTGTTGGGGCTTCTTTTGATAGACTTCATTTAAAATATGGTCCCTCCTTCACGCATTCAAAGATTATCATGCTTATTTTTTCACAGTAAATATTAATAATATTTTATATCAATGGTGTTTATATTGAATTATTGGAATTACTGATTTTTTAAATGGTGAATAATAATGAAACCATCTAAAACACCAAAATAGCAATAGTTGTGATTTTTAGGTTGAGGGGTTCTGGGTGATTTTTTTTCATTACACCTGTTTCTACATTTTTAAAATTACTTGCAACAAGCAAATATTTATCTATAATCAGGAAGAAAAGATTAGTTTAATCAGCATATTTTATTTTATATGAGCCAGTTGATTACAATTATGTAAAAATGATATGCAAAGCAAGAATACAAGAAGAGGGAATGAAAAGGGTTAACAATTTTTGTTTTGTAGTGATTAACTAAGGGTCAATTTTTTTCTTGCATATCTTCATATTTCATATGTCCATGAAGAATCATATGTTAGTTTATAATAAAATTGTATTGTGAAACTATTTAAAAGATTGGTTAATTGTTTTGTTTGAATTATATAAAAATATTTCATTGAGAAGTGCACTGAGTGATATTGCACCTCATGAAATAGTAATAAGCATTTTATAACAATTTATATGTGGGTATGGTGGCATCCCCAGAACCTTTGGCCCTTCAGAACAACCTTACAGACACCATAAATCCATAAGCAAGTCCCAGACAATTTTGAACTTTCCAATAATCAGCCAGAATCTTTCTTCATTTATTTCTAACTTGCCCTAACCCCAGTACCTTGTCTTCACCATGTTTCAGACTTTTATTCTACATACATGAGACTTCAATCCTAATAAGGATTTGATGTTGTTACCTATTTTTCCCAGCATTTGAAATTCTTCTTTTTCTTACACATAATTCAATTAGTATTCCTTTTTTGTTCTCTTAATCCACTCTTGCCTTTGGTGGAAAATATTCTTCAACCTGTTTTTTAGCTCCTTCGAACTCAATTATTTTGCCCTCTGACCAGTGAGATGTCATCTGGCATTAGATACCCAAGTGTATATCATATTCTGGTAAGAGTAGCACTATCTCTGAAATTACCACTATTACAGAAATATAGGAAAGAAACTTCTCTGTCAGTGGTAATATAACAACCCAATAGATATAAATAATGTAATTGGTTAATTGGGTTAGAACTCATACCATGTTTATAAAAACTACAACTGATTTATAGAAAATATAAACATTGGGAACAAGTAATTAAATAGTCATCTCACCCTATGGAACAAATGATGCAGTCTAATTTTTGCAAGAATAATAAGCAGAGGATACAATTATTAGTAAAAAAAAAAAAAAAAAAAACAACAAAAACAAAAAAAAACCAAACAAACAAACAAACAAAAAACCCAAAAGAGAAAGAGATGATATAGAAATCAGGAACAAGTCTAAATCCACCTTTTGATCATGAGATGCCCTAGATTTCTGCTATAAGAAGTCATTCCTTATGTTTTCTTGATAATCTATATCTCCATATACTTGGAAATATAAACCAAGATATTTCTATTTCAAGGAAGACAAAGTAGGTTTGTATACATGAACACATAAACATGTCTGTATTTAATGTGACTGTTGCCAACCAACCTTTCAAAGCTACCACCTTTTCTAGAGAATTGCCCTTTGCTGAATAGGAGTTGCCCATCCAGGAGGTTATTTTTCCGCCAAGCATACACTGCCCTTCACAGCTTCCAGCCAATGATTGAATGATGGTGGTACAAAAGACCAGCTTCAAGGTGGGAGCAACTGTATGGTGCAATTCATAATTCCCATAGAAACAGAGCTCCCCACAATCAGAGCAAAGTTAGCTTCCCACTGACACCACACTTTTGCTTAGCTCCTATTGCTTTGTCTTTTCTTCACTTGCTCGCTCTCTCTTGAATAAGGTTGCCAAATAAAATAAAGGACTCTAAGATTAATCTGAATTTCAGAAAAGGAATACATATTTTAAGATACAAATGCCTAAAATATTTCAAATAAATTTTCACTGTTTATCTGAAGTTTAAATTTCAATAGGTGTACCATATTTTTATTTGCTAAATCTAGTGGCCCTATTTCTGAGAGCAGTTCTTTAGTGGATGATATATACTTGAATTTGTGTCTCAGGTTCTGTTTCTAGGAACCCCAAACTTAGATAGTGCAAGTCATTATTGGGTTATTTAAAATGTTTCAAAACTATGTAACTGTATAAACACACATATATTCTGATCAATTTATTTTAAAAACACATATCTATCTGTGGCTACACATCAGAAGTATAGGGATATGAAAGCATACATGCATAATGAAAAAAATAAGTTCTGGAATGGTAAAAACCAAGCTGCTAAAGTAAGTTACCCATAGACAAAGAGAATAGGATTTCTGAAAAAAATGTTTGTGGTGGTCTCCATTTTACATTGAAATTTTCATAGGATTTGCAGTTTACAACATAATGTGTTACTTTTGGAACTGCAATAAAGATCAAGTTAGTTGCACCATATTTTTGTCCTTATAGTTGTTGAGCATTAGTGACGTTATCTTTTCCTTATTTTGTTTCGTTATTTTTTATGCTGGTATCCACTGACTACAAGCTGACATTATGTGTAGCTTATATGAGGAATACAAGAAGATAAAAAGATACAGAAAAATAATTTATCAATAGAGAAACACTAGCTACATAGATGTTTTATAAAGAAAGAAAAACAGCAAAAAAGAATGCATAGCAATAGATGAGAACTATTATTTTTAAAGTAGATTTAAATATAGATATATGACAGATCTAAGATAACTGGAAGTCAACATTAAACAATTAACATTGACTTTTTCTCCTAGGAATATAAATAAGTAACAGGAGCCAAGGGTGACCTATCCTGCGTGTATGAATATTTAGTCTGAAATGGGGCAACAGAGATACTAGCACATGAAGTGCAATATTAACAAACAGATAAATTATGAGATGGGGGTTATAAAATACAACATAAGTAGAAATAATTCTGGACTCCAAAGCAAATGGTGTGAAATCTGGCTCATTAACATTTGGTGACTTTGCTTTGGATAAGCCATTATGAACATTTACTTATCAATTTATAAAATAAGGTTATGCAATATATGGTTTTAAAGACTCTCAAACTCATAAATTCTATGACCCTTTTAAAAAGACAATTGAGAATGCTTTATTCGAATAAATTATTTTAATCCCAGATTTTCCTTTAGCACTTAAAGGAATATAATAATATGAAGAAATAAAAACCCTACATTTTAGTAAACACGTTTGGCAGATTATCAGAAATAATACATGTGTTCTAACTTCACAGTGGATTATATTTGCACCTCCTCCTTTAATTTTAAATGATCACTCTTCTTTTAAGACTTGTTGTATTACAGCTGAGGTTTCTACTCCTACTAGAAAACACTGACTAAAATGTTTTCATTTATTAATATTATATGGCTGTCAAAAGGCATATAGTTTTTTAAGTGGTACTATCTCAATAATTAAACCATTCATTCTATATAAAGTGATAGCTATGTATAATTTTTATATTTTATATAAAATATTTCATATATTTTATATTTTCATATTTTATATGAAGGCATACTTACTTTGGATCTTTATATCCACAACAGTCTAGAGAATCCCGGTATTAGGTACTTGCTGGCAAAGTGCCATGAAACAGCACTTATTATTACACTGATATTGGTAAATCTTTAATGTGAATTTAATTGGTTAAAAATAGATGTGATTGTTAAATGGATCCTTCAATGAATAATTAAATACACTTATGGGAAAATCAATAAAATAGACAGATTTCTGGTGCCAGCATCCTCCAGCTTTCTTTGAAGCTGTAAAACCTCAGGGTCTACCGTGAGACACTGAAAGGACATAGAATATTACACATAAATCCTGGGGGCTGCCACAAAACCAGAGTCAAGTGTCAAAAACTATAAACCTCCAGCATCACTGACTGGGAGTAATGCTTATTATTTTTAATGCACTGCTATGAATTATTTCCACTGGATAATTTCATGTCTTTGTGTTCACAATGAAGGCCAAATAGACAGTTATGGGTGGTTGGCAGGAAATCTACATCTGTGAATAACCTCCCCTGGGATCTTATGAAAGACTGTAATGAATTCAACACATGGTGCTAGTCCTAGGGGCAGACACATTCACACCATGACATAAGACAGTTAGGTTTTTCTAATAAAAATTAAGTGCTGAATCAGTGTGTATGACGTGTTCCTGCTATTAACTGCTATGCCCTGGATTTAAAAAAACACCCAGATGCACAAGGACATGCATGTGCAGTGCATATACACACACACATACACATTAATGTTTACAAAAACACATACTGTTGAACCGTTACTTGTCTGCTTTTGTCACCTAAAGTAAAATTCTATGCCTTTTTTTCCTAGACAAAGACATAATTAAATATAAAGCTTTAAATATGCTACATAGTTCAATTCTCTTTTACAAGAAGGTAACATCAAATATACACCCTTAGGAACCTTCACTTATAAATCAGTTTACCTGTAGCTTATCTAATAAGGACATTGTAAAATACCTCTAATCACTTCTCTTATCAGAAAGTACAAATTGTTTCTCTGTGTTCTGTTCTAGTTCTTCCAACTGTTATTTCCAAGATTATGGAGATCACTGTGCTTTCACTTATAGTCTTTGCAGAGATATATAGAAAAAGTGTGTACCTAAAATATAAATAAATACAATACAAAATAAAACAACTAATTCATATTAGAAATATGCAGACTTTAATTACTCCATCTTTCCCTTACCTATATTAAGAAATGCAAATAAATACCATTTCTAATCATATTAAAATGAAAGTTTATATTAATATTCTACCTAAATAAGAGTACTAGACTTGGTTTTTAGGAACATTAGATATTTTACATATTTTACATCAGTTTATGGTTATGTGTGTTTATGTAAGTATTAGTGTGTAGATTCTTTTTTGTAAACTAGTTTGTCTTAATACAGATGTTTCACAAATAAAAATGCAAAAGTAAATATAATCTAATCCTGTATCTTAAATATCAACATTTAGAATATACATATATATAATATATGTTATTTTATATTTCATATCATTAACTCAGAGCCAAAGGAACATAAATTCTATAGAGGACTAACTTCTAGTATTGGTAGTTTTTCCTTGTTTATTATAATCAAAGGAGTACTTGTGGAAAAAGGTATAGGCAAACTATTTGAAGGTTTTATGCTGAGTATGTTGAAAGATTAGAGTCTTCAGAAGTCAAACAGAATTACAGTCTTCAACTTGATTGTTCAACTTGCTCAGCAGCACAAAACCTTCAAAAACTTTGCCTCTATTTCCAGAAGTATCCCTTTACTTATGACATGTTAAAAAAACAACTACCAATACTAGAATACTAGACATAAGTGTGAAGATACTAACCTTGTTAAAACTGCACTAAGGAAAATCATGATCATGACTTCAAAGTGCCAACACAAAAGTGGCTTGCACTAAAGTGTCATACAGATGGAGTGGATCTCAATAAATATATCTCATTTTAAAAATTATTCTCACTACATATACCTTAATTATAAGATTTTATTCACTATATATCTTACTTTAATAAACTATTGTGGCTGTTTTTTTCTTGGTATACAAAATAGGCAGTATATTTTTACCAGAAATTATTTTTTCAAATGAAGATTTGGTAGAATCTGCTTTTGTATTATTGGTTACAAAATGTGGTTTAACATGTATGGTTATATAAGTAAATACAAAAACGAATAAAGGAATGACACTTTTATTAATATAAACCACCCACAGTAAAATTAGTCATGTTTCCAAAGAGATGTTCTTTTTCTTTTAGGATATGGCCACTTGTGGGGAAAACATTACTGACCAGCATGTCCTTGAAGAAGATTAGGTGAGGGAGGACTCCTGTTGTTTAACAAAGGCGACATTCAGTAAATATTTGTTGATTTAATGAATGGCTTAATAAAGTCATGCTAAAAGCTGTTTGCCTAGCACAATTTGAATAACATTTCATATAGTGACCTGTAAGGTCATAAGAAATTTCCATCGTTAAAGTTTCTCTTTTCGGTTAAAATATTTTAGCAAAAAAGTAGTTCTAAATCTTTATCTGAACTCAACAGGTTGTTGCCAACTCACTTGTACTCATTAAAGAATTATTCATAAAATTATTTATATAATACCATACAGAACTTATAATTGAATGAGTAGAATACTAGGCATCTCGAAACTGATAGATGAATAGAAGAGTAATAGTAATCACACCACCTAGTCAAGCTTTCCTTGATGTCTTTGTAAAAATGCATAGTGCTATGATAGTCAACTATACAATACTCTTACCACCATTTGTCCCTCACATATTCATGGTAGCTTTATGTTTTTTACATTGAGGCTTTCTTGATCCAATGCTGCAATATCATCAATTGGGAAACTAATTTTTAATCAAGGTCCCCTACAGGATATTGCTTGTGAAATTTTATACCTCATAGAATTCATGTTATTAATTGGGGGTGTCTATACATTTTCCAATATTTAATAGTTCTTGAAAGATGTTTTAGAAATGGATGGCTAAGCATTATTTTTATTAAAATTGTTCTATAAAAATCTAAGATATTTTATTTCTATATATAATTCCAAGAAAAAGGAAAATCATGCCATCTAATGCTAACTGCCTGGTTATTCTATTAATACATTACATGCTGTTTTACTTACAGCTATGGCATTGACAGTTACATACCAAGGCTATGTGGAAGACGGGAGAAGAAACAGAAACGACAAAATTCTAAGAAACCTCTTCCACATATCCCATTTCTATTCAGGCAGACATGCTGAAGGGCATAATTTTAGGTGTAAACAGGCTACATGAAGAGCTAATGATTTTATGTTTACAAAAATCTCATTAAACATATCTAATTATATCACATATTCAGACATAGTAAAGATTAAATCACCTACCTCAGTGCTATCCTGTTGTCTTAAAGCATGGTTCTAATGTTATGAACAGACTTCTTAAATTACTCTATCTTCTTAAAGTGTATTATTTTCATTAATAGCTTCCAAAAAGCATTTTATTATTAAATTACTTATGCAAATCTAGATAGTTATCAGTGTACATATTTAAAGCATAAAGTTCTGAACTATAAAGATGTAATGCCTTTCCAATGGTTACCTAATTATTAAACTATAAGTTTAAAACTTGAATATCAGATTGTTAAGGTTAAGTTTGTTTTTCTTTCCTGTATTGTAAGAAATTTTAGGTCAATGTCACTTGAAAGCAAATAATCTAGGAGTCAATGGTATCAGAAATCTTGTATTTGGACATTGTTAAATATATGAATATTTTTAGTTGAGATACTCATATTAGAGACAGATGGGACAGAGATGAAGGAAAAAGATGTTTGGAATTTAAGAATGAACAATAGAAAACAAGTCATCATTTCAAAGCTGAATAGAATGACACAGAACCTGATGGATTTCACATTCCTTCTAACCTACCAGTGAGTGCACATGTTTTTAAAGCTTATTATTTGTTTATGCTCCATACAATGTAAATTAAGATCTGCATCTTTATAATTCTATAAATGTATTGGTTACTACAGATAAAACGTCTAGTACTTCTCTACAAACAAATCAGAAATATTTCAATGGTATCAGACGTATGCTGCAGTTTATAATTCATTTTTTTTTTTTTTTTTTTTTGAGACAGAGTCTCGCTCTGTTGCCCCGGCTAGAGTGAGTGCCGTGGCGTCAGCCCAGCTCACAGCAACCTCAAACTCCTGGGCTCAAGCGATCCTACTGCCTTAGGATCGTTTAAACCATCCTACCACCATGCCTGGCTAATTTTTTCTATATATATTTTTAGTTGGCCAGATAATTTCTTTCTATTTTTAGTAGAGATGGAGGTCTCACTCTTGCTCAGGCTGGTCTTGAACTCCTGACCTCGAGCGATCCTCCCGCCTCGGCTTCCCAGAGTGCTAGGATTACAGGCGTGAGCCACAGTGCCTGGCCTATAATTCATTTTTATTTTAACGTTTTTAGAACAGTTAGATATTTAGCATGTTTCAAGCTGAGATTTTTACAAATAGGTGTCAGAGTATCATTACGTGTATTTTACATTTTAATTAAAAAAAAATATTTCTTTTGCACAAAGATACATCATTATTTCATTTAATTGTTCATAATGCTTTACTCATTAAAAGAAGTTTTCCCAAACAGCAAATATAATTTTATATCCCTAGGCAAGTAAATGTTAAAATGGTTTTGAAGTATTATACATTTAGAGAAATTTAAAGCATAAAATTGTGGGAAATAGTTAAAATGCTAAAATAAATAAGAATGGCAAAGTTTAACGATTGCTGAAAGTTAGGATTACTGGAGAAAAGAAGGGGATTTAGTAATATTAAATCATTTTTTGTAGAATTTCTGAGTTTATTCTTTAAAATATAACGGATTATGTATTCCAGGTATTAAATCATATTGTTGCACTTTGGAGAGAGAGAGAGATGGTTTCTCCATTGGTAAGTACATTTTTGCCTATAAATCCTGCCTAGCACTCTCAGTGGAGAATAAGAAGGAAGAAGAGGTGCATGATTCATTCTACCATTATATTGAATACATATACATATATATCATATATAAACACATATATGTATGATTTATGTCATGACTTACATTCACATTTGGTATGCCTATTTTAATATTTTCATTGTAGTAAAATATGCAGAATATAAAATTTACCATTTTAACTATCCAATTCAGTGTCATTGATTACATTCAAAATGTTCTACAACTATCACTAATAATCTTTTTCCAAAACTTCTTCACTACCCCAAACAGAAATTCTATAACCGTTAAGCAATAACTACCTTTCCATTTCTCCCTCCTGCTAGCCCTCAGTAACTTCTAATCTACTGAATTTTACAATTTCACTTTTAAACAAAACATGAATTTTAGTCCTTGTAGTCCTTACATCCTTTAAATAAGTATGAGTCACAGTTTATATTTTCATTTCCTCAAAGATCATAACATATTGACATCTTTTAGTATTTACTATTGCCTTACATGTTGTACTGACTTGACTCAATAAAACTTTTAAAATGATCACAAATGATAAATAAAAATCAGTCAGTACTGACCTTTGAAAACATCCAGTAATTTATGCATTAACATTCTTCAGCTTGTAAATACACAAAATATACAATATTCTCTTTAAAAAAAAAACCCAGAATTCATGTATACAATGGACTGTAGAGTTTATATTGCAATTACTATAGGTCCCTGATAAAATTAGATAGAGCTTCATTCACTTTGTAACAAAATTAATTGTTTTATAATTTCAGTTTTCTTATATCTATACTAATTGGGTAGTTATTAGCAAAGATATCTTACTCCTTCACATAAATACAACTGTCTACCTATATATGTTTATTTGTGTATCTTCAATGCCAGCAAATACAATATTCACATAGAAACTCAGGCACTTTTTCTCTTTTTTTTTTTTTTTTGAGACAGAGTCTCGCTCTGTTGCCCAGGCTAGAGTGAGTGCCGTGGCATCAGCCTAACTCACAGCAATCTCAAACTCCTGGGCTTAAGCGATTCTACTGCCTCAGCCTCCCGAGTAGCTGGGACTACAGGCATGAGCCACCATGCACGGCTAATTTTTTTCTACATATATTTTTAGTTGGCCAGATAATTTCTATTTTTTAGTAGAGACGGGGGTCTCACTATTGCTCAGGCTGGTCTCGAACTCCTGACCTCGAGCGATCCAACCGCCTCAGACTCCCAGAGTGCTAGGATTACAGGCGTGAGCCATCGCGCCCAGCCACTTTGTTCTTAAATGTAAGTATTTATGTTCAGTTATTTCTACCTTCATGGAACTAAAAAGTATCCAGTAAAAGCTCACAAATCATTCATTATGCCTTAGGCCAGGATGGTTGTAGAGCCACAGCTTCAGAGAAAGCCACTTCACTCTAGAGCCATCTGCCTGCTTATAGTTACATCTGGCCAGACTTATGTTTTAAAGGAATAGCTAACCCTAAAAGGAAGAGAAATTTAAGATAGTAGTCATTTCTGGCAGTCAATAAAAGGTCACCAAGGAAAAAGAATCACACATATCCCAAATGAAACTGATGAGTACAGGATGTTATCTACAGCAAGGGACAATGATGAAGCCTCAAGTGGATATTGTTGAGGCATTACGTAGAACAACTGATAAGAGTACTGAAGTTATCTCAAACAAAATAAATTAAAATTTTTGCTATATTAAGGAGAAAAATATAGTATATTTTACCTATTATAATTATGTCAATTCTTATCTACATTCTCATATCCTTGGATATACCTACTTACAATGCTCTTGAATCTAGCATTCTACAATTTTACGTTTTATTCTCACCTCTACCTTGCCTCTACTTGTATACAATTTTCCACTTAGCATCTCTGCTTTTGGAACTACTCTTGCCATTGAAGCTGAAGGGAGGAAAATGATGCAGTGCAACATTCTGAAAAATCAAAGTCTTTGGGGCAGTGATGCAGGGAAATAAGTACAACAAATGGTGGAAAGATATTACCATGGAAGTTAACTTCAAAATGCCTGAATTTGAGCTTATTATTCATTTGGCCTCCAACATTAAATATACATTGTATAGGTGGAAAAGAATTGTATAGAAATCCCAAATATGAAATTTTGGTGAACATCTTTAAAGTTATATAGGACAACAGTAGTTTATATGACATATTTGAAACCTAGAGAAAATAATTTAGCACCCTCATAAAACTAAATTATCATTTCGTTTAATAAATAATTAGTAGTAATCATGAAAGAAATAATGTGGATAAAAAATGCAGATATTAAATTGTTAATTTTATTGAATTATACATGCCCAGGCTAACAATGCATGTGATACACAGCCAAAATATCATGCCAAGAAAAATGAAATAAAATAAATAGATACTAAAGTACACATTGCAGTTCAAATAAGAAAAAAATAGTGGATATTTTTAATTACCGTAGTCTAATTTATGGGAGAAAACACACGAGAAAAATGTTTCTATAAGAGTGAACTCCACAAAGTTTAAAGATTGATTTGAATATAGAATGACACAGTTGAATAATTTATGTTATGCTTTTTTTTTCATCCTTAAAATCATTTTAGTAGTACTGTCTATTTAGAGTCTACTGTTTTAATGAAGAAGTATGCAATGCTACAGGGGTCGGAGACATCATTTGAGTCTGGAATGACTTCCATCCACATGAACTAATTCTCAAAGAAACAACAAAAAATCCAAATATAGTTAATTCTACATATGTCAGAGGCTGACTATACAACTGGGAGTTCTCCAAATTCACATACACATATAATACAATGTTTATTAAATGATAAGTAATTAATTTTTTAAAGCTTTTTTTTTTTTTGAGACAGAGTCTTGCTTTTGTTGTCTGGGCTAGAGTGAGTGTCGTGGCGTCAGCCTAGCTCACAGCAACCTCAAACTCTTGGGCTTAAGCGATCCTACTGCCTCAGCCTCCCCAGTAGCTGGGACTACAGGCATGTGCCACCATGCCCGGCTAATTTTTTCTATATGTATATTTTTTTTAGTTGGCCAGATAATTTCTTTCTATTTTTAGTAGAGACGAGGTCTTGTTCTTGCTCAGGCTGGTCTCGAACTCCTGAGCTCAAACAATCCAGCCGCCTCGGCCTCCCAGAGTGCTGGGATTACAGGCGTGAGCCACCGCGCCCAGCCTAATTTTTTAAAGCTTAAATGTATACTATTACCACTCAAATAACAATGGGGAACCTGTGGCCTTAAGGCGATATGTGGCCTTCTAGGTCCTTAAGGGAGGTCTTTTGAGTGAATCCAAATTTTATATAACAAATTCTTTTATTTAGAGCAGTGTAGCAGAGAAAGATGAAGCTTTCTTGCCTCCTTTGGTGCTTAAACAAGAACTGTCTTGAAATCAGAAGGCCACAGGTTCCCCACCCTTGGAGGAGAAGAGTTTAGCATTGACATTGTTCAGAACTTCCAGCATTTGATGATGCTAAAACTCAGATCTGTTTTTAATTGCTTTTATTATTATTTTTAAATTCACTGTAGACCATGCACTTTCTTACCCTTGTATTCCCATAAACCCACCCAAAGTACACTACTGTTGGAAAAGGATAATGCCATTGCGACATGAGCTATTTCTTGTTGGACAAAATTCAGTTCAGAGTCTTAGCATCATTTGAGCTCTCTTTTCTGTATGATAACATGAGAACATTTTAATATTTTTTTCCACAGCCTGCTTTTGGTTGCATTTTCTTTGTGGCATACAGTAGGTATTTGAAGTTCCTCATGATCCATATACCTTGACTGTGAATTATTTTTGTCTTTTGTGTTAAGAAAACATCACCCATACATTCCAGGTGATCTGTAGCATACTCTTCCAAGTAAACACATTTCATTTGATTCATTTTTGGTCTTAATTCACATTTACATCTTAATCCACATTCTATTATGAGATTCATCTTATGGCAATTGGCAGTACAAATTTCTACCGTGGAATTCTACTACTTCCTACTGCCACTAGACATTTCTCTTTTAATTAAGTGTAATTTTACATTATATTACAGTTAGAATCTTTGTAACCAAGGTTCAATATATTTATAATTGTGTGTATGGTTTGATTTTCATATTTTCAGATTATTGTGTTATTACATTTCAGCACATTGATATTTGAATCTATAGAAATACATTATGACATTCTTCCTCTGTGCTTTCTTGTGAATATCACTGAGACCCTCCCCAGCTGTTTCTATCCCACCCCTTTTCAGTATATAGTATTATACATATGTTCTGGGTTGTCTGTAGCATTTACCTACCCATTAGATCAAGTTAATATTGTTCTGTTCATTTTGTCTTCTGACAACATATCGATCTCTGGCTTTGCAAGGTGTGTTTATACCTTGGTGGGAGATGATTATTTGGCAGCTGTACGCTCCAGTCAAGAAAAGCAATGCAAATGTTTTACTCCAGTATCATCCATGTATCTCTTTGTTGACTAATAATTCCCTTTAATCTGTTCTCATATCAGGACCTTTAGCTTGAAGGAGTCATGCCTGTGTTCGTTGTTCTCTCTCATCTTTCAGGTACTTTTCAAATATTGCAAAGTTGCTACAGTGACTTTTCAGTAGAAAGCATTTCTGAGTTAATAAGAAACAGTGGATAGTAGGAAATGGGTTTGAGATACAAATGTGCGCTGTAATACAGCAAACTATTTTTATATTAAATTTAATTTTGTTTTGAATACCAATGCTGGAAATAACAGTGTAGTACACTGCTTCAGAATGCCTACAATGAAATTTACTCACATAATTTAATTGATTACCTTAAAATAATATTAAACCACATAAAAATCATTTTTTTGAGTATTGTAATATACAAACAATTTAAATTGTTTTAAGAAAATATTCTAGAAGGTTATAAAATATATATATATGCAATCCATGGATTTATATTATGACAACAATGAAAAGGGGAAAATTTTGTGTTTTAATTAATTAATTAATTCTTATTGGGCTCTTGACTTTTTAAAAAATTAATAACCAGATCTTGAGACCTTCTGAGATGTTAAATTGCAATAATAGCAATAAGTGAAGATTTTAAAGAGAGCTATGAAATTGAGGAAGGCTTTTCTCCAACCACAATGTACTACTTTGTTCTAACTCATTTTAAACATTATTTTAGCAACATAACTTTAATATTACTCACAATAGTGAATATTTGCCTTAGACTATAATAGATATTGCTAAAAATTTATAAACAAACATTTTGAGTAATATTTTTAATACCTTGATTTTGTAAATTATATAAGATCCATTAGGTCTCAATAAAACCAGTTGGGATTTTTTTGTTGTCTGTCTAGTTTTGAGTAGACTCAATGTTACTGACATTGTAGATAATTTATAACATCTGTTCTATTCTAGATGATTGTGTACTATCTACACCACTCATGGTAATCCCATTTCCTTTGCCAGAGATTGGTCCTTTGGCCCAATTCTGGCCAATGAAATGGAGTGAGAGGGTGAGTCTGCTGTGAACAGAAAGAAACAATCTCTTTTCACTCTCTAGACATATTTATATGGTCTGAATGTGATTACCATAATGAACATCAAGGACAAACTAGAAATCTAGAGCAAAAATTTGTCATTGATTATATCTCTTGAATCAACCATCTTTGAAAACCTTCTAAATTCTGAGCTTCCTGTTATGTGAAATGATAAACCCTGTACAATTTGGGGAGACAGATTCTGTGTTTCATCAGAACAGCTATATCTGGTGATAACAGAAAAAATTAGGTTTTTTTTTTCTTTTATGTCTACTGCTTTAGTAGAATCAATGTTTTAGAAAATTCCAGTAATTTTTATCACCTCATATTTCTGCACCTAGTAAATTGTGCCCGTAAACATGCAAGATCAGATTTAAACCATGAAAAATTCAATGCTTTTTAATAGCAAATATAGATATATGCCATCCTGAATAACACCTCCAAACCAATTGAAGAGTAAAGTAAGGTAAATAATATGTTTGTTAATGAATTAGGATATTATTGAGCCTATTTAAGGTCATATTTTTAGTAGAAATTGATAGTTACTTAATAGTGGTTGATTTTATATAAGATATTAATATACTGAACATAAAAGGGTCACCTCTCCACTTCAGGACTGTAAAAGTACAGAAAACATTTAATCAAGTGTGGTCCAATGAAGTATCATGATACCATTGATCTCCTAGAGCTTTTTGGTTTCAGGTTTACTGGTAACATGGACATATTAAAATATATCTGGCATTTTTATTTGGTAGATTACAGAATCCTCTCCTTTAATAAAGTATATAAAAAGTCACAAAATGCTTTCAGAGAAAGTATCCTATTTATACTGTTGTATATGGAATCTCACAAAAATACTCATTGTATATGATATTGCATATTTTAAAATTGTTAACATAGAGTAAAATTATTTTCTTTTAATGATCTCTTCACTAATTTGTTGACTATTAACTTTTAGAGTCAGTAAAACTGAATATGACATGCTAAATTAAAACAAAAGTTTTCAGACTTGGTAATATGTTCAACTTTTCTTTTTAAGTACTCTTACAAGAATCTAGGATAGAATGTGTGTGTGACAGAGATTAATGTTTTTTAAATGCTCAAAAATATTTCTAATGTTTGACCTTTAAGCTTTAAAAATTGAAGCAATATATCCATATTATTACTAAATAATTCATATAGTCACTTCAGAATATTTAATGTAATAGTAAACTTTACTTGACATATTTTCCTCACCATATTTTCATTAAAAAGAAAGTCCCAAACAATCCCAGGAAATATAATTATATCAGATTTAATCTAATAAACTAAATTATTTGTAAGGAATCTTTATAATGGCTATGGCAGATACGATTTATTTCCTTTCATGTAAATATGAAAATAATTGTATAATAGTATGAGCTTAAGTCATAAATATACATATTATCTCTATAATTTTTTCATTATTGAAAAGTCATTGAATAGTTTTTATTAATGCTCTTTATGTTTTAATGATTAAAATATAAAATAATAAACAATTAGTGTTAGTGTATACATTAAAATGTATAAAAACTGGGCTATGCAGTTTAATAATTATATTTTTATTTTTTGTTCACCTTGTTTAGTGAGGAACAAATCTCATCCAATGAGAGGATAAATGATATGAATAATAGAGTCAGAACATAGATGCTGAAAACACAATACTAGGTTGGAAATCTGGATTTTTTTACTTACTAGATGTGAGACCATCAGAATATTGTGATATATCCCTGTGCCTTATTTTATTCTTCCATAAAATGAAGATTTAAAAAGTACCTTATCTAATAGAACTATTGTTTGAATTCAGTGACTCAATATGAATAAATCTCAATATTATCTGGCACATTGAAAGTTTCAAACATTTTTTAAATTTTATAAATAACAAAAACAATATAAGCATCTTAATTTTGATCTATAAACAGTAATTTAACTTATTTTAAAAAGGATTATCAAATATAAGAAAATTGAAGAAAATACATTATTTTAATATTTAATAATATGAAAGTATTTATTGGCATCTTTTTATAGCATATAACTTTAATATAATATCACTTTATGCTAAAAGGGACTTATATTACTGTCAGATACCTCATAGGAATAAAATGTGTATTAAAATGGGACATGCCTATGCAACATGAGGACCATGCCACTTAACCAATTTATAAATAAAGAAAAAACTGAAGTGGAAGGAGATTGAAGTTACACTGCCCATTAGTGGCCAAGTTGGATGTAATGGGGGATTTGTAAATTTTCTAGTTAAGCCCTGACTCTGGTGTCTTCCCTAAACATCTACCACAGGCATAGTTTACACATTGACCACCATTAATTTCAGGGATCCCACAAAAAATGTTGTATGTTCAGCTCAAGTGAACAAATATTTGACTCAAACTTTCTACATACCGCATTCGGTATTCTGTTTGGGCAAAAGAGCAATGCACCAGACAAATACGGAGCATGCTCTCCTGGAGAATATTGGAAAGAAACCAATTGTATTTGTTAGTTAAATTTGTAATTGTTAGCAAAGAAATATTTTCTAAAAATAAAAGCACCATTATGTAAAGAAAATATTTAATAGTAGGGTTTGATGTACGTGATTTTGTACAAAAAAAGCTGTATATCTATGTGCATGTGTTTGTAAAAATAAGTCAAATTTATTGCCTTATATGTCTTATACTGTCTCTATAAGATAATGGAGACAGTAGTAGAAACAGTAGTAGTTTAAAACAGTGATAGTAATAATATCAACAAATATATATTCCATGCTTTCAATATGAAATATATCTTGCATATTTTATTATATTTTTCTCCTGGTAATTATATGAGATGAGTATAATTATTATTCCTAATTTAGAGATGAGGAGACTGAAGTAATGGCAACTGAGTAGCTTGCCAAAGTCAGTTGCCACACAACTGGTTAGAGGAGTAGTCAAGATTTTAATTAAGTTATTATGATTTCAGAGTCAATCATCTAGTTTAGACCACTATTATCTATTATCTTTCAGATATTAATATGCTAAACTTAGCTGAAACTTTAGCTTAAATTTTTTATTTTTGAATTGCAATTAGACTTATAATTTAATTTTTTGAGTTGTGATAAAATTTATAGTTTATTAAATTTAATTAAAATAGCAATGACAATTTATCATAACATAGCTATAAATATATTTTAAATGAATGTACCATTTAAATATATGGTTTTCATTATGTGTGTGTGCTCATCATATATATGTGTATATGAACACATAACCTCTCATGTGTATACACATGTCTATGTGTATACATGCATGTATATCTATAGTTACATAAATACGTACATATATATCCACATACATATATGCACATACAGCAATGTACACACATATACACACATATATAATTAAGGTATATATAATATTTAACAGATTAATGTGTGACTTTAGCTGGTGGGTGGGTATGGGCCACTGATACAAATTTTATTCATGTTGACTCAATAAACTTTAGGTAGACATTTACATGACTTTTTAAAATTCATTTTATTAAAAAATTGCTGACAGGTAATTTTACTTTTTTGTAACTGTGCAGTCGGCACTTTTCTCTTTCCTAGGTTTTTGGATTTGGAAAAGTTTTTATAATTTTTCTTTAAATTACTGTTTGCATTTCTATGTTCTGGTCTCTAACTCAGAAAAGCATGTAAGTTGAATCAGTATTCTCTTTCCTTCACATTTATTCTATTTTCTCCAGTCATTTCCATCCTACAATCCAACTACTCTTCCTTTCTCTCCACCGTTTCCTTATCCTTTTCGTCTTACACTGCTATATAGGAAAATCCTCTCATATCCCTCAGCATTCTAAAATTAATTTCACACAATCTCGTTTTATTATTATTTAAAATGTAGTTTTAATTTTCTCTTTCAAATTTAGTCTCTCTCTTCCTCATGCCATTATGTTACTTTGTAAAGAATCACATTCCCTTTTTTATTTATGGTTTTGCTTCTGTTTCTTCATTTTCAAGCCTTCATACACCATAATGATACGTTTTCTTCTAATTCTTTTAACCAATTTTAAAATTATGTTCTTTCTCTTATGCTTCAAGATTATTGTTTCTATCACTTTATGGCAAGATGAAACCTAAGCCAACCGATTAAATGAAAGGGGTGATAGTGACATAAATATTTAAAATTTTGACAATGTAATATTTTATTACATTTCTTAACATTAAACTGTTACTCTGAGATTAAACAATATAAACAGGGAACAGACATCCAGCAAACATACCAAATTATATTAAATATTCCAGTTTATAACAAATAAAATATTACCTGACACTTGAAAATGGTGGTAATTAAACTGTAACGGTGTCTTCTTTGCATTTGCACATAAAAAAATCAGATCCAACACAAAACAATGAATAAAATGTCATGAGTAGGAAAGATATTTTGTGTTAGTTGTGAGGAACAAAGTGTCAAAGGAAAACATTGATTTGAGAATAGAATTCCTCATTCCACTATCTATTTTGCTAGAAGATATTTCAATACAATCCTTTCAAGTTGCTTTTTAAAAAGTCTGTCCTTGGAAGTAGTGGCAGAAATACAGTTTTACCTAATAAAGTCATTTATTTCCGTCCAAATGGTGGTGCTACCACTAGTTTCCCATTTTTCTTTGGCAATCTATTTTAAAGGTAGTAAAGCATAAAGCAATAAAAGAAGCAATAATGAAGGAAGAGACACACAAAGTGATACTTAATGGATTGTCAGCTCATGAAGGCAATTCACAAGCGGTGGCAAAATGAGTTCTATGCACAAAAGAAATCAATACTTATTGTAGCATCTTTCCTGCTACACTGCAATTTATCAGTAAAAAGGATAGTGTCACATCTCATAGGTCTTAGAAAACTAGTTGCTTTAGCAAGCAATATATATTCTGCATAAATTTCATCACAGCTGAATCTGATTTAAGCAAAATAAAGCTTTCTTGGTGATTGAAGAATCAGGACATGGTAAATGTGTAAGTAGATTTGTGACAAAAGTTAAAGACAATAGCCAGGTGGATACTATGGAGATTCTAAACATTGAGAAGGGACAGCTATAGGTTAGTTGTGAAGCATACAAATAGATGGGTTATCAACTGTATTTAAGTATTACACACAAGCAATGTCTTTCCCTTTTTTTGAGAATTAAGTTGGCTCTGACTTTTCCTTTTCTTTCCTTCCCTCCTTTCTTCCTTCCTTTCTCATCCTTTAATTCCCTCATTTCTTTTCTTTTTTTATCTTTTTTTCTGTTTTTCTTTCTTTTTATCTTTATTTTTCTTGTTTTCCTATGATGAGATTTATAAACATCTACAGAAAGTAAGTTTATCCCTTTGCCCATCTGGCAAGTTGCCATAGGTGCCTTCTGTGTCATTAAAAATAAAGTTATCCTTATCCTTACAAAACTACCAAGCAACTAAAATTCAAGAAAGAAATTTAATAAATTTTAACACCTAAATTTCTAGTCAGCATCCAGAATCCAAAGATTTTATGAATGCTAATGTATTTTATAATTTTATCATAAAACAAATTATTCAAATAAAAGGTCATTGATGTTCTTAGAGTGCATATGTATCTGAGTGCATATTTATACATGTGATCCTAACTTTAAATGAGCAACTGTTAGGAACTTAGGGCATAGGGGACCCACAGCAAGCAAGGATATTATAGAAATAGTCTAACAATTGTCAACTAATGAGCCATCTCTCTGAAGGACATTTCCAGTTTCTTCTGCCTGATTCTGGACTCAAGGTCCAATTCATCCTGTTTCTCACTTTTTAAAATTCTGTATCTGTAAAGCCCATAGAACATGAATCACATGTAACAAGCAAAGATATTACAAAGGTTGCCTACATTTATCTTCATACCTCTGCTCTTTCCATGCTTTTTCAGGAGCTCTAATTCTATCACTAAGTCTGCATTTGGGGACATTAGTTTAACTTTCGTTTATATAAAAAGCTTCTTGGATAACTTGAAGATATTGTACCCTATCTATCTAGGTGCATTATCTTAAGACTTCCCTGTTCTGGAAACTTTAACATTGCAAAAATAAAAAGATCCAAGAAATCAGTCAGTACAGCATTTCAAGTTCATCTTACGAGCAACTTAATCGCTCTACTCTTGCTCAAAGCACATTGCAATGAGAGATGCATTTCTTTAGAAAAAGAACAATGGTACACCATATTAAATCTCATGATCTGAATTAAGTATTTCATTGGACTTATATGAAGGAGAACAATAAAGAGATAAATGGATCTGAAGATACAGACAAGTAGGACTACTGGTTCAGAATCAAGCAAGGAAGATTAGTGTGGTTCTGTAAAGATGGCTTAAAAGTCAATTAAAATCCACACACCATCACTGAAATAATTAACAAAGAATACAATTTAGCAAGAAGATAGGAGAAGGTAGCAAACAAATTTTGGGCTTAAACAGTCATATTTGTCAGAGAAATGTAATTAACTCAAGTTTAAAAATAACAAATTGATATTTCCTAAGAAAGTTGAAACGAATTTAGATAAACAATAAAAATATTCTGAGTGTGTGTCTGAATTTGTGTGTATACATATGGAGATTACTTTTTCTATCAGTTACTAACAGAACATTCTTTATATAATTGTTGTGAGTATTAAATGGGGCAATATAAGTTACGCATTTAAAATAGTTCCTGCTCTATCCAGGATAATATGAAGTATCCCAAGAATGGAAAAATAAGCACCACGTGTACTCACCATCAAATTGATTTTAACCGATCAATAGTTAAGTGCACATACAGGAATATCATTCATCAGGTGTTGGGCAGATGGGAGGGGGGAGAAGGGCATGGATGTATACACACATAATGGGTGCGATGTGCCCTGTCTGGGGGATGGACACGCTTGAAGCTCGGACTTGGGTGGGGCAGGGGCAATGTACATAATCTAAACATTTGTACCCCTATAATATGCTGAGATGAAAAAGAAAAAAAATAAAATAAAATAGTTCCTGATACCAAATAAGCACACGATGATAACTTTTAAAACTATTCCTTATATTCTACTTGTTCCAGAAGTATTCATTTTTATTGGAAATGTGGCATGGAATTACCATGTAACCTACTTAACTCAAAGTTACTTTACTGTATTTTCTCTCTGTTCTTTAAAAATCATGTCCAGTTTCATTCACAAATCTCCTGATATATGGAACCAGATTTGGTTCCCAAGTAACCAAATCATCTAGGAGGATCACTGTCATGTTTTAAAGACAGTTAATGTGATGTTAACATCTTCAGTTATAAAAGATATGAAAATAATTTCCTTATTCATGTGTTTGTGGATATATTCAGTTATTTTTGACTACTCATGAGTCATTTCAATGTTTTAGTGTGGACAGTAGATATATAAAGGAGAAATATGGCAAAGAAGGAAATAAATAATTATTAGAATTATTGTTGCCAGTCTTGTTCTACAAGTTTTAACTTAAGAAATATATATTAATATTTAATGGAATTCCATAAAAGAGAAAACTGAAGCTCAGAAAAAAATTCAATAATTTGTCTAAGGAACTCAGCTAATAAGAGGTAGAGTGTGATTTGAAACTATGCTCTTTTAGAACCCACAATGAAGAAAAGAAAGACAAATCCATGAATGATAAATAACTATACATCACGTAGAATTTCACTTGCATGAAATATTTTATATGACACTTCATTAATACTCAAAACCTCATGTGGCTGCATTTCCAGAAAGAAAAAACAAGACAAACTATTTCCAGTGCATAGGGCTTTTTTTTTTTATCCTTTGAAGACTGCTATGATTATTACTACATGATATGTCTTCTATAGTTCTTTGTTTTGTCTCATAATCCCCTTTTTCATGCAATGAAGAGGGGGGTAGCATAGTTGTAATTTTTGCCCTCAGCAACCAAAGTCAAAGCTTCCTCAAAACACTCAGGGAAGTACAGTATATGCCAAAGACCGAGTCTGGAGCTCAGTATTTCTTCAGCAGAACTGGTACCAAATGGGAAAATGGTACCAGTTCCACCGACCAAGAAAGAACTCTAAATGGCAAATCCCATAATCTAGTCCCTAGGCCCACAAATTCTAGGGCAATGTTACTTATGAAGTTACTTAAAATTCACAAATTATATCTATTATTTCTGTTGACATAACATATCCACTTTGAGTTTCTAAACACACTGTTCACTCTAGCTGTTTATAATAAACCACTTCACTCAGGAAGATCCTCTGACCTTTGGTTAATCTGTAGTCTTGATCATTGCAGTCAAGTAGTATAACTTTCCAAACAGCTCTTGAAATAATTATCTTTTTTTTCTACAGTGTCCCATGGTAGCACATGTAGACGGTTAGAAGTTTTCAGACCTTCTAAGTGACTCCAGTTGCTTCAAGCAACTAAATTTCTTGCTAAGTCTTACTTGAAGAAAAAGAAAATCATAGGTTTTCTTCTGATAATTGGTGCATAGAGAAAAGAAATAACATTATTTCAATTATACAATCAAGTAAATTGTTGGTTTAAATGCAATTGTGAAAAATAATATGCAGGTCTTTTTCTTTTATTTATAACTTATTATAAATATAAACTCAAATGGCATTTGTCTTTCTGTGTCTGGCTTATTGCACTTAGCATAATGTCCCCCTAAGTAAATTTCAAATGTCTCAGTATAAAAAATAATAGGCAAGTGAAGTTATAGGTATGTTAGCTTCATTTAATCATGCCACATTGTATACATATGCCAAAACATCACATTGTATGCCGTAAATGTATACAATTATTTGTTCATCAAAAATATATAAATAAGTAAATAAATATAAACAAGTAGAAAATAATAGTTTTTTGAGTTGTTACAGGATAGTATAGAGGTTCTAATTAACCTTTTAAAATTTATATCTAGATAACTAGAGCTCTCCCTTCTTTTTTGCAGGGAGAGAGCTGATTCTGTCAGTGTTTTAAAAAAAATTTGAATGAGATAATACTAAAAATGAGTTCTCATTCCAGGAGACCACATTGCCTGAAAGCAATGAGTATTGTTATTAAATATTTGATCTTTTCATATTTTGAAATATTTCCAAAAATAACTTGAATATATTTTCAAAAATATATATGTTTTTATTTCTGATGGATAAGTTATACAATAGCTATTTGGAAATTTTAAAGAATTTTCACAAAATAAATATTTCATTTAATCCTCACAAGAATTCTCTAATATGTGAATTAACATATGTATCTCCCATACTACAGATAAATAAACAGAGATTTAAATATATATCCTAACTGGATCAAGTTAGAGATAAAACCTAAGAAAAAAATAAATAACACATACAAATTGTCGATATTAATTGTTTAGTGGCTTTTCCTGTTTTTCTTAATATGTACATGAATGGTGAGGGCTCTTTTTATTATGCAATCCTCCTAGAGAGCCATGTTCCTGTTCTTCTCATTATTATATCCATATTGCTCCTAGGATAAGTCCTTTGACATAACAGATCCTAAATCCATAATTTCAGATGAAATGTATCAATATATGTCAATATTTTTGTGATAATCTTTACCTAACCTAAATTCAATATTCTGACTAACTGGGCCAAAGGAAGAATAGACTTTTAAAAATTGTTAATTACTTACTGATATTTCTGAAATAGTTATGAAATCAAAGAAAAACGTGCACCACATGTACTCACCATCAAACTAGTACTAAATGGTCAACACTAAGGTGCTCACATGGTAGTAATATTCACTGGGTGCTGGTGAGGTAGGGGGGCTGGGCAGATGGGGGCAAGAGCAGGTGGGTTGAGTAACCCACAGCTAATGGAGAGGGGGCACACTGTATGGGGGAAGGACACCCTTGTGGCCCTGGCTTGAGCAAGGCAAATGCATTTCATATAACCAAAATGTTTGTACCCCCATAATATCCGAATAAAAAAAGTAAAATGTTACTGAAAGTTAATGAAAGTCTGTACAATAAATCTGAATCTTAAAAGGTCTTAACAACTGACAGCAATCTTAATGAATAATAAAAAAGTAAGATACTCTTAAAGGAAACACTTATTGAAAATAAAGTATACAGCACTAAAATTCAAATTACAGTCAAACTCTTTTACACTTCCTACCTCAATATCATGCATTTTAAGGTAAACACAGTTCATAAAAGAATTTAGATTTCTCTGCTACTTTGGATTATTGATCTTCCTGTAACTCTCAATGTTATAAACATTTGAAAGTTAAATACACCTTCATTATAACCAAAATCACAATTTATATGTAGTTAACAAAAACTATGTTCCATGAAATTATCTAGTGGAACTAATTTCTAGATGACCAGCTTTAGCAATTCAATTTTTGCAGTAATGTATTTTGTAAACAAATACTTCATTTAAATACCCTAAGTAGTAAATTCTGATATTGATGCAAAGAGAATAGCTAATAAATTTCCCATGCACATGCACATTATGATAAGAATACCATAAATGCAATATTAATGTGTCAAGTTAATTTCCTCCCTCACCTCTGGCTAATTAGCAAAAATTAAATTTTATGCTAATCTGCCTGAAGTGATAGCATATAATTTGGAAATTTCGAATTTCTGCTGATCATGAGAAAACATATCCATACAACTGATGCAGTACAAAATTACCACAAAATCACTTTTGCACAATGTTTAATAGTATTACAGCATATATATATTTAAAATAGGGAATGTATAGATATCATAGATAGTAATTAATTGTTCATTTCTCTATTTGTACATATTGTTTCCCTGAATTTGATTAGCTAACAATTTAAAGTACATGTATACTGTACTTGTACATATAACATACTTAGAATTTCTGGGTAGGTTTGAGATAAATCTATTTTCCAAACAAATAGTGATACTATTAATAATATGGTACTAATTTAAAGAGTCTATTTTGAGAAAATCAATTATAATATACAATATTAAAATCTATAAGAAAATGTGCACTTGTGTTCAATTCAATTATGTTTCCTTATGCACTGAAATTGCTTGATATGTGCTTGTTATTGGGTAAAGAAAATATTTGAACATAAGCACATTGCAATAAATGTCCAAATTTCCTTTGGAAAGTAACTGTGGTAGGCAGAATTTTGGTCTTCATGATGTCCACTTCTTGGTGTGGTACATGGTTATGGTGCATGGCAAAAGCATTTTGCAGATGTAACTAAATTTACTAACCAGTTTATTTTAAAATAGGGAAATTATCCTGGATTATCTGGTTAGGCCAATGTAACTGCACGGGTCTTTAAATCTGGAAGAGGGAGGCAGGAAAGGAAGTCAGAGAGATGTGGTGAGAGGGAGTCAATGAAATTCAAGGCAAAAGTGATACTTATGCTAGGTGCCTTTTCTGGTTTGAAAATAGAGAATGACCACAAGAAAAAAAAAAAGCTGGCTGACTCCTGGAGCACAGAGTAGCCCCAAGAAGATATTCAACAAGGAAACGGGGACCTCAGTCCTACAACCTCAAAGAAATGCATTCAGCCAACAGTCTGAATGAGACTGAAAGTGCATTAATCCCGAGATCCTGATGATAAGAGTTAAGCCATTTTGATACTTTGCCTCTGTTTTTGTGAGATCCTGAGCAAAAAGAATCCAGGCATGTGGTGCCAGACTTCTGACCTACAAAACGGTGAGATAATAAATGTGTGTTTTTTTTAAGCTGCTAAATGTGTAGCATTTTGTTCCACATCAAGAGAAGACTAATAAAGTAACACATTTACTATCTCCAAATTAGAATCCCCATCTTTCTGAGCTCTTTTTATAGGTCTGCTTGAGTGAAGAGAATGGATTTTTTTTTTTACTCATAAGAATCTTGAGATAGGTGCACAGAAGTATCATACACCATAAAGGATAACTTTCTGTAGATTATAGCTTTATGATCATAAAATATCAGGTCAAAGTAGCAAATTTAAATCTTCATAACTGAATACTATTTAATTGTCATTTGTAACTGCTTAAAATCTATTATTCACTAATTACTTTTTGAAAACTTTTGAATTATTATCTTTAAGAACTCTAAAGATGTTTTCCATTAGTGTGTTAAATTGTTTTTATAATAGTAGGAATTTGTGTTCGTGTGTCTATGTGTGTAGATATTTATGTAACTTTCTGAATATATATGATACAGCTTGAAATTCTCTATATTTGTGATTCAAAGTAAGTTAAACTAATTGAATACTAGGCTATACTTTTAAAAAAAATATTATCTGTTATATAAGGGTTTAGAGATATTCCAGGATTCTGGTATACCATGCTGTTTTTGGTTCTAAAGTACTTACAATTAAAAATATTTACATCAATTATTTGGTTATTTAATTAATGCAAAAGCACACATAATAACAGTTTATAAAATATAAAGACCAGGCCTGGCATGTAATCCTGTAATGCCTGTAATCCTAACACTTTGGGAGGCCAAGGCAGGAGGATTGCTTGAGGCTAGAAGTTCAAGACCAGTCTGGGCAATATAGCAAGACCCCATCTCTACAAAAAATATAAAAAAGTTAGAGAAGTGAGTGGTGCCCACCTGTAGTCCCAGCTACTCCAGAGGCTGAGGCAGGAGGATGGCTTGATTACAGGAGTTTGAGGTTGCAGTGAGCTATGATGACACTACTGAACTTTATCCCAAGCAACAGAGAGAGATTGGGTCTCAAAAAAAAAAATAAAGTATAAGATAAATCAAAAGATCATGTCTACAAGAGTGCAACAAAGACAATACTGTTGTATTATAAAGTAGCCATTGCCATAACAATACTTCCTCTAGTTCAAACACTGTCTGAACAAGAAGAATGTTAAGATGATAGTATTAAAAATGACACAAGTGACTGTATCAAATTATTCTTTTCTACATGATACAACTAAAGAACATGAAGATAAATTGAGAAATAGATGTTACAGCTACAAACAATAAAAAGGAAAATATTATTTTAAAAGTTCTCTTTAATCAACCATGATAGGATATTATTAGAAGATGAAAAGTTTGAGCAAAGGATTGGGAATAAGTTTATCAATCTTACAAATAGTTTATAATCAGAATTATAAAAGGAAATATTTGTACTTCACATTTAAGATTATATGTAGAAATATAACATTTATTTTTTATTTAAATATGCCCATTTTATTTGTGTGGATTATTAAAAAACTTATCTTAATGTTGTATAATTTATAATTTATACTCTTTAATATATATAGTGAATGAATATCTAATTCAGTACTTTATATTTCTACAGAAATTTCTTTGAAATGCATAGTTTTGTTCCAATGCTTATTTCTATTGATTTATTTAAGCTTTATAAAATACAAGCACTTCTAAAAGTAAAATACTGGTATTGAGACAAATAGTGTGATTTACCTCTGGCTTATTTTACTTTCATTCTTTAAAACCTAAACAGACGTCTTCACAAACTAGGTAGGCAACAGAGATAAAACGTAAGCGAAACATGCTCTATACAAGATTTTTATTTTTTTTGTTTATGCAAAAAAAGACAAAATATATCTTCAAGCCAAATTCATAGACCTACAACTTTGTGACTTCTGTAACTAATTTCTATTGGCTTTCATATTCTAATTCTTCTGGAAAATGTTTTCTTGTCAGCATCCTCTATATCGTTCTTTTTAGTTCCATAATCATTTTCTCTGTTTTTTGAAAAATGTTGAATTAAACTGTGTGCTGTGAAGGATACTGAGATTAATACTAGGCTCCCAGAAAAAGCATTCTTTCATTTTAGTGCTATAATCTATTTGTGATGTTTGCCTAGGGCAGACAACAAGGGAGTGGCAACATGCATGCATTTGTCATCCCAGTCCTAAGCATTACATGCATCAAATTACCCTTAGAGTTGATTTTTTTAATTATTGGTCTTCACTTAAATTCATCATATTTTCTTGTTTCCAAATAAAATGTATATCAGCAAATGCTTATGTGGCAGTAAGGATAAGTTTAGGTAGATACTTTTTTTTTTTTTTCTACTAAGATTTGGAAAAGATTCATAGAAATCTTTGAAGGAAAGATTTTAGGCTTTTGAGATTCTTTAAAGAAACAGAATCAAGAAGAAAGATAAATAGTAATGTTCCTGTATTTAGTGATTCTGAGTTTCAGTCATAGTTTTTTTCAAGAACACTATTCTAATGTTTTGTTTTCTACTATTTTAATTATGATATAAAAAGAATAAGGATGCCATTACTGCATCATGTTTAACTGTCATATGATAGACGTCATCATAATAGAATATAAGATACAATATAGACAAGAAACGCTGATTTTACCTGATATTAAAAGTGATCCCATGAATGAATTTTAAACACTGGTTTATATTAAATACATATTTTCAAGGGTAAAAAAAATGATCCCAACTAGATTGTAGCATCACAAAACACATTGAATTTGGACAGCTATTTGTTTATCTTTTCTCCCCACAATTGCAAAAAGTATGTTATAGTCAATGACTAGAGTATAATAATAACAAATTGATATTTAATTGAAAGCATGTCATGAGTAGTCTACAGTTATGAAATTATTATCTTACAGTTTTAGGAGAAAATAGCTGGAGGTTACACTACAGAGATGTAGAAGAAAAATATAGGTTAACATGGAAAAACAAGTGGGTATTAAATAGAGGCACCCATATGAAGACAGGGTATTTCCCTAAAGACCCAGTGTCCATGTATTTCTGCCTAGCAATAATTTAATTAATGCTCTGTTTCTTTCCAAATACATCTGTTTTAAAACTCATTTTGTCAGGCTATTATCCCTCAATGTTTATTTTAATAAACACATATCTAATAAGGTATTTAGTATTTAAATGTTATGGTAATACTTCACCATTTTAAGAGAAGCCACTTACAGGTGAATTCTGGACTCTTGGGATGGACATACTGTCAAGTGTTGGCATCAAAAGAAGAAAGGAAATACATTAAATCAAAAAAGATCCACAATATTATTAAGCATCTGAAAAATATTTTTAAAATATATACTATTATACTTGAAAACTAAATGTAATGTGTAATCTGAAATTGGAATCTGAATCAAAACAAAGGGAAGCAAAGCACAGCAAAACAAAATAAAAACGTTTATTCCAAACACAGTTTGGGACCATTAGAGAAAAATGTATATGCAGTGTATTTTAGAAATAACTATAACAATCATAAATGTCTTGAGTGTTATAATAATTCATGGTTACCTAGGTAGATGTCCTTGTTCTTTGGTGTTGAAGAATTTAGGGGTGAAATATCATAATGTCTCAAATATTTGTCAAATGATCCTGCCTAGACACACATACAGATTATACATAAATACAGAGATAGAGCAAATGTGGTAAAATTTTACCAATTGGAGGACCTAGGTTAAGGTATGTGAGTGCCCATTGTATTACTCATGTTACTTTTATTTCAAAATTTTTCAAAATGAAAAGTTGGGAAAAGTAACAAATGCATATTAGGTAAATTCCTTACCAATAGCATTGTAAATAATTCTGAACTTTTCAAATACTATAAGATTGAAAATAGATAGAAAGGAAAAATATAATGCATTGTTCAAAAAGACTTGTTGGATTAAGTGTGGTCTCAAGGTTAGAAGTCATAACATATCTAACATGACTTTCTACCATAAAGCCCTTATTTAATTTTCCCAAGGTTGTGTGTATAGCAATCCCAAATTATGATGAAATTTTAGAATAATTTTTCATAGGTACAGTTATTATTTTACTATTCTATATTTTTACATAACTACTAAAATTGTTTTGGTATCAGTATCAGGTAAGAGGAAACAATCCTCGACACAGAAAATAATGCTAGAAACTTTTAGTGAGTATTTTCTTTAATTAAAAATACAGTAGGCCAGGCATGGTGGCTCATGTCTGTAATTCTAACACTCTAGGAGGCCAAGGCGAGAGGATCGCTTGAGTCCAGGAGTGTGAGGTTGCTATGAGCTAGGCTGACGCCGTGGCACTCTAGCCTGGGCAACAGAACAAAACTCTGTCTCAAAACAAAACAAAACAAAACAAAACCAGTAAAATAAACAATAAGTATCCTTAACTCTAATGAATTCTTACCCAGATATCATTCAAATATTTAACAGTACTGTTCAGTTGATGATGCATTTCTCAAATAACCAAAATATTAAAGGAAATCAATAAGATTTATTTCAATAAATTTATCTGATTAGGCAAATAAAATTATTCAATAATAATTATATATAAATTTCTAAGTCGGTGGGTTCTTCTTTATATATATATATATATATATTAGATGTGCATGTGTGAATACAAATATATACAGAAATATTTAGATTTTCATTTCTTCTCCTTTTCATATTTCCTTGAGGTTAGGCTATGAATTGGCTTCATTTACTAATTTTATTTTCTCATTTCTTTCTCTTTTAAGCTTTAAATCTCAATACTACTTTTCTGAATTATTCTTATCTCTCCCAATCCAAATTTGCACCAAGAAATTTAATTCTGGGAAATATACATGGCTACACAAACACACATACATACACACACACACACACACACACACACACACACACACACGAGCACCCACATAATCAGTCTACTTTCTACCCTGCCAACCATAAACATTATCCAAAACACAAAAATGACCAACATCCTCCATCCTGGCTAATATGAGTATCTACTGTTCTTTAACAATTACAGATTTAACCTTGCTATAATTTTCCTCCATTCTTGACAAGATTAAAGAGATCCAATCATAAAAATACCCCTGCTTCTTAGTTCAAAAAGAAGCCCACTTCCTGAAACATTCCCCCAAATCTCCTAACATAAGCCCAAATCCTGTAAGAAGTCCTTCTACCACACTCTTATTGAGATACCCCATGGTTCTCACTGGTGGGATGCTTCAGTGAACTGCAATGAGCAATAAACAATACTTATTCAAGTGCAGATGTGTTCCTGATGGTTTTGGGCTAGAGAGCACCGACAGAGTATTATTTCTATGACATTTGACTGGTGATAACCAGAGACTCCCTAGATTTTTATGTCTTCACCAGAAATAAAATAGTGTAGAAAGGGCTACAAAGAAAGGCATAACACAATATATTGAAGTATAATAAATGAAGACTATTTAGAGTGAAACACATGTAAATAATCCAAGATGTAGCTTGTTTTAGATTTGGTTTACTATAATTGGATTACTAAAATGTGACTAATAAGTAAAAAGTTCCATTTTTATCATAACCGTATGCTACTCTTGATAGGATGAGAAACACACTAAGAAATTTTCATAAGACTCTTTCTGTTACTTCCTTTTTAGTTTTATTTTGTTTACCCAGTTGTGGATTTTAGCATGAAAATAAATTTAAGAGAAGGCATCACATAAAAAACTCTGCATGAAAATACCATTTAAACTCTGTATTCAAATGGCAACTAAAGAAAATCTAACACGGATATTTAATTATTAAAATCAAATAACAAGCTCAAAGAAATTTCACAATAGAAATAGTTTGAAATTACAATTTGTGATTGCCATAAAATATTTTAGTAGGTCTTCTGAACTTCTCCTTTAGGTAAGTGTACAGTAATTTGGATATATATTCCCTTTTATGATTGAAATACGTTAAACTAATTTAAAAATTACAAAACAACAATACTTTCATCTTTAATTGCATCTCACAGATGTTAACCCACCAGGAAAAATCTAATTAAAAAATCAACCTCATTTGATTAAGCTGGCTTTCAATTCAGTGCAAACAGAAAAAATGGCCAGTTCTGTAGAAAAAAGGAATTTTGCTTATTTAAGACAAGACATCTAAGTATTTTTTTGCATGAAAAAATGCATCATTTTAAGAAATCTGTACCATTTGTATAAATATTGTATGAAATTTTATGTGCTGTGAAGTTAATTGTTGTAAAATTTAATATTTATTTTTATATATTTTTAATAACTAGAGTGGGAGTATCTTATTATCTTAAAAACTACTGTATTGTTTATTTTAACATTACTACCCAAAATCAGTTTTCTCCACCAAAATATTCACTTACAAGTTTAATACACTTTGTAAAATCTTATTTATTTGTAAATATATTTTCTAACTGGGGTGAAAATATTTTTCTATGTCCTTCAATTATTTGTATATAATGGTAAATGTAATAAAGCCTAGATCTGAACAAATTTTAAAAAGCCAGCTTATAACATCTAGATATTGTTTTATTGAAAACCACCAGCTGATGGTTCCCTTGAAAGGAAGGTCAAATGTGAGGCTCTAATAAGCTTCATATTTTGTGTGCATCAAAAGTCAAAAACAAGTTTAGCTTAGAGGAAATCAAAGTCTTGAGACAGTGTTCAATACAGAAAGAGACCATTTTAGGAAACTTTTTGAAACTCTAATAGAAAGGAAAAGACATGGCCTCAGTGAATAGAAGACTACATGCTTAGATGAAAGACTAAAAAGACAAAACAAATGAGAACTCAAATGACATTTAAAACAAAACTTGGATTAAAAGGAGTTAGATGCAATAGAAGGACTACAGAAATGTAGAAGAAAATTGAGAAGAATTGAAAATAATGACAGAAAATTATAGAAACCACACCAGCTGGAACAGAAATAAAGTTGAAAAACATAACTGAAGAAAGTTCTAGGTCAAAAAAGAAATGTATACAGGAAGATGGTAAAGGTATACTGTGTTCCCAGTAAAATAGTTAAAAAAAAAAAAAAACTTCCTGCAAGCATTTGAACAGTTAAAAAGAGAGAAAAGTATAAAAACACATTTTCTAAAGCTATATATCAAATTGGGAGTGTCATCAATAATTCTGACATTAGATAAGTTAGAAATCATGATTGGATTTTCCAATCCCAGATTATATTGAATGGAAGAGGGGAAAACCTTGGGGACAGGATAAAACCACACTAAATTCACCGTTTTGCCTAGGTAGGCAGTTGAAGATATTTTTGAATGACTTAAGTAATTGGGAAATATGGGTTAAATAACATTTTGCAAAGTTGCAAGACAATTATTAGCAGGAATATCTAAAAGGCTTTATCTTTCAAAAATACTGAATAAAGTAAAATAAATAAGAAAACATTGCATAGAAAGTGAAATAGCATAAAAGCAGTCAACAAAAAGAAAATATTAAGATAATATTAAGATCAGCAAAATAAGATCAAAAATAGCGTTTTATAAATTTAAGAGTTTTATTTGCATAACTTACAACTGAAAATAAAGAGAACTTTAGATTTTAATTCATTAGTCAAATATAAGTGAAAAAAGCACAGTTTAAAAAATGCTTGACATTGAAATTTGAATTCAGTACATAAATTAAAATGGAAAAATTATAATTATATAATAGAATGTAAAAAATCTTATAAAATCATGTAGGTAATAAACTTGAATGTACTGAATAACATCATCAACTGTATAAGAAAATGTCAATAACAAATACATGTTTAAAACATTTCCATTAGGCATTTAATAAGTTGATTAAAAAACTATAAGGACAATTTGAATAACGGAATGATGCGTGTGTGTTTTTGTATGTTTTATGTGTGTGTGTACTTCTAATCCCTATAAGAAATGCACCTTCTTTTCAAGTATCTATGGAATGCAATTAATTAATTTTTTATCCTCTAAAAAATACACAAATATTTTCCCAAACAGAAAATTTACAGATTACAATATTCATGAAACTACACTTCAGTAACCCAAAGGTAGCAATAACCACTACTTCCCTCTACCTTCCTAAAATTTTTTGAAACAATTATTACAGTATTATTTAAAGAAAATGGAAAATGACTTAAATTTACAATGTGTAGGATGGCTAACATGATACAATCACTAAGAGATATTATGAAGCTATTGACAACATATTTCTAAAATGCATTGTCTGTCATTGGAGATGTTCACAATGTGATATTAACTGAAGATGCAATTTTTGTGTACAACATGATTTCAACTTTAGAAAGATATGTTGTGTAGACAAAGAATAAAAGTAATATTTTATCATATTAATATTAATGTTTATGTGTGGTGAGATTATTAATACATTTTAAAAATAGAATTTGTATTTTTAAGAAATTCTAAACTAAACTATTACTTTTGAATTTAAAAAATGTGTTTTATTAATAAATTAAACAGCCATAAGAGATACAGAAATAATATATCCAGTGTGGCCATCAGCTCTTCCAATCTTTCTCATTTTCACAGTCAAATTTTGAATTATTTTCTTACTGACATTTCTTCTGTTTGGTATATCTGTTCTTTCCAATCCCTTCTCTCTCTCTCCACTTTTAGATCCTAATATTTGAATTAACCATTGCAACATTCCACCCTGTGGAAATGTGACTCATGATTTCCCCCCTTGCTCAATGAAGCATTTCCCTACTATCACAATGAGTTATTCCATAATTTAAGTTAACCTTTGATTAAAAACTAATTAATATGATCATGACCCTCTTCTTAAACACAAATTCTGTCATTAAAAAAAAAAGTTTAAGTCACAACCAGAAAAAACATAGGCACCAGTGATTCACAGTCCAACACTCTTTAACAGAGAAAGTACCCATGTAACCACCCTCTGTCAACTTTGCTAAGTTTAAGAAATATTGGCACTACATTTATTTTTAAAGAAAAAATAATTCTGACATTTTGTAGTCAGTATAGTGCCTAATTTCAAATGCCAAGTCACGATACATTTGTTCCAGATTTGGAACAAGTTTTTTGCAAAAATACTACACACTACTAATAACTCATGGATATTTGAGCTTGAAAACATTTATGTTACTATAAAAATGCTGACCAATAGAATAATTGAATCTACTGCTGTAAGCTTTAACAGTATTTCTCTAATTTATCTTACAGGGCATTAAAAGCAATGATGGTGTACAGAAAACTGGCAACACTCAAGTGGAACTTCATAACGATATGGCATAAAGTGAATTCTAAAAATCAAAAAGGATGAGCAAAGAATAATTTCATTGTCATGTTTTAGTTCTCAAAATAATAATATTTAATGTATGTCTTTTAAAATGCATTTTTAATGTTTTCCCCAGTAAAATCTAGATGCAAAGAAAAGTATATAAATACCCCTTTGAAGACTGAATAATCTCAATGGATACTTAAAATGTTGTCTTTGGATAAGTTGGGTAGCCACACAAAGAAGGAACTTTACTATGTCTTCCAATGAAAATAAAAATTCTGACACTTCTTGGAAATTCCAAGTAATTAAGTGTATAGTCCATTGTGGCATCATCAATAGCTCTTGTTTCTAAGCAAAGTATCTCAAAATCTCAGCCTCTGGGTCAAATATAAAATGAAGGGAGCCATAAAGTCCATATCGAGCACACAACAGGTGATGTGGCTATTACAACATAGAAATAGCAACAGAACAAAACACTCAACCCATGTAAATAGAGTCCCTGGATTTTCATAGAGTTGTTTAAAAAGAGTATCTTATTAAAGCAGTTAGGCAAATGTAGTCATTAAAATTCATGAACCTAAAAAGTGCTAATTATAGCGTCACCATCAAACTGAAAGTTCTCCAAGATCGTGCCCTAAAAGTCAATTATTGAATTTGTTTTGTTCAAAAATTTTACTATTTTACATTAAAAAAATAGCATTTGTTTTAAACAAAGATTCAGCAGACTTATTTTTCAGGTATGTAAAATGCTTAATTTAATTCCAAATTATATGCTGGACAGGAGAAACTGGACTTAAAAGATAATGGTGGAACAACAGTTTCAAATGATATGTTGAAATTTACATTATATCATGTAATAAATCAATTTCATAAATAAATAATAATGATATTCTACCTTATCCTTGATTTAAAAATAAAAGCATTAAGTGTTTTGTTGTCTACTTATTCATGACACATTTGAATGAAAGCTTTGTTTCTTTAAAAAATGTACAGGGCCCATCGAATAAGATGCTGTTCAGACTTCATCTGGAAGGGGTATTAACATACTCAATATTACTGGGTAGCCACACAATGAGAATAATCAAAGCAACAGTTCTGAAAATCATGTCAAATGAGACAGTAGCTGTAAAATAAATTAATGTTTACTGAGAACTTGCTAGGTGCAATGCATCATGCTTGGTGACTTTATTTAAGAACTCTCTCTGGCAGGAGTTAAGGTTGTCTCAGGAGGGTTTCATTAGATATCCCAGATGTAGCAATTATTAATCTGTATTATAAAATTTTGGTGTTTATTTGTTCACAGACTTCATGTTTCTATAAGGCAAGCACACATGTATCTCTCTTTAATTTTTCACAGTATCTAGAAAGATATTTGGCATGCTACAAAGATTAAGAAATTAATTTTTTAAATAGAAGAATTGTGCTTAGGACCTAGTCCTTTCACTAAAATTAATTAGTATGGAGACAGAAGACCAGAAGGAAGAAAATACGTAGTGTTGGGGTGCATGTAAAGTTTTCTTCAAATATTTGAAAGAGTTGTTTTGTGGAAGAATTTATGAACATTTTTTCTATTTTATTTCTAGGGAGTCTTAATAAGACAAATCTTTGGTTAGGAACAGATTAATAGGTAGAGAGCTCTTTTTCTTATAAAGTATTACTTAATATCTTAAAAGTTGTTGTCAGGAAGAATATATAACAGATTAGGCAAAAAAAAAAGTCCTATCCTAGTTTAATCTGGAGGAATTTAGAATCTGCTTTCATGCAAATTTGGAAATGTTATGAGATTTTGCCACATGTGGACTGAACCAGGAACTTCTAAGCACATTAAAATTACTAGTTAGAAAAGAAATCATCGATCTACTCATTTTTAAAGATCCTGAAATGGACACATTTTCTCCTTTTCATGTCTGTGCCTTGACTGATTTTAGAACTGCAGATCATCTATTGATATCATATACCTAATTAACTTGTTTCCTACTTATGCATTTTCAGCTTCCACTTTTTTACTTATCCATTTTTATTTCTAATCATATTTGCAAAGAAAATAGTATTAGGTTATTAAGTATGAAATGTCCAATATCCTTAAGTATTAAGTTTGACAGTTGATATCTCTGACATTTGACTTGACACTTCTTGTTAATGTTTATTGTGAAGGTACATCCTCAGTCTTTCAAATGCATGATTTGGCTTGTGATTATCTTTCAAATTTTTTACAGCAGGTTTTGTGAAACCATGGATAAGTCAAAAATTTGTGTTATTTTAGAATATGAGTTCCGTCATGAACCAATGTAGTGCAGACAGCTTGAAATATCAATGAAGTATCTGGGAAGGATGTGGCAGTTGAACACACAGTAAGTCAATGGTTTGAGAAGTTCCATTCTGGTGATTTTAATCTTGAAAATAAGCTACATGGGCCACCTGAGACCAAGGTGGATAATGATGACCTGAATGCTGTAGTGGAAGCAAATCCATCTCAACCTACACGTGAATTAGCAGGTAGCAGCAAGGTTTGACGTTACTATTCCAACAATATAGGACTATTTGAAACAAACGGGCAAGGCAAAGAAGCCGGATAGATGGGTTGCACATGAATTAAACAAGCATCAGAAGAGAAATCATCTTGAAGCTTACCTTTCTTTGCTGTTATGACATAAAGGTGAAGCAATCACAGGCATTCGACACAATGGTTGGACAAAGATGAAGTATCTAAACACAGTCCAAAACCAAATATTCATCAAAAAAAGCTACTGGTGTCTGTTTGGTGGTCCAGCCCTGGTATTATCCACTACAGCTTCATGAAAGCTCATCAATCAATTACAGCAGATGTCTACTGCAACCAGTTGGATGGAATGATTAGGATGCTTGCAATTAAGCAGCAGTGATTGGTCAATAGAAGCAGGCCAATCCTCTTGCAAGACAATGCTTGACTACATGTTGGACAAGCAATGCTCTCAAACTACAGCAGCTGGATTGGAAACTCTGTCATCCACCATATTCACCAGACCTTGCACCAACTGACTACCACTTCTTCCAGGCTTTGGACCACTTCTTGAAAAAAAAAATATTTTTTTCTCAACAAGCTGTGTGGAAAACACCTTTCATGATTTCATGGCCACTTGCTCTCCAGGTTTCTTTGCTGCTGGCATAAACAAGCTACCATAAGATGACAAAACTGTGTCAATAATTTAGGCATATATTTTGATTAATTGTACTGCTTCTTGTTTGAGATATAATAAACTACACTTTTGATTTGAATTCAGGCATTTCATATTAAATTACCTAATAATTAAATGTCAAAAGGAGATAATGTATTAAGTTGTAGTTACATATTTATGGGAAATATTTATTCATAAGGTGACGTACTTAAGAACATGGATTTTGGAGTCAGCCATTCTTGGGTTTTGCTCCTAGTCCCATGACTAGTAATAAAGTTCTGCTTTGGGCAATTTTTATTTATATGATCCTTGGTGGATGTTTTTGCATCTTGATAAATGGAGAATAATAATATATTTCTATCCCAATGTGTTTTTATATAACCGTATCAACTAAAATTTAAAAATAATTTTAAAAGTATGCATGTAAAGTATCCAGCCAAGTGCCTAATGTGGCAGTTCAATAAATGTCAAATATTATTATTACTGTAATTAATATTGGGAAACCCAGGGTTTCCTAACCTACACCAAATTGTACAAATTTAAAAAAATCCCAAATGGTAGATCCTGTATTGCAAATCCAAATGAATTTACCAGGAAAGTGACCTGCAGAATTCTTCTCTCCTTAATAAGCCTGTGAGTCAAAACATTTAAAAAAGACTCCACAAGTAAGGCAAAGTCCACTAAAAGCCATTCCTGAAAATTTTATAACAAAAGGCAAGTGGATTAAAATTTGATCTCACAAAGAGAGAAATAGGAAATTACTGGAGATTTACAGGATAGACTTAAAAATGTTTTCCAACAGCATATAGGATTAAGAAGGCACCAATATAACAGTGGCTCTTTATCTTACTTTGTTAATGGACTTAAACCTGAAAACAGAAATTAAAATGGGAAATTGCTCCTTCACCTCAGCTACATCACCTGGCAAAATACTTTAAAAGGGCTCTAGAACAAAACCAGGGCAACACCAAAAATAAACTTATGGTCCTGCTTCCAAAATAACACCTATTAATTTGGACACCTGTAGATAATGTAAACAGAATGAACACTAGAAAATAATTCTCCTAGATTACAACAGAAAAACCAAGATTTAAAAAAAGCTCAATTTAGGGCAACGAGTATGTTTTCAGGAAGGAAAGCATATGCAATATTCTACCTTAACCTTAATACGGTCAACCTCATTGATTCCTGGTAGACATGGGCACTACTCTTTAAAAGCCATATTAAAACCAGCCATCTTTGCTTAACTAGAAATAAAGCTGCCATACAGAGGATAAGTATTACAAATAACTTACAGGTTTTCCTTATTTCCTACCTTAACTGTAATCCTTAGACCCATACGAGAAAAACATTCTTCCCTACTATGTGTTATCACTCCTATAAATTGAAAGGGAAAGCATTACTTCGCAAATTCAATTGTAATATTAAATGCATACTGTATGGACTATTTCTTGAGGTTCCAAAGGAAATATCTAGGAACAGTTGAGTTGCATGTGCTGTGCACGTATCTTTACTTTTTCCATTATATTTGATGCATACTCCAGATACAGATTTTGACACCGTAACTGCCACTTTCTATGGGTTAAACATTCTATTGACATAGGGAAAATAATTGTAGAAGAACCCACTAAAATTCAGATACACAAATAATTAATAATTATTTATGTATGAGATAGTATATTATTGAATTATCTAATTCCTATTTTGATTTTCATCTGCAAAAATTTTATCTTCCTATTTATCATAGACCAAGGGTTGCCATCCACCCTAACGGCCCTTTTTCTTTCTTGTTTCTTCTTTATAGCAATTGTTAGGACACAACATAATTATTCTAATGCTATTCTTAGACTATCACAAATAGTAGAAACCGCCCTCAGTCTTGTTGACTGCTTGATATGTCACCCATCACTTGACCTCCAGGTGAAACAAAACAAAACAAACAAAAAATACACCTCTCTGAAAAATCCCATTCTCATCAAATGAGACCATAGGAAATTATATCTGCCTGAACCTCACTCTACAAATTAGATGGAAAAAAATCAAAATGGGACTTTGCTAGGACACTTTCTCCCAGTAAAAAAAAGAACTAATTTCATAATCTATTAATCAGATCCTAGTTAATTTTTTATTTGAATCTGACAAACTTTCTAGGACTTAGGACAAATACTTGCCAACTGGTAGACACTAACAGAGATTTAAACACGTAACCCAGCTAATATAAGCATTTGGTTGCAACCTCATGCTGTGAACAACTTCCTTTTTTCCGGTCTCTGTGTTTGCCTACCTTACACTCTGTCGTTTGTAACAAGATAGTCTTTGCCTGAGAATAACACCTCTTGCATTTTAGCAATAGTTTTCTGAGTCCAGACTGCACACAAAAGCCACAATTCTACAAATCAGCAAGGCTGCAATTGGTGTCACAGAAATGAGCCCAAAACAAGGCCACTCTTAATTATGCTCTACTTGGAAGAAGAATTGACTCATTTATGCAAACAATCAGAGTATTACTCCCAATGGTGAGAATCACACAAATAGAAAAACCTGTAAGAAATTTATCACTAACTTTTGCAGAGGTTATTAACAATACCATCTTTGCCCAATATGGAAAATAATTCACTCTTAACTCATTGGAATGAGTAGAGATGTACAATCACATTGCTCTAGATGTCTTGTTGGCTAGTCATGGTGGCATTTGTGCCATTGCTATTGAGGCTTGCTGCATGTGAGTAAATGAAACAGGCAAGATATGTCATTTTAACAAAAAAATTACTTGGCACTCTAGGGTTGAAACTCACAGCCTATTGGATTAGCCCTCTCAGCCTACATTGGGTAATTGGGGTTCCTGATTCCAAAGCATCTTACAGGGATGATTAATTGTTCTTGTTTTTGACAAAGTGATCATGCTGCTGCTCCAGTGCATTCTATCCAGAATCTTATATGTTTCTTTGCAGTTGCTGTCTTGTAAATTCATTGTGATGGGGATGCAAAAAGTTGGTCAAGAAGCTATCATGATACATTTGACTATAGAGACAACTAAACACCTAGGAGGAATAATCTGGATCTCTAGACTTCCTTAAATTGGTCAACCTATCACAAGTGAGAAAATGGCTAAAAGGTAGGGGGAGGACTGAGACATTGAATCTATAAACAATAGCCAACCATGCGTGGACAACAGAATCTGATCATAACCCCTGGGGCAAAGAGTCCAGGTAAACAAGTCATAACCTCTACTGCAATCAACCTAAAATGGTCAGCACATGGTCAATGACAGCCAGTTTCCCTATTTTTTGCCCATATTTCCAACTCAGGACCAATCAGAAAAAGCAAACATGTTCCCCAAACAAACCACATATGGTTTGCACTGCTTCTAGTTAATCTGCCTCCAAATTCCCCATGCCAACTATCTCCAACCAGAACATACCTCAACTCTTGCCTTTTTTTTCACTGTAAAGTTTTCCTGCTCCTTTCTTTGCCTGCCTTTTTGTCTCTGTCAAACACAAACGAAGGCATCGGAACCAAAAGCTATGTATAACAAAAGCTGAGGAAACAGCCTTTATGTGTTGATATTTGGGTAGTCTTCATTGATATCAAAAATGGTTTTGTATTATGGATGTAAAATGTAGAAACTTAAGTGTTCAGGAAATGTGTTTATATGAATATTTAATTTCTAATTTATTTTAAAGACCATTAAATGAGAACACCTGGCTGCTGTTTGAATCTCCAATCAAGCAAAATGATTTTAACACCATTGTATCGATTCACAACATAATGAGGAAACATGAAAGAACGAAAGTAGAGAAGGAGGTCAAAAGATAGATGTATGCTAAACAAAGGCAGGGGGGAAGTGCTTGGAAAGATACTGGAGAAGCATGCAATTTAACAAAGGAACACAAAGAGCCCTCTTTCATAGATCCTTTATATTAACTGCCCTAGAAATTAACCAATCACATGATTGCATCAAAAACTCACATTCTCAAACTCCAATGAATTAAATAATTAAAAATTTTAAAATATTTAATTATGTTAGTGTCTTGCTGTCATAGCTTATAATATCCTCTATCTTTGTACACTTCTAATGTATTAAATAAATTTTTAATTCAGTGTAATACTTTTTAAACTACTTTTTTACTACTAAAACTTTATTTTTAAAAATTGTAAATAGCAACATCTAAGAAATGATATTTAAAAACAATTTTCTTCCCCTATGAAAATTAAAAATGCACTTTAATTATTTTGCTAATAAACTGGCCTCTTTTGGTCAACATATCCTTAGCAATATGCCAGAAAGAACCTATGGCCCTTTTAATATTGGTACTGCAGACATATTCAATGTGTGTATGCCAACAAGTCTCATTGGTGTCAAAGAAAAGAATATTTGAATCTATTTTTTTCCATACGGATAATATTCCTTTAATACATAAAAGGCCAAAATGTTTATATGAGACAGAATAAAAACTATAGTTAATACAATTATGTTAATATAATAATTATGGCGTTAGGGTCTCTTTTCTTTGGACTGTCAAATTATTGATAGAACACACTGAAAATAGAATTAACATTTTATTTAAAGGGAAAGAATACCTATTACATCATAGGAAAATACGAATTGTTTTACCAGAAAAGAAAATGCCCAAAGTAGTAAATATAAAACTATAGAAACCATTTTTTGTCTTTAATTATTAATTTTAAAATAAATATATAAGAAATATCTTACATTAATGTGCTTACATCATTTACATGATTTTAGAGGCCGATTTAGTATACATATTTCTTTGATGAATCAGAAGTGTCTATGTATTAGCTTCTCTCAGATAAACTACAAACAGGTGATAGTTTTGAAGCTAAATGTATGAAAGAAGAAAATGTAAACTTACTGTTAGCCTTTTCAATAAAAGCCAAACACTGGGCAATTGTAATAGACTTTTATTTAAGAAAACTAATCTTGCTGACTGCTGCCCCAATGTGGTGCAATATTAAACATCAGAGACTTGAATATTAAAAGAAAAATATCTAACACCTTTCCCTGGCATGGTCTCTTCTGATAGTTTAAGAAATGCAAAAGTAAGCTGAGACGTTGAGTCTTAAAGTTCTTTGAGCAATCAGCATCTTGTTTATCTTTTCACACCAGTAAAATGCTTTCATATAATGTGAGAGTGTCTTACCTGTTTTAACAAAACAGGTTAAAAAGGAACAAATAGCTTTACCTACCTCAGATGCAAAAGATCTAATAAGGACATAATTACAGGACATAAAACGTCTATACAGATTTTTTTGAAAGACATAAGATTTGAAGTTATTTGTGAAACATACGTGTAGATTTTATAAGTTTATAAATCACCAGGATGAATTTTTATGCCTTTTAATATGTTATTTTATAATTAGTTCAGCTACACTTAGGAAATAAAAAAGGGTTTGAAAAAATTGCAAAACCACAAAAATATGAAAAGGTAAAATATATACACAAACATTTTTGTCTGTGCATTAGTATAGATTGTAGATATTATTCATAATCTATTGAGTTATTCCCTTTCAACTGTACTTCAAACCAGGCAATTGATCAGGTGTTCATTATATTTATTTTTAGTTTTATTGCAACCTTTGTATCACTCATTGAGTTTTGTCTTTCTGCCAATAATTATGTTAATACATCTGACACTGAGAGTTCAATTTCTGCATATTCACTTAACTATTTGTTTTTAGAAGGTCAAGCAAGGGATTCCCAATCCCATACCCTATACTCTCCAATAAAAGCAAATAATTGAATTAGCATGATTCACCTTAAAGACATTTTAAGGTGGTGTGAGAATTTTACGGGAAAATATTTTCAGAATCATGCTAGTAATAGAAATTATTTGCATGGGCTATTCTTTAACCCATATTGTCAGTTGGGTTGTGCTTGGTTTTTCAATGCTTTTTTTTTCTTTTAAATTTAGATCTTATGTTATATAAAACATATATACATAAATACACATATATCTACATATATGCATATATTTGCATATTATATTTGTTTATATACATATATAATCTGTATGTTATATGTACCTATATACAAACATATATATGTATATTATATATGTTTATATGCATGTATAATCTCAATGTACAAAAATTATGGGAGCATTTACTTTCTACAAGATTAGTAATTTTCTCAATATATAATATTACGATTAGAAGAATCACCAATAAAATTATTCTGCTTGATTCTACATCCTTCATTACAGGAAAAGCCAGAAAGTATATTGATTTATTTATTGGAAATGTATACTAAAGTATGTTTATTACACCTGAGTTCATAAGTATATTATAAGATAAAATCAGAAAATTAATAGTATCTAAAATGTGTATATCTCCTTTCAATTTTTCAAAGCAGATTTATCAAGAGTATATTTTATATTCTTCATAACATTAATATGAGAAAAAGGCTACTAGAAAGTATTTTTATTCCCAATTATGGGAAAGAAAATCTGAGGTTCAAAATGCTTAAATGACTTGACCAAGATCACATTATTAATAATGTACGAAATACAACTAAAACCTAAGTTTTATTCCTTCTACTGCACTCTACTTTGTATTATAAATTTCTACCCATTATCACAGAAATAAAATAAGTAAGTATTCAATGCTTAAAGGAAAATAAATGACAGGGCCTGATGTAACACTTTCAATTAGGATCTCATCTTTTATGAGCATATGTGTATTTTGAATGTTATGTTCTGTGTCTACAATTTTTCAGCTAGGTTTTCACCATTCTAGATAAATATGGTATTTATTATGGAAGTTGTAGATCAATAAAATAGAACTATTTTTGGTTTTAGGTTTATGTTAATTTCATATGTATGTCTATTTTCTTAAACACATATCACTCCATCATCCATCACCACATCAAGAAAATTTATCAGTCACCATTCTAAAAGATTTTGGTTTTAACATGTAATGAATCTAGTTTTATTAGAATATAGGAATACAAATAGAGAATATGGTCTTAAGTATGTGCTCTTCAGACTTCTTCCATCCTTGGCACACAAGAATTTCTATAACTGTTATGCTTAAATGTGGGTCTAAAACAGGGGTAGTAGGAGGAATGAGTTGGGCATGTTGCCAGAGTCACTAATAAAACTTGGCTTGGCCAGCAACTGGTTGCCATACACCCACAAAAGATAACGTCGAAAGAGGAAAAAAAGAAAACAGAATGGAAGAAGAAAGAAGTGAATATACCGTCTTACTTCTACAGATATTTTTCCTCTTTTATCATAAGTAATGAATTTTAAAAACTCCTAATATTACAGTTTGTTGTAAGAATACATTGACCCAAACAGACATGCAAACTCTAAAGTTGAAACGATGTTTGAAAGCAAATATAAAGCACTAGCCTTTTGCTATAGAGAATAATAATATATCTTCAGCTAGTATGTTGAGGAGCCCATTCTACTAAACGAAGTATCACAAGAATGGAAAACCAAGCACTACATGTACTCACCACCAAATTGGTACTAATTGATCAACACTCATGTGCACATATGGTAGTAACATTCATCAGGTGTTGGGCAGGTGGGAGTGGGGAGGAGGGCATGGGTATATTCCCACCTATTGGGTGTGGTGCCTACTGTCTGGGGGATGGGCAAGCTTGTAGCTCTGACTCAAGCAGTGCAAAGGCAATATATGTAACCTAAATATTTGTATCCCGTGATATTCTAAAATTAAAAAAAATAAAATGAATATAAAATGACAAAAAAGATTCAATAAATAAGATGGTATCCACGGAAAGCAAAGAGAATGGAGCAGAAAGGACACGAACGGAGGTCAGAGATGTTGGATGATGGCTATGTGAGGACAGACTAAGAACAAATAAAAGGAAACAATGTTCCTCTTAGTAAGCAATAAAGTTAGAGAACTCACACTAGAAGAAAATCTTTTTCCATGTGAAATCAAGAGTGCATGTATGTGTGCATATGCATGTGTGTGCACATGTGCATGATGAGAAGACAGGCAGATATTAACAGGAGTTAAAGAAGATAATGTCTCAGATTTTAAGATCATTCAGAGAAAATTGTGACTGCCATTTCTTCTGTCAATGTTCTGACAAAGCTGTTGGGACAAAAGATCTGCTCTATATTAATATGGGAATATTTGATTTCTACTCTTAAGCAATCAACAAAGGCAGGAAACCTATTGTAAATAGCTTACCTCTGTGCTGAAGAAAACATTCTCACTACATAGGTTTCTATTAAATTCTAGAAAACCTCACTCAAAACACTGTAAAAACATTAGTCACATGCCAGATTTACAAACCCTTAATATTTAAGAAACAACTGTATATACTCTTTCCGAAATAGTTTACTATTTCATGTAATGATATTCATGTGTACATAATTTCTGCGCTAGAACAAATCAATACACTTACTTTTTGAAATAAAAATTTTGAGGTACAATATGATTAAATGAACTTATTTTAAGTATACACTTTTATGAGTTATGGCAAATTTGTACACCTGCTCAACCACCACCACAGTAAAGATGTAGAACATTTCCTTCACCCTACAAAGTTCATTTCTCTTCCTAGTCAATTCCTTCCTTGGCCCTAAGCAACCAGGATCTGCTTTCTGTCACTATAGATTATACTTCTGTTACTAAATGCTTTGGTTTAGCATAACGTTTTCAGATCCATGCCTGCTGTCGTGTGTATTAGTTTTTTTTTTTTTTAACATTTTACTTACCAAGTAGCACAATATTGAATAAAAGTGGCAAGAGTGAACATTCTTGTCTTATTCTCAAACTTAGGGAACAATAAGTCAGTATTTCATCTGTACATATAATGTAAACTGTGAATTTTCCATAGATGTCCATTTTCAGGATAGAGAATTTCCCATCTATTTCTAGTTTGTTTAAAGCCATTATCATAAATGAACTTTGTGCAAACCTATTTATACAGCTACAGTAATGATCATCTATCTTTCATCTTTTACTATAATAGGTTGAATTAAAGGGTTTGGGGATATTACCCCAATCTTGCATTTATGGGATAAACCTCAGTCATCAATTGGTCATTGTGCATTATCCTTATTTATTTATTTATCTATTTAATTGCTTATATTTTTAAATAATGTTTGTATCTATATTCATGATGGATATTGCTCTATACTTTTCTTGTAATGTTTTTGTCTGGAGTTTGGTACCAAGAAAGTACTGGTTTCACAATATATTAATAAGTAGAGAAATGTTTCCTCCTCTTTTATTTTCTGAAAGAAATTGTGTGGTATTGATTGGTACTACTTCTCTGTTAAATGTTTATACAATTCACCAATCAAGTCATCTGATAAATGACTTTTTAAAACTTAAAAAAAAGAAAACACTGAATCACCTTATGTAAAAGTGTAACATTTTAGAATGTCATGTAAAGTAAAGGTTACCATCTCTTCTTTTTGGTAAAAGTGTTAATGATGTTCGTTTCATAGAATCATGTTAATTCATTTGTCTTTTGACACATATTTGAGTTCATATGTACAAAATTGCCGAGGCTAAATTTATATGTGTACTCAGTTATCTTGATCTATACTTTTCTATCTCTTCCAAGATAAAACTCTAGAAATTTCAGTACTCAAAATACAGATGAATTTTAAAACGTCTTAATGCTGACAACTTTCTGTTATTTAAAAATATCTGCTCCTATTGTTTTTCACTCATTCATTAAAAGAAATTCACTGATAACTGCAATAGTTGCTAGAAATTTGAAAATAAACAAATTCTCGGTATTCAAAAACATCAATATCCAATGGAGCAAGAAAACTAAAGAATCAAAACTATGTATTAAGAACAGCCATAGAGTTTTGCAAAGCATATTTGCATGACACTGAGCAGGTTCATCTCCTGAATCTTTGTAAAGAGGGCTTCCTTGAGAAGGTGATGCTCATGGTGAGTCACAGAAGATACTTAACAAAGAGGTGAAATAAAGCTTGTAAGTTTTAATGAAGGAAAAAAATAGCATAAACAAGTGCATGAAGAAAGAAAGCTCCATGAAGTACATGAGAAACTACCAAAAGCACTAATACACTTGTAGTTCATACCTTGACAAAAGGTCTTTCACAACACAGCATTAAAGAAGCCCCTGGAGAAGCATCATAATATTTGGGCATTAGGTTACACTGCAAGAATAGATGACTTAATCTCCTTGGGGGTTCTTTGGGGATCTGGCATGGCTAAGGCCCCTTGGATAGTCATTTATTGTAGTAAGCAGCTGTTTTCCCAAGTATGCATTTAAATATTACCTTTTATAAATTTATACAAAAGGCATACATTTAAATTTTACAAGAAAAAATGGGCTAAAGGAAATCTTTCCTGCTAAGATGAGGTATGAAGCAAGGGGAAGAAAAAAGTGGGCTAATGAGATAACCAGTTTACAAATCATCGAAGACTTTGTAAACTGCATTATAGAACTTGGATTTTGATGATTAGATATTTTGTTCATATACTGATAGTGAAAAATTGAAGACTTTTATATTTGAGTTTTAAGTTGAATGATTTTTTTTTTTCAGTTGCGGATGGCTAGGATTAGGGATGCCATTTAACATCATCATTTCTCTAGAAAGTGACAAACAGTTCAATTTTCACATATAAACCCAAATCTATGAACATATCCACGTCTTACTGTTTGAAAAACATGGAAGATAAGTTGTCATTTTATGCAATTTATTTCTCTTCAAGCCGTTTCTCTTCTAAGGATCCTGACCATAAAAATGTGCAGATTAAAGTGCAATCATCTAAGTAATGCAGGTGACATGATTATTCATTATCTACAAGATTTTCCTTAAAGCCCACTTAATATAATATAATATTTTCAATCATCATCGTGAGAGATATTTTTCAGCTCATTAGTAGTTGTAAAATTTAAACATTTGATTATAATGAAGAAATACCCTGTCAATAAAGAGCATTTATTATAGAGATATATATCTTGAAACATAAAAAACTAAATAATAATTCTAGTAGCAGATGACTCAAATTATTACTAAAATTTCTGTTCTAAAAAGGTCCATATTCAAACAATATAAACTGTAACTTTAAAGTAGAATTAGGTGTTTATGATTATATCTTCTTGTCCTATATCAACTTTGCTGGAATTAAGGACTCATGAGGAAGAGTAAAGGAAGGTAAATGTGAGCATGTAGCTTTTGGGAATATGAATGGTAGATAGTGAGCATCAATGATGAGATGAAGGTAAAAATATCACTGTTTTTACCATTAAAACATTCATTCTACTTTTTTCTCACAAATATGAACAATGAGCAAAATGGAGCCAAGACATTGGACATGGTGAATCTCATGATCTACATTCAGTGGCAATTCATAATAGACAGCTACTTAAGGTTTCATATATACACACACACACAGACACACACACACACCCCTCAAATCTAATAAGTTATACATTGTAACCTAATTTATATACCCAGCGTTTATGAAATGTAACTAAAATATGATAAAAATTATTTTGAACTTCAAATTCTGAAGTTTGTATTGACTTTTACAAATACCCACAAAATAATGAAAAACATATCCACAGACATAACATATTTTGCAGACCACTCATGATTTCTCTGTGAACTAGGATCACAGAAAAGGAGGCTTAACTTTGCAGGTATTGAATATTTGTCTGTGACTGCTGGATCATGGGTAGACCAATGAACCTTCATGTAAGCTTGAAACACAAAATCTGCTTGTCATCAAACAGAGGTGTCTTTTGAATCTCCAAGACAGTCATTCAGATTGTTCTCTAATCATACATCAATGGGATTATATCCATGGTTAGATAGAATGTAATAAAATAATAAGTGAAATGGAAGAGTTGATTGTCAAAACCTCAGTGAAATCTGAGAAAACATAACATGCCTACATTTTTACATAAGAAGCAGGATCACAGAACATCTTATAGCAGGGGGCATGAAAATTAGCACACAACCACAGGGGGTAACAGCAAGTCCTGTGTGATACAAGACATCTATATAGTCAATTCAACACAAGGAAAAGGTACTTTACAATACTCCCAAGCTTAATTCACTGCGAACACACATGATCATTGCTGGAATTCATAGAGAAAAAGGACACCATTTTACAGTTTCCCAGGGGTCTAGAATGAAGTGGTGTGGAATAGTATGAAGGAGTAGGAGTTTCTTAATTTCTTGTGTGAGGACTTCATTAGAAAATTTTTTATCTGTTTGATTCCCACTTTCATGATTTTGTTGCATCCTCAGGCTGCTGTGGCCCAGAGAAAACATTAGTTACCACTTTTATAAGGTTGTATTAAAACCGTTAGTTCAAACTAAATAGCTTAATTACTAAGTACAATAATTCTAAAATACCTTAAAATGTTATTTTCTAAAAATAGAGAGAAAACAGTATTACGCCTGCAGAGTATTTGATAACATATTAATTTTGTGTAAAAATGCAGACAACATAAATCTCTTTTAAGTTACTGCACTGTTCTCTTTCCTGTTTTGAACAGAATTCTAACACATTAGGAACCTGGCCATAATTCATTTCAGATGATAACACTATATTATTCCATTTTTTATACTTGGAATAAAGTAATAAAATGTTAAGTCATTATTAAGCAGAAACCATCTTTTTCAGGAAATATGGAATATTATGTTTATATAATAATTCAGAATTTATCAGAAATATTCTCCTAAGCATCTTTCCCCAGAGAATATCAAGCTGTCAATGTAAACATGCATTTTTAGTATAGTAGTCAGTTTCCTTCTGCCTAAACAATTTTTCCAAGGTTGGGGAAAATACTTCATGTAATAATTCATATCTCATCTGCTCCTCATTTACTATGTAATTATTATGAGTTCTAAAAGAACCACCTACAGCAGATGAAAATTGGTCTCTTAAATGAAAGTTCCCCTAGTTCTAAAAGTAGAGTTTAATTTTAAACTCCATCATTGCAATTAAAAATAAAATGAGACATACTCGAATAACTTGCAGTTTAAGAAACTGATATTATTTCAGAAACTATGGAAATCACATAGTTACATCATTATCAAGCAACTTAAAAAATATTGTACACATCACTTAAGGATGCCATTGAATTCAAATAGCAATAGTGTGTATCAGGGAAAAAGTTATTCTGATCTGAAGTATCATAATTTATTAAAAAGAAAGTAATACCCAGAATGAATAGGCGAAACACAAATATCAATAGTGTATACTATGTAGAAAGTTATTCTGATCTGAAGTATCATAATTTATTACAAAAAAAGTAATACCCAGAATGAATACCTAGAGGATTTTTAGGGTAGTGCAAAGACTCTGTGATAATATAATATCATGATATTATAATGATGGATACATATCAATATGTATTGGTCCAAATCCATAGAATGTACAACATCAATAGTGAATCCTAATGTTAACTATGGACTCTGGGTGATAATGATGTGTCAATGCGGGTTCATCAATTGCCTTCATGATTAGAGGCATTAAATTAGTTGAAAGGGACCTGGAAAAAACAATTTAGAAAAAGAATAAGTGAAGTGGAAAGACTGTTTTGGAACAGTTTTCATTATGATTGGGGAAACACACACACACACACACACACACACACACACACACCCTTAGAGTCCATCTGGCACACTCTGTCCTAGCCCAAGCATCTAGTTCAGGGATAGAGAACACTCAAATCTTTCTCTCTCTCCCTCCCTCCCTCTCTCTCTCTCTCTCTCTTTCTCTCTCACACATACACACACAGAAGAAGAAGAAAAAAACAAGAAAGTTGAAATTACTGAATATTTCACTGGCATAATATTGGCTTTATTTTAGTGGGAGAAACATTAAAATATTTTCATTTTTGCCATTGAGTCAATGAACATTTGATTAAAGACATTTATAACTGCTTGGTCTTAACTATCAGGAAAATAAATTTTTACTTTCTATATAATTTATGCAGTGGTGTGTGTGTCCATGCATATACAAAGATTAAGATCTATTTGACAATTATAAAAATAATTTTCACTTCAACTGTATTTCAAAATTCATGATAGAATTATAAAAATAGATGAGGAAGAGAAAATAGCTCAAAATCCAAACCTAAGTGTTCTGATGTTTATTAATGCAGTGGAATTTAAGGAAAAAAAGTTCTCTTTTTCCTTTCATTTCTGATCAGGTATAATAACTGAGAATTATTAATCTTTCATGGTATTTCCTTAACATACCATTATTTGTCAACTATGCAATGAGTGTATACTGTCTGTGATCCTAAGTAACTTATTATAAAGCTCAGTGTCTTAAAAAACACAGCAAGCAAGCAAACAAACAAATGAAACATACAAGGCAAGAGAATGAAATGGCATAATTCCCAATAGGAAAACCCTTGTGTGCTTTTACACAAGGCATTTTAATAGAGAAAATTAGATATATAAAATATTAAACTCATTTATAATATTTCAGCAACTAAGATGAGATATTGAATTGTTAAGTTAATCAATCCCCACTGAGCTCAATTTATTATTAACTAATTCAGATATACTAAAATGCAAAGGTTAAGATTGTGGAGAATATATTTTATTTGCTTTCTTTAATAATACTTTTTCCATATACACATATATATACACACATATATATATATGATTCATTATTATTGTGTTATCTCCTGTACTAACTCTCTATGCAAGGTGATTATAGTACCTCAGTACCTTGAAAAGCAGTAATTAGTTACTTTGCTGTAGTGCTTAATGACTTCTAAATAAAAGCAAGCAGACAGGTTTATAATGTTACTGCCAAGCTATTGTTTATTCTTGAAGTGGAGCATCTGGTTTGAATTATTGCTAAACTTCCATAGAAAATTCTTTACGGTGTTAGACAAACAATATGTAGTCGTTTTAGATGAGAAAGTGCTTGTACCATGTAAGAACTGTCTTGTTGAATGTATATATATCATTTGCCCAACAGGTACGTACAATTAAAGAAGAGAATGAATTACACATTAGCTTAGGCCTTTGCAATAATACTTTCCAAAAGAATAATATCTCTTTGATAAGCTGAATACCATAATTATTTCAAAAGAAGAAAAAAATGCTGCAAAATTTAACCACTTGTCTATGCAAGGAAAGATACAATCTGTGAGTCTTATGCTTTACATAGCTTTTTTTTTTTTAAGAAAAAGAATACAAAATTGCCAGTACAAAATTTTAAACAAATGGATATTAATTTCCAATAAAGAACATAAACAAAAAATGAAAATTTAAGGCTAACAAATACCACATTTTCTTTCAGTTTTTCACTTTGTATTAGTTTCCTAATGTAACAACGACCACTAACTTAAAGTTGCTTAAAACAACTACTTAGCCATGAAGAAGGGTGAATTAAGGCCTTTTGCAACAATTTAGATGAAACTGGAGACCATTATCCTAAGTGAAGTATCTAAAGAATGTAAAAACAAACACCACATGTACTCACTATTAAACTGGAACTAACCAATGAGCATACATGTGCACAGAGGGAAGTAAAACTCAGTGGAAATCAAGCAGGGGGTGCAGGGGAGGAGGGGATGGGAGAAAACCTATCTAGCAGATACAATGAACACTATCTGGGTGATGGGCACACATAACCCTGACTCAGCCATAACGAAAGCAATTCATGTAACCAAAAAACATCTGTGCTCTTGTAATATTTTTAAATAATAATTTAAAAAATCCCACAAATCTATTTCTGGCCTCACAGTTCTGGAGTTCCGAAACAGGTGTTATTAAGCTTAAATTAATGTGTTGATAGGCCTGTGTTCCTTCTAAAGGCTTTAAAGTAGAATCCATTGCTTTGTCTTTTTCTACTTCCAGAGGCGACCTCTATTCTTTGTCCCTATCCTGGTCAAAACCAACAGTACAGCATCTTCAAATCTCCCCGCTCCTCCACATTTACACCTCCTTGCCTCCTCCCACTTGCCACCCCTCTGCTTAGGTCATCATATCACCTTCTCTGTGTCTGATTCTCCTGCCTCACTCTTTTCCTGTAAGGATCATTATGATTACATTTGACCCACTCAGATATTCCAGGTTAACCTCACCCATCTAAATATCCTCAATTTAACCAAATCTGCAAAGTTGCCTTTCCCATGTAAAGTAATATATTCACAGGTTTCAGAGACTGATACGTGGACATCTGTGGGAGGCAATTATTCTCCCTGCTGCACAATTTGTTTTTTTTTTTCCACTAGGATAAGACTTTTCTATCATAACTGAATTGTGGTTGGTCAATAATTCTATAAAACATACAAATTAATAAAAACTTAAAGTATACAAAGAGTAATTGTTGCTACATTATATCAAGCTACATAATTCTATAAGCAATTTATTCTTAGGATCTAACAACTGACTTATTGAAGACTTTGGATATCGGGAATATGAGTTTTGTAACTTCAATACTTTCTTATTCACTCCATTTAACTATCAGTGATAACTGTCCATGTTGTTTTGTCTGAAACCATCAGACTTCATACAGCACAAGAAGTGTTATATACACTAACATTACCCATATTTTACAGAAGTTGGAAAAATTCCAACCAATTGCAGCTAAATATCTTAGTTTTGTAAGTTTTTTAAAAAACTTACGGCCATATGAACACATTGCTAGAGTCCATCTTAGAGCTTAGAAGGGGCTCATTTAAATGGCGACTGGGGGTAATTCTTGAGTTTAGCTTTAGAATAATTCCAAATCTTTCTTTTATATTAAAAATTTAGGTTGCTTTTACTTTATACAACCATTTTGTTTTTACAAAGTACTAAAATGTATTGATTTGTACCAATTTCTTAGTGTGCATTTGTGATTATATATTTAGGTTAGATTGCAAGAATTTTATCAGGATGTTAAGTGGGGCTTTTTGTCCTCAAAGCAAGTAACATAAAAACCTCATAATCTAAAGAATAACCAATGATTGGGGCTATTTACCTCCATTCAAGGCCTCTATTTTCATAAACTACTTTCATTATCCATACTGACCTCTACTTCTTTCCCTTCGTCCAGTTTATTTAAGCGGAAAACTGAGGAAGAAGTGTTTCTTTTGCCTAGTAGGAAATACCATGATTTTAACTAGCACTGCTACAGCTACCTTCTTTTGAGGAAAAATTCCAAAAGGATCACTTACAGAGATTGGGGATGTTTGCCAGATAAAATAATTGACATTTTATTTCCAGCTGTGAATTCTGCTTTTGCAATAGACACATTTATCTATCCCTGACTACAGAAAGTATAATTAAGAGATATAGCAGGGTAGAGAAGGAACAGAACTGATGTAATTTATAAGCTCACTGTTGGGAATGGCACTGCTGAATAAGCTTCCTATTGGCCAAGCAAACACCATGGAAGTGAGACTTGGGATACCTTTCTGACACCTCACCCAACAGAGCTGTCAATAAGGAAAAGGGCTACCAGATGCAAGATGATTTGGTAAGCAAAGCTGAGGTTGGGTAGAAAAGATTAAATTTTGCCTGGATATCAGAGAACCATATATTAAGACTACCAAGCATTACCTTTCTAAAAAGCCAGTCCCAATACTAATATATTTGTTACAGGGAGGCATCCATAGGTAGTCCATCAGTTAAACTGATGACCTTCTATATGTGACTAAAATACTACATCGCTAGCTAGATAAGGAAAGGGATATTTACCTCTTTTTCTTTAGCTTTTCTTTCTCCTACCCTGCTGAAACTAGAACTGGTGAAGTTTAGAAAGAAGATATAAGATAGTTTTATGATTTTATCTGAATATGAGATTTATAATTTAAATGATACTAGTGTAATAGCTAAAATTTACCAAATATAGTGGAATATGCCACAGTAGTCATTAAAGGTAAATGAAAGATAACATTATATAGTTGAACTCACTGACTGAAAAATGTAAAACTATATAGTATTTATACTTAAGATGGAGAAAACTACATAAACTTTGTTACAAATAGAATTACTGAGGTAACCTGTATGAATCTTTAAGATTTGTGATAGACACTTTTTATTTATTTGTATCATTATATACTTCTACTAACCACTTGTAAAAGTATCCAGGTCCCAACACCAGTATGGAAATTAGATTTTTTGTGAAGTCTGATATCCCACTATTATTTAGTATTGTTTCAAGGGAGACTAGTGAGTTGTCTTCATATTTTATTTTACTTGATATGCCCTGCTTCTATATATTAGTTTTCATATGCTTTTCTCTCTTTCATGGGAATCTTTTGTTTGATCCAAATCACTTTATATTCACATTCGCCATATCCAATTGTCCTTTGTCAGAGGCTCACAAAAGTTAAATTTTTGCTAGTTTAATATACTGTCCTCCTTCATTTCATTATAGACAATAGCCTTTCCTGGGTGCTTTTCGTTTCATAAATCAAATAATTCTTTTGGAAGGGAAAGAGACAAATCTATAGGTTAAAACTAAACACCAACTTAACAATGAAATTGTTTTCCAAATTGCATTTTATTCATCTGGAAAAAGTGGATACAACTCTACCTTCAACCATGATATTAATTATATACCAAACACAGGTTGGAAGCTACCTATATTCATTTTATTAGATCAATGCCAGTGTTGTCCTGATTGTTCTTTTCCAACATATTCAAAAAGCTTCCAAATTCAGCATTCAATAGCCTAATTAAAATGCAGAATCAATTAAAAAGATGCTATGCCAATGAATTTTAGCAGTATTACCTAGACTAATATATTAATGAAGCAGGTATAACATTTACACTTTAAAACTTTTACAATGTGGAAATTTAGTGAAATAATAGGTAACTGCAAAACCCCTATATTATGCTTTAGAATGGACTTCCTGATACTTGTTTTCCATTATTGCTTTTATTTTTGCTAGGAGTGAAAGGAGGTGCAGATTTCCTATCCATGTTTTGTTTAGGTAAATGGTAAAATTTGTTTTCAGTCTGGAGACATGCTTAATTCAAAGCCTAGAAATGTACAAGGCTTATAGGTTTTTGAAGATGCTTGAATGGCTGCTAATATTTCATATGATATATAAACAGTATATGTCATGTAATCTAGAACTATTTTTAAAATTGTCCAAAGTTATATGAAATTTCAATATGCTTTAGTTCCACAGTGATTTAATTTTTTTTTTTATTTCAGCTCATCATGGGCGTACATAAGTTCAAGCTATATACAATGTCCATGTCCTGCCCATCCCCCCGAGTCAGAGCCTCAAGCGTGTCCATTCACCAGACAGTTCGCCTGGCACTCACCATGTAGTCATGGTATTCTTTAGAGAATAAATTTAATAAATATGTGGACAAAGTAAAGAAAATATATTTTTCATAGGGGAAAACATTCTGATAATTATATCACTGTACTTTATTCTCTAAAGAATACCATAAAATACATATTTGTCAAGTTTTAATAAATTTTAACAGTGAAATACTTTTAAAATATATTTTTAAAATGAGTGATTTCATTTATATGAAATTAATTAATTTCTATATGTTTAGAAATTAATTTCAAAGCTGCCCAACAGCTCTTGGTATAAAGAGTTTATTTTTATAACTTTCAAATTTAAAGTACTTTTTTAAATATGATTGCCTCACTCCAGTCCTCTGGGTCTCCAGGCATTTAGCAGCCCAATAGATTGGAAGTAGAATTTCAAAATGATGAATGGGTCATTAGTCGTATAGCTTCTGTTATAAGTGATAGATGAGTAGACTAAACCTTAAATTTTTAGCCTTAGAATTTTGTTCCAAATATTATTTTTGTGTGTGATTATATATAAAAGCAATCCTTTTGCAAATGAATTAATTTTGGCATAAATCTTTTTTTTTCAATCTGGAAGCACAAAACACATATGTCACATTATATTTTCTTAAATTTATATACAATATTCCTATGAGGAAGTAGGAGGTTAGAAGAAAGGGGCACTAAGAGGTTCTTGTAAAAAATCAGAGGAGGCATTTAGCTTAGATTTCATACCCACTAGTAAAATGGACCTGAAGGGAAGCAGGAGGTGTCCTGACTCTAGTACTTAATAGCTAATGACCTTGAACAGGTCATAGCCTCTCACTTGATCTCAGTATTCTAATTTCTGAATAGTGGTTGAATAAATTATCTCTTGGATCTTTCCTAAGTCTTATCTAAGACTGTAAATCTAGGAGAGTAAAAATGCCACATAGGAATGTAACATACCAGTTTTTTCAGTCACTTAAATTTTATCACGAGTCTGCTAGAAACTGCTATAGTGCAGAAGACCTGGTAATTAAAAGAAAGAACCACTAGCTAGTAAAGAAGTGATGGAAAAAAGACTAAAAGGAGTCCTGGAAGAACAATATTGCTTTTAAGACATTATTTTAACAAAGAATGGCTTGAAAACCTATTTTTAATATGTTGGTTGCAGATCAAATGTATGGTTTATACCTATTTTGTGACTCTGCTTTCAACTAGTAAACCTCTAATTAGCCCTCAAATGGCTAATTCATACATATAACCCCAGCACCCAGCCTAATGCCAGGGATAGCATAAGTAAACCAAAACAAAAACGTTACACTGCATCTTCTATTATATTCTTTCCTTCTTTGCCCACAAGAACATGCATGTCCAATAAAGGCACTTGCAACAAGCAACTTCAGAACATTCAATGCAGATGTTATCAATAAATAGAGATTATTGTCCTAAAGTTTTTAATTTTAATATTGCAGTTTTGACTAATATTATATTAGAATTTAGCATTTATGAGTAACACCAATAGGCTTGGGGTTTTTTGTTTTGTTTTGGCTTTTATTGAGGCAGAGTCTAGCTCTGTCACCCAGACTAGAGTGCCGTGGCATCAGCCTAGCTCACAGCAACCTCAAACTCCTGGGCTCCAGCTATCCTCCTGCCTCAGCCTCTCCAGGAGCTGAAACTATAGGTGCGAGCCATCAAGCCCAGCTAATTTTTTCTATTTTAAGTAGAGATGGGGAGGGGACGGGCAGGGGGCAGGGGCAGGGATGTTTTCCTCTTGCTCAGGCTGGTTTTGAAATCCTGAGCTCAAGCAATCTTCCCGCTTTGGCCTCTCAGAGTGCTAGTATTACAGGAGTGAGCCACAGCACCCTGCCTAGGCCTTCCATTTCAATGGTACATAAAATTGAAATTTATTTATTGTATATTTGCTTGCAACTGTTTTCTATTTTTTGCTCATCTAACAACTTTCATTATCCTGAATCCATTCCTTTTGGTCTTCTATCCAGTTTATTACAAGGTTGTGACATATAACTTGAAAAATACAGGAAACTCTCCCTAGACCTTCAATTTGGGAAATTTGATTTTATCAATGGGCCTGAATATTAGGTTGTTTATTTGAGATATTGATTTTTTTAATTATTATGGATACATAATTGTTGTATATATTAATATTTATAGGGTACATGTGATGCTTTGGTACAGGCATACAATGTATATTAATCAAATCAGGATAATTGGAGTATTCATTACCTCAAGCATTTATCATTTCCTTGTGTTAGGAACATTCCAATTCCACTCTTTTAGTTATTTTAAAGTATACCCTAACTTATCATTGATTATAGTTGTTTTGTTTGTTTCCTCTTTTTAAGAAATATAATTTTGAAGGTTAAATTTAATTAAACTTATCAAGTTATGAATCACTTATTCTGTTTATTAATATCAAAGCTTTTATTGCATTCTGTTCCTTCAATCTAGAGTCTTTTTTCCCCCACATTCTATAGAAGTAAAAATTCTTTATTGCAACCTAAAAGAATGACATACATGGAAACATAGGATAAAATCAAGGATTCATCAAATTTTTCTGGATCCTTCCATATAATCCACTACTTTTCCCACTTTAAAACTCTGTGCTTAAAAAAAATCTGTCACTTTGTGACAAGTCAAAGATTTTGTAATCACTTACCCCAAGTTAGTCCTATTGAAAATTGTCCTTGACACCTTTTTCAACTTTACTCTCCAGTCCAAGTTATCCACAAGGTGTGATAACTCTCAGAATCCCCATGAATTCATGATATTTTAACCATTTAGAACATTTCTACTCCAAGTTCAAATGCCTTCACTGTTCATCTGAACTACTGTAATAACCTTCAATATGGAAAACTCACATACTCCTTGACTCCTTTCTATTCTTCATTCTATAGTCAGAATGCTCTTTAAAAACACACACACACACACACACACACACACACACACACAAATGTTCCATATACATGCTCATAATCACTTAGGAATGGCTTCAACTGAACACATTATTTTTGGGGAAAATCAAAATTCTATATAGTTATATGAAAATGGTGTTGCATATCTGGCTCTTAACCTATTCTGGAGAGATTCATATTGAACAAGCCTGTGTCTTTATTTGCTTCAGCCACATAAGACTTCTTTCAGTTTCTCAAATAAATTATGCTTTCCCCCTGATGTGGGACTTTCATTGATATCTCAACCCACAATCCTTCACTCCTCCTTAACTTAACTCCTACTTATCCTACTTCTATTATTAATATCTAAAGTTCATCTTCAATAGAATTTGATGATCTCCCGGCTATATAGTACATCTTATTATAGGCTGTCATAGCACAAAGTATTTCTCTTATGGAACTCTTATAACATAGCAATGCTAGATTTTCTTTGTAACTGTTTCCATTAATGCCTGTCAACTCAACAGATCCAAGCTCCACAGGGTAGGATAGGGGCTATTTGTGTTCATTATTTTGATCCCAGAGCCTGTGACATAAGAAACTGCCCGTTGAATAAAATTGAATGAACTAGTTCTCCTTGTTTTAATTCCCTCTAAACTCTCCTAGGAAGTTGAAGTGCAGCTCACTACCACATGGGTTCAATAAATTAAGAATCCTAAGACTGGTAGTTCTCAAGACTGAGGTTAGGGTCTTGACCTAGTTGAGACTTTAACTTGAAGAGCTTCCTAGAACAAATACATTCCTAATCTTTCTTAGCTACTTATGCAATTTAAAGGATATTTAATAATCAAGAAAAATTTTGAAATCCCAATGCTTAAGATAAAATTATATACATATTTTCTGCTTACCTTATACATGCATCATTTACACGATATATTTGCATGTACACTTAATATACAACAAATGCCAATCTCAAACTAATTATTAGACTGATTCAATGTAGATACACTATAGATTCAATTAATTTCAAGACAAGATCTCTCAGAATACAATCTAGTTAGGAAAAAATGGAACACAGATGTGAAATTTTTCAGTAAAAATGCAAAGTGTCTAAGTAACAAAATGTTTCTGTATAACAATAGAGCATCTCAGAAGCATATAAATTAGAGAGCTAAATAATTAAAATTAAATATAAATTCATTTTTGTTCTAGATAGCAATAAGTCAACATTTTGGGGGGCACAAATATGAAATTTTGATATACTGGTTAAATTCAATTGTATTATGATTCACTTTATGTGCTAATGAGAGTAGTCAAGATAGATCATCTTAATGATCGGAGTTGACAATAAAATGGTAAACAGAGCATAATTAATGAATTTCCTATTTAGCCTTCTCTGATATTGGCATTATTCCAGACTAGATTGCTAACATTAAGCACCGTCTTAAAACATGTGTTTTGTTTCAGAATAGAACTGTATATTTATCAATTATACTTGGACCTAAATTAGACATTGGAAGAAATTTCATTTAGAGATGCATCTGAGATACTATAATGTTATCTATGAATAAAGAAGTATGCAATTATTAATGAGTATTAATTCTCCATTTCTGATGTTATATAATACACATATATGACAGTCAACATCGTTTGAATGTCTTTTATGTAACATTTATCTTAATTTTTACAATAATGAACACTTAATTCCTATAAATGACTATTTTGAAGGAATGAAAAATAACTTATTGTCATTATAATTTGATTATATCAAAATATTTCTCAGGTGCACTAGTTTATACAGTCATGAACTTGTTTCAAACCACAACATTCTAATGATTAGACACAGAGGCTAGGGGCTAGGCCATTCTCTTCAGTCATAAAGATATATCATTTCTGAATTTGTGACCATTATAAAATCTACCAAGAGGGCAGCATGAACAGATAAACACAATCACTTACTTATTGAGCACATATTCTGAATACTGGAGGCATTTTATTTCTATGTAATTCAGATGCAGCAATAGTTATTTATAGTAAAATGTATATATCTAATATATCTATATGGTAAAGAAAATTTATTTTCTAACCTCATTGACTTCAGGATATAATGTGGATTTTTAACTTCTATAAGGTTGTAAGTATCTAAAAATAGTTTTAAAAATTCCAGAAGCATAAATTCTTCAATAATTTTATGCAATCTTTAATATATTTTTAAACAGAAGGATGGGATGTAGAAATTTATTAAATGAACATTTTTACTCCATCCACAATGCTGGAAATACACAGCTCAAGCTGGATTCAAAACACACATTAATCAAAAAAATTGACTCTAGAGATTATAAGGAAGAAAGTGGAAAATTACCTTGTCCTCCAAGTATCATATATTAAGAAATCCTCAAAGTTAGGTGATTGGTTAATATTTAGCTGTATAAAATCTCAAATACAATAAATTATATTTAAAACTTTTATTTAAATTCATCTATACGAATAATTTGAATGGGAACATACTAACAACTATTGCTCAAAATAAGTTTATGAAAGAATACTATTAACTGATATACTGGTAATAGAAATAATATAAAATAATTCATTCTACTCAATTCTATAGTATTAATATAAAAGTTAAAAGAGTTTGAAACAAAATTTATGAAAATTTATTCCACTTAAAATTGTGCATTTTATTTAGCAATTTATCTACCTCTCCATCCATCTACATATATTCTATTGTTCACTGTGAATAATTACTTGTACTAGATTCATCTTTATGTAATGAAATAAATACTAATTCATTTTTTCTAGATTACATAGAAAACACAGATCTAGATCATACCTGTTCTTTATCAATCTGAAAGTAAAATGTTACATTATATAATAATTTTAAAGTTTCAGGTTGACTAATTTTCCAATAAATTTAACACATGATTTTTTTGTAGGAAAAAATAGGTAGGAAAGCAAAAATAAAGTGCTTAATGATACTGTATAACCTGATGACTAATGATTTTCTTCCATTTTGAAGTACTTTTTAAAATTACATCCTTCACACATTGTTTTACTAAAATTGATGTTTACTAGAAGGGAAATGTGTTTATCAGTATTTCTCCTCCCTCCCCACCAACGAGATCCTTGATACTTTCATTTAGGAGCTCTTGAATTACAAAATTCAGACAGAGTTCTGAAATATTAAATCGTTTTGGTAATACCACGAGTGCCTTTTAGGTATAGTCAAAATATCTGCTTGTTTTAATGATTAGAAAGAATAGAATGTTCCCATCACAAATGGAACAATCACTTACTGCTGTTAAGTAATATAATACTGGAATTCAACATGCAGAAGCAGTTTGTGAGCCACTCACCCACCCTCATTCACCAATTGGTATATTTTCAAAATTTACTCTGTAATGCAGTATTAATTATTAATCAGCTGTTGTGCTTCCTGTTTATAAATGTCAAAACTATAGAGGGATCAATTCCAAATGATAATCAGCTTGTCACAAAGAACATTACAAAATTAAAACAAATGGAAAATAAGTGCTTAGAAGTTTAGGCAGAAAAAGGAATAGTGGCCCCTCACAGACGAAAGCAAATCTACTACAGCATCATAGAAGTTAGAACACTATGGATTGAGCCCCATTTTTTTTGTTTCAACATGGAACCTATGTTATGAATAACTAAAAAAATTATGAAAATATTTCTTCTCAAAATTGTAAGTGATCCAACTTGGCACATAAACTCAGTCTTTTACATAATCATTGCTGGTGCTCTGAAAAAAGTATGATACAGTTGCATTCCTCATGTGCAGACATGCACGTGCATAATCATGGGAATACTGAAATTTAGATGCTTAAAATTATATTTGCACCAAAAAAGATGAAAGACTTTCACAGAAGTCTAGAAGCACTATATTTATAGCTAGTTTGTAGATTTCTTATAGTATTTTTAAGCCTTTTTTATTGTGGTTAAATATACGTAACATAAAATTTACCATTTTAACCATTTTATGTGCACAAATCATTGGCACATACACATAGTGTGCAATCATTCTTATAGTATATTTAATCAACATTATATGAAAGAACATCTGAATAAAAAGAGGTCAATGCTGCTTTAATCTACTGGTCATTGCAAATGGATCAATGGGCCAACATTATCTTAGCTACCTTTGTCAATCAATTATGGGAAATCCTAACATGCTTGTGAGACTCTTGGAACAGCTAGACATAATCTGAGATCTTAGTCCATTTGACTGATTGTTTAAATAAACATACTGATTTCTTGATACTATTTGAGTAGTGTCTTTTGATTATGCTTTCCCCTTAAAATGAGATTATTTACTTAAATTCTGAGGCCTAGTGGAATGTTGTAATCTGAGTAAAGATGATTTGTGTTTAACCTATCCATACGACAACTTCCTTCGCAATCTTGCTATTGATATTTGCCATATCCTGAATGTCAGGGTATATGTGTGTATCTGTGTGTTTGCCCATGAGTGTGTGCTTATGAATGTAGTTTCTTTTTTTAAGACTGTGGACATTGTAATGACAATCATGCTTTAAGTGTAGTGAACTTCCATCGGTATTAAATGCTGGGTTTGGATGTCATCTTCAACAAATGTGTATTTTCGTAATATTCATTATGTGTCACTTATGAAAACTTGGCCTGACTTTGATGACAATTAATCTGATCCCAAACAATACAAAAAAGTTAACAAAACAAATGTTTCTTGGAACAATTAACATAATAAGAGATATGATAAATGTGATCTTCCCTTATTTAGAATTTACATAAATTTAGTAGACTGGTACAAAAAACTTGAGAAATCTTCAATAATTTCTGAATTTTTTTCCAAATCCTACTAACCATCCTTCTGAATATAACCATTTTCCCTAAAAGCAAAAGATATATAAATACTATTTCTCAGTTTATTTTACATTTGAGAATTTGTTTTTTATTTCATGTAAGCATTAAAATGAACATCATTTTTATTTCATGTCAAATTTTTATCCTTAGAATATTTATTTCTAATATCTCATCATTCCCAAAATTTCATCTGTAATATCCTATACATATTAACTATTCATTTGCTTTTGAATTTTGAGGATGAAACTTTATGTACTCACTGTTACTGTAGATTTCAATTAAGGAACAGCTGATAATATTCAGACATTTTTAGTTACCTCTTTCATGACTATAATAAAGAATACTACACTACAAAGTAATTGCTCCTCAAATACGCATTGCTCTTTTCCAGCAAATGAAGAGAATGACTTTCTTGTCTGCCTAATAGCAGATGGCTTCTTCTGTGTGCAGTACCACTGTTGATAGGAGGAACAAATTGTGCTAAGTCTTGGTTTCTCAGTGCTATATCACATTTTTGTCATGTGGGCACCTCATCTTCACATACCACTTTCCAGTTTACTTTAAAGGAAATAATCAAATGGCATTCTGCTCACTGAAGATTTTCTTTAGAATCTGTCTCCCAGTTCAAAGCTTTTTCCCTTCCTTAGTTTGCTTTTATGTTTACTTATTTAAATTCGTCTGTAGGAGTCATTCCTAGTAAATCTTAGTACACAGACACACGCACATGCACATACACATACACACATACCTTGTAGAAATCAATTAAGTCTTCTTTTTTCAGTGTTTTTGTATTGTTATTACACACTTAGTATCACAGTGTTTTCTGAGAGCAACTTAAAAACTAGCTAATAAAATTTATGTAGTATTGAAATTGATTAAAAAGTTGAAATATTAGTTTGATATATTCCAAAGTATATATGACATAAATTGGTTTCAAGAGAGTAAAATTCCATTGAAGGTGGTAGTCAAGTTTTTCATTCAGCGTTATGTGTAATATAAAATTTTTTATTAATATCCAATGCAAATTGAGATTCCTATTGGTGTAGAAAATTTATCTCAACAGACTCCATTTTGCCAGGTCTTTGTCCAGTGCTCAGCACACGGTAAGGTTCAAATTTTACTCAATCTTTGATTACAATTCAAGCAGCATTTTAAAAGAATTTAATTAGAAAACTATAAATTAATACTGTTGGGAAATGTGTACTTTACAGGAGCAGAAAGACTTCCTACTTCATGACATAGTATAAAGATGCAAATAATGAAAAATAGATTAAAGCTATTAATACCATACTTATTTCCTGATGTGCAGTTTTCATTGCACTCTTTCAATGAACTTGACATGAGAGACACAGACTAGCATAGTGGATATGAGCTCTGGTTCTGGAGACAGATTACCTGAATTTAAATAACACAGGTATGATATAATCAGAGTACCTTCTAAATAGAGTTCTGTTATGATAAAAAAACACTAGTACAAATAAATGCCTGTGAATGTGTCTATAACATACTATATAAAAATTGACATCTAATAGTGATGTTTCAAAATGTTCATGCCAAAAAACAAAATTCAGTCCATATTTAAAAATTATTGTCTTTGCCCATGACAAGATTTTTTATTGCATTTAACTGTATTTTCATATGTGAGTCTAATCTCTGAATGTGTTTGATATCACAACCCTATTTACAAAAGACTTTCAAGTTAATACGACAGATGCATTTCTATACGTTATAAAAAATGTTATAGAAATATTTTCAAATGATCCAGGCACGGTGGCTCAAGCCTGTAATCCCAGCACTTTGGTAGGCCAATGCAGGAGGATTTCTTGAGGCAGAAGTTTGAGACTAGCCTGAGCAACATAGTGAGACCCTATCTCTACAAAAAATACAAAAATTAGCCAGGTGTTGTGGTGTTTTCCTGTAGTCCCGGGAGGATACTTGGGCCCAGGAGTTTAAGATTGCAGTGAGCTATGATAACACCACTGCACTCCAGCCTGGGCAACAGAGTGAGAACCTGTCTGGAAAAAAAATATTAAATAAGAGAATCACACATTTCAAGATTATTTTTTATTTCTACTAGATCCCAGTAAATTATATTGTACACTTTTTAGGGTACATGCACACTACTTTGGAGACCACTGTACTAGACATTACAGTCTTTAAGGAAAGAACCAAGCTTTTATTACTTACATTGTATTAATAGTAGCTAGTGCAGTATCTGCTATGTAGAAGTAATCAATAAATATTTGTTGCAGAAATACAAAAATAAATGACTATATATACACCCCAATACAGATATCAACTTTCTCTAGCACCATCCTTTTAGTTATCCAGGAATAATTAGACAGAAACTAACTCTTTAAATTCTAAAACCATTCTTTCAATTATGTCAACTTGCCTATCTAGAAATATAAATGAAAAATATATAATTATGTATAAATATATGTACATAAATAATTGTTAATATATATGCCAATAATAGGAAATAATTTGTCACTGGAATAAACAGCTTAACAAAATAGGCATAGATGAGGTTTACCTAAAAATGATACAAGCCATATATGACAAACCCACAGCCAGTATCACACTGAATGGGGAAAAACTGAAAGCATTCCCACTCAAAACTGGAACCAGACAAGGTTGCCCACTGTCTCCACTGCTATTCAACATAGTGCTGGAAGTCCTTGCTAGAGCAATTAGAAAAGAGAGCGGAATTAAGGGCATCCAACTGGGGGCAGAAGAGATCAAACTCTCACTCTTTGCTGATGATAAACATATAAGGTATTTTACTAGAAAATTGTCATGGTTTCTAAATTTTTATCCTAAGTACTTAAATATTATTTAAAAAATTACCTACCAGTATTGTTAAAAGTAGGAAGAAAATATATTTCATCTGGAAAGTTGCTTTTCTAAATGATTTCATAAAACAAATAGACATGGAAAAATGGGGAAGTAAGACAAAATTTTAAAAGTATTTTATGTAAGTATATATTTTTTCTTTCTAGTTTTCTGAAGTTACAAAATTGACAGAAATGAATATCTGTTTATATTTGTCTGTTAGTTTTGTCTACTTCTATCATTATCCATCTACCTACCATCTATTAATTGTTCCTTATAATAGGGAATTAAAGATATAGAAAAATAAAGTACATTAAAAATCCAAACAGGAGACAAAAGATGGCGGAGTGGAGGTAACCTATCAAAAAGTGGGCAAAGGACATGTATAGAAATTTTTCAAAAGAAGACAGAAGAATGGCCAAGAAATATATGAAAAAATGCTCAACATCTCTAATCATCAGGGAAATGCAAATCAAAACCACAATGAGGTATCACTTAACTACAGTGAGAATGGCCTTTATCAAAAAGTCCCACAACAATACATGTTAGCGTGGATGCGGAGAGATAGGAACACTCATACACTGCTGGTGGGACTGCAAACTAGTGCAACCTCTGTGGAAAGCAATATGGAGATACCTTAAACAGATACAAGTAGACCTACCATTTGATCCAGCAATCCCATTATTGGGCATCTACCCAAAAGAACAAAAGACATTCTATAAAAAAAAATCTGCACTCGAATGTTTATAGCAGCACAACTCACAATTGCAAAGATGTGAAAACAATTCAAGTGCTCATCAAAACATGAGTGCATTGATAAAACGTGGCATATGTATACCATGGAGTACTACTCAGCTATTAGAAACAATGGTGATATAGCACCTCTTGTATTTTCCTGGATAGCGCTGGAACCCATTCTACTAAGTGAAGTATCCCAAGAATGGAAAAATAAGCACCACATGTACTCACCATCAAATTGGTTTCACTGATCATCACCTAAGAGCACAATTAAGAATAACATTAATCGGGTGTCAGGCAGATGTGGCGGGGGGATGGGTGTATACATACATAATGAGTGCGATGCGCACCGTCTAGGGGATGGACACGCTTGAAGCTCTGATTCGGGGAGGAGGGCAAGGGCAATATATGTAACCTAAACTTTTGTACCCCCATAATATGCTGAAATAAAAAAAAAATCCAAACATTTATAAATAAATGGCCAGTATTGTCTTATTAAACATTTACTACAATTGAAGAAACTAGTCTACCCTTCTCTTTGGATATTAAAATTATAAAATATTGGTAAGGTGCTCATGCTTATAAACTGATGAAATCATACAAGTAATTAGTAATACTATATTTCTTACTATCCTACCAATAATTGTCACACTTCTCTACAGAATGTTTATTACATATCTTATTTCATTTACTATTTTTTGCCTTCCATTTGAAATTCTCTCTTCCTGTGTCTTTCCACTTACAGTAATATCATACTCTCCTTGAGGATGACTTTCAACAGGCTCAAGCAAAGAGTATATGTGATTCCACACCTTGATGACTAAGCAACATCCAGAGGTTTCAGAAACAGAAAATCATCATTTATATTATTACCCCGCTTAATTCATTCCAATGAATAAGTAGGTGAGTCCATTTTGCCAATTTTTAATGATACTTGCTAAAATAAAAATCAAATCACATAGATTCCAATGTACCATCAAAAATATAACTTTATTTTCACCGATAGTCTTCCTACTGATGAATACCATTGCTTACACCTTTTTTCCCTTCTGTGAATCAATTTGCAGAACTAGCAATTTTTAGCAGAAAATTAGCAATATATTTTATTCATATTTTCAATCTATTTGTTTCAAAACAGTATTAAAATACTTAACTTGTATTAAGGAAAGTTAATGAATTATAATTTGGCACACAAAACAAATGGGAAAGATTTATAGGCAAGAACTAAACAAGTTATCATTAAGTGTGATTACTTTCCATTTTTCAAATGTTTCCATACAAACTGTCTTTTCAATAGCTTGAATTTTTAATTTAGTGGAATAAGTATTTCTTATTCATTTTCTGTCCAACCCATATAATTTTGTGATAAAAAGTTAAGACTTTAAAAAAGCTACACTCTATACTTCCCTGGGAATTTTTGTACACTTATTTTGAGAAATATATATTTGATTTACAATTTGATATATTTTTGTTATTATACATAGATTTAATCATAAATTTGTTTTTAAGGGTAGGATGTAGAATATATTTTTAGAAATATAAAAAATTTTCATTGTATGATTAACTGGCCTCTCTGCTATAATTATTCTTCTTCATAAAATAGAAATGCTTATGGCTTATTATTATAAGAATTAATATAACTAACTACCACTTACTGTGTTTATTATGAGAATACAACCTAAGACAAAATTAGGCTCATAAGCTCATAAGCATTTGTAACCTCTGGCATGATACTTACATTCTCTTCAGTTCCTTATGTGGAAAATAGAGCTAATGATAACCTAACAGATTAAAAATCATATCATTTTTGTATTATGATCATATGATTTTTGTATTATGAACACATATTTATATATAAAAATTGATAGAATAAATGTGATGGGGGACATATTGCCTTGTAAACTTCCATTTTAAGGATATTTGTCATTAATTTTACTGTTAACCATACAGTAATTGTTTCTAGCTTTTGTATTAGCATGAACTATGTTGACTTCCTTTATTCTGCACTTGAAAAGTTTCTACAATATTTTCTCAACATAAAGACACCCTTAACCCTTGAAGATGATCCTATTCCACCCAAATAACAGAACATTTTAGACCATGTGATAACCTTAAATAAAACCATAAAATATTCATGTTTTATTTTTTTAAAAAAACTAAAAGTTTATAACTACATTTACAGTTTTTATCTTGATCAGATCATATATATATATGCACACACACATACTTTTTATATATTTAGTGTTGGACCAGATTAATGAGGACGGAGAGAATAAGAAACCTCTTTACAAATCACACCAAATGTCTGTTCAAAGGCTCCTATCTGATTACCCCCTGTTCACACATTACAAGGTGCTTTTCTCCTCCCAACTCCTATTCCCCGTCCCTCTCTCCTCTGTAGCACAGCCAGCAATCAGTAAAAAGTAAGTTTAGATGCACCAGCATCTTACCAAAAATATATATTAAAAGGCTTCAGATTTTTTTTTACCTTCCTGTACTCTCCCTGAAAATAATCTTCTGCAAAACATGGAATGATAACCTATACATTATAAACTTTCTAAAGTTGAATGCCACCTCTCTATAAATATGTACTGCAAAGCCCAGTGATTAGAAAATGGGCAGCTTCGCTTGTCTTATTCCTATAAATGGAAGAACAAATAATATATTCAAGAAAACTATGGTGTACTTCCAGCTATAAAATACAGGCAAATAATTCCTTATTTACTTCAATGTGAGAACTTTTATTATTTTTAATAGTTAGTAAATAGAAGGTTGCAAACACTAAGAATAAAAAAAAACTGGGGGTAAAATTGCAAAGTGAATTGAAAATACAATTGCCTCTCAACATCCAAGGGATAGCTGACTGTAGTAGAAAAATATTGTAACACCTAAATTTTACTAAAATCATATCATCTTTTATTAAATAATCTTTTTTTCCCTATCTCTGTGTAATATATAATGTACATGAAGCATGCCACTTGATAGTTAACTTATTTAATTTAATTGACTAGCTTCTGTTCAATTACATGTAATCAGAAGAAATAGAAACCTGAAAATGTCTTTGTTAAATATTTTTTTGTTAAGGTAACAAATAGGTTTAAAAATGCCTATTTTAATTAAGTACCCAGACTTTGGTAGCAAAAATAAGAAAACAAATAGAAAAACGAAAGAAAAAAATTAGGCTGGGTACGGTGGCTCACACCTGTAACCCTACCACTCTGGGAGGCCAAGTGGGGAGGATCACTTGAGGTCTGGAGTTTAAGACCAGCCTGAGCAAGAGTGAGACCCTTTCTCTACTAAAAACAGAAAAAAGGTGGCCAGCGCCTGTAGTCCCAGCTACTCAGGAGGAGGCTGAGGAAGGAGGATTGCTTGAATCCAGAAGTTTAAGGTTGCTGTGAGCTAGGCTGACACCACGGCACTCTAAAGCCTGAGAAACAGAGTGAGACTCTGTCTCAAAAGATATATATATATATTGCAAATAAAAGTATGATATTTGGAGGCAATATTTAATAATTTGCACATATGACTCCTAATTCTAAATCTCTGTAACTGGGTAGAGCCATATTTTCTAGGATATAAGAATGCATATTATTCATTACTTATGAGCTAAGCTAAACAAAATAAAACAGACATGAACATAGATATGTTAAAGTCTTAGTATTCTTATCCATTCTCTACAGCGTTCACAAGACAACTACAAATTAAAGACGGCATAGAAGACCTTGGATAAGATACAATCTCTAAAAACTAAGTTTTTTTATGGCAATTATAATACCAAATTAAGAAATTGTTGCAATGTTTAAATGACATACTTTATGTAATTTTTCAGTGCTGATCCTGACAAAGAATAAGTGCTCAATATATGAAAACTTTAAATAAATTAGTTGATTTATTCCTAGGATTTAAAATATAGTTTGAAAATATACTTCAGAGAAGCTTAATTAAAAACATTTAGAAGATTTATAAAACTATATTAAATAATTGATTCAACCACACAATTATTAATGTAAAATTGCTTCTAATAGCATTGTAATTACAATATAAGTAAAAATTCTAAACAATGATTAAAGACAATCCCATATATTCAAACAATTAAGAGTACTTATAAAAAATTTAAAAGTACAATAATTTAATTTGAATCTTAATTTAGTTAAAATAAGAAATCATTTGATTTAATGAAAATATAATTTATATATATTATATATATTCTAAATCTAGGCTATAATTTGTTAAAACTTTGATATACATTTTGTAAAAACTCCTAGCATCACTCTATATTTCATAAAGCTATTCACTTTTATGTCTTTATATTTTTAAGTTGCCTAACGTTTAACTCAATTTATTGGCTCAATCATTTGCTTTGTTATTCAACACAATGTTTTTTTTATTAAAAAAGCATACATTTAAAACCATTAAATACTACGAATGCATTATTAACTCTAATTTCTACATAAACTATTATATTAAAGCATGGCTGAAAGGAAATTGGTGAAGTTAACTAAATTTTCTCATAAAGCCGAACCTAGAGCTAGGCTAGATTTTTTTCTGCTTACAAAGTGCAGCCGCATATTTTCATCCCTTTTGTAGATGTTAAACTCTATCATAACTGATTAACACTAAGGTGCTCACATGGTAGTAATATTCACTGGGGGTTGGAGGCATGGTGGTGGGTTAACTCACAACTAATGGACTCGGTGTGTGTTGTGGGGGGGAAGGGCATGCCTCAAATTCTGGCTTGGATGAGGCAAAATCATAACATGTAACCAAAATGTTTGTACCCCTGTAATATCCTGAAATAAAAAAAATAAAATAAAAATTAAATACTTTAACAATATTCTAACTAAACTATTTTCTAGTTTCATTTCTTTCTTTTTTTTTTTTCTTTTTACAATGAAACAATGTATTGCTGCTAAATTTCTAAAAGATCTATTGTGGGTGATGGGGGGTTAAGCAACAGTGGGTAGAGAACCTAATAAATGACGAGAGCAGAACCTCATCTCTCACACTAAGTATAAATATGTGACATCCAAACATTCTCCTGGAACATGTCCATTGAAACCAAACTAGATGCATTTTATCCTAGAACAGCAAGAGTTACCTGGAGGCTCTTAGGAAAGCTAGATTCCTGCATCCTACCAACAGATATTAAGATTTAGTAACTATGAGGTGAGGTTCAAGATGTTGCATTTTTTTAAACCTCCAGGTGATAATAGTTTTGGAATCTGTCCTCATAGAACTTTAGTTTTCCTGCATAGAATAAACTAGGGAATCTACTTATAGACTGTATATGAGTACCAAATTTTATGATCAATTTGTTGCTCTTTATTTCATTGGACTCCATAAAGGACTTGTTTTCTATTCATTTGATATTGTTTATATTCTATCTGAAAAGCACATATTCATGTATTAGCTTTGGAAAGGAAGAAGGGCAATTCTTCTTTAAGATGTCAGTAATTATAAAAATAACAATAGCTTTGATTATGTGCTAGATGCTGAAGTAGACACTTCCCTTACATTATTAATATTTAATCTTTATAACAGGAGTCCTGTTCACACATACCCATGTTAGAGCTTTTCAGTTATAATTGCACATTATTTATTATTTATATGTTTAAAATAACATTTGGTATAAAGCAAGGACTAAAATCAATTTTAATTTTGGCTATTTACAGATAAACAAAAAACTAACATAGGTTAAATAACTGGCCCAGGTTACATAGCCAGAATTCAAACCCAGGTCTTTCTAGTTCTATAGGTTTCTATAACACCTTTTATTACAGAGGAATTGAAAGGGCAATGATGGGAAGCAAATAAAGAAATGAAACACAGTGAAAACTCTATATGTGCACAACCCAGAAAATGTTGAAAAAAAAATTCTACAGTTGTCCTAATTCTTCTCAGGTTCCTCAGTTAAAAATACCCAAAATTAACTCATTAAATGAAGCATAAAATACATTTAATTAGAAATGTATTAAGTAGCTGACAGATTCAAAGGTGACCCTGTTGCAAAGGGCTTGTTGAGGAATCAAAACTGGTAATGCCTGGGCAAAATTCTGCCACTGAAATCATCAGCTTGGAAGAACACAGCTGGCTCTTCAGCCCCAGCAACTTTTCCCTGACAGTGTTAATGGTGGCAACTGGACGCTCGCTGGGCTCCCTTCTCCTCTCAACTCTGCTGCACCTGCTCCAAATCATCTCCAATTGACTCTACGCCTCTGTGTCATCCTGCCTTTGAATGTCCCTTCTTCCATCATGTGGCTAAGCTGAACCTGACAGAAGCTGGGGAGAAAGAATATATATCACTGCCTACTATGGGACTTGGGGTTGTTGAAAAATAGCCAAGTATCAAATTAAAGACATCATCTGTAGATAGCATTTTGGCCTGAGTCTACAAATCCTAAAACAATGCGTAATTCAAGCCCGGATAGAGAATGTGGAAGCATTTCAGGCAGGTTTCTGTCACTGTGGTAATTTTGGTATTTAGCAGGTTGATTATATAAATCATCATTCAAATTATTTAATAGAATAATTCTGAGAGTTAATGGCAGTATCATTATTAATCATGCCAAGACAACAGCATAAATAGTGACTGTCTCAGGCAAACATGGATGTATTATTACCCAATTACTTAAGTTGATACACCTTCTTATATTGGCTTATATTCTTCTTATAGCCTAAGAAGAATTAATGATTTTCTCTCTCTCTCTCTCCTTTTATTTACTTTTAATTCCTAAGATTATAGCCATCCAGTGGAACTGTGGCCACCAAGGTACTTCAGAATTCCCAAAATCTTACAAGTATCATTTTTAGACTTCTGATATTATATCAAGTGGCCAGAAGGGGATTAAGTTCCCAGTTACTCTTCAAATAAATAATTGTTTCAATCTCTGTCCCTAGCTAAAGCTGCTAGTAGAATTCTCTGGACTTCATGAGAAACAAACATGCAGAAAGGCTGGAAGGGAAATAACAATATCTTCTACAACTATGGGGTATAGGCAGAAAAGGAGAGAGAGAGAACATGAATGATTTTGCTCTGCGTGTGCATATCTATTTTGCCTTGCACCTCTGAATAGATATTGCCCTTATTTTATGTAGAGTACCAAAAGAAAAGAGGAACGTCTCTCATATGACCTATAGTTTCTACACCTGATAGAACTGTATTGGCACTTTATTAATGAGTCAGAATAGTTGGCATTTTTAATGCCTAAAAGCCACGTAATTATTCATACAATAGCATATGTGAATTAAATTATTGGCATAGTATTTTAATTAAAGCAATTTAACATTATAAGCAAACAACATCCTCAGTCTCTAATTTTTTCTTACATAATCAAATTATGCTCAAATTATGCTAGGTACTATACAAAGAGGATCAATTTGTTTTCATTTATTATTATTATTTACTTCACTAAGCCTTTACTGTGGAATAACATGGCAATAGATTGTCTTAATTGTGACTCTCCGGGACAGCAATATGTAATAGGCTACATCTGAACTTGTGCTAAGATCAGTCTACCGGCAAAATAGCTTCACATACTTTTGAGAAGCAGTATTTATCATAATATCAACTCCTCTAAGTCCTGATCTATAGAAATTACATCTTTCATGTTGAATCAATAATTTCACAGTGATTAGTAATACAAATAGAACAGTTTGTGTTATTTTATACTATCTGCACCTTTTCTCTGAGAAATATAATCCTGGTTGTTATGAAGAAAATGTCATTAAATTTTAATAAAACTTAAAAATTTAGGTCTCAATATTTTTTCAGCTACTTTTCTATAATACCACTTGTGGTGGTCAAGAAAATAAAGGATGGGTTTCAAAATTTCACATATTCTTTATTTCATATTCTTCTTTCCACAAATAGTAATGATCAGAGTCCACCTTTATTTTGCTTAATAATGTAGTTTATGAAATTTTCAATCAAATTTAATAATCAGTTATGACATTCAAGTAAATTGGGCATTAAAAATCATAAAAGGTTAAAGGTACTATGAAGAATCTAGAAACATCAGCTTCAGTAGTGAAAACTGACACTTTTACAGCCAAAAGTAACAGTTTAGGAAGGTATGGTTGATCACCAGCACTATGTCCACACTATCTTACTCCATATATCACGTGTTTGAAATAGAAAATGGCCAAAAATAATTAAGTTGTATACAAATATATAACACATAGAGCAAACATATCACATCTATGTCACGTTTCCATACTGACTTCTAGCTAATGAAATTTTTGAGTTACTTTTAGCTAATAAAACTGTGATAACTATATTTCACAATTTATTCATCTATGGTTAATTATTATGCCGTCTATTTGAGAGCAAGAGGAAATGTTATGCCGCCCCCTAGTGTAAATATTAATTTTGTAACATCAGAATGTCAGTGATCCAAGAAGACAGAGCAAGGGAATCAAGAATTTCCATAGTTATGGAAGTTATTATTGAAGAGAGTTAAAAAAAATTCTAAGCTCTCCTAAAGAACCAGCTTTCTATAGTTCCATTAACTTTATGAGTCAAAGAAATGACTGATATCCGAAGGTTTCCTTAGGATTTTCATCTTTTTTTATCTACCAAAATATTTAGGGTCCTGCTATGGTTTGGATATTTGTCCCATCCAAATCTAATGTTGAAATTTGATCAGCAGTGTTGGAAGTGGGCCTGGTAGGAGGTCTTTGAGTCTTGGGAGACTCACAAATGGCCTGGTGCTCTCTTCATGGTAATGAATGAGTTTGCCCTCTATTAGTTGCCACAAAAACTGATAGTTGAAAAGAGCCTGGCACCTCCTCCCCTCTCTTCCTTCCTCTTGCCATGTGATGCCTGTTCCCCTTCCAATTTCACCATGAGTGAAAAATTCCTGAGGCCCTCACCAGAAGCAGATGCTAGCACCATGCTTCTTGTACAGCCTGCAAAACTATGAGACAAATATACCTCTTTTTAAAAATAAATTACCTAACCTCAGGTATTCCTTTACAGCAATGCAAATGACTAAGACAAGGTCAGCACATAGCAAAAGGGAGAAGATTTTATGCATTCTTAGGGTAGGGATAAGTATGTTAGGGGTGCCATACATAAACTGAGTGCAATGGTCTGAATATTTGTGTCCATTCAAGATGCATAGGTTGAGGTTCTAACCCCTAATGTGATGATACCAAGTGTGAGGCCTTTGGGAATAATTAGTTCATAAGAACCCCCTCCTCACTAATGAATAGTGCCCTTGTAAAAGGGGTTTCAGAGAGTTCCTTTGCTCCTTTATTCCATGTGGGAAGAAGTCTGTGTATGAGGAAGCAAGCCCCTCACCAGACAACAAATCTACTGGCATTGTATTCTTGGACTTCCCAGCCTCTAGAACTGTGAGAAGTAAATTTCTATTGTATAAAAGCCACCAGTCAATGGTATTTTGTTATAGTAGCCCAAACAGACTAAGTAAGACACTGAGAAAAAAAGGAAATACTATGTGGTTCAATAGCAAAAGTATCCGAATTATGTAAAGCCATACATATTAAATTGAGTGAATGAGACTATAACAAGATATGAACATTCCAGCACGAAATGCTGTCAGCAGCAACCACCATTTATTGAGGGATTATTTGCCAAACTTTGTACAAATTACTATATATTCATTATTTCATTTGATCTACAAACCAATCGTCTATTAATAGGTAGGTATTATCATCTCCTTTTAAAGACAATAAAACCTGATATCGAGAGAGGTGAACTTTACCAAGTTACCTTGGTAGACTTCTCTTGTCTGATGAATCCTTTCTTTTCCTTACTAACACTGATTTTATTGGGATTAACAATATGCCCAGCAGAATATACCATGTTTTCCACCCTTCCCTGGACTTGTGAGTGGTTCTGTGACACAGTTTTGGCCAAAGAAACGTAAACCAACACTGTTAGGAAAAAACTTCTTAAACAAAGAACGTTCAGTTTTTTGTCCTTCCTGCTTACTCTTTTCACAAGCTTAGAATGTATGTGATGGCTGCAGCAGTAACCACCTTTCAACTGTAGAACAATGCAAATAAAATCAGAAAGTCCTTAGCATAGACATTTAAGCCACTTAATGTTAGAAAATACCTACTTGCAGATTTCTTTTAATATGAGAAAAATACAATTTCTATAAAACACCACTTAGGACATAGCTGATTTTGGGGTTTTAGTTACAGGCAGCTAGCTATATTCACTATTTACTGACACAGAGATAGATATAGGATTTGAACTCAGATCCACCTTGCTATAAAGTGTTTGTGCTTTCGGCCATTATGTAAGTTTAAGTATTTTCAAGAAGACATGCTAAATTGGATTCAAGAACACAATTCTGGAGAAAAAGCAGCCATTCTCTTCCCTGCCAAGAAGGTCTGTTATCCAGACATTGAGGGTCTTCATCAAGAAGTAGTGTTTGATAAATATCAGGTTTTGAAGGTGATACCACAAAAGTAACTTACAGTACTTCCACTGATTGGGGGACACTAGATTATGATATTTGAGACATTTTCATTAAACAAAGACAGAAGCTATATTCAATCCCAGCTTTCTGTCCTTGACCAGTTGAAAGGAAAATAATTCAGGGCATATCTCTCATTATTAAATCCCTTCCTCTGTGCAAAAGTTTCACTTCCCTTCTAGTAACTTGTCCAAAAATCTCCTGCTTTCCTTCCTTACCCTAAGTTCTAAAACCCATGGACTGTGTCCTCTGAAATTTATTAAGTGTCTGTTATTAAAAAATCTCTGAAGCTTTAAACTTTTCACGGAAGTTAAACTTCATTTCTTTGCTCCAACTCAAGTTTGTTTCTCTTGAAAAGATTGTTCACATTCTCTCTCAAAAAGAGGTGTGGTCCGGCACGGTGGCTCACGCCTATAATCCTAGCATTCTGGGAGACTGAGGCAGGAGGATCACTCGAGGTCAGCAGTTCGAGACAAGTGTAAGCAAGAGCAAGACCCCCATATCTACTAAAAATAGAAAGAAATTAGCTGGACAACTAAAAATATATAGAAAAATATTAGCCAGGCATGGTGGTGCATGTCTGTAGTCCCAGCTACTCATGATGCCAAAGCAGAAGGATTGCTTAAGCTCAGGAGTTTGAGGTTGCTGTGAGCTAGGCTGACACCATGGCACTCTAGCCTGGGCACCAGAATGAGACTCTGTCTTCAAAAAAAAAAAAAAAAAAAAAGGAACAGGTGGATGTTTATCTCCCAAAGCCCAAAGTCCTCATACTATTGTGATGATATGGGGCACAAATCCTCCTTCTTGTTCCACCTTCATACTTCTCAACCATCCTCCTACTCTCCCTTAAGTCTAAAAGTTCCCAGCTTTGGATCTCATTTCCCTGAAGTTTTCTCTGATCAGCTTGCCCTCCTTCCTTCCCTTTTGCAGCCATCGACTCTCATGGTCATATCTGAGAAAGCAAAAAGCAACTTTTGAAAACCGTCAGCTGGGAGCTTGTCTGGGTCCAAGAGTCAGGCATGGGGTTCTCCCATCAAATATAAACAGTTTCACAGTACACTAACACCACACAGGGTCATTCTAATATTGTGATGGAGCTAAACAAAAACAAGACCATTTGCAATCACATCTGAGAATAGACAAAATCAAAAATGCTGTTTTGTTACCCTAAATCTCCATCTTCAAGCAACGTGAGCAAAGCTGCTCCTCCACCAATTAGAGTTCTACCCCTACTCTGTTCCTCTTGCCTGCTAGGTGAAAAGTACTAAGGTACTCAACCATAGAATTGACCTTTCTTTATCATGGCACCCAGTCAAGAATAAAACAATGCTTTAATAAACACTCCACAAAATCAACTCACACAATCCAAAATCTTATAAAAGTACTCCTTATACCCCCTTCATAAGATGCATCAAGGTTGCCTATAGTGTACAGTTTACCTAGTTCCAACAAATGCCAATGTGCCCAATTTGGTTCAAGTAGAGTTGTATTCCTGGTGGCTTGGGCTAGTGGATGGTGAAATAATTCTGCATATTTTTCATGAAGACATTTTTATTTTGTAAAATGAAAGTCCTTAATTTTAGATAACTCCATTTAAAGCTTATTTTCTTCAACGTAGGCTACCTACCAAAGTGTATACTTTTTAAATTAAGTTTAAAAATATTTTATTTTGAGATACTCTGACTTTCCTCAAGTACAATAAACACGTGTGTGATTAGCTATTGAAAGTTAACAGATAAGAATAATTTTATTTTACATAGTTATAGCAGGGGTTTTTTAGGGGTTTGAGGTTGGTTCGCTGGGATTTAGATTGTAATCCAGGCAAAGATTTCAAATAAAGTTATTATAAACTTATGTATATAATAGCAGAAGAAGTCTAAAATAAACTTTATAAATTTTAAATTATACAGTTATCAGCATCAACTCAATTTCCTATTAAATCCAAATAAGATTTATATTTCAAACATTTATTTATCTTATAAAAAAGATGTTATAAACTGATCCTCAGTGTATAAGTCAGAGTTCTCCAGATATATAGAACCTATAGGATACGTGTGTGTTTGTGTGGGTATATCTGTGTGTAGTTGCATATATGATTTATTTTGAAGAACTGAGTCAGTGAATGTAGAGGCTGGTAAATCTGAAATATGAAGGGAAATCTGGCAGGATAGAAATCCAGGTAAAATTTGGTGAGGCAGTTTTCAGGCAGAATTTTTTCTTCTCCAAGATACCTCAGTTGTTTGCTTCTAAGTCCTTTCAACCAGTTGTGTGAAGCCAACCCACATTATTAAGAGTAATCTCCTTTACTTAAAGTCAACTGATTCCAGACATTAAGTGCCTCTACAAAATACCTTCAAAGCAATATGTGGTTTAATATTTGATTGAATAACTGGCTACTATTCTAGCTGATACATAAAAGTAGCCATCACACTCAGTATAGCTTATTTTTCTAAAGCTATTTAAGAAAAAAATATTTTCTTATAATTTGAACACAGTATTGCCATCATAAACATTTAATATATATCCACTTACATTTAGAAAAGTGTATAAATTTCTTCCAGTGGTGCCAAACCATTATGAAAGAGTTCAGAGTAATACATCAGGTAAAGGACTTTGTTTACTTTGACAATGCTGAGTTTTAATTATTTATTATTCCACTTATACTGTGCCAGAAGTATAGTGTAATACATTTATAAAATTAATGAAACCTTGCTAGTTGAAAATGCCATCACGATATAGTATATAGTTATCCCTCCATATCCACAGAGCTTTGGTTCCAGGATCTCCCTAGTATACCAAAATCCATGGAATATGCTCAAGTCTCTTATATAAAATGGTGTGATATTTGCATATAACCTATGCACATTTCCAATATACTTGAAATTATGTCTAGATTATATTGCTTATAATACCTGATAAAATGTAAATGCTAAATACGGTATTGTTTAGGGAATAATGAAAAGAAAAAAAATGCCTGTAGGTGGTCAGTACAGACGCACCTATCCTTATTTTTCTTTGTTGAATAGTCCTGAGCCATGGTTGGTTGAATCCATGGAAGCAGAATCCATGGATAAGGAGGCCAACTGTATATTGTAAAGTTTTCTTGGTTGCAATGGATAATTTAGAATGTGATAAAATGTATTAAAACAAGTGGTTTTAGGTTAAAATTTTTAGAAAAGAAAACTAACAAAATTAAATTTTTCATTTTTTGTGGCTAGCAATATAAAAATGTGGTAAATAAATATATGTAAATTCTTCACAAATTATTGCTGCAGTATACTACACTATAACTGTTTTTTTTTAAATATTACTCAAATTCCTAATATATAGCAATTCCCTTCAATAGTACTATCTCAGTTAAATAGGATCACTGGAGGAAATTATTTCAACATTGTATCATTAGCACAATTAATAAAAATATGATTTACACTATCCATAATGCTTTTAGTAAATAATTTTTCAAAATATGTTAAATAAACTAAACATGTTTACTTAAGTATACATTAAAGAACAAAATTACATTCTAAATTGATTTTTTAAAAGGTCAAAAGCAACAAGAAAATACCAAAAATATCAGTTGCCTAAATGAAAATATACAATTTTAAAATGGAAAAATGCATCACCCTCAAATCACTACATGTTACTTATTATGATAGTGCTCCTAGATATTTGATCTGGAGAATACTGCTAATAAGTTTAACCAATATATAGTAAACAGATACTATAGAATAATATGAATATGCTGAAAAATTTTTGAAGGCCATTATCTTTCTAAAAATTGGTGCAATGAAGGGCACACATAGAATGATAGAAATATTTCTATCTCACCATAGGTAAACTTGGTTCCCAGACTAAACAAAAGGTGAAAAAGTCAAGTGCCTTCACTGGTCAGAAAGGTAATATAAAAAAGTGAAAAACCTACATAGCAATAAAAAGCTGTGTAGACAGTGGCAAATGGGGAAGTGCATTCTTCTTTGAATTGCATTTAAACCTAAATATTGTGAAACACTGGGCACATATATCAAGCTACTTCTGCAGCCTGAATTTGGCCCTGAATACAGCCCTCTGAAACCTCTCAACTAGGGGGTCCCTGAAGTTCTTGTTGATCTAGATTTTCAATAAAAGTGTTCATTGCAGTCCTCAAGAACAGAAAATATTAGCGCAGAACTGAGAAGTAAAGACAAGATACTATGTCTACTATTTGCATTATAGCTATCTAAAATAACTCAATTGATATTTGATGAACTAACAGAGGTGTGTGGAATCATGGGTATTACTTTACAGCATTTGGTTTAAAATACTGCTCACATTTTTTAATCATAACAATAATTCAAATATTAGGGGTTAATGTGTTCTGAAAATGCACACATTGTAAAGTTTCACTAGAATAAAAGACCAACAGAACAAAGAATATACATGACACTTAAAGTTCAGAAAAGTGAAACATGAGATACGTTTTAACAGTGAATATATGAGAGTTATAAAGAAACTTGGTATATGCCTATAATCCCAGCTACTCAGGAGGCTGAGACTAGAGAATCACTTGAGCTCAGGGTTTCAAGTCCAGCTTGGGTAACATAAAAAAACAAAACAAAACAAAAATAGAACTTGGAAGAATAATAACTGGACTCATTATGTAAAAGAATTCATAAAGTAATAAGTGGGAAAGTTTAGGGGTATAATACGATATCACCCTAATCCATCCTCACCCCTGAATTCTCCTTGCAATCTAACAATGAAAACTTTTCCAACAGCACCAATTCAGCTATTGGTCTCTCTAGTCTTAGCCACAATCTTAAAGTGCCACCTAAATGGGTTTCAGTAAGTGGAGAAACATTTTAAATTATGATACATTCTCTGAGAGACATAGAAAATGTGCAGGGGAATGACATAAATAAGAAGTTATATCTGATAATGAAAACTAAAACAAAAGATCATATAGTACATTTTAAAGACCTATCTAATTTTAGTGAATTTGTATATACACAAAGGAAAAAAAAGTCTTTAATACTTTTCAAAATTAATATATGTGCAAACATCCTGAGTGACAAGAAACCTACAAACCTGTCAAAAGTTGTGAATATTTTTTCAACAGATTCAAAATGAACAGGAGCTACCTAGAATACATCTTAGCACATAATATTTAGTATAATACACAAAGCCTGTGGTGCCTAAAATAGTGTCTTGTAATTGAGGCATCTCAGTAAATCTGAATGGACTAAATAAGAAATATGCTGAGAACTGATTAACAAATTAACATTTCTTGTCTTGCCAAACCTGGTATTTCATATATTGGAAATGAAGGGAAGCCTACACAAACAGGGCCTAGGCCAGGAAGAAATGAGTGATGTTTGCATAATGGAGGATACGAAGTAAAGTAAATTTAAATTCAAATTTTTCTGTAATACTGTTACTATTCCTCCATATCTGGAGGCAACTGGAAAAATAGAGTGTTTTCAACCAAATAGATGACACAATACTATTTTTTAATCATATTATCATAATGACCCCTATGGATTCCATAATTTAGCATGTAAACTGTAAAGGAAATATGTCTGGAGTCAGGAAATCTGCATTATAGTATTGACTCACTCTATGACCTTAAAACCACCACTCATCTTTTTGAATTCCATAGTCAGTGGGAATAGACATAATGCTATTAGGATACACTAAAATGCTGGCCAACCAACAGAATGTAATGGCCAAATTAGTAATGATTTCCAAGGTTCCAAATACAAACCCCAAATTACATATTAAAAGTGATTAAATGTATATTTAAATTTTCTATATTTAAAGTTTTAAATATTCTCTATTTAAAGTTTTAAAATATATAATTAGGGCAAAGAAATTTTGTGAATTAATTGCAAAAATAAAAAATATAACTAAATGTCTTTATCCAATAAGCAATTGGTTACACAAGAATGGACTGGGAAAGCTAAAAAAACAAAATAAGAGTAGCTAGAAGATAAACTTTATTCATTGCCGTTAAACCCTATAACTTATCCAGAAATATTTTAGAACACTATTAAATATAAGCTTATTTCTTGTTCCATGGAATTAAAGCTATATCACAGATATGAGGCAATTTATATCAAAAATCATGACAATCAGCTTGACCTTCATCTTGGCTTTTAAGACATTATGAAATGGAAACTCATATTTTTATTTAAAATTGTCAAGACGAATATATTTAAAAGCTCATAAACAGAGTCAAGATTAACAGACTTAGTCTTTAAGTATGGGTTTTTTTTTCCCCCAATTTTATGTTTTTGTGACATAATATGACCTATGAAAGGAAATGTCTATTTTGATCACTTCCTCTATATGAGTGGCAGAATTTCATTCTGGATTTAGAATATACTGCAAGTAATCATTGTCATTGAAACCTGAGTTATGTTGGGTACTCTATAAGTAACTTCTAATTCATGAAAGAATACTGTAAAAGCAGTTGTAAGCTATCTTAAATTACTCTTATTTTTTTTGAAGATTATACATTTATTCTCTTAAAATTTGAATTTAAAAAAATGTTTCTGAAATACCCAATTATCTAGTGATAGAAAATAATTAGAATTTCTTTGGAAAAATCAAAGTACGTTTTCCCTGAATAGTTTTGTGTTTTAAGTTGCGCTTTCCCAAAATGAGAAAAAACGCAATTGAGAGATTATTAAAGTCCTTTGAACTTAGTACACATTTCAAAATGTAAAAATGTGATAATGTTTTTAAAAGCAAAATTTAAATGTCAAAATAAAATAAAAAATAAAGTAGGAAAGATCTCATAATTATTACTCCATGAAACTGGTATTAAAATCATTGAACAAGATAAATACATACAATTTTATCTGTCAACTTAAAAATAAAAATAAAACTGTAAAGAAATATCATGTGAATAAATTCTTACTTGAAAATTTTTCAAAATTTGGCATATATATGTTTTAAGACAATATTTGTGCTTCTTACTAAAATTACTAATTCTTAAAAGTTTCAGGTCCAGTTTTCTATTTTTAGGTGATAGGTAAGTTTTAGCACACAGTAAGCCCTCATAGCATATTATGTGCTATAAAGAATAATTTTTAGGTAAGTATAGATAGCTCTTTTTTAAATTAAAATCATTAATTTTTAAAAATATCTAGAATCTTTTCTGTTATAAAGGCATAATTATCATTCTCTTCATAGCAAAACTCATCAAAAGGCCTCTAGAAAACACATATATCACATATTATCTTATGAAGAAATACTTCAAATATAGTTGGCTCATATATGAAAATCTACATCATTTCAGTCAGTACAAGTCTCATACACAGAAAATACAAACATAGGCAGTTTTATAAATAATCTGGAAGGACTAGCTCAGAAGTCCTTATAAGTCTTTTTCATGATAAGTAGTAGAATTATGACAGGAGTTATTTCAAAGCTTTTTATTCCTGTTTGTTGTTTCTGACATTTGCTTATATTTAGATTTATTCATCTCATTTAGATAGCTGCTTTTTATCACCCATTTTAATCACAAAGTTACACAGGCAAATCTAGATTTAACCCATTTTTTGTTAATATAAGTGCTAGAGAACTAATTAACTTGAAAAACAAGTCAGCATAAGCATATTCAACCATTGTCATAAATCCAAGATTGACTTAGGAATCAAGATCAATAGAATTTTAACAAGTTGAGATTTGGCAAATAACTTTTTCCTATGTATTTCACTGTGTAGCTTATCACCTAAACCATTATTGCATCTATGAAAATAAAATCTTCTTCAATAAGTTTGCCTTTTTCTGTAAGTAAAACTAGATTTTAAAAATAAACTAATGTTTACTCTCTTCAAAATGAATGTCCCCCTGCTCCCACAAATTTTACCTTCTTAGCTAGTTGAGTTCTCTAAGTAGGGCCAGAACAATTTCAAAAATTCCTTTAGTCCTTGGCTACTACTCTGTAAGACCCTCCACTAAAGAGACTGCAGAAGAGTATTTTCACTTTCTTTTGTTCAAAACAAGCAACAACCACATGCAGAACAACAATAAAAGCAGCAAACTAGCCCTGCTTTTCTGAGTCTTAAATGAGCTGAAAGGAGGTAGCCAAGAGGGTCAAGGGAAAAAGAAAGAAGTTAAATGCATCTAATCAATGTCAGAATGCAATTAAAACTTCAGATAAGAACTTTCACTATATCACAGCATAATTTTTTTTATTCATGCTGAAACATATCTTAAGATATACAAAGAAAATTAGCTTAAGACTACTGTATTTAGTTTTGGACTATTTGAGTCTGTCCTTAAACTTCTACTTTACCCATTGGGGCTAAGTAACCACTATGTAAAAAGGGGAGGAGAGGCTGTTTGCTAATGGACCCAGACTTTAGTGAGTCACACATTTGTATGTTACTACCTTATTTTGGCTCTACTCTGTGCTGTACTCAGCCTAATAAGCCCTTATTCTATTTCTTTTTTTTCCATTATGGAGGTGTATATTTCTCCGGAAATATCAATATATGAGAGCCAGTTCTGCAGGGAGGTTTTATAACTAAAATGGGATTTGGATGAAAAGTGGGAGCTATCACCCTCCACTAGCTCAATGCTCAGCACATCTTTTCCCACCAATCAGGAGTGCTCTTCCTACTAGGATGCTGAAAGACGAAGCTCTGTGGTCCAGTGAGGACCTTCCAGCAACTGCATGGGTTCTGTTAGTCTAACATATTTCTTAGTGGCTCTAACTGTGACATAGTGATCGCCCTTCACACTTCTCCACAAAGTCTTTACAGTGAATAGCTGAAAGCTGACAGCATGGGTTCTGGAGCCCCTCTTTCAAGCTTAGTACCGACAACTCACTAGAGAAGTTTGCTGCCAGTCAGTCTTTCAGGAAAAAGACGGAATACAAACTATTTCTGAGACCATCGCTTAATCCCGCCACTTCCTCCTCGCCACCAGCCACATGGTTCCCCGCCTCCATCAGAGACACCCACATCCCCATTCCCCTTCAGCTCCCTAAACCTAAAGATGTTATGGGGTCACTTGGGGTTAGGGTTCTTTTCTTTTCCTTTCTTTTCTTCTTAAACAGGTCTTGTTGACACAAATTGCTTCAAATAAGGAGAGCCTGTGGTAATCTTCAGCATTATGGAGTGAGCTAGAGAGTTCAGAGCATTGTGGAAGCCTCAGCCAAAGCCATGGCTCACAGCTTTCCTAAGATTCCTCCCTTTTCTACACCTAATTCTCACCCTACGCCCACCAGATAAATAAATGGATACATTATAAACCAAATTGCTTCGCAAAACCCTCAAAACCTCACAGTAACCTCAATCCTCCAAATGCCCTCTTGGGGTGTATGTGGGAAGGCGGCGGGGGGCGGACGGAGAGAGAAAGAGAGAGAAAACACAGAAGCGCTTACCAGAGTTTTGTTCCCGTTCTTGCTGAGAGGGCCCCGGAAAACTCCCTTGATGTTGCGAAAGTGTCCGTTGCTGAGATGCGTGGAGCTGATGACAATGTAGTAACACTCCATGGGGCAGCCGCCGCCTCCTCCCCCACAGCCGCTGCTTCCATGCACCCCGCGCCGGCAGCCGCAGCGCGCCGGAGCCCCGCGCGGGTGGGCAGGGCCCCGCCGGGAGGGCGAGCAGCCGCCTCTGTCGCCGCCCTGGGGAGACGGGCTCACTGCACCCCTCTGTCGTGCGCGCGGCGGCTCCCCCGCCTCCGCATGCTCGCGGCGCTCTCTCTCAGTCTCTCCCTCTCTGTTTCTCTTCTAATTCGCGTCGGGACGATGAGCCCCGCGGGACGATACAGGCTGGGAGGGGGCCGGGCAGGCAAAAAAGAGGCGAGCGGGAGTCAGTGCCGGCGCGGCGGCCGAGTGGAGCGGGGCAGCGGGAGCCGCCTGCGCGGCAGCAGTAGCGGCGGCGGCGGCGGCGGCGGCAGCATCCCCCGCGCGCGGCGCCCGCACCCGGAGTTGCTGCTGCTGGCAGGCATGAGTGTTATTATAGTGAGCGGCGTTGCCGGTCCATTGCACTGAGCCAATGGCAGGGAGCCACTGGGCTGATACTGAGAGCTGTCAGAAGAGTACATCTGTCACCCGCTGCCTCCCCCCGCCCACCCCGCCGCCGGGACCCACGGCCGCGCCAGCCCGGGCGCGAGTGGGGGCGCCCAGCGCAGCGCGGCGGCCGGAGGCGCCAGGGCCACGCGGGCGGGCGGAAGGGCTGCCCGCCGCCGAGAAGCGGGAGACTCCCAGAAGGTGGAGGCGGAGGGAAGATGAAGGGACCGTGATTTCTCGCCCGGCAGTCTGCGTGGGGGCTGGGGAGGGGGGAGATAAATTAATTAATAATTCGGTACCGAAAGCCGCCCGTTTCCAACTGCGGCGAATCCGGGCAGGGGCCATCAGCGGTTTCTCTCTCAAGATAATTACTACCCACCGGGTTTGGTTTATTTGATTTTATTTGTTTTTAATATGTTTTTGGTGTGAAGGCTCGTATCCTAGTCAGAGTCTTAGAGAATGGCGAGAAAAGACACCCCCCCGCCTCCGCCCCCAGCTCATTTGTGGACATTGTAAGCGCTTGTGTTGGTGAGCGTCTCAGGGGAGGGTAGTTGTGGCGATGTGAGTTCAAGTGAATAGAAGGTAAAAACCGAGACTCCTGATTTATGTGTTCCTCGTCCTGGCATTCCCTTCACCCGCCTCCCATGAGAGCCTCAGTTCTTCCTAAATTGCCAAAGCTGAGAGGAAAGCGATGCTTTGCGGCAGAGAAGCCGCTGCCACGAGCTTGCTTTGCAGCTCTCTAGTTCTTCTCCCGCTACAGAGCGTGGTAGCGAACAAAAGCATTCGCCCTAGAAACGACCTGAATGGAAAATCTGCGCAGGAACTCGTGCGTTTGTCACGGAAAGTAGGGAATGGGGTCTGCTGCCTTCCCTGGAGACAGACTTTCTGGTTGGTTTTTCCCGGGCCGAGGCAGCCATCAGCCTGCTTGCCCACCTCCCCCACCCGCAGTCGATTCTCTCTTTGTGTAAGTTTAGCTCCTCTGAGGTGGTGGAGTGAGAGCATCCCATCAGGTATATATACGACTCATTAGTCGGCACTTAAAAAGATCGATAACAGGCAGTGGGAGGCTGGGAGGTGGTGTCTTCAGTAGATTTACTGAAGGCTTTATTTTCCTTTCGCCTTGAAAGTCTTAATTGGTTAAAGCATGTTCCAGACATACTGATGCCCCTGTGTCACTGCAAAGTGCACTTCGATATAAACTATGTTTATCTTGTTTATTTGGGAATCCATATTGCAATACAATCCATTCTGTGTCCCCTATATAGGATTTTATATAGCAGTGACCCTGCAAACCATAATAAGGTCCTTAAATAAATCTGACAGTTTGATTTCACTTTTTGAATGAGGAAAAAAAAGAGTCTTCATAAGAGAAGCAATAGTAGTGTGAATAAATTATAGGTAGTAGAAGGGGGAAGTGCTAGATTCATCTAAAGAAAAATTCTCCATGTATCATGCTTTACTTCAAACAAAGAAAAAAAAGTTGGTTTGGCTTGATCAGAGCTCATTATGAAGTGTCAGAGTTATTTAGAGGCACTTGGCTAAATTTCTCAGATATCCACTTGGGGGAGTCTGGAAGTCTTGGGAGAAAAAGAGAGTGAGAATTTAAAAACTTCTATAATACTCTGTAGAACAGATAACCCAGTGATTTGTTAGAATTCAATATGAACACAATTCTATCAGAGAAAAAATATTTAATTGATCTACAGTAAACATTGCATGGAAATTAAATTAATTTCTGGCTCCTATCATTACAAAGTTGTTTTTTATTTATATTATGAAGATGCAGGCGTTCTCCAGACATATCAGAACTAATGACCTGTATGATATCTATTATGTCTTTTGAAGGTTTGTAAACTTGCAGTTATTAGACAGGAGATAACATCTTCAGATTACTGAGTCATACAGAGGAAGGTACTAAGGAAATGGAAGAAGCACCATATGTGAAAGGACCAAATGATGTAGTATTTGGGAATATGTAAGTCGTAATAATCTAAGTTAGGCTTTTTTGGCAATATTTTTTCTCAAAATACTACTGATGAAATTTTCAAGTCTTTATCGACAGCACAAAGGGCTTGATTTCCAGATCAGGAAACAGGAAACACAGTTACATGAATTTTCCCGTGGAAAATTTATCATCTATGTAGAATGTCATGCTGTTCTTCTAGTGATAAAGTTTGTATAAATATATTTATCTATGTATGTATCAGTATATCTTTAATTTCCTATTGTATTATAAGCTCATGTGATATCCTTGGTCTTTTCCTATTATTTAAACCAATTCTGATTTCTCAAAACTATTGGTAAACATTTTGAAATGAATTTTTTCTATGGAATGATTCATTCTAATTTTATAAAAGGAAAGGTTTTTCTCTCAGCAATTTGGACATTGGGCTAACTGCATTAGGTTAAATACATACCTGTTTAATATAAATAGGTAGAATCATAATTTCTTAATCAGAAAATATTTTAGATATTTTATGGAATAATTATAGATCCTTTGTATTCAATTGTCAACTTTCCAGCTAAAAAAAAATATAAATTACAAACATAAATATAAAAGTGTCATTAGTCTATAAAATTTGCAGTTCATTTTTGCTACAAATTCTATTTTTCCTTTACTACAAATGCAATTCAAATCAAGATTCCCTATGCTTTTTCCTAACACTGATTTACCCCACTCCTTGTCTGTCTTTGCTTATCCCAGATATGGATTCTAGGTTTCTGCTCAGCAGCTGAGCACGATTCCTGATTTGCTCCTGGCTCACACAAGATTTCAGGACAATGTTGTTACCTTGCTATGTAAAACCAAGGTCTTGCTCCCTTTCCCATATCGGTGGCTGGACCCCTGGGTTCTGACTCCCTGCCCTCATTCTCTCAGTCCAGTTCTTCGAGAGGGAGACAAATCTTTCCTGAGTTTGCCTACCATTATTTGAGGCCATATCTTACCACCTCCACATGCCTGGACTTCCTACTTCCTATCATGATCATCTCTGGATACTTTGTCTGAATAACTTCCCATCACTCAATTGAATAATCCATAAATTAGACTGACTTCTGGGTTTCAGCAAGTCAAATTCACCTGAACTTTTGTGAACCAAGCTTTTATTCTTATGCCATCCTGGAAAAACAAACAAACAAACAAAATGCATATGCCACTGCTTTTTAATTGTGTCTATGACATATTCTTAGTCATCACTGAGTATATTATTAGGATTCAAAATTTTTCTTTTCATTACTTTAATAATCTTATGATCTTTTGATCATCTGTATAACCATAAAACTAGATAATTTGTAATGAAGTGCTGCATTATTTATCTCTTTGGTTTACATTGGTGTTTATGATCATGTTGGTGACATATACTACTGCTTTTATTACTTTGGGCTAAGAAGGAAGAATCTCAAAATTTAACACACGTGATTTGTTTGCTCTAAAATGAGCCTAAAAAATATCATGAAGGTGTTACATGGCTAAATTAGAGAAAAGTGGTAGGGGAATGGTATCACCATACAGCTTGCATAGTCATCACAAACTTCAGGCACACTGAGATCAATATTGACACACAAATACTCATAAACCAATTCATGTTTGAGATAGGATTTGATTTCAATCAAACAACATCATCTGTTGTATTAAGATTGTAAATTTGGATATTCTGTGTGTTGTATTTTCATTTGATTTCTGTTTTTTTGTTTTGTGTTTACGTAAGAGCTATAAGCATATGGGATTGTATAATTAGTTTGATGTTAACATAGTTAAGTAAAATTATGCCACATGTGAATTTAATCTATGCTAGGGAATATTTTTTAAAAAATCTACATGATATTTAAGTATGAGAAACATTGATCTATCCTAGTCATGGAATATATATTGAATAACCAATACTGACATTACCTGCAGCTGATAAAGTAATTGTATGACTTTATGGGTGATGGTAATTTTTTAAGGTAATTTTCAGGTAAGTATTACCTAAAAGTAGCTCCAAGACCATACACCTGTTTCAGTGTTTCAAGTCTGCTGGGTTGAAATGTGGGGCATGTTAAAAACAAAACCTATTTTTTAATAAATCTGATACCCCATCAATTTTAAGATTGTATTTTTTATATCCACTATAAATGAAAACACACTGCCAATTAATGTAAAAAAATACTGATGATAATACACATATAAAATATAGAGATGTTACATACAGAATGGCATCTTTGACTCAATGAAGTATGGGACCTATATTGGGGTCTAGACTCTATTGCAATTAACACCTTAACTACAAATCACTTTAAGGCATCTCCAACTAAAGCAACCTTGGAATAATGTATAAATAATGACTCAAACTCTCTTAACTTCAGTTATTTAACTTTTAAAAGAAGAGGAATAAGCGAGATATTATCTTATGTGTTTTCAGGCTTTAATTATCTGATCTCTGGCAACTTGCCTAGAGCTGTTATTGGTCAGGCCTGGCAGAACAGACACCGACTTAGCTCCCTACTTGAGGATATGTGTCTTCAACAGCTGGTAGAAATGTAGGAACTGTGCAAATGTGGAAACAAATGCAAGCGTAAAATGGATCGGAGAGAAATTTCACAATTTTCTTGGATTTAACCTTAAGAAGTAAATGAAATAATTTATGGTATGCAATATTTTTATGTATCATAAAAGAATGATAGATCACCCGTTAACCTATATAAAATATTTAGCTGATATTGATATTTTCAATCTTTTTTACCCCTTACTTTCTAATTCTAATAAGTAGCTTTGGGATAAATGCCAGAACAATGCTAATTGAAGAGCCAAAGTTACATTTCTAATATGTTGCCAAAGAAATTAATGTAATTGCATGCCATATAACTAATTTACCAAAAGGAATAACATAAAGATATATTATAAAAAGTAAAGAAAATGGATGAACAAATATTATCCTCCTATGTTTTATAGCCTTTTTTGAAAGAAATCTTGTAATTCTATTAAAATTAAAATTGCATATAACTTTTGACCTAGCCATTGCATTTCTGGGATTGCCACATAGAATATACAAGTACCAGTACAAAAAGGATATTTAAAAGAACATTTAATGCAGCATTGTTCAATTGTTTATAGCTATAAAAAAACTAGAAACAAAGGAAATGATCACCAATAATGAGATAATTGCTTAAGTTATGATATATATCATAGACTTTCACCTATCTATTAAAACAATAAAGTATATCACATTGATTTGGTAGGAATATCTAATTATTTTATTGTGTAAGAAATATATAAACAATATGAGCATAAAACAGGATTTGATTTTGTATAAAAACAAGACAAATGTATATTTTGTAAAAGAATAAACAGACATACATATAGGTAAGAATACATGTAGTTTGTTATCTTGGGTTTCTTAGTGTGGTATGAGAGAGCAGGAAACGAAAAACTAGAAAAGGAGAAAGCTGGGAGGGGGAGAAGAAAGATAAGACTGATGTGCAGGCACATACAGACAAGTATCGTACCTGGGTAAAAACAAAGGAAGGAAAAAAGGAAGAAAGGAGGGGTGGGTGGGAAGGAGGGAGGAAAATACAAATATCACTCTAGTCAATATGTGAAGAACTGATTACAGGAGATATGTAAAAGCAGGAAGAATGTTAAGATACTGACATGAAAGCAATAGGTCTAAGATTATAAATTGAGATGGGGAGGAGGGAACAGATTGAGGAAGCGCTTTTGAGCTAGAATTGATGGGATTTACTGATAGAGCAAATGTAGTGTGATAGAAAAACCAATCAAGAATAACAGAATTCTGACCTTAGTAAATGAGGGGTTACTGATGTAGTTTATTGGGGTTGGGAAGTCTAGAGAGAAGTAAGCAGGGGAAAATGCTAAAATTTATATTACTTTTTAATAAGATTTGGATTACTTTTATGCATACAAGTAGAGATAGTTGAGATGGCCAGATACAGAGTCTGGAGTCAGGATGAGGATACCCATTTGAGAGCCATGGGCCTATCAATGCCTTTTATAGGCATGGGGCTGGATGTGAACACATGGGAGCTCAGAGAGGGGGATACAGAGCCCCAGGACAGATCAAGATTTACCTCAGGAATGACATCTAAAATAGAAGACAGAAAATGAGCTGCCAAAGAAAGTTATAAAGCCAAGAGAATGGGATGCTTCAGAAATTCAGCTGTGAGGAAAGCTGCTGGTAGCTTCTATGTAGAATAAGATCAGAGAAGTGATCTCAAGTTGATCATCATAAAGGTCATTGGTGACTTTGATAAAAAAAGACTCTAGCATATAGAAAAAGGACTGTATAGAATTTACAAAAATTAAGTTCTGCAGCACAGCTAAGAAACCAGGCACCTGTGCTATTCATGTGATAGAAATTTTGTAGAAATATTTCTGTATTTGGTATAGACATGCCAGATTTAAGAAAAGCAAAGAAGTTCAAGACTCTGTACCATCCCCTAGTACAGCCTATATATACATTCAAACTCCCTCTTCTCTATCTCATCCCTTTCTGATAAGAAGAAGAATATATGAAAACTTTCACTGAGGTTTCAAATTTATGTATGGTCATATTGATTTAGAACCAAATAAATGTAATGAAAGTTACATAGATTTTAATTTATCAAATTGATTTATGTCTTCGTCATTTCAGACTGCTATGGTAATAATATCATAAACTGGGTGGTGAAGCTACAGAAATTTATCCCTACAGTTCTGAAGCTGGAAAGTTCAAGATCATGGTGCCAGCTGACTCAGATTCTGGTGAGGGTCCTCCTTCTGGTTTGAAGACAGATGCCTTCTTGCTGTATCTTCACAAGGCAAAGAGATTTCTCTCTTCCCTCTCTTCTAATAAGATTCTAATCCCATTCATGAGGGCTCCACTCTCATGACCTAATTACCTCCAAAGATCCCACTTCCAAATACCATCACATTGGAGATTAGGATTTCAACATATGAATTTTAGGGGGATACTGATATTCAATCATCCATAGCAGTTTATAAATAATTTTGGTTAACCAAGTCAGAATCAATGGCATAAATAAATATTTTATGGGCTTAAGTAATGTGAAATGGATACCTCATAAAACTCAAATGGAAATATTTAGTAGTATAATTCACTGTTCATGACATATGACATTGAGAGGAATAACAGGCAACCGGAAGAAGATATATTCATAGGAGCAGGCAGCTGACAGAGATAGGAGTGGTGGCTAGCTAGGGAATGGGCCAATGAGAATAGGGGGTTCTTTGAGACTGCTTCTTTCCTCAACTTTCAGTATGGTAATTTGTTCAAGCACCCAGCTGCTTCAGCTCTATCAGGCAGCAGCAGAGGTATCAGTGTCTTGAGATAAGCAGGCTGTAGAGAGGCAATTGAGATAAAAGGGAAGTGCTGTCCATTGATCAGTAGTTGTAGAGTTGTCTGAAGGGGTGAATTGGAGTTACTCATGCTACTTTAAGCAGCAGCAGTTGAACTAAAGTGAAATAGTCATTCATAAAAATATATAAACATACCTGGAGATTCTTAGAAATAGGTAGAATTGTGAAACCTGCCATATATTGGAATGCTTGTTAACAAGTAGGAGGTGGCTTGTATCACTGTTTGGACAGAAATGTAAATGTGACTGCCTTGTGCTAATGAACCAGTTAGGCATAAGGGGATATATATTAATTATATTTCACAGAGACACAGGCATTTTTATCAAATGGCAACTCTCCTCTCTGTAAACTTGTTAGGTTAATAGCGTACTTTCTCTAATACATGTAACTGTGCTTGACTACAATGAATTAACATGATAGAAGAGCACACATACACATACACAAAATAATATATTATTTGAAACTAACATGTATATTTTAGAGTAGTTGATACTAGGAACATTAAATCACACTTAAGACAAACTTACATGAATTTAAAACATTTAATTAATATTTAATCAAATGGTTAGTTCACTCCAATTGAGCCTTTCAATTTTTTTAATCACATAAAAATGAGAAAATTCATATGGTTTTACAGTTACTCTACTAATCGACAACAATATGTATGTACAATTTTTATGTTAAAGTAGAAAAAGATTGAATTAAAAGGAAGGATCAAGTTAAGTACTAAACAACTAAAAGTATCATAGTCAATATACAATAAATTTTACGTCCTTTGACATCCTATAGAAAGACTAATTATACTATAACAGTGTATTTTATTCTTTGGTGAGTTTAAATACCATTAAAATACAGAATGACAATGAAAAGCAAATTATACTGGCTACACAGATCAACCGATTCAACTGAAGCCAAAAAACTTTATATTGTAAGCATAAATTTGGATATCTTCAGTATGGTAAGGTTTCTATGATTAAAAATGGAAAACTAAGTTTACTGCATTGTCTCAGGTTCAAATTTCTCTGTTATCAATTCTTTTCAGCTGCTTCTAATAGAGAATATCTTAGTGATTGCATTATTGGAAATAAGATTCTTAGTTGTGCGGTTGGAATACAAAAATAAAATTGTTTATTCATGGCAAGACATAAGTAACAATAAGATTAGACAGGTGAAGCACATAATGGCTGGGAGAATATTTAGCCAAGAGGAATTTGATAAGGTATCACAAATACAAGTAGTCAGTGGATTTGAGGTTCAAAGTTCTAGATCTAGGAAATTTGATTAGCCCCCAAATTAGGAAGGTGTAATAGCTTGGGGTTTGATCCAAGCACTAAAAATTCATCAGTATGAAAGAATACATAGGTCCTGAGGTATCCAGTTAGGCAAGTGCAGATAGACATTTATAATGATAATGGTGAGGGAAGTGGAAAGGCAAAGGGCGAAAAGGAAATGAGGGAAGAATGGAAGGCACAGAGAGGGAAAAGTGGATCAATATCAGGGAATACTACAATGTGAATTTGGCTCTTTTGAGTAAAGCTGAGATTCTTTCTTGGTAATTATTTCTTGGTTATTCAAATGGAAAGGGAATAAAGTCCTCAAAGCTTTATAATCAACGAGTAGATAAAAGTGCTAGATCCTTGACAGCTTGTATAAATTTTCAAAGCTATCAATTAAAATGTGATTAACTACACAATATGATTTGCTCATTTGGTATAGAAATAACTAGTGAGTTCATTCTAATGGAATAATACCTATAGAGTGGGGTGTAATGGGTATTATCTGCCCATATATGATTGTGTTATAGTGAGGTATAGAGATACTATTTACAAATAAACTGTTAGGATTATCATAGGTTAAATCAGCTTATCTGTTATACTTCCAATAAACACTTGAGTTATTCTCAAGCATCTGGTTTATACTATTTGACAATTTAAGGATGATACGCTAGGCATCACTTTTACCTGCAAAACACTTTGTTTAATTGAGGCCTTATACTATATGAGATGATCCACCTGAAGTTTGGAATTAGGACCCAGAAGTCAGGAAGTGGGAAGATGGCGGAGTGGAGGTGACCTCCTGGAATTGTGCTCCCAGAGAGGAAGGCGTGGATCTCCACCTGCCACAACGCTAGAGGATTGCTTCTCCACAGGAACGGCGGTGTGAACCCACGGAGAATCACCGTGGGACACGGGGAACAGGAAAAAACAGAGGCGAGTGAGAAATCAGACCGAGATAATTTGGAGAGTGCGGGACGGAAAACAGACAGCGGAGTGCGGGACGGCCGTGCCTGCCTCACCGGCGAGTGGGGCGGGTTCGGCCCCACAGCAGAGCGGCTTGATCTCCCCACTGACCCCCACATCCACTCGGTCAGGGATCTGGCTGAAATTGGTGCAGAATCACCGCGGGAGACGTGGAGCTCCGAGGACAGGTGACATAGGCGGGAGAGAGCTTGGACTCGGGCGGGTCTCCGTGGTGCCCTATCTCTGACAGGGACAGACGCGGACCTGCACCGAGGCGAGGGGCCGCGAGCGTGAAATATTAAAGCGGGACATTTTTGCTTTTTTTTTTTTTTTTTTTTTTTTTTTTTTTTTTTTCTTTCCCGTACGGCAGCTCTCCGGCTGGGGAGCCGCTGCGGGCCCTGGCGCCTGCCGAGCTCTGAACGCTCTCGCGTGGTCGCCATCTCGGTTCCCACAGCTAAGCGGAAAGGACCTTGGACTCTGGCAGGCCTCTGCGGTGCCAGTACCCTATCTCTTAAAGGGACAGACGCGGACCGGCACCGAGGCGAGGGGCCGCGAGCGTGAAATATTAAAGCGGGACATTTTTGCTTTCCTCTTCCCGTACGGCAGCTCTCCGGCTGGGGAGCCGCTGCGGGCCCTGGCGCCTGCCGAGCTCTGAACGCTCTCGCGTGGTCGCCATCTTGGTTCCCACAGCTAAGCGGAAAGGACCTTGGACTCTGGCAGGCCTCTGCGGTGCCAGTACCCTATCTCTTAAAGGGACAGACGCGGACCGGCACCGAGGCGAGGGGCCGCGAGCGTGAAATATTAAAGCGGGACATTTTTGCTTTCCTCTTCCCGTACGGCAGCTCTCCGGCTGGGGAGCCGCTGTGGGCCCTGGCGCCTGCCGAGCTCTGAACGCTTTCCCCTGGCGCCTGCGACCGACAGACGCGCGGTGGCCATCTCGGTTCCCACAGCTAAGCGGAAAGGACCTTGAACTCTGGCAGGCCTCCGCGGTGCCGGAGCCCTATCTCTTAAAGGGACAGACGCGGACCTGCACCGAGGCGAGGGGCCCCGAGCCTGAAATATTAAAGTGGGATTTTTTTTTTTTTTTTCTTTTTTTTCTTTTTATCTCTCTCTTTCTTTCTTTCTTTCTTTCTCTTTTCTTTCTTGTTTTCTCTTTCTTCTTCTTGTTATTCATATTGTTTCTCTCCTTTTTTTTTTTTTTTCTTTTTCTTTTCTTTTTTCCTTTCTTTTTCTTTTCTTCTTTCCGGTGTCCCTCCAGCCCAGGAGCTACTGTAAACTCCTGAGTGCTCCAGACCCCCAGCTGTGATTCCTATCGGACCCTGAAAATTACCCCCCAGTGCCAGTGATCTGCGGGTGGGCAGGAACAATTGTGCGGGCCAAGGTCTAATTGCTGCAGAGCCATAGGGTACCAGGCGACTCCTCAGGAGGCTCCATCCCCTGATCCATAGACCCTCTCCAGGTCCCCTTCCCAGGTGTGAACACTGAGTGCTTCCCTAAACGCAAGAGCGTGGAGCCCGGACCTTGGGAACACTGGGACAGTGTAGACCTTTGCCCGTGGGAGCTGCAGCAGCTGGGGCACTGAGGGAGTGAGGGCACTGCCTCCTCCGCCGAGCCAGTGTCTTTCCTGCTGAAGGAGACAGAAACCACACATCCAGAGGAAGAACCAAAAAGCCAGGGGGAGGGAAAAAAAAAAAAAAAAGAGAGAGGGAGAAGAGGCTTTCTGCTTGCAAATCGTGTGAATCCTGCCTACTAACTGAAAGTCCGCAACACAATGATTTAACTTGCCAAACTGGTCTTAGGTCAAGCCAACCCTCTGGGGGTGGACCCATCAGAAGCAGTCCCCCAACTGAGATAGAAAAAAGAAACTCTAAACAGCACACAACAGTCTCCCCCTATAGATAAAGGAAGCAACATTCCTAGACTGTTCCATAGCCTAAGAACAGAGTACAAGACGTGCTGTTAACTAGACTAAAGCTGTGAGAAAAGATCTAACGATAGAGCCAGATGGGAAGGGCTCAGCGGAAAAATATGGGGAGCACAAAAAACCAAACGGAAACCTCGCCCCCAAAGAGAAATACCAACTCTCCTCCAATTGGCACAAGCCAGTTTCAGAATACCAATATGTTACCAGAAGAATTTCAGTCTTGGGTTATGAATAAGCTGAATGATATACAAGAAAAAATTGATATCCACCGCAAAGAAACCGCAAAAAAATTCCAGGATTTGGAAGAAAAATTCACTAAAGAAATAGATGTATTGAAAAAAAACCAAACTGAACTCCTAGAAATGAGGGATTTATTCAGGGAGCTACAAAACACAGTGGAAAGTCTCAAGAACAGGGTAGATCAAATAGAAGACAGAATCTCAGAAATCGAAGATAACTCTTTCCAATTAAATAAGACAGTCACAGAGATAGAGCAAAGAAATAAGAAAAAAGACCAGAGTCTTCAAGAAATGTGGGATTATGTGAAGAAACCTAACGTGAGAGTTATAGGCATCCCTGAAGGTGAAGAAGATAATAAGCAAGGGCTGGATAAACTATTTGAAGACATAATAGAAGAAAATTTCCCAGGCCTTGCTAAAACTTTAGATATACAGGTTCAAGAAGCTCAAAGAACCCCTGGTAGATTCATAGCAAATAGGAAAACACCACGCCACGTAGTCGTCAGACTGACCAAAATATCCACTAAAGAGACCCTTCTTCGAGCTGTAAGGAGAAAGAAACAAGTAACATACAAAGGGAGGCCCATTAGAATTACGCCAGATTTCTCAACTGAAACTTTACAAGCAAGAAGAAGTTGGGGCCCCATTCTCACTCTTCTGAAACAGAATAATGCCCAGCCTAGAATCTTGTACCCAGCTAAGCTAAGCTTTCTATATGAAGGAGAAATTAAGACATTCTCAGATAAACAAGGACTGAGGGAATTCACCAAGACAAGGCCACCCCTCCAAGAAGTACTCAAAAGAGAGTTACACATGGATCATCACAACAAAGACCCACGAATGTAAAACCACCCAAGAGCTAAAGATCAAATTCTAGCCACCACAATGGCTCAAGAGAGAAAACATAGCAATGAAGTTCTACCCAATAAGATAAACAGAAATCTATCCCAATTATCAGTTCTCTCACTAAATGTCAATGGCCTGAATTCCCCACTCAAGAGACATAGACTGGGCCAATGGATAAAAAAACACAAACCAAGTGTCTGCTGCCTTCAGGAAACTCACTTAACCGGCAAAGATGCATTTAGACTGAAAATAAAAGGATGGAACCTGATATTTCAAGCAAATGGTAGCCAAAAGAAAGCTGGTGTGGCAGTTTTAATTTCCAATAACTTAGTCTTCAAACCAACAAAAGTAATAAAAGACAAAGACGGTTACTACATACTGGTGAAAGGCACAATTCAACAAGAAGACATAACCATACTTAATATATATGCACCCAATCTAGGTGCACCCAGATTCATAAAGCAAATCCTACTCGATCTAAATCAAATCATAGGCAACAACACTTTAATAGTTGGAGATTTTAATACCCCACTGACAGCACAGGACAGATCCTCCAAGCAGAAAATAAGTAAAGACATAGTAGACTTAAACAGAATGCTAGAACAAATGGGCCTGACTGACATCTACAGGACATTCTACCCGAAAACCACTGAATATACATTCTTCTCATCAGCTCACGGGACATTCTCTAAGATTGACCATATCCTAGGTCATAAAGCAAGTCTTAAAAAAATTAAAAAAATAGAAATCATACCCTGCATCTTCTCAGATCACAATGGAATAAAAATAATAATGAACCTTAACAGGAACTCTCATTCCTACGCAAAGTCATGGAAGCTAAACAACCTTCTCCTGAATAACAATTTTGTAAAGGAAGAAATTAAGTCAGAAATCAAAACATTCTTTGAATTAAATGACAAAGGTGACACAACTTATCAAAATCTATGGGATGCAGCTAAAGCAGTCCTGAGAGGAAAATTCATTTCCATAAATGCCTATTTCAAAAAGACAGACAATTTACAACTAGACAACTTAATGAATAGACTCAAAGAGCTGGAGAAAGAAGAACAGACTGACCCCAAACCCAGCAGAAGGCGAGAAATTATTAAGATCAAATCAGAATTAAATGAAAAAGACAACAAAAATACTATAAGGGAAATTAATAAAACAAAAAGTTGGTTCTTTGAAAAGATAAATAAAATAGACACACCACTGGCTAGACTAACCAAGAGCAGAAAAGAAAAATCTTTAATAACTTCCATCAGGAACATGAAAGGAGAAATCACAACCGAAGCCACAGAGATACGTGACATTATCTATGAATATTACAAAAATCTTTATGCACACAAATTGGAGAATGAGGAGGAAATGGACAAATTTTTAGAATCACACAGCCTTCCCAAGCTCAATCAGGAAGAAATAGAATTCCTGAATAGACCAATATCAACAACTGAAATTGAAACAGCAATAAAAAACCTTCCCAAAAAGAAAAGCCCTGGTCCAGATGGGTTCACACCTGAATTTTACCATACATACAAAGATGAACTGGTGCCCATCCTACATAAACTATTCTTCAATATTGAGAAGGATGGAATTCTCCCCAACACATTCTACCACGCCAATATTACATTAATACCAAAACCAGGAAAGGATGCAACAAAAAAAGAAAACTACAGACCAATTTCTCTCATGAACGTAGACGCAAAAATCCTCAATAAAATCCTAGCAAATCGTATCCAAGTGCTGATTAAAAAAATAATTCATCATGACCAAGTAGGCTTCATCCCAGAGATGCAGGGGTGGTTTAACATACGAAAATCTATAAATGTAATTAACCACGTAAATAGAAGCAAAAATAAAGACCATATGATCCTCTCAATAGATGCAGAAAAAGCATTTGACAAAATTCAACACCCTTTTATGATAAAAACACTTAACAACATAGGCATAAATGGGACCTACCTAAAAATAATACAAGCCATATATGACAAACCCACAGCCAACATCATACTGAATGGGGAAAAACTGAAAGCATTCCCACTCAGAACTGGAACCAGACAAGGCTGCCCACTGTCCCCATTACTTTTCAACATAGTATTGGAAGTCCTTGCGAGAGCTATCAGACAAGAGAGCAGAATCAAAGGTGTCCAAATAGGGACAGAAGAGATCAAACTCTCACTCTTTGCTGATGACATGATGTTGTATCTGGAAAACCCCAAGGACTCAACCAAGAGACTCCTGGAATTAATTAACGAATTCAGTAATGTCTCAGGTTACAAAGTCAATACACACAAATCAGAGGCATTCATATATGCCAATACCATTCAATCGGAGAACCAAATTAAGGACTCAATACCTTTCAAAATAGCAACAAAGAAAATAAAATATCTAGGAATATATTTAACTAAAGAGGTAAAGGACCTCTATAAAGAGAACTATGAAACGCTAAGGAAGGAAATTGCAGAACACGTAAATAAGTGGAAATCCATACCATGCTCATGGATTGGAAGAATTAACATCGTTAAAATGTCTATACTACCCAAAGTAATCTATAGATTCAATGCAATTCCTATTAAAATACCAACATCATTTTTCACAGATTTAGAAAAAATAATTATACACTTTGTATGGAATCAGAGAAGACCCCGTATAGCAAAAGCAATCTTAAGCAATAAAAACAAAATGGGAGGTATTGATTTGCCAGACTTCAAACTATACTACAAAGCTGTGGTTCTTAAAACTGCTTGGTATTGGCACAAGGGCAGGGACACAGACCAGTGGAACAGAACAGAAAACCCAAATATAAAATCATCCTCATATAACTATCTAATCTTTGACAAAATAGACAAAAACATACTCTGGGGACAAGAGTCCCTATTCAATAAATGGTGCTGGGAAAACTGGATAGCCACATGTAGAAGACTGAAACAGGACCCACAGATTTCACCTCTCACAAAAATTAAATCACGGTGGATAACAGATTTAAACCTTAAATGGGAAACAATTAGAATTCTAGAAGAAAATGTAGGAAAGACTCTTACAGACATTGGTCTAGGCAAAGAATTTATGAAGAAAACCCCTAAGGCAATCGCAGCAACAACAAAAATAAACGACTGGGACCTGATTAAATTAAAAAGCTTCTGCACAGCCAAAGAAATAGTCATGAAAATAAACAGACAGCCTACAGAATGGGAAAAAATTTTCGCATACTACACATCAGATAAAAGACTGATAACAAGAATCTATTTAGAACTCAGGAAAATCAGCAGGAAAAAATCAAACAATCCTATCAAAAAATGGGCAAAGGACATGAATAGAAATTTTTCAAAAGAAGACATAAGAATGGCCAAAAAACATATCAAAAAATGCTCAACATCCCTAATCATCAGGGAAATGCAAATCAAAACCACAATGAGATACCACTTAACTCCGGTGAGAATGGCCTTTATCAAAAAATCCCAAAACAACACATGTTGGCGTGGATGCGGAGAGACAGGAACACTCATACACTGCTGGTGGGAATGCAAACTAGTGCAACCCCTATGGAAAGCAATATGGAGATACCTTAAACAGATTCAAGTAGACCTACCATTTGATCCAGCAATCCCATTATTGGGCATATACCCAGAAGAACAAAAGTCATTCTTTAACAAAAACACCTGTACCCGAATGTTTATAGCAGCACAATTTACAATCGCAAGGATGTGGAAACAACCCAAGTGCCCATCAATCCACGAATGGATTAGTAAACTGTGGTATATGTATACCATGGAGTACTACTCAGCTATAAGAAATAACAATGATACGACATCTCTTTGGTTCTCCTGGAGAGAGCTGGAACCCATTATACTAAGTGAAGTATCCAAAGAATGGAAAAACAAGCATCACATGTACTCACCAGAAAACTGGTTTCCCTGATCATCACCTAAATGTACATCAGGGAAGGATACCAATTGGATATCAGACTGGGATGGGGGGTGGGGGGAGGGGATGGGTGTATGCCTACATGATGAGTGCGTTGCACACCCTCTGGGGAATGGTCATGCTTGAAGGTGCAGACCCGGGGAGGTGGGGGGGGGAGGGGATGGAGGTATGACTACATGATGAGTGCCAGGTGCACTGTCGGGAGAATGAGAACGGACGCGCTTGGGACTCTGACTCGGGGGGATGGGTGGGACATGGAAAATGTATATAACCTAAACTTATGTACCCCCATGATGAGCTGAAATAAAAAAAATATATAAAAAAAAAAAAATAAAAAAAAAAAAAAAAAAAAAAGAAGAGGCTCAGCATTCTAAAAAGCCCATTTTAATGTCCAGTGGTCTAAGACACAAAAAGGATCATCAAGAAATTGTTGTTAGGCCGGGCGCGGTGGCTCACGCCTGTAATCCTAGCTCCGGGAGGCCGAGGCGGGTGGATCGCTTGAGGTCAGGAGTTCGAGACCAGCCTGAGCAAGAGTGAGACCCCGTCTCTACCAAAAATAGAAAGAAATTGTCTGGCCAACTAAAAATATATATACAAAAAAAATTAGCCGGGCATGGTGGCTCATGCCTGTAGTCCCAGCTACTCGGGAGGCTGAGGCAGTAGGATCGCTTTAAGCCCAGGAGTCTGAGGTTGCTGTGAGCTAGGCTGATGCCACGGCACTCACTCTAGCCCGGGCAACAAAGTGAGACTCTGTCTCAAAAAAAAAAAAGAAATTGTTGTTAATTGAAACATCTCAAAAAATACAATGTCTTAAGAGATATGGACATTACCACATACATTCAAAATAAAATGTTCAATCAAGAAAGTATTTATCATAGTGCCTAATTATGTTTTTGTGTAGTCTTAAACAAAATCTTTACTTATTTTTTAAATTGATAGCCAGACTTTTTCTGAACTAAAGCAGCAATATACTGACATGGTAACCAGGTTTTTAAAAAAGAAATGTTTGACCTTTGAACATTTTCAAAATTAAAAGAAAAATATTGCCAAAGGACTAAGAAAAGGGTCCAAATGATCAGGTATAGTATTGAGTATTAAGATACATTGATAAAAATAAGTTCAGTGGTGCAACATAAAGAAGTACTAAAATAATCACTTGCAATGATAAAGTGACAGTTACTTAGACTGATACCGTTATATAGTAGGGAGATGCTGTTATTAATAAGGAAGAATGTTGTAACACCATATATCCAAGTTGGCATAACTATTTATTGAAAAGATAAAGAAGCACAAATAAGTAGTCTAGGATGTCAACTAACAGAATGTAAGCAAAAATTTACAACTAATTAAAATAATCTTGCATGTGTCTGATAACATACAGAGAATAAAAAGTAGGAGTAGGCAGAATAAAGAGCAGGAGGAAGGTTCAAGGTAGGACATGGGAGGTCACTGAAATCCAACCTGCATTTGCAATGCACATGTAATAGACGTACAAGCTGTGCAAAATAATCATGTGTTAGCCAGAAGATCCACGCTAGGTATTATGGTTTCTAAATCAGCTACAATTCTAGAACATGGGCTCTAGAGATAGTGCTTTCAAGAGTCAGCCAATATCCTACAACATTCTATCCAAAAGTATCAAAGTAGTAGATGAATGTGGATATTCAAGACAGTACAAAATTAATGCTCATAAGAATGCTAGAAGTCCTTAAATATTCCCCTCCAACTTCTCATTAAAACACACACAATAAAGAATATTACAGAACAAATTGAATCAAACTAGCAAATGAACCAAATATTGAATCACAGTGCTGGCCAGAAGAAAATGAAATCAATTTATTCCCATTTTATATCTTTGATTTGGGTTAAAAATATATAGTTATGTTGCCTATGATACAGTCTAAATGAATAAAATAACCTACAATTAAATGATGGCAAATTATCATTTTGAAATTTCCAGGATAAAGAAAGAAAATATCTACAAATATCTTACAACTAATATCACTCTACAGAGAAAGTGGGGGTGGAATGTCCTCAAGTTTTCTTTTGCAGTGCTGCATAAACTCTTCAAAAGTTATTGTTTTGTTAAAAGAGAAAATATTTTTTACGTAATATTTTCATATCAACACAAAGTACCATTCATACAGAATGGCAACAGAAAACTATTTTAATTTATGCAAGTGCAAAATAGGCCATTTATTAATCCAGAAATACAAGACACTTTAATATTAGGAGTCAAACAATATATTGCATCAAAAGGTCAAATGAGAATATATTTTTCCTATAATGCAACTTCATCCCTAGGAGATTTGCTAATGGAAACATCAGTTATATATAGTCTAATTGCTGTTATGAAATTCAGGAGATATAATTTACCATACAGTTAAGAAATAATTTACCTGCCATCATTAGGGATTTAAGTGTTCTAGTTAGTGAATTTTCAATACTCTTAAAATTTTAAAAACTCATTAATTTTAAATATATTACATACTTCATTGACTTAGTAAACAGAGTCTTTTAATAAAATCTGGTATGCTAATAAGTTTAAAATTGTCATTATGAATATCAATTACTATGCTCTATTACAATGACAACTTATGGCTGTTTGTTCAGGACCTAATTGTGAGCTACTCTGTAATACATAAAACATTTGGCTGAAGAATAAGAAATATACACTGTCAATTCAAAATGGGTATGTTTATATTGCGGCTTCTGTTTTCTTTAAGCCTGCTGACCTGTGATTCTAAGAGAACAAAGCTAATAACTTTCATAGGCAAATAGGAAAATGTTTATAAATTTTAAGCCAACTTTCTAATTTTAGAGTAGATATTAATTTACAAAAAAATTGTGAAGATATTACAAGAGTTCCCATATATCACACATCCAGCTTATTTTATGTTGCCATTTTAGATCATGTGGTACTCAATTAATGAACAAATATTGTTTTTTTATTATTAAATAATGTCCACACTTTAATGTCCTTTTACTATTCCAGGATCCCATCCAGGAGACCATATTACATTTAGTTATCATGTCTCCTTAGACTCCTCTTGGCTCTGCCAGTTTCTCACTGGGTAGAATATTTTTGGTCAGAATTTGTTTGATATATTCATGATGATCAGACTGGGAATATGGGTTTTGGGGAGGAAAATCACAGAGGTAAGTGCCATTCTCATAACATTTTATTAATAGTACATGCTATCAACATGAATTATCACTACTAACATTGGCCTTGATCATCTGGTCAAGGTAATGTTTCTCATATTTTCCATTTGTAAATTACATTTTTCTTGTCCCTTTCCATACTGTACTCTTAGGAAGGATGTCCTATGAGCAGCTCACACTTAAGGCATAGGAAATATGCTCTATCTCCTTGAGTAGGAATTATCTACATAAATTATAATATTTAGAATTCTTTGGCATAGAAGATTTATGTATTCCCTTCCATTTACTTGTTTTTTCAATCATTTATATATGTAAGCATGGATATGTATTTTATATTTTGGCTATAATTCAATACTACATTTATATATATACAATGCAAATTGTTTCAGCATTGGCCCTTGGGAGGTCTTTTAGTTGGCTTTTCTATCCCGTTGACATATATCCAAAATATTGGGTTTGGGTTTTTTTTACTTATTTATTTTTTGGGAACACATCCTTTCTTTATAGCACTTCAAACAATTTCAGGCTCAGCAACCCCAGAATCAGCCATTACTCCGTTAATGGAAAAAACAAACTAAAATAATTTAAAGAGGTTTACTCTGAACCAAACATGAGAGACCATGGCCCAGGGAATCATAGTCTCAGAGGTCCTGAGAAAGTGCACCCAAGGGGGTTGTATTACAGTTTGGTTTCATACATTTTAGACAGACATGAATTGCAGGTAAAATCATAAATCAGTACATGGAAGGTTTACATTGGTTTGGCCTGAATAGGAGGAATATCTCAAAGCAATGGCTTACAAGTCATAGGTGAAGTTAGGGATTCTTTCATTGGAAACTGGTTGAGAGTGTTAAACTTTGTCTAAACATTTGAAGTCAGTAGGAAGGAATGCTTAGGATAAGAGAGTCTGTTATTAATATTTGTCACGTGATACCAAGCCAGCAAAAAAGAAAAAGATTCATTTAACTAGATTTAATGGATTGTAAGGCATGACTTTACCCTCACCCCCTCACCTTGCATAGCCTTAGGTCTCGTTTGTACTTTGGCATTTTATTGCCACAATGAGTCTGTTTTGTCAGACTGACGATCACTATGTTAACATTAATGCCAGTCTGTTGTTGTGTCTAAACTCCAAAAGGCAGGGGATATGATGAGGCTTGTCTGACCTCCCTTCTCATTATGGCCGGAAACTCAGTTTTAAGGTTTATCTGGGGTCCCGTTGGCCAAGAGGGGGTCTCAAGAGTCAGGGAAGGGGTTTAGGATTTTGTCTTTAGTTTACAACTCCAAGAACACTATTTACTTTTATTGCATGATGATGTTAGAAGGCAAGATCTGGACACCAGGCATGCTCTTTGCTACTGGGATGTCATTGCTTCTAGGTCCTCTCAGCTGACAAAGCAAGAAAATGTACATGTGTATACTAACCCATGTATATATATACACATATATGTGAATACTCCTATATGTAGCCTTCAGTATCTATATTTAACTATCTATCTTTAAACTAAACTTGAGTTCATACTGATGACGCCAATTCTAATTCACTGACACATGGACCCCCTTGCTTATATGTAATCTCCCACTCCAACAGTAAGAAACAAAGCCTTCAACATTGGCCATCCATTTACTCACTTTCCAATTCCATTATACATATATGATTGCTATTGTTTGGATGTTTGTCCTGAAAACCTCATGTTGATATTTGATCCCAGTGTTACAGATGGGAGCTAATGAGAGGTGTTTATGTCATGGGGGCAGCTCATGAATTGATTAATAACCTTCCTGGGGGGTGAGTTCTCACTTTACTAGTTCCCATGAGAGCTAGTTGTTAAAAAGAGCCTGGCACCTCCCACCTCTCTCTTTTGCCTCCTTTCTAACCATGTGATCTTTGCACATACAGGCTCCACTTCACCTTCCACCATGAGTAGAAGCAACCTAAGGCCCTCACCAGAAGCCTAGATGTCATACTATGCTTCTTGCACAGCCTAAAGAACCATGAGCTAAATAAACTCCTTTTCTTTATAAATTACCCAGCCTCAGGTATTCCTTAATAGGAACATAAAATGGACTAATCGAATAGTTATTTCAGAGTTGTTAATTTTTACATAAATGGGAAATTTTAGTTAATAATTTTATTAACTAAAATACAATGTACACATACAGCTAATTTTGCCTTCAGTCTGACAGAACCAATTCATTTTCAAAGTTACTTAGGTAAGCACCTATTTCCCCACATGATTTAGTGAGGCTTTTTCATATGTTTATAATAAAAACATATCCCTTTGTCACATTCTGCTTTCTACCCTGGGATCTCAAATCTAAATGATTTTTAAAATTTCATACATTAGGTTAACTTTTTGTGCTGTGAGTTTCTATAAGACAAATACTGCCATGTATCTGACATTACAGTAACATACAGAATGATTTCATCATCATAAAGAATCCCCTGTGCTTCACCTGTTCAATTCTCCTACAACCCAAACTCCTGAAAACCAATGATTTGTTTATTTTCACAGTGGTTTCCCCTTTTCCAGAATGTCAGATAAATGAAATGCTAGAGTATATAGCCTTTTTAGACTGAATCCTTTCATTTAGCAATATGCATCTAAGATTCACCCATGTCTTTGTATGGCTTCATAGTTCATTCTCTGTTATTGCTGAATAGTGTTCTATTGTGTGGATGTATCACATTTATCCATTTACCCATCAAAGGACATCTTGGTTATTTCCAGTTTGGGGGGTAATTATGAATAAAGCTGTTATAAAATTGTTATACAAGTGTATGTGTGGACATAAGATTTCAACTCCACTGGGTAAATACCTAGGATTATTCTATAAATGTCAATTAATTCAAGTTGATTGATAGTGCTATTCCAGTTTGCTATATTTTTACTGATTTTCTGTCTGCTTGATCTATCAATTACTAGAAGATGGGTTTTAAAGTCAAAAACTACAAAAGTGGATTTTTTTCCCCTTTCATTTCAATCACTTAGCCTCATGCATTTTGACATACTGATGTTAGTTGCATATATGTTTAGGGTTGTTTTATACTCTTGAATAATATATTCCTTTAGTATGCAGTGTATATTTTTATCCTTCACACTTTTCATTTCTTTGAAGTCTGCTTTGTCTGAAATTAATACAGCTACAGCAGTTTTCTTTTGATTTGTATTATATCATTCTCCATACCTTTACATTTAATCTATCAGATTCTATATGTTTAAAGTGTATTTCTTGTAGACAACATATATAGTGTGTTCTTGTTTTTATACACACTTTGATACAATCTTTTTTTGGATCATTAATATTTAAAATTATTTTTATATACTTGTGTTAGTATCTAACATACTTGTATTTTATCTTTGTTGCATTTGTTCTTTGTTTTCTTTTTTTTTTTTGAATAGTGTATGGATCTTTACTTTTAAAGTAGACTTGCCAAATTAAGCTCTCAAAGTTTTATAGCAATTTACATAGCCATAACAGTGTGTGAGTCTGTTGTCTCATATTGTCAACAATAGTACTGTCAATCTGTTAAATTTTTGCTAATTTTATGTGAGAAAAAAAATTCTCTTTAGTTAATATTTTTGTTATTACTACTGAGATTGAGCATTTTTCCCTGTGTTTAAAGCTATTTGCATTTTTTCTTCTGTGAAAGCCACATTTATATTTTTCATCTTTTATTTTATTGGACTATTTGTCTTTTTCTTGTTGATTTTTAGGAATTAGCTTTATTTTGTGCTTATATTATAGATTTTAGTTCTTTGATGGTTACACATGAAAATACTCTCTACTTGTCTGTCACTTTTGCCTTAACTTTATTTTACATATGAAAATTTTTGTTAGATATTAATTTAAAATTTACAGTTAATGGATTATTTTATTTAGAATACAGTATTTGTGGTTCATTCATATTTTGCATACATTAGTTCTTTCCATTTTAGTGCAGAGTAGTGTTCCATTGCATGGATGTTTAGACATTCACCAGTGGAAAGAAATTAGAGTTGCTTTATTTTTTGGTAATCAGCCCTTGTAAATAGGCTTTTTTTTACATTTACTCTTGAATATGTTCATTCATTTACAAAATATTTACTGAGTTCCTATTTTGTGAGTAGGTTCATAGCACTAGGGATACAATGATGTGTAAGATAGTCATTGCTCTACAAGGTAATAAACGTGTGGTAAAGATGGACAAGTAAGCAATGACTTGAGAATGGTGGATGCATAAGGAACATGCAGCTCACACAACTGTAGCACTTAGTGAAATTTTGGAATTATTTCTAAATTATGTAAGTTTTAAATTTGTGCCTGAAAAATCCAAACAATTTTCCTAAAATCAGGAAACCATAATTTCATCCTTGGCCCTGCCAGATAACATTTTACCAAGTCTTAAGAACTTGCTGGATCTCAGTTTTCTCATCTGTAAAAGAACTTTGGATTAGATTAATTATATAGTTTTTTTAATAGTACTAAATTTTTATAATATTTTATAATCTACTTTATAGGTAATAAATTAAAAAACTTTGAATCCAAAATACTTCGGTCAACAAGGAACAATAGAGTGTAAATTTTGTAGAACCTTAAAATAATGCTATTGACATTCTAGAAACATTAGAAAATCAAATTTTAGGATGCTGTTACAGAACTTTGAACTTAGACCAACATTTAAATCCCTGAGTTAGTTCACAGACTACTTGATCCACAGGTGCATGTATACAACTATTTAGGGATAATTTCTTTCAGGATTTTCTTTCTATGGAATAAAAAATTTAGTAGAAACGTTAAAATGCATTCTGAATCAGATTTTGAAGTAGAAAAATTAAGTACAGAGGTATGATTAGAGGAGAATCATATTTTCAAATATCATCTTTGCTGTAAGTTAATATATAATAAGCATTCTCTAGAAGCTAATGTACACAATTCTAGAATGGCCTTCAAATTACATAGGAGCTGAAGAAAATAAAACATTTACAGGAGAAATTAATTCTTGTCTAGTGATTTTCATCCTTCTAAATGAATTTTATTTCTGACATCTCTCTCTGACAAAAATAGTTTGCCAATAAATTCAGATGCAATCTTTTCAAGCCAGGCCTCAAGGGGAGAATTTTAGATAGGAGCAAAAGAAGCCCCCAGCTACAGGTACATCATAATGTACCTAGAATGGTATATGCAAATGACCTACCTAATAGACCTACTATACCAATCTATCACAATTCCATTAAAAATATTGCCTGTGTAAAATTTTAAAATTAATGATATAGATTGCAGTTTCTGGATATAATAAATTTGAAATTAAAAATTATTATATGTTTAAAATGTATGTTATAATTTTTATTTTAAAAATAACTCAAATATGTAAAAACAAAATGCATTTTATAGATAAGAAATATATATTGTTCATCACAGAATTTTTGAATTCCTTTTAATCTAAACATTCAAGGTCTTTATTCTCTCTTTTTTTTCTTTCAGAACATTACAGAGGTAGAGATGTTTGGGTTATATGAATTGTTTTTGTACTGCTTGAGTCAAAATTATAATTGTGCCCATCACCCAGATAGTGTACATTGTATGCGTTATGTATGATTTCACCCATCCCCTCCTCCCGGCTCCCACATGCCTGATTTCCACTGAGTTTTGCTTCCATCTGTGCACATGAGTGCTAATGAGTTAGTTCTAATTTAATAGTGAGTACATGTGGTGTTTGTATTTCCATTCTTGCTATACTTCACATATGAGAATGGCCTCCAGTTCCATTCAGATGGTTGCAAAAGATATTAACTTACCTTTTATGGATGAATAGTACTCCATTGTGTATATATATATCACATTTTATTAATCCAGTCATGAATTGATGGGCACTTGGGTTGATTCCAGATCTTTTGGATTGTGAAACAAAATAGGCATAGATGGAACATGCATAAAAATTATAAAAGCCATATATGACAAACTCATAACCAACATTATACTGAATGGGGAAAAGTTGAAATCATTCCAACTGAGAACTGGAACAAGACAAGGATGCCTACTGTCACCACTTCTATTCAACATAGTTCTGGAAGATCTAGCTAGAGCAATCTGGCAAGAGGAGGAAATTAAGGGGATCCAAATGGGGAAAGAGAAGATCAAACTATTGCTCTTTGCTGGTGATATGATCTTATATCTAGAAAACCCAAAAGATTCTGCCAACTGACTCCTGGAATTGATAAATAAATTCAGCAAAGTCTCAGGCTACAAAATCAGTGTACACAAATCAGTAGCATTCTTATACACCAAGAGCAGTCAAGCTGAGAATCAAATCAAAGACTCAATACCTTTCACAATAGTCACAAAGAAAATAAAAAACCCAGGAACATATTTAACCAAGGAGGTGAAAGATCGCTACAAAGAGGACTACAAATCACTGAGAAAGGAAATTGCAGATGATTAGAAAAATGGAAACACATATCATGCTCATGAATCAGCAGAATCAACACTGTTAAAATATCCATATTACCCAAAATGATTTACAGATTGAATGCAATCCTCATCAAAATATCAATGTCATTTTTCACAAATCTAGGAAAAATAATTCTGTGCTTTGTTTGAAACCAGAGAAGACCCAAAAGAGCCACAGCAACCTTAAACAAAAGAAACAAATCTGGAGGCATCACTTTATCAGACTTTAAGCTATACCACAGGCTATGGTAACCTAAACAGTATGGTACTGGCACAAAAATAGAGACATAGACCAATGGAACAGAACAGAGAACCCAGATATAAAACCACCCACATATTATCATCTGATCTTTCACAAAGTGGACATCAATATACACTGGTGAAAAGAATCCTTATTCAATAAAATGTGCAGTAAAATTAGATAGCCACATGCAGAACACTGAAACAGGATCCATATGTCTCACCACTCACAAAAATTAATACAAGATGTATAACATTCTTAAATCTAAGACATGAACTCATAAGAATTTTAGAAGACAATGTTGTGAAAACTCTTCTAGATATCAGCCTAGGCAAAGAATTTATGAAGAAGACCCGGGGGCAATCACAGCAACAACAAAAATAATTAAATGGGACTTGATTAAGCTAAAAAGCTTCTGCATAGCCAAGGAAACAATCAACAGAGCAAATAAACAAGCTTCAGAATGGGAGGAAATAATCACATGCTATACATCTGATAATGGGCTAATAACCAGAATCCACAAAGAACTCAAACAAATTAGCAAGGAAAAAAATCAAACAACCCTATTAACAAGTGGATAAAATACATGGACAGAAGCCTTTCAAAAGAAGATAGACTAATGGCTAACAAACATATGAAAAACTGTTCAGCATCACTTATCATCAGAGAAATGCAAATCAAAACCACCATGAGATATCACCTAACCGCAGTGAGAATGTTTTTTATCAAAAAGTCCCAAAACAATAGAATGTGGCTTGGATATAGAGAGAAAGGAACACTTATACACTGTTGGTGGGACAGAAAACTAGTACAGCCTCTATGGGAATTAGTATGATAATTCCTCAAAGAACTGAAAGTAAACCTACCATTTGATCCAGCAATCCTACTACTGGACTTTTACCCAAAGAAAAAAAAGTCATTTTATCAAAAAGACTCTTGCACTAGAATGTTTATTGTAGCCGAATTCACAATCACACAGATGTGGAATTAAACCAAGTACCCATCATTTCATCAGTGGATTAATAAAATGTGGTATATGTACACCTTGCAGTACTACTCAGTCATTAAAAAATATAATTAATACCTTTTACAATTATCTGGATGGAAATGGAGACCATCCTCCTAAGTGAAGTATCACAAAAATGGAAAAACTAACTCCACATGTACTGACTATTAAATTGGAACTAACCAATCAGCTCTTGTATGCACAGATGGAAGTAAAACTCAATGGAAATCATGTAAATGGGAGAAAGGGATCAGTGAAATCGTACCTAAGGGGTACTATCTGGGTGATGGGCACACTTATAATTTTCACTCAAGGAGTACAAAAGCAATCCATGTAACCAAAATATTTTTATCCCTGTAATATTCTGAAATTAAAAAAGTAAATAAATTAAAAAAACTACAAATCCCTATTTAGTTGTTAGAGTCTAAACCTGGTGAGTTAAATTTTAATGAGAACACTAGAAGAACAATACCGCTGAATAAGTTTACAAGACTATCTTACACAATTTTTAAAATTTTACACATTTCATTTTATGTTAATGAAATCTTTTTTTGCCTATTTCTTATAATATTGTTTTATGTATGAAAATTTCCCTAATGAGAAAAGTATGGGACATGTTTATAAGAATACTACTCCCTGGCCTTTAATTTGAAACCAGATATAAAAGGAACAGTTAGTATTCAAGGGTTTTTGAATAGAACGATTATCCTGAAAATTGCTCCATTTGGCCCATATACATGCAGTAAACAATTTTACTCATTTAGTGGTTGGCAAGGGGGAAAATTCCCATATTTATCTTTTGTTTTAAGTATCAATGAGTTGTGTGAGATTGTAAAGTATACTTTGCATTCCATTTTTTACAGTGCCAAGTCTGTTTATGAATTAAACATAGCTCTCAGAGGCAGCCTGAAAATGTGTACCCTACATCTCAGATTGTGTCTACATGCTAGCAAAGTACTGTTTAAATTGGTAGAGAACATAACCTTTCAATCTATACAAAAATATGCACTTAAAAAAAAACCCTCAATGCAATGATAAAAAATGATAACTTTTAACGGACTTTCTGTTCCTTCTTCATTCTAAAATTTTGTGTTACTATATTTTACTATCATGAGACTTTATGTCCTTGAAATCCAAATGTTCTGGTTAACACTATAAACCAAGATCTAGAGACTGTTGAGCAAGTTCCTGACGTTAAAATATCAAATCATTTGGTTCAACAACTGTCATTATTATATTTTTTTTTAGAAAAATATGCCTTTGGAGATCATGCTTACAGAACATGCTCATGATTTCAAGCCCACACAATATTTTAATTCCATAAGGCATGTGGGTGGTTATTCCAAATTGACATAGTTTTGTGTTATTTTTTACATGCAAAATTATTATCAGATGGAGGGGAAATTAAATATTCTAAATGTAATTTTAAAAACCCAGTGCTATTGACTTATGTTTCTAATCTCTAACTATTGCTGAAGCATCTATTTTTGGAAAATGAATAACCTTGACAGCATCAGTATTAACAAAAAATAAAGATAAAACTTTTTCAAAATATATGCTAAAATTCTTCTGTTAATTGGCTCAATGTATAAATGTGAGAAAAATTGTTAAATAATCTATATGCTTATCAATTTACTGATGCCTATTCACTACAATGTGTTATAAAACGTAAGATTAACTTAATTTTGGTGAGCATTTTTAGGTCAATAGTATGATCTATTTTATGATATACATAAATATAACAATTCACAAAAGATTTACCCTTATGTTTCAGTCACTGAGTATCTCAAATACTAAGAAACTGAGTCTCTTTTGTCAAACAAGGGCTTCACACTAGGCTTATCAATAACAATGCTATAGAATAAATTCAATAACTAGTATTTAAAACAATCAATAGATTTAATATTATGTCAGATATTTTGTCAGGTTATCATATATGTGTGTGTATGTACATATACAGGACATTGAATATTAGTGAATTTATAAACTAATAGTGTTTATAAAGTAACATTTTGACACTATTAGGGGACCATGTTTATGCTATCATAGGCAGAAATGGAAGCTACATATTCCTGATGGCTGTGGTTCTCCACATTAGAGGTTTTTGATTTTTTTTTTATAATCTATTATGGGAATATATAACATATCATTAGTGCTTTATTTTGCAGTTTTTTCTAGATTTTAGGTAAGGGAATGGATTCCTTAATTTCTAGTGTTTTGAGATTTCTTTATGAAAGGTTATTTATTTGTGCTCTCTGTGAATGTCATTTTTATATTTTTAATGCAATTTTCCATTAAATTGTTTTATCTTCATTGCTATCTTGGAGTTCTTGATATATTATTGATTTTAACTCCTTGTCTATCAACATTATCCAGTTTTTTAAAAATTTTCTCCCAGTCTGTCATGGCTATAGACAGTAGGGAGGATGGAGCAATCTACCTCCCTGTGCATGAAGGACACTTACAAGTCAGGAAAACAATACCACACTTCCACTCCAAGATGATTCCCAGGCAGCAGTGCCACCAGAGAGCCTATCTCCAAGTGTCACTGAAGACATGAAATTCCTTCTTTAAATTCTCTAATATCTATTACCTCCTCATCCCCTCTTCACCAAAAAACTGATATCTGTATCTTATAATTGAAAGAAAATAAAGTATCATTTACCTTTCCAATCTCCACAATCTTTTACAAGACCATCAGTCATCTTTAGTGGCTCAACTGCTGCAGCTGAAAGTTGAAAGGTCTCAGTAAAATACATTCAAGTCATCATATTTACTGAAATTCCCAACAATATTGATGATTTTTAAAATAAATTTAAATTGTTGCTTCACAAAACAGGATGAAAAATTAAATTTGTTCATTCCACAACTACTAATGAGCATATTTTTGTTAGATTATTAAAAATACAACAAAATTTCAGGATTGAAGCATGAATTCTCCCATTCCCTGGGACTGCTGACTGCCAGCAGTGCTCAGTAATTTTTTTCTTTTGATTAACTTTTGCTGAAGAAAGCCACTTTACCTATGCTCAGGTCCACTTCTCAAAGGTCACTGTGCTTTCAATGGCTAGTGTATCAAGGGCCATCAAAGCTTTAAAATGCCCCTTGAGATTGGCTGAGGATTTTGTTGTGACTACTTTGTTCTCCAGCTTCTCTCTTTGCCCAACCCTATTTGTAATCACTCCTCACCTGTATTGATATTTAGATGACTTCACAGTGAATTCCTGAACTTAAATCTCTATCTCAAAAACTCCATTTCCTGGAAACCTTGATGGAAAAGAAATCTTTTGCATAGATGCCCATCACCAATCTTAAATACGCTGGTAACACGTATATTTTGAGTTTCATTATGTTCTTCACTCAAATGAACCATGTTTTGAGGCAGGAAAAATAATAAACACAGGGAAACTGAGTTAACCAAATGGCCTCATGAAACAAACAAACAAAAAAGTAAAGATCATTACCAAGAATAGAAAGAACTAATTATCACCAGTAGCTGAACTTTGTAACCTAGTAGGGAGTCAAAGGGCTCATTAGTAGTGTTGTAAAACTACAGATAGAAGGGGCACCCCAGGGTACATTTTAAACAGTAATTTATCCAAATTTCCTAAAACAGAGATCTGACCACAAAGAATAAAATCTCAACTGTCAAACTTTGACTTAAGGAAATCGGACATTTCATACTTAATAACCTAACATAATTTTGAAAAATTAAGCAAAGCCTTAATCTAATTACAAAAGTCTTTTTAAAAATACCTGTAATTCCCTTGGGAGAAGCAATGAAATCGCAGGCCCGGACCAAGAATCAATGACTTGATAATTCATGTCCCGTAGAGCTGGCTGCTCTGAGGTGGTTATTTTTTTCTTATTTTTCCTAGAATACTATAGCAAACTAAGGAAGGTATCAAAATAAATATTCTTATAAACTTAAAAGGAATAAATGAGACTGTGGAAATACTGAAAATGACTTAAATAGGTAGTACTAATATTTTAAAATAAATTGAAGTGTAAGTGAAGTGTAGCAATATACTAAAAATTGCCTTTTAGCAAGTCTTATCTGCTATTTAAGGTATTATTTGTTCAAAATAATCAGTCATATATAACAATTGACTGCATTGTAAATGGCATAAGACAAGTTAATTAAATGTTTAGTCAAAGTTTATTTTTGTAAAGAAACTTAATATTTGATTTACATTTTATGTATATTTAATAAATTATACATTAGACTGCATTACACATAGAGTTGTGTGTGATTTTCTTTAAGTATGTGACTTCTTGAAGGTTTATCCCTTAAACAGATTAGTGAAAGCATTCTTTTAAATCTCTTTATAAGTTCTCTATATTTTCATATTAGCAGCTAATTGGCGTAGCAATTGATTATTATAATACTAATATCAGGGTAGGAATTTTTTTCTAAAGCACGTTTTTACATGTTGCACTGAGAGATACTTCAAACTCTGCAATAATTCTGGTTAATATATTTTCCTTACCTGAATTGGAGGTATTGATTCATTGGTCCCATTGTATCCTCTGTCATTTCTTGTCTAAGAATTGCATCTTTCTTGATATTCAGTATTTAAGACATCATAATAAGAACTAACTGAAAAATTCCCCATTTAGCTATTGCCAAAACGCACTTCTCTCTCATTTTTATATTTGCTGTAGAAATAATAGGATTGCCAATTTGCTTCTAAATGAGTGCTTCTCACCAGGGACATTACAAAATATGAGCATATTGGGATCATTTTTAAAAAACTTTAAAATCTATATAAGCACGCAATTTTTTGTATAACAATGCAGTCACGGTTGATGAGCTAAAATAAGTTCTCTTGAAGACAGAGCTTTATAAGCCTTTATCTGCTTTTTATTATATCCTGTTAACATCATGCTTTACTACTGTCTCTCTAACATAGATAACTATATTTTATCCCAACTCTTGATCACTGGAATTTAATGAATCACATGATCTATATTTTGTCAAAGAGGCTGTCTCTTTTTGTGAAACATAATATTATAGTTTATAGTTGAATTGATGCTTTAATTAAAGTCAAATTTCGAGATTTACACATGGAAAAGCAGTCCAAACTAAATTATTTCTGTTCTAATTAACCTTGATTGCTGAAATCTATTCCTCTTAGATTCAATTTCTTCTGCATTGCCCTGATCAGATTCAGATGTTGCCAGCCATCCCCCCCAAATCACTGGCAATTCTGCCATTAAAATCATTAGTAAATTTGATTATAAAGGCAGGTGCCTCCAGAAGCCTGTTTAAGAAAAGACAATCTCTCCCGTGACACATAACAGAAATGCCAATATATTTGAAGCCAGAAGGCATTATTTAATTTGAATCCAGGCTCTATCCTTTATTATTTTGGACAAATAAATAAACATCTCCCAGCCTTAAGATTTTTATTTGAAATGGGGAATATAATAATAATATCTAACATATTTTAGCTATTTGCTATCCTTTAGAAAATGTTCTAAAAAATTTACATGTATCATTTAAACTCACAATAACTATATGAGATGGGCATGATTAAATCCCCATTTTCTAGATGAACAAACTGGAGTTAATCATACCTGTCTCTGTTATTCTTTAGGGTTGCAGAGAAAATAATTTTAGTTAATGCAAATAAAATTTCTTTTCAGGACCAAGACATACCACACAATGAAAGCTGTTATTGTTCTTTCTCCTCCTGCCCTTCCTTGTTCTCAGCTCTAGAACAACTGTCATGTTCATGAATTTATTGACATACACATTTATCTGCTTAACCTTCAAAACAACTTCATCCTTCAAAGAAAAAATGCAGGATCAAGGCCTCTCAGCTGCAAAAATTTACAAAGCATTCTAGGAACTTGAGAAAAAGTGAAATAAATGGAGGAAAGAATAGCTTGAACACTAGAGGAGAAGAGGAAAGATAGGGAGCTTTTCTTTTTTTATTTTTTTATTATCTTTAATAAGGTATAATTTACACAGAAAAAGATGCACCCATTCTAATGTAAATTTGGATGAATTTTGACAAACTTGCACTTGTGTGACTATGACAGCAAAATATTAAGCCATCATTCCAAAAACTTCCTTTGTGTTCTTTCCTATTTGATCTTTTTGTTGTTGTTTTTATTTCAGGATAGGGAGCTTTTCTAAGTTGCAAAGGTGAAGGGAGCAAAGACACATATCACTGCCATCTTTCTCAGAGACACTCATCCTTCCTTCTTTAGGTGAAGCCTCTTTAGGGTGAGACTTCAATACTATTGTGAACAGATAGAAATTATAGCAAAATGTGTACATTTGAATTGATTCCAAGTGAACATATTGACCATAACCCAAAATAATGGCGTTTTGTTTGCCATCATCTCAATTCTCAATAAATATGGTTTTATATTATGTATGCACAGACACACACACACACACACACACACACACACAAGTTCAGATAGGAATTATTCTTCCACTTGAGATAGTCTGAGGACATGATAGCTTTTAGTAAATAGAGGAGTAATAAAAAAAGTGATTATTAAGCAATTGAAGCATCTTCAGCAGAAATTCCTAACAATTCTATTTCCAAGGTAAAAATAATTTGCTTTCATTAATGCTAAAGAGATTCTGTATTAGTGTCAGAAAAATTTCATCAAACTATCCCAAAGGTGTTCTTAGGCCAGGATACTACATTTAAAAATAAAATTTTATACTATTTTTCTCTTTTAATATTTTTTAGTCTGGGACAGATTTGTACTGTAATATAATGTGAATCCATATGAATGACCAGCATTCATTCATTTATTCACCCAGAAACTACTTATTGAGTCATTATCTCTGCCAAGCCTTTTTCTGGGAGCTAGGAAAATAAATATGGGTCAATCATACCCCTGGCTTTAAGAGGTACAAAGTCTAATGAAGGAGGCATCTGTAAGAAGAGAAAATGAAAGATAAGGAAAGAACCAAAGTACAAGTATATACTGTTTATGATACAGTATTTTCCTAATCTGACTGAGGGTAGATGGTTGAGGCTGGCCTCATGAAGAACGTGTTGCCTGTGATGCATCCACGGTTTAAACAGTTGAGGCTTGCAGAGAAATTGTGGGCCATGACTGAGCTGGCCAGGAAGCAGGAGCAAGGAGTACAGTGGACATAGAAGCAAGAAAAGTATTCTGTGTGTGAAAGTATAAAAAAGCACCTCTCAATTAAGATAAAGTGTGAAGCAAGGCATGGTGGCACTCAGCATCTATTGGGTAATTCTCTAATTCCTCAACATGCTGAACAGGCCATTAGTTGTCCAGCCTCCTTTACCTTGAGCCCTTAGCCCTTTAACTCCAGTCTCATCAGGTATATTCAGTTCCGTCTTTCCTCCACTGAGTTTTTGCCCATCGTGTCCTTTTATCTAGAAATATCCACACAACTTATGTAACACTTATTATCCTTCAGATCTCAGCTCAAGTGCCAATTTCACAGTGAATACTCAGTATGATTCTTCGCCCAGTGTAAGTCAGATTTTTTACAGGATCTCAGAAAAGGGTGCTCCTTACTTTATATTTAAATATTGATTTGTATATTTATTGGATTAAAGAATGCTTCCCTCACTAAACTATGAGTCCCCTGAGAACAGGAGCCAGTTTGAATTTGCTCTTCAGTGCCTAAAACACAGGAGGTAGTCAACAAATATTTGTTTAATGAATAAAATTATACTTTTTAATATAGTGTCTGACATAGTTCACACACATAATGCATAATATAGATCATTGACACATAATGTAAAATATATAATATTTTTGTTTGCTTATTTAATATGTATATATTATTTAATATGCAGAAGGATGACTTTGCTGACTACTTGTCTGATACAGATTTTGTAATTCAATGTCATAACAAAACCCCTAATTTTGTTTCAGGCAGTGATTAACTGATTAAAAAATTTTATTCCCTTGACTCCATGGCAGTTCATTGTGACCAATGAGGTATCAGCAGAAATGTTGCCTTAGATTTCTTGAAAAGTGTCTTTAAAAGAGCTGACTCAACTGGGTAGTGTCCTTATTTTGCTGTTGTCTTCCACATGCATTTTCTTTAGAGCTACTTAAAATTTGGACATGACATCCCAGAATATCTTGAATTATGAAGTGACCTTAAGGATGGGAGCCATGTGTCAAAATGGGCATCAGAAAGATTCAAGGAAGCTGGGTCCCTAATGACCCTGGAGCCATTTTACCAGAATCTGTCAGTCTACTTTTGTAATTCTTTTACCCGAGAAACAAACTTTTATCACTATTAGTGAAATTAATCTGGTTTCAGTGAATAGCTATTCTGTAACAGGGGAAGCATGAAGAAGTGACAAGTCAGGGATTATTTAAATTGTCAAGTAGTAAACTAATGATGTTCTAGATAAGAGTAATGAAGGATGTGCTAACCCTAAGGGCATTATGAAGAAATGATCAACAACACAGTGTGATGTACTAAATTTGGCAAAAGGGGGACACATTTTTTTAATATTGTTTTTTTTTCTAGAATGATTACAGTGATAGGGACTTCTGAGGATGTGCACTTTTTTGTGCAAATATGAAGCTTTTTAAAGACATTGAAATTACAGCATTGGTGGTACGGCAAGTTAAAGCTATTGAATGTGTGCAACAGGAATACTCTAACTTACTATGACACATAAGTTTATGAAAACATTTCTCAAACATTTTTGAAAAGGGATTTGGGGGAATCTAGTCCCTTGCTATAAGAGTGCTCACTAGCTCACTTTGGAAATTATTTCTTCATTTTTTTTTTCATTTTCCTTTTGTTAAGGTGAAATTTACATAACATAAAATTAACCATTTATAGTGAACAATTCAGTGGCATTTAGTATATTCACAGTGTTGTGCAACCACCATCTCTATCTAGTTCCAAAACATTTTCATCAACCCAGAATAAAACCCCATAGACATTAAGCAATTACTTCCCATTTCACCCTCCCCTAACCTCTGCTTCTGTCTTTATGTATTTATCTCTTCTGCATATTTCATACAAATGGAATAATATAATATGTGACCCTTTGTGTCTTTCCACCTAGCATAATATTTTCGGGGTTGATCCACATTGCAGTATATAACCATACTTTATGCCTTTTTTATGGCTGAATGCTTCTTTATTCTTTAAACTCATCTTTTGGTTTATATGTGAATAATATATAAATGTTCCCTTAAAATGGCTTTATTTCTCCTAGATCCCCCAGTTTCCCCACTACTCTAGAAATAAACCATACCTCCAACTTTAATGTCTTTGTTCATGCAGATTCAATTACCTATGCTTTCTTCCTCTTCCATCTTAGAGAATTTAAATATTCAAATTATTCTAATGCTGCATAGCCAGCTCCTATCCTACCCTATCCACTGAAATTCATTTACCATCCTCAGATAAAATGTACTTTGGAAATCAGTCCCCTATAATAACTTGCTGTGTCAACTAAATGTTATCAAGAATATGTCATACCTTCATGTGGATTAAAGCTTCTTAAGGGCAGAAGTCATATAATTTATTTTTATATCATCCTCTAAATAGTCCTAGATACATTGCAAGTGATTGAAAAATAGAGTACAATTTATGAACTTTAAAAAAAAACATTAAAACCACTTTTCTATTTATCAAGTAGTTACATATACATTACCTCAATTTACTTGTAGAGGATATCTTCCTAGATGCAATAGATTTAAACTTCTTTAACTTGTGCCTAGATTTGGAAGGGGGGAGTCAAAATTGGACTATTGATAACTGGAAAATAGAAATCCATTGCAATCAGCAGTAATGGGTATTTCAGATTCATTGACCCTGAGCTGAGATTGAGTGTTGAATTGTCCTTGCTCCTATGTCTAGACCAGGTGACTCTATTTGTGGGAATCTGTTTCAGGCTCTCTATATCCTGTTCTTTTGGTCTATGTGTCTATTCTTTTCAATACCATGTTGACTTTACTAGTATAGCTTTATAGTAATGCTTTAATGTCAGTAATATCAGTCCTTCAATGTTGTTTGTGAATATTTTGTGGCTATTCTGGGTCTTTGGACTTTCCATATAATCTTTAGAATTAGTTTTGTGTTATATACAAAATAATTTGCTGAGATTTTGATTGGAATTATGTTGAATCTACTTATCAAGTTGGCAGGAGTTGACATCTGAACAATATTGAATCTTCCAATTCATGAATATGGAATATTTCTCCATTTTAAAAATAATTTTATTCATTAGAGCTTCATAATTTTATGCATTTAGATCCTGCACACATTATGCTAGATTCACACATATGTATTCTATTTTTTGGTATTATTATAAGCTATATATGTGTGTGTATATACACAGATAGATAAATATATATATAAAATTTATAACTTAGGTTAAAATTAAAATCACAAACTACCAAAATTCACAAAAAGAGTAATAGATAATCTGACTAGATAATACCTATTAGAGCATTTGTATCAATAATTCATAACCTTTCAAAAACAAAACACACAGCCCAATGGTTTCACTGGTGCATTCTATCAAACATTTAAGGAAGAAATGACACAATTATTCACAAAATCTTCCAGAAAATAGAAACAGAGGAACATTCTTCAAAACATCATGGTGCATAGATACAACATATTAACGTATATCATATTATAAATAGAAATATTTAAATTACAAATTCAGTTTGTTTTTTGTTGGAATATTAGAAAGCAATTGACTTTTGTATATTAAGCTTATATCTTAATACCTTGCTACAAGACTTGCTTATTAGTTTCAGAGGGTTCTTTTGGAATTTTCTACATTGGAAATGATGTCATCTAGGAATAAAACAGTTTTAATTCTTTCTTTAAAGAGGTATAACTTTTATTGCCGTTGCTTGCATTATTACACTAGGTGGGACTTCTAGTGTGATGACGAAGAGAAGTGGTAAAAGAGGACATTCTTGATTTTTTTCCTAATCTTAGAGAAAAAGCATTGAGTTCTTCATCATTAAGAATGATGCTAGCTGTAGCTTTTTGTAGATGTTCTTTATAAAGTTAAGGAAGACCCCTGTAATCCTAGTTTGCTGATAGTTTCCACAATAAATCAGTGTTAGATTTTTTTCAAATGCTTTTCCTGTATCATGTGGCATAATAATGTTTTCCCTATTTATCCAACTGATATTATTAATCATTTACATTGATTAATTTATGAATTTTGAACCAGCTTTGCATACCTGGCATTAATCTTCTTTGGTTGTAGTGTATAACTATACATTGTTGCATTCAATTTACTAATATTTTGTTGAGGATATTTTACTGATGGTAATAAAAGATATTGGTCTCTTGCTGTCCTTTATTGTAATGTATTTTTCTTGATTTTAATATTGAGCTAATGCTGGTGTTATTGACTGATATATAAAATGTTCTGTCTGCTTCTATTATATTTTTATTTTAATTATTTTTTTAAATTGACAAATAAAACATATATTTATTGTATACAACAATGGGTACACATGATCATACAGATGGACTTAAGAGACTCAGAAGCAGAGAATCTGGAAGAGGGATGAGGGATCAAAAATTATTTATCAGGTACAATGTACACTAATCAGGTGACAGATACATTAAAAGCCCTGATTTTACCACTACAAAATTAATTCATATAATGAAAATACTACTTGTACTCCCCAAATCTATTGTAATAAAAAAGTAATCTTGTGCAAAGAACAACAAAAAATAAAGTCTACTATGATGGCTATATTGAACATGTTTAGAATACAGACAATTTAGATATTGATATTTTCTTTCCACAACCCCAGTATTGAGGAAGAAGCTCCCATGGCCCAAGGTTTAAGAGCATAAGTGAATACGAATATATAAATAAGATGCATGTACAGGGTAGTGGTATTGCTTCTACTGAGAAATTCAGAAATGGCTTAGAAAAAATATGTTTCTAATGGTGCTGTAACTGAGACATATCTGTAAACAATCTCAAAAATAACTTGTCAAGACATGATAATTCTTAAATTATTCATCATCGTCACTCCTATGTGTATTGAACAACAAATGAGCTGTGAAACACTGTAATATGTTAAAGAAGAAACACACAAAAACTGATGTATCACATTTTTTGTTTAGGGATCATTTACGAAAAATGTTTTATCCATTGTACATATCATTTCTTCTCATTATGTTTTTTTAACAGATTTTTTACTATAGTATTAATCTTGTTTATCAGGCTCAATAGTATGATTTAAAAGCATCAACAAAGCAAACATCACCCAATTTAACTTATATAATCATACATAATATATAATGTAACTCATACAAGAAAGCAAAACTGCCAAGAAATAAAACATATAGATGAAGCAATCTTATATAAGTATAATCAAAATTTTAATGATCTGTATTAAATTTGGATAAGAAAACAAATACATGCATCCTAGCAATCAAGTATATTAAACATTTTGAAACCATGACTGCTAATTTGCTCCTGATCACTTACTAAAAAAGGCATTAAGTTTCTTTAAATATTCACCAAAATTGTAGACAATATTTCAAAAATAGAATAAAATATATTTCTACACACATATAGTCACGTATACACACTCATATGTATAATTTATAAATAACAGATACTATATTAAGTGATATAATATGAAAACACAGAAGCAAATTCGTTCCTTTGAAAAACTAGTATTTCCAATTTTAAAATTTATTTATTTCATCTAAACTAAGAGTATATTATAAAATTTTACCTCTTCCATGTTATTTTTAATTAAATGTGAGCACCTGTTAAACAAAAAAAAGGACTGGCCAATCAAATAAAGAACAGATAGAAAGGTTTACCAAAATAATGGAGATTTTTAAAAAATTCTATTTGTTTGGCTCATTCTTAATATATTAATCTATGATTCATGATTACATATCAGCAAAGATATTTAAAAATACAAAAATTATATTTTATTAAAAGTTTAGTAAATTAATTTATAGGAATTAATTGAATTCTACTTTAAAATATTTCCTGAATTTACCAAAATAATTATTATTAAATTTTTATATAATTAAATATAATGTTTGATATTTATATTTGGACTATAAAAAGACAAAGTATCTTACTGTAACAGATAAAGTTATGGAATTGTTGATATTATGATTGTTTTAGTTTCCATATCTTTGAAAAAATCTAAAGCAAATATACATATGATTATAATAGCAATGAATAGCAAGAAATATATCTTTACTATCATATATACAAATACAATTTCTGTATATATAAATACTCAAAAAAATTTTTAGTTATGGTAGCTAAAGTTATATAATTATATATAGAAAAAAAGTATTCAGCAATCTATTCTTTTTCCTGCAGTCAGGTTTCATAATAAAGTTGATAATGTACATAAAAAGTTTCTTTTAGAAAAATAAAATTTTAAATTGACCACATAAAATAATTATAAATGTATAATTAATTATAAACTAAAAATGAAGATAAAATAATAACCTCTTTTAGATCTAGAAATTTACGTACAAATAGCTATATTCCTTGTGTCATTACTATTATAATACATAGTTTAATATTATTTTTAAAACTTAAATAATCACTTTCAGCATAATGTTTTTAGCATTTAGAAGTTTAATAATGTTTTCATTCATTATTATTAATAATTTTTCAGTCACATCAACTTGGATTGCCTATGAGAATGAGAAGTTATACAAAACTAGACTGAAATCAAAGCAAGATATATTTTTAGAGGACATTAGGATAGGCAAGATTGTTTTTTCATGATCATTAATTATAAAATTATTTCAAAAACGTTATCAGATAGCAGCAATTCTGGCTTAGATTTATCTATATTTCAAGTAGAAAGCTATATATAGTCTTAAATACATTTGCCAGAATTTGCAGCTAAAATTTATTTCAATAATTTTTGGCACCCTATCATATATATTCAATAGTGATGACAGTCCCAGTTATTAAACTGCTGCATATGCAGAACTCAGGCTATGTGAATTTCAGTCAACATATAAAATTTTAAAAATGAGCTAACATAACAGTATAATTAACAAAAATAGAAGGTGAATTCAGTTATTCAAGTGCAGACTGTCAGATTTACTGAGTTTGAAAATGTCCTTAAAACTATATAACTCATATTGTTACTAAATAATCAATATTTACATAGAAAAAGATGAGATAATTTCAGTAGCAATAAAGAAACAAACACTGATTAAGGCACAGCTGTAGCGTTGGCAAAGCACAGTTGTATAAGTTTTTGACTATAGATACTTAGGTTGAGATGGACATTGGCATAAAAAGAGAAGGCAGACACTTACTCATTCATCCACTCAAATATATTACCTGAACGCCAATTTTGTCCTAGGTATTGATACATGGGTCACGGTAAAATACACAGGTTAAAGTAATTAATCAAACAGACCAATCTCTCACATTTAAAGGGCTTATTTCTAATAGGGAACACAAAATACACAAGATAAACAAGTAAAATATAATAGTTGGAGTTATTGGCCGAATGGTGTCCCCCCAGAAAATAATGTTTATGACCTAATCCCCAATGCCTGTGAATGTGATCATTTTGGGAAATAGGGTCTTCACAGAGGTCATTGAGGTGAGGTCATTAGAGTGGGCCCTAATCCAATGTGATTGGTCTTCATGTAAGAAGAGGGAAATTTGTACACAGACAGGTACACACAAAGAGAATGCAATGTGACAGTGGAGGAAGGGGTTGTAGTTACACAGCTGCAAGGCAAGAAACATCAAGGATTACCACCAACACCAGAAGGTGAGGGAGAGACTGGAAATAGATCCTCCCTAGACAGTTCAAGAGAGCAAGGCCCTGCTGACACCTTGATTTTGGACTTCTAGCCTTCAGAACTGTGAAAAAATAAATTGCAGTTGTTTTAATATACCAAGTTTGTGGTACTTTGTGATGGCAGTCCTAAGAAACTAATGTAGGACTTAATAGAGATCTACAGAACACTCCATCCAACAACAGAACACATATACTTTTCCAGTATACATAAACATTCTTTTGGATAATCAATATGTAAGACTATAAAACAAGACTCATTGAATTTTAAACATTTAAACATTTTTTATATACAAAGTAAGTACTCTGATCACCTGAAGTGAAATTAGATAGATATTAGAACAGAAGGAAATTTGGGAAATTCACAAATATGTGGAAACAAAACAATAAATTCATAAGTAATCAGTCTCAAAAAAGAAATCACAGGAGGAATTATAAAATACTTGGAGATGAATGTTTATGAAGACACAACATACCAAAACTAAGATGCAACTAAAAGTGTTTAGAGGGAAATTCATGGCTGTTAACACTCACATTCATAGGGGGAAAAAAAACAAACACACTCTCAAGTCAATGACTTAAACTGCCAAATTATGACACTTGAAAAAGAGGAGAAAACTGAACCCAAAGCAAGCAGAAGAAAGGAAATAATAAGAAATTACTGTGAAAATTAATGAAATAGAGTACAGAAATACAATAGAGAAAATCAACAATAACATATGTTGGTTCTTTAAAAATCAGTAAAATTGACAAATATTTAGCCAGACTGATTAAGAAAAACATAAAGAACATTCACATTACTAAAATAAAAAATGTAATGAGGATACTACTAGTCACCTTACTGAAATGAAAAGGATTATAAATGAATATATATACACACACACTTTATATATTTCTACATACACACAGAGACACACACACACACAAAACTGCCAACAGCTATATATATGCCAAAATGTTCTCATTATTCAGATATCTGTTTTTCTTAACTTCTAATCGGTTGATCCTCTTCAAATTTTAAAAAGCATTTTGCTTTTTAAGAAATATTTTATATTGTTGAATTTGAATAAGCTAGATACATTTTTGTTTGTACATTTAAGGTGCTTCAAAATTTTGCTTTAGATAAATTTCTTCTTATTGGTAATTTGAGGTCTATCTTATACCTTGTTATAAATGTGAGTTATCCTCTTATTAGTTAATATTTCTTCATTCAAAATATTACTGAATATCACTATGTGCCAGGTGGGTTTCTAAACAATAATATAAAAGCTACACTCAAGGATATAGAATATAACTGTGTCAGGTCCTCTTTATTGTGAAATGACAAAAAAATACTAACATTCCTGAAGCTAAGCCTCAAATCAATGGCTACAGAATAACTGCCTTCACAAGTCTATGCAAACGACACAGAGTAATGAGAGACTTTCCCAGAGAGAAGCCAAATATCCATCCTACTAGACATATTTATACTTTTCTAATAAATCAGTTTAGCTCATTTTATAACTATATATCCTCAATTCCCAGAAGATATAACTTTTCTGGATTTTAACAATATTATTATCTCTGTTTTATTTTTGGAGTGGAGGTAAATTAAATAAATTGTCCTAGGAGAATGTTAGTCTCTTTATAAGAGTGGCTTTTACTTTGTCTGACATCTCTCATATATTAGCCAATCAGTGATTATTTGTACAATGTGCAATAGTCCCCCATTACCTTCAGAGGATGTGTTCCAAGCAAGACCCTCAGAGGATGCTTGAAACCATGGATAGCACTGAATCTTATGTGCACTATGGGTTTTGTCTTGATCTGGTAACCAAGAAGGCTATGAAGTGACGAATGGGTGGGAAGGATATATAATGGGAATACATCAGACAAAGGGATGATTTCTGTCTGGACAAGATGGGGCAGGATGATGCGAGATTTCAAAATTAAGTGAAACTTAAGATTTACCAATTATTTCTGGAATTTTCTATTTAATATTTTTGGATTAGTTGACTATGGGTAACTGAAACCACAGGAAGCAAAACCAGGAAGGGGGGCACTATTGTAGTTTCAGGAATTTTTTTTCTTTATTTGTGAATTTTATACTTTATTTTCAAGTAAGCTTTATAAATTGCATCACTTTTTTCAATAGCTATCATGAGCATGAAGTTTAATTTCAAACCAAACATATTTGGATTAATTATATACTCTTATTTACTTATATTTTTAATCTTTTAAATACATTTTAAATTTTCTTATTGCCTATGTGATTTTTAACAAGTGTTGAGAAAATCTTTCCAGAATTTTTTTTTGTAAAATTTTGCATTTATTCTCACATTTCAAGTATGAGAAAACCTGGATTGGTGTTAGAATGAAATGAAACTTATGAAATTATCATTACTGTGCATGTAGGATACCAATTTTAGTAGCTCTAAAAACTGTGACAAAATCAGCATGAATAGGAAAAATATAGTTGAAGCTTAGGGATCTGCTAATGGTTAAAAAAAATAGCTAAAATAATCTCTGAATTCACGTTTTGCTCCTAATGGTGGTATCCTCTGTTACCCTCAGTGACTCTACTTTAGGGTAAGGGTAAGCTTCATTTAACACCTCCCATAGAAATATCACAATGTAGAAAAATAAATGAACAGAGCTTAGGCATTATGCTTAGGAACAAAAGTAAAAATCAACTAAACTACAAGTTTATATGTATTTAATTACAGTTTCCTGTTATTTTTCCTCCAAGAGAGGAAACATATTTGAGGCATTTTTACCTCATTTTATTAAGCTAATAATTTAAAGAGCAATGATTGATATCTGACTTTCTCACCAAATAACTGTGAAACTAAATTATATGGCATGTGTCTGTTGTATAAAAATTTCCAAGGAATTTTGAGATTCAAAAAGTCTAAAGATAAAAAGTCTAAACATAAACATAAATGTATTAAAATATGTTCCATGCTGTCATTAAATCAATAGGGACATTCAAGAACAGAGAACTTTATGCTCATGTAATTTTAAAAATGAAGCATATATCTTATACATTATCTAGTCTAGTTGTAGTGTACGTATCTTGTTTTAGTCATCCAGTATCCCTTTCTCTCCTCTATAAACAGCAATCTAATCTCACACTTTCCTTTTATAAAACTATTCCTGCCTTTTTGGGGGGATGATAATCCAATTATATGGTCATCTTCCCTCTTTGCTTTTTAGGAGTAGTTTTATCAGTCAAATCTGGTTAATGATCCCATAACTGTGCCTTAGCTTATTGGAATATATACACAAAATCAAGGATACAGAAGTTCTTTGGTACATACGGGATGAAGATAGCTTATAATTTTCTGGTATTATGAAACATTGGAAATGTTTTTACTAATAGTATTCTAATACAGAAAGTCTGCCTGCCATATGAGATAATAAGGCACACACAGAAGAAATCATGTGAGGAGATAAAGAGTGACAGAGATAGATACATGGATAGATAGAGGCTTGGTTACTGTATCTAAGTCTTTGGATAATTTTGTACACATTGTTTCTTCTCAGTTACAATAACAAATATATTTCTTGTTTGCCTAAGCCATTTGGTCAAATAAATAAATTGTTTTCTAATTATTTTAAGCACTAGAGTCCCTTTTTCCTAACAATGTTACCCACCACTCATTGTACATAAAGTAGATTAAAGCAGAGCTACAAGGAAGGGAAGCATGGGAAAATCAGATAGGCTTTCTTGGAAAAACAGATAATACATATTTTTAGAAGAAATATTTTCATCATTTAATTAATCTGTAGTTTGCTGTTTCTGATATGTGTATTATACTATAATGGACAGAAGTCACTATATATTTTCTAAATCCATAAAATGTACAACACAAGAGTGAATACTCACGTAAACTATGGACTTGGGGTGATGCTGATGTGTCAATATAGGTACTTTAATTATAACAAACGTACTACTCTGATGGGGGTTGCTGATAATGGGGGAGATTATACATATATGGGGGGTACATGGAAACTCTTTGTACCTTTCTCTCAACTGTGCTGTAAACTGAAAAGTACTCTAAAAAAATTTCCTAAAAATTGCTGATATTCTAACAAATAGTAAATGTAAAATAACTTCTCAAATAAATACCAAAGTTCTTTAATGTTTTTAAACTAATTTAGGGTGTTCTGAAATTCTAAACTACATAATTTGCTTTTAGCAATTTTATTATCATGGAGATTTTAGATAGATCTTCTTCCAAGTGTTAGGGGTGGGAGGATAGTGAAGAGGAAGAATTGAATGGAAATTAATAAAAATAAGTCTTTTGGGAGAGTTGGCTCCTGAAACAAAATAAATTTTACTGTATTTTTCCAAAGACAGATGATTTTCTTGTTCTTGGAGGACTGCTAATATCTGTTGCTTTTAAATATAATTTTGCTTCTGAGTTCTTTCAGTTCTTTTCTTAGACCTAAAATTGTTTTGAAGAATTCTTTTTATAAAGGAAAATAAAAAATCTCAGGACCAACCCCCCAACTCCTTATGCAAAAAAGAGTTTGCATCCCCATCCAAATGAATAGCTGTTATTAATATTATGCATTAGCCTAATTCCTATGGAAAAGTAAAAGGCCTCAGGCATCTATGAAGGACTTACCACTTAGATCACTCATAAGGAAATTCTTTACTAGCCTCCCATAAACAAGGGCAGCCAAATTGTAACTTTGGGTCTGCAGGACAAGTCTGGTTCGTAAAACTAAAGTCTGTTTGATTTCATACTAATAATGCTGATTATAAGTTTATCTTGTATAACAACACCCCTTGCTAGACAGGTCTGTTTCTTTCTCCCTCCCATAGCCTGTCTTGCCACTGAAAACTACTTTACCACAATGCAAGTCCCCATTCTTTAATTGGGGAATTGAGCCTTCATTCTGAAGTTTCCCCTTTATACACATTAAATATAATTTGTATTCCTTTTTCTCTTATTAATCAATCTTTGTCATGTCAGTGATTTTTTAGTAAGCATTTAGGAAGCCGAGGCCCTTGGCCCCTATGTCAGGTTTTAGTCTGCAACCATCTGTTCTTGGTGGGCCCATGGCCGAAGAATGATCAGACACGCCAAAATTAGGCAAACAGGAAAATGAGGCTTATCAAGGAGAGAAAGATAGGAATATAGGGCAAGAGCAAAATGAAGGTTTACAGAGACTGGGACATATGCCACACATGATGACTGGACCCGTGGTCGCAGCAGGACAAGCAAGAGGAAAGGCCAAGAGAAAGAGCTTGGCTATGGTCTGGGTCCTATTTTATAGTGTCCAGATAGGGACCTCCCTTATGGTTCGGAGGACACCATGGGACCACTTTGATTAGGCAGTTGGGAGCCACATGACCTGAGCCTTAACCACACATGTGGGTTCTAGGTCACTTCCCAGACTTTATGGTATCCATGCAGCTTGGCCTGTGGGCTAGAGAGTCCTCTGCATTCTTTTGTAGCTGGTGTGCCAAGTTCTGATTGGCAGATTCATAGGGTATTCCCTACTCCCCCAGGTATGGAGAATCAGGGCTGGGAAGGACCAAGATGGGGGCAACAGCACCCACTTTCGTCTCTAGGAGACCCAGAATCCCTCACTATCTACCTAACATATACATGTTAAATAAATTAGCATGCCCTTTCTCCTATTAATCAATGTGCCTCATGTCAGTGATCTTTAGCTAACCTCCAGGCAGGGTCAATGGCCTTGTCATCTAAACAATATACCTAAAGAATCCACAGCATATAACTAAAATAAATAAGTTTACCTGTTTATCAAGTGACATGTTCTATAATAGTATGTTCACAGCAGCATGGTTTTCCAGATCCAAAAAAGCTGAAACTAATCAAAGTCCCATTAAGATTAAAATCAATAATTAATATGCCCTATGTGCACAATAGAGAAATACACAACAATGAGGATGAATGGCCTTCATTATAAATCATTAAGGACATATTTACAAAACATAATTTTGAATGTAACAAGTCAGGCAGAAAATAAATATGCACACTGTATAATCCATTTATATAAAATGCAAAAGTATGTGAAATTTCTTTATGCAGGTATTAGGTAGATAGTGAGGGACTTCTGGTTCTCCTAGGGACAAAGGTAGGTGGCCCAAACAACTGCCGCCCAATCAGCCAATCAGAACTTAGCACTCCAACTGCAAATGAATGCAGAGGATTCCTCAGCCTGCAGGCCAAGCAGCACAGACATAATAGGGTCTAGAAGGTGACCTAGTAGAACCTAAAGCTAATTAATTATCATGTCATTAGCTTAAATCTGCATTGTGGTTTCCCCTCTCCATGGGCTTTCAGAGAGGCTCATGGGAGATCTGCATGCACAATAAGACTCAGATTACATAACTCCCAACTGTCCACCAAAGTGATTCAATGGTGATGTTTGAACCACAAGGAGGGCCTAGCCTAGGCAGTATAAAACAGGACCCCAGACCATATTTGGGGCCCTCCTGTTAAGATGTGGGCCCTCCTGTTAAGATGGGGGCCCGTTTGCCATCTGTGGTGAACGCATCTTACTTTACTCAATAAACTTCTCCTCGCACTTAACTTGCTTTCAGTGTGTCTGGTCATTCTTTGGCCAGAGCACACCAAGAACCAAAAACAGACTGCGCAGCCAACCAATACAAGGTTGAAATCATGAGAGTAGTTATCCTTGCAAGGAAGTGACTAGAAGTGATCACAAGGGAAGGTGGATTTCCTTGTAATTTCTTGAAATTCTTTCTCATATTTTCCCAAAATGCAATTTATCAAGGAATCATTTATTTTCTTGCAGTTTCTGTAGGTCAGGAACTAGGTGTAACTTAGCTGGGTTCGCTGATTCAGGGTTTTTTTACAAGACTAAAATCAAGGTATTGTCTAGGGATATTGTCACCTCCAGGTTCAACTGTGAAACATTCAGTTCTAAGCTCACACATGTCATTTTTGGCAGGATTTAGTTTTTTGAGTGTTATTGGACTGAAAACCCAAATTCCGTCCTTGGCTCTTGGTCAGAAGCTCACCTCAGTTTCTTGTAATGTGGCCTTTCCAACACAGAAGGATGCTGAATCAAAGCCAGCAAAAGAAGTAATAATCATAGTCATAATTTTGTAATATAATCATGTACATAACATTGCCAGTTTTTATTGGTTAGAAGGAAATTATAAAAAGGCAGAAGATTACATAAGGCTGTGAATACCAAAAGGCAGGAATCACTGTGTGCCATCTGAGAGGCTGCCTTGGCATCTTTGTCAACATGAAAGGAAAACACACGTTCCACTCATGTACAAATATAGCTATTTTGTTACATTGATCTATATATTTGTTCTTATGCCATGATGTTTGGATTATCGTGTTATTTTAAGCTTTGCAATTGGGTGATAGAAGTCATCCAATACTGGCCTCTCTTTTGGGCATTTCTTAGTCTTTTGCATTTCCCTATATGTTTAGAATTACATTGTTATTTTCTACGAAAGCACATGCTGAGAATTTGGGATGTTGAATATATAAATCAATATGGGGAGAATTGACTACATAGTAAAGTCTTCCAATCCATGAGCTTGTTCTAATTTTATTCATGCATGGTTCATAGTTTTTTTGTGTCCAGGCCTTGGACATATATTTTTAAAGATTTTTTCAACTATATCATGCTTCCTGATGCTATTGTAAATAGCATTTTTTACATTTCATTATCCAATTATTCGTTGTTAATATATAAAAGTACTAAATGACCCATATTCTGTTACCTTAATTAATTCACTAATTAGTTCTAGAGTCAACTTTGCACATTTCTTAGGATTTTTTTCTATGTCTGTGGTCACGTTATCTAAGGGCAGTTTTAATTCTCTAATGCCAAAATATATGTCTTTTATTTCTGAGTAGGATTTTCAATACAGTGTTGAATAGAAGTGATAAAAACTGATATTCTTGCCTTTTCCCAATCATAGAAAATATTCACTCCTTCATGATAAAATATTAGTTATAGCATTAGAGATGTCCTCTATCCAGCTGAGATAGGTTCCTTCTTTTCTTTGTTTGCTAAAAGTTTTTTTAATGAATATTTAATCTTTCAAGTTTTTCAAAATATTTTAATTAATTTAAAATATGAAACCAACTTTACCATCTTGAGATAAGGTAGTTTCTTTGTGGTGCATTATCCCTTTTAAATATTACTGGATATAATTTACTAATTTTTAAAAGGAATTTTGCTTCTCTGTTTATTGTCTGTTTTTACTTTTAGTTTTCCTATAATATCTCCATTTAATTTGGATGCCAGTGTAAATCCACCTCATAAATTGTGTTGAGACATGTTATCTCCCCTTTATTTTGTGAAATAGTTTGCACTACTTTGATATTATCTGTTCTTTAATTATTTGATGGAATTAACCTGAGTTTTCTATGTGAGAAGATTTTTAATTCAAAGTGAAATTGCTTTAAAAAGAAGGTGAATAGGATTTTCTCTTTCTTGTAGAATTGATTTTGGTAACACGTGTCTTTCAAGAGCTGTTTCTAGTTCATCTACGCTGTCAAATTTATTGGCATAAAGTTGTTCATAATAGTTACTTATTATTCATTTAGAGTGACTGTGGAATTTGTAGTTATGCTTTCTCTTTCAATCCTTATATTATTTGTGAGTTTCTTTACCCTTTTTATTTTGTTCTAATCAGTATAGCTAGAGGTTATAATTTTTATTGATTTTTCAGCAGAGGATTAGTTTTTGTTTTTATTATTTTTTTCTCTATTGTTTGTCCATTTTCTCTTTCATTGATTTCCACTTTTCAGTTTTTCCGTTTCTTATACTTATTCTGAGTTTAATTTTCTCTTGTTTTTATAGCTTCTTAGAGAAGAAAATCATTGAGTTTAAATATAATAGAAAGTTTATATTAATCCATATCATTTTTACATTTTTATTAAAATTTGCATTTCCATCTAGTATTAGTATATTCTATATACTTGAGGAATATCCTTCAGCTATTTTTATAGTACAGCCCTACTCCTAACAATTTCTACAATTTTTGTCTGAAAATATTTCTTTTTGCCTTAATTTTTGAAGAGCATTTAATTGCATATAAAATTCCTGACATTTTTCTCTAAACAAAGGTTTATAGTGATGCCTATCTTTGTTCCATTGTATATAATGTCTTTTTTTTCCTGCTTTTAATATTTTTTCTTTACCAATATAATTTTAGCTATTTAAAATGATTAGTATTTTGTCTGTATTTCTTTGGTTTTACTCCTTTCAGTGATTTAACTTCTTAGATGTATTAGTTCATAATTTTAATCAAATTTAGAAAATATCCTTTTTTTAATGTTTTCTGCTCCACCCTCTATTTTTTTTTTACTGGGGCTCTAATTACATGTAAATTAGACAAAGTTTTATTGTCCACAGTTCACTGTCCTTCCTTCCTGCCTTCCTTCTTTCCTTCCTTCCTCCCTCTCTCCCTTCTTTCCTTCCTTCTCTCCTTCCTTCCTTCTTTTCTTTCAGTTGTTTTCCCTCTATACTTCCCTTTCAATAATTTATACTTCTATATTTAAAATTTCTTCAGTAGTGTTTAATCTATTACTCTCACCTTATAAAATTATTATTTCAGATAGTATACTATTCATTTCTAAAAGTCCCATTTAATTTTCTATTATCTTCTAACTCTACATTTTGTTTGTATTTTTCTTTAAATACATGGAAGTAGACTTTTATTGTCATTTATATTGTCTCTATGAGTTGCATTTACTGATGTTTGCCTCTTAATAGGTTATATATCCCTCTATCTTGGCATATCTTGACATAGTTGATTGCATATTAAATATTGTTATGGACTGGACTGAATTTTGTCTTCCCCAAATTTATATGTCGAAGCCTTAACCCCCAATATGATGTTATTTGCAGATAAGGTCTTTAGGAAGGTAATTAAGATTAAATAAAGTGATATTATTGAGGGTGAGGCCCTAATCTAACAGGATTATTATTATCACAAGAAAAAGAAAAGACACACATGATTCCTTTTGCTCCTTGTGCATCACCAAGGACAGATCATTTGAGGACACAGTAATAAAGACAGCCATCTACAAGCCAGGAAGAAAGCCCTTCTCAGAAACCTGATTTGCGAGTATCTTCATCATGACCTTCTAGCCTCAATAACCGTAAAAATATAAATGTTATTTAAAGCATCCAGTTTGTGGTATTTTGTTATGGCAGTCTGAGAAGACTAATACAGATACTATAAATGTTATGTTGGTGGTTGTTTGGATCTTGTCTTCATTTAATGAATGCTGTTTTCTATTAAGGCAGGCAGTTAAGTTATACGTAAATTAGCTTGATCCTTTATAGCCCTGCTAGAGCTATTTAATGTGGTCTATGGCATCCTGAACTTAATGGATAGTTCAGTCTTATTACTAAGGTGTATCTTTTCTAGGGATTCTACTGGCTGTCCCTCATGATCACTGGCTGATTGGAACTCAAATATTTCCAATCCTGTTTCAGGAGCTATTAAGCTTATAATTCTGTGGTCTGTTTTTACACAAATAAGTAGAGTTTGCCCCCTAGACACACACTGCAAACACTTAAGTGGGCCCCTGTGGAAATCGCTGAATTTTTCTCTCTCCATATAGTTCCCTCCTCTTTGTTACTTTTCCTCTCAATTTCCAGCCACCTCGGCATCCCCCAAACTCTGACTTCTGACATCTCAGCTTAGCAAGTCTTTTCAATTCTGTTTGAGTTCTCCTTCTCTGGGCAGGCAATGATGATAATCTTACTTCTGAATTTACTTATTGTCCTTCATTAGGAATCATAGTTCCATGCAGCCTGTTGTTCTAGTTCTGAAAATAGCTATTTCATTTATGTTGTGTTATGCTCAGTTGATAAAGGTAGAAGGATTAAGCCCCTTAGAGATTTAGGGTTTACACTGAAAATCACTGATATAAGTCATAAAGTTTTTTGATGTCTAGTTGAAATACCCCCACCTGGGGAGGCCTTGTTGTTTTATTTAAAGTAGTCAGTAAGAACTTCTTTCTTTCATAGGAAACCTGAAAGAAATGAAGGTGCAAGTTATGAGCATACTTGTAGGAAAAGTTTTTAGTTAGAGGGAATAGTGAGGGTAAGTGTTCTGAAGTGGAATGTTTAATAAACAGCTATTAATAGGTGGCCAATGAAGCTCTTGTGGAAAAAGAAAGGGGAGGGTAGTAAAAGGTAAGGTATGTTTTGAGAGCCCAGAATTTGGTTCTCTGTGTGACCTGGGAACTCAATCTGGGCTTTTGAGTAGAATACTGACATTTTCTGCCTTGTATTTTTAAATAATCTATCTGACAGTTTCTGCAGATATAAAGTGGGGAAAATAAAATTACAAATAACTAAAACATAGGCTTACTATATAACGTACTTACCATTTTCTAGGCACTATTCTAGGTGCTTCCCATCTGTTAATTCATGTAATGGTCACAATCAAACTATAAGAGATGTGCTAGTATTTACCTCCTTTTACAAATGAGGAAACTAAGGCATGGAAAGATTAAATAACTTCCCTATAGTAAACTTGGTAATAAATGATGGCAAGGTGGTTCAAGTTCCACGGTCTTACTAACTACAATATGTTGTAATAACCTCCAGGGTTGTTCTGAGGAATATCTGAGATAATCCACATAAAAGACTTAGCAGAAAGATTTGGCACCTAGTGCTCAAGAAATGTTAGCTATTATCATCTCCTTTATGTCATTTCTGGAGAGTCCCACCTCACCTTTTATATTTAATCCATATCACACTTAATCCAGTCCTTTTAGTATTTATTATACTTTTCCTTGCCCCTGGGTCTTTGCAAATGTGATTCTATTCTTAACTTCCTCTTTCCCTAGGTAAACCTTAATTTTTCATGGTAAATCTTCTAAGATAAGAGCATATGAGGTAATTCTGTTAGGTAGCACTTTAGGCTCACATACTTCATTTATCACAGTTTATTTAAATAGCTTAATTGTTTGAAATCTCCACTAGTTATAAATATCTCTCAGAAATAAATCACTAATTACTTGTGCCTGTAAGTCATTTTTAGTATATTTTATGTATCTTATGAGAATGCAATTTGATGATCAATTCTCCTGGAAATAACAAATGGGATTGTGATGAAATTATTTTCCTATTTCCTTATTTATACATTTACTTATTTACACGTATGTTTTCCCTAAGAAATTCAATCAAAATGAGAAATTGTGCCAAAATTTTACAGAAGATATAAAAGATAAAATATTTACAAAAATTAACAATTTTTCTGTCAGCACCCTGAGAAAACAAATTGAACTAAAAGAATAAGCATGATGTAACAAACATATAACTAAATTTTTAATGAATGAATCAATCAAGATTTAAATCACTACCACTTATTTTTGGCAAATCACTTAATTATGCTAAGCCAAAATTTATTTATGTGAACCTACCTCTTTTGAACAACATCTATATTAATTACCTCATAATATTCTGTGCCAATCAAATAGTGTAATGTTATTTAAAATGCCTTACACACTTAAGCAAATATTAATTCCCATATAGACTAAAAACCTGGTACATATTTTCATATTTCATCATTCCATTAAAGTGATCATTATAACCAAGGAGAAAAACATATATTAATATAATATGCAAGCTAGAAAATTTCGAAATAATGCACAAGAAGTATTTTTAGCTCTTCTAGATTGATATGAAAGCAGGGATGTCCTTAGCATTAACTCACTTTAAGTTAGATCTCCTTATTTACATTTTTATCTTTTACCGTTTGCCTCCTTTAACAACACTCATCACATTCAATATGTGTCTTCCTGTATATATCATAAGTTCCTTGTGAGAGAACCTATGTCAGTTCTGTTAACACAGTAGTCCAAAACTCAACAAAGTGCCTGGCTCAAAGTAGATCTTTAGTCAATATGTGTTCGACAAATGTACAAAAGAAAACAAATGCCACTGTTATGGACTGAATTGTGTCCTACCCCAAAATTTGTATTTTGCAGCCCTAATCCCCAATGTTACTGTATTTGGAGTAAGGAAATCCAGGTTAAATGAAGTTATATTGATGGGCCTTAATCCAATAGAGCTGGTATCCTTCTAAAAAGAAGACATCAGATATCTCTCTCTCTCTCTCTCTCTCTCTCTCAGGACAGAAAGAGGTCTTGTGAGGACAGAGTGAGATGGTGGCCGTCAACAAGTCAAGAAGAAACCTCACCAGAGACCAGTCCTGATCTTGAGCTTATATTTTTAGCCTCCAGGACTGTGAGAAAATAAAGTCCTGTTGTTGATTATTGATACCACCCAGATTGTGGTACTTTTATGACAGCCTTAGTAGATAATACAGCCATCATCAACTGTTTACATATATTTTTTCCTCTTAGAAACTGTATCATTCTTAATGTACGAAGTTAAGGATACCAAGAAAAAATTATACAAATATATATGCACACAAATTTCACCTATGTAATTATTAGGTATGTTTACCTCTCTCCAGAATTTACAGACAACTTTAATATATTAATATAAAATTAATACAAATAAAAATAACATTTAAAGTACATTGAATACTCATTAAACTGTTCTCAAAATATTCCTAATCACTAATAATTTCTAAGTACCAAGGCTATTTGAAGTCTATGCATGAGAGAATGACACAGACTATAAAGGAAAAAAAAAACAAAAGTATTTTGTGTTGTTTGTAACCTCTAGTTTTATTTTATTTCCTTCTAAACTGCAATAAACCATAAACTAAAAGGGAGTAATATTGTCTAAAAATGGACTATAATATGATATAGCAAGTTTACTCTAAAATCCCAAGAGAACTAGAGTTTTATAAAAGTAACGATTTTCACGTAATAAAATGGAATTGGCATGAAACAATGTGAAATTATGAATCAATTGCCAAAGTCCTTATATTAAAAAAAGTATTTTATATTTGAATAACAAAAACCTTCAAAATCATGACAGTTAAAGAGCAAAATGCTGGTTTTGAACAATGAAGTAATTTTCAGAATGAGTTTAGGCCAAGGGCACCTGAGTAATGTCTATTGCTTTAGGGATATAAAAAATATAATATTATTTTATTTCACTTTTATAGAAAGGCTGTTTCCTATTGAAATATTTGGTATGGCTTTTAGAATTGGACAACCTTAGTATTTTTATTTTTTCCCTAAAAGTACTTTATACATCAGCAAAAAGAATATCTCATTTTGTTTTTATCAAGAAAATTATCAAAAATCAACTTTCAACCTGTATGCCTCGTGGATATAAAAATATTTTATATGAATAAATTTTACTCTAGTGTTACTAAGCCTTCCACTGCTTGAAATCATGTTCAGAGTGTTTTTGTTTTGTTTTAATATTCCTTCTATTTAATAAAGAGATGTCTTCGTTATTTAATGATAAAGTCTTTATTGGCTATGGAATTGATGTTATTCAATTTTGAATGAGTCACATCTAACCAATAAAGTGTCTTTCTATTTTACATATGTTGTAATTATGTTATGTACCACATACTGTTTGAGGCAGTTTACAAATATCTCAAAGCTGCACCAAAAATGTATAGGGTAAGAATTATCCTCATTTCACCCATAAGGCCACTGGGGTAATATACTCAATCCAAAACTATTTAGCAGTAAAACTTAGATTAGACCTAAGTATTATAACATGTCCTGAGTGATTGTGACAAGATAGTAAACATTAACATCATATTACCTGACATTTCAGTTAAAGATTCAGTTGAAGATTCCAGTTCATGTCTGGAATAGTAAGACCTTCCAAAATTTCTTCAAAATTAAAAACTACATTTAATTTAAAAATAAGCACATATATATCATAAAGTACTCATATTTTCTGTGGACACTTTGAATTTTTGTTCCATTTTGAATTGCACTTTTTTTATTCTCATCTGATAAACACACACTGGTGCAGTACTTTTTTTCATTTTCATATGTATTCTATGCTATTATTTTAGTATATATCCATATATTTTTATGTACATTCATCAGTTATAATTGGATTTAAATTTAGTAAAAAGAAATTGCATATTTATTTATAAGACATTAGGCAAAGAGATGAGGTGTATAAAATACAACCAAGTGGTTGTATTACTAAGCAGAATTATGATTTTTATTTCTCTTGAACTATTCCCCCTGGTTACTTTGACATTATTAAACACTACCTAGATCCTAGAAAGATGTGACATATTAATATTTAAATATTGTATCAGAGGAGAACATACTTTAGGAATTAAGTTGGTATTTATAATTTCTTTCATTTTTAAATACCTAGGTTATTTTTTTCTTCTGATTTCTTCTGCTTCTCAATAGACTGCCTTGAATCGAGAAGAGTGTTTTTGGTAATGGTTCAAAATGAAAAACTATTGCTAACAATATAATTGCACTCTGTAGGCATGCCCTTTTACCATTTTTATTTCCTATATATAGGCTAATATCTTTTGACTATAGGCATTTTGAAGGATTTATTTCATGTCTCTAGGGTAAATGCATAAGCATATATACAATCCAGTTGAAATATAATAATTTTTTAATTTTAATTTATTTATAACACCCTTGAGAATATCTTAATAATCTAATATCCTCAAACATTTTTTATCAATTTAAATGATAATTTTATTCTAAAGGTAGCAGACCTTTTCAAATCCTACTATCCTAAAATAGTAATTTCTTTCCTACTTTCTTTCTTTATTTTTAACAGAAGACACCAGAAGTGGAGCTTTTTCCAAATGCTGTAAGAGTGTCAGGAATCTTAGATGTCTGCACCTTAGATGACAACCCGGGACATCCAGTAATTTATTCTGAAGTCCTAATTTGGAGTTTAAATATGGCTCTTTTTTCTTCTGATGATTGACATGTATTTCCTGGACATCATCCAGGAGAAGCTACAGAATATTAGTCTTCAGCTTCTTTGTCATTTGGCATAGAGCAAGCTTAGTCTGGTGTTTTTTGGAAGAAAGAAATTTGTCTATCCAGAACATTCAGAAAATGAAGGACCTCAATAATATTAAAAACTCATTCTATAACTAAAACCTCCATTTAACAAATATTCATTGATGCTTACCCTACCACAAATCCTGAGCTCTAGAGATAAAATAAGGAGGATGAACACTAATAAACTCTGTTCCCATTGAGCTTATGGTTTACTGAGGGAAATTAATATTAATCAATTGACAAGAATGCGTCAAATAAATGGCCTGTAAAGATTGAGTAACTTTAAAAACATCACTATAGTTGAAGAGATTATCTTAAGGACATATCAGAAACAGCAAACTATAGTTTGATTAAATGACGAAAATATTTCTTCTAAAAATATGTATTTTCTGTTTTTCTGAGAAAGCCTATCTGATTTTCCCAAGCTCATACTTTTGGAAATTCTTTTTCATGAAACCACTCAAGTTATCTTTGAAGTGTATGTGGGGTATGTGTATGCTTGTGGATGTACTTATGCATGTAATTTTGTAATATCAATATTTGTATGTTATTTTCATTTTATTATTTCATCTAATTGATCTTTTCCAGTTTGCTAGTCATATTTATGAGATACATGCTTTAGAGATTCACCTAATGAAAACATAGGGTTGTCTTGAATTTTCTTACCTTCAATATTCAATACTAACCCTTTCTTTCTTTTCTTTCTTTCTTTTTTTTTTTGAGACAGCACCTCACTCTGTAGGCCAGGTTCAAGTGTAGTGGCGTGATCGTAACTCACTGCAGCCTCCAACTCCCGTGCTCAAGTGTTCCTCCTGCCTCAGCCTTCTGAGCAGATGGGAGTAGCTGGGACTATAGCTGCAGGCCACCTTGCCCAGCTATTTTTTATTTTTATTTTTGGTAAAGACAGGGTCTCCATGTTGTTCAGCTGGTCTCAAATTCCCAAACTCTAGCGAGCCTCTCACCTCGGCCTCCCAGAGCGCTGGGATTATAGGCATGAGCCACTGACCCCTGCCACCATGTTCAACTGTTGAATGTTTAGTAATTTCTGTAAACGAGGGAGTGCTTCATCTTATCATACAGCTTGGTCATTGGAGATCTGAATGGTTCTCATTGGGCTAAAACAAAGATGGTGTCAGGACTGCATTCCTACTGGAGGTTCTAGGGAAAACTTCAACTCCTGGCTTCTTTCAGCTTCTTGAGGCTGCCCAGATTCCCTGACTCATGGCCCTCTTACTCCATCCAGCGGCTTACTGGCTTACTCTAGCCAGCAACAGCAGGTCAAGTTGTTTTCACATTACACCCCTCACTCTGACTCCAACATCTACCTCCCTTTTCTACTTTAAAGAATACTTGTGATTACACTGGGTCCACCTGGATAATTCAGGGCCATCTCCCTATATAAATATCAGCTGCCTTAATTTCATGTGTAACCTTAATTCTCCTCTGCTGTGTAACCTAACATATTCACAGGTTCTAGGTATTAGGAAATGGACATCTTTGGTGACTTTTATTGTTCCTACCACATAGAGTAAGCCTTAAATTCTGAATGAGTCACTAAGATTAATTTAGTGTATCCATGAGTTAACTATTTTTTGTCAGTCTATTTATGTACAAATAGTTATATGATAGATGTTAGAACAAATTATTTTTTTTGATAACCTACCAATTTAGGTGTGTTCCACATGGTGAAAGAAATTAAGAGAGTGCTGATCCTGTGTGACTTGTGGCTAAAATAAGAAAACCATTTCAGAATGCTTATATAAAATAAAATCCTTGGCATATGTGTGAAGCATTTTTTAAGATTTTCAAAATATTTAAACATTCTTTGGTTCATTTATTCTTTGAAAAAATTGTAAAATGGATAAGCAAGAGAAATTATTACTACCTCTATATTGTAGATAAGGAAACAGAAACTCACAGTTTAAGGAACTGACAATATAATAAAAAAAGGAAGATTTAATCTTTCCAGACTTTCCACAAAACTCATTCTATTAAAAGCTGAGTCTGGTAAATATTTGGCTTGTCCTGGAGTCAATTTAGTCTCTTAGAAGCTAGAGAGAAAGATGAGAGGGACTGTCATTCTGTACTTATTTCCAACCAACAAGTAACTGACTGGCAGAGAAGTTGAAATGACAGAAAGTTTGAAAGAAATTCAATCTGAACTCTTAAAATTTATTATTGTCAATGTCGCTTCCTTGGGCCTAGTCAAATATACACTCTTCAAAAGGAAAGTTTTATATTTCAATTATAAGAGATAAATAATAACAAAACACATATTAAGGCTTACTCACTTACAGGGTAATATAAGATTCATTAACAGGAAAGGTATTAATGATAATTAATTGCTTTCAGAAATAAAATTCTGAAGATGCAGCCCTAAATCATCCTAAGAGAGAAGAAAATAGTAAAGTGTTTAGTCATTTATTAAAATAAAATATATAAAAGATGAAACAGAGAACATGCTAATCAAAGGTAATTATAACAAATTGCACAAAGCTATAAATATAGATTTATAAAGCAAAACTAGCATATGATTCTTGTAGAAAAAGTATTAACCATAAAATTGTCTATTATGTTATACTTATTATTATAAGACAAAAATATTGAAAATAATGCCCAGTTTACTTCATGATAATTCTTTATTGCTAACAAATCAGCGCAGAATTATTCAAGTTTTCAGCTTTTTCTGGCAAGGTGGATGGCTACCCAGACAATAAAAGCTTGACTCAACACTGGCAAAAGTGATGTGACGTCTAAGATAGGAGACAAGATTTTAAGAAAGGATATTTTTAGAGAGCACTTAATTGCTCTATAAAAATGTAAATCTCTTGGCCTGGATGACATCCATTCAAGAATGAGGAGAAAGAAATTGAAGATGAAATCTCTGATTAGCTGTCAATTTTCTTGGAAATATTAGGAAGAGAAGGAAAAGGGCTGGGAGATGGGATGATATGATTCTTCATAAAGGAAACCTGGTGATTTTTCCTAAATTATAGAATGTGATGTAGGTTAAGGTAAAGTACTAAAGCATTAATTATTAAAATGTGATTTTTTTATCATTTAGAAAACGCCATTTCTTTAAAAGACAAAGCTTCTCCTTAGTAAAATAAATGAAAGTGCATCCTCTTTATAAATAATCCACTCAATATAGTGCAAAAGGGTAGATAAAGGAGATGATAAAAACTATATCATGAAAAAGCTAGTAAAAGTAATACATACTGGTATACCAATATGATTATTGGCTAAAATAGAATATGAAACAGAAAGCATTCTATGAGGAAAAGTCATGTAGAAAACAAAATACAAATACAACAGTCCTTAATTTTTCATGCTATGTGCTTCTATATACCTGAGTTGTGACACTGAACATTATTTATTAATATTTAAATAGTTATTTAAAATAAAATAAGAAAAGAGAAGAAATCTTATATTAGAACATATAAAACTACAATGCTTAATTCTTTGATACTGGCACTAGAAAAGGCAAGAAAATAATACACAAATGCCCTTTATTCCCATCTTGCTTTATGGAATCATGGAAATCTGAGCAGCTCACCGCTATGACATTGTTGAATTCTTTTAATTTCTGTACATTTTTCTGTTTTCTACCTTCTTTAGTTGGCTGCCTTTAGTTGTGTCTGCTTATGGTTCAAAGCAATGCCTGGCAGGTAACAATGCATGATTGCTGGTGGCTTGGTTAGATGAGTACATAAAAGCCTGCAGGAATATTTATTATTGCCTACATGGCAAAATAAAAAAATGATTTATTTAAAATCATTTTCATGAAATGATAAAATTAATTGAATGAAGATGAAAAGGTCAAATACTTTATAAACTTACCTTTGCAAATAATTATTCATACCCTATTTCCCTCCATACAATTTTAAATTATACACATATGCCTTATTAATTCTATACATAATCTTTGCAGCAGGAAAAAAAAATGGTGGCAACATTCCTTTTAAACCATATTGCCCCAGGACATGGTCTTTAAAGACTCTTACCCAGATTCTAGTAAGTGGATTAATTTAGCTGAAGGATCCCAAAAGACTGCAACTCTGTCCCTGGAGAAAATTTCAGAACTACAGTAGAAACTCCAAATAAGAAAAAGTCATTTCCCATGATCTTTTCATAACACTACAACTTCCAAATAATTAAGGAATAAAGCATTTGTGAACTGTTTTGCCTAGAATGTAGTATGCATAGGTCTGTCTTCATCCTCTAAGGTCCTTGAGTATTTTAAGCTGAGCATTTGAAAGGCAAAAGTTCACACTCAGATCCATATACATCTCCTACCTCCCCATCACATAAAGAATACCTAAATCTCCTTTGCTTAGTTACATCCCTAGTTATTTAGCTTGATATAAATAAATTTAAAAATATATATATAAACAATTTCCACTGATTATGTCAATTGCTGCAAATCTTAGATAAGCAAATTTATCAGTTTTCATAACTTTCCCAGATAACTTTACAAGACAGATGTCTCATGACAGGGTTTGCTACATTACTGGGAGCATTAGTGATTTCTGGATATGATCATCTAGAATGCTTATCAAATTTCATTTGATTTTAAAAAGTGTTAAGGGGTAAAATCACAATACAGATAATTGAAATAAATTAAATATTAATTTAAAACATATATTACATCATTTATTGAATAGGAATTCTTTTCCCTAGTGTATATTTTTGTTTGCTTTGTCAAAGATCTGCTGGGAAAATTGGATAGCGATATGTAGAAGACTGAAACAGAATCCACACCTCTTACCTCTCAGAAATATCAACACAAGATGGATAACAGACTTAAACCTAAGGCATAAAACCGTATGTATTCTATAAGAAAATATGGAAAAACTATTATAGACATCGGCCTAGGCAAAGAATTTATGGAGAAGATCCCAAAAGCAATCACAGCAACAACAAAAATAAATAAATGGGACCTGATCAAATTAAAAAGTTTTGGCACAGATAAGGAAACTATCGTGAGAGCAAATGGACAACCTACAGAATGGGAGAAAATATTCATATGCTACACATCCGATAAAGCGTTGATAACTAGAATCTATATAGAACTCAGGCAAATCAGCATGAAAAAAATCAAACAACCCCATTAAAAAGTGGACAAAGGACATGAACACAAACTTTTCAAAAGAAGATAGACTAATGGCCAAGAAGCATATGGAAAAATGCTCAACATCTCTAATCATCAGGGAAATGCAAACAAAAAAACCACAATGAGTTATCACTCAACTCCCATGAGAATGGCTTTGATCAAAAAGTCCCCAAAACAGTAAGCACTGGTGTGGATGCGGAGAGATGAGAACACTCATACACTGCTGGTGGGACTGCAAAGTTGTACAACCACTGTGGAAAGTAGTATGAAGATACCTCAAAGTACTAAAAGTAGAACTACCATTTGATCCAACAATCCTACTACTGGGTAGTTACCCAAAGGAAAAAAAGACATTCTGTAAAAAAGACACCTGCACTGGAATGTTTACAGCAGCACAGTTCACAATCGCAAGATGTGGAAGCAACCCAAATGCCCATCAATACATGAGCGGATTTATAAAATGTGGTAAATGTATATCATGAAGCACTACTCAGCCATAGAAAATGGTGAACTAATACTTCTTGTATTATCTTGGATGGAGCTGGAACCCATTCTTCTAAGTGAAGTATGACAAGAATGGAAAAACAAGCACCACATGCACTCACAATTAAATTAGTACTAATTGATCAACACTTATGTGCACATACAGAAGTAACATTCATTGGAGATTGGACAGGTAGGAGTGGGGAGAAGGTGATCAGTAAATTAACACCTAATAGGTATGGTGCACGCTGTCTGGGGAGTGGGCATGCTTGTAGCTTTGACTGGGGTGGTGCAAAGGCAATTTATGTGACCAAAGCATTTGTACCCTGTAATATTCTGAAATAAAAAAAGAATGAACTTAAAGATCCATAGCATTCATTAAAATAAATACAAATAACCAACAAAAAAAACATATAATGTATATATAATGGTGCAACTTCTATGGAAAATAGTACAATGGTTTCTAAAAAAATTAAAAATTATGTTTCAGCAATCCTACTTCTGGGTATATTTCAAAAAAAAAATGAAAGCAGGGTCTTGAAGAGATATTTGCATACCCACATTCATAGAAACATTACTCATAATACCCATTGCTAGATGAATAAATAAATTAAATGTGGCATACACATTTAGCCTTAAAAAACAAAACAAACAAACAGAAAAAACAGCAACTTGTCTGTTGCTATAACATGAATGGAGTTTGAGGACATTATGCTAAGTTATATAAACCAATCACAAAAAAATCTCAAATATGGTATCATCCTACTAATGCAAAGTACCTAAATAGTCAAATTAGCAGAAACAGAAAGAAGAGTAGTGGTTACCAGGCGCTGGAAGAATAAGAATTATTGTTTAATTACTATAAAGTTTTAGTTTTGCTAAATGAAAAAGTTCTAACAATCTATTATATAGCAATGTGAATATACTTAATATTATTGAACTGTAGGCTTAAAAATGGTTGATAGTAAATTTTGTTATGTAATTTTATCACAATTAAAAATTTTTAAAAATATAAGGTGCATATAAATGTACAGACCATCAAAAAAATCCACAAATTGAATTATCTCTGCTGCAGTTAGAGAGTAAGGGAAATGAACTTCAGTATAAAATGTAACAGTTGAATAGAACCTCAAGTATCATTCAATACTACATTTGTCATTATTACATATAGCAAAACTAACACACAGGAGGTAATATGTTTTGCAGAAGAACACATAGGTACCTAGCAGGTCCAAAATCAGATCTCTTGATGCGGTATAGAGTTCTCCATACCTGATTAAGATGACATTTCCTTCTTTTCAGTAATTTTTAATATTTAAACCAAACAGGCAGTATGTAGCTTTCTATTTTAAATAGTTATTTTAGGATATTAAATATAATTTATTTTATTTAGTTTTTATCTTTCTTACATGAAAAATATTTGTAAAATATCTTTACCCATTTTTCTATGCTTTCAATGGTGAAAAGCAATTATTTTTGCTGCAGTAATTTTGCAAAAGAAATCATGGCTTTTTTGGATATGTTGGTTCTCAGTTAATTATTTCTATTCCTTTGGCATAATTCATAAGTAAGTGAGCTTCATCATGTCAGGTGTTTACATACTGAAGTTCATTTCCCTCACTGCCTAACTGCAGCAGAGATAATTCAATACTAGCAATTTTAAATTTGCACTGCAGGGAAAAGAAAAGGGGCAAAATTCCCCCTTATTAAAAAAGGGTATCACAATAAATCGTGAAAAGTAAGAATGCTGAGTCCTACAGGACTTAGTTGGGTTTAGGTTTGCAACAGCTGTGTTTTTTAACAACAACAACTTCTTAACCCCAGGATAATGAGAAATTAAATAAAAGAAATCTGAGGATTTTATAACTTATTTCTAATACATATTAGATATATATATATATACACACATATATATAATTTGAAGATTAAATACAATTATTATTTATATATGCAATCTACCTTATGATCTACCTAGCTGATATCCTCTTCTGAACACTTAGCTCATCAAATCATAAATTGGAAGCATCATGGACTCCAGGAAACAGGAAATGTATTGAATGGAGACTACTTGTAAAGACTAGTACTGACATTTCTTGTTGCCTTAAATATAACCTGAACTTTTGTACCCTCATAATAAGCTGAAATAAAAAAAAAAGAAAAAAAAAGAAATATTATGGTTATAGTTTTAAATGAAAAGATTATATAAACATAAAAAAGAGACCAATAAATCTTTCTGTACATTTAAAAAAATACATTTCTCAATGGAACATTATATATCTTATTAAGGCATTTTCTCTCAATGGGGATTGTTCCTCCTTTTTCTCCTTCTTTCCTTGCTTCCTTCTTTCCTTCTTTCTTTCCCTCTTCTCTTTTTTCTTCCTTTCTCATTAACAGAAGAAAAAGGACAATGTAGAAATATGAAACCAAGTAGGAAATGCTTTTGCTCCTGAGAAACTTGCATATATCACAAAATGGAATTAATGTCAGATTCAGGTGGAGCCACTGAAGTTGCATTGGGGCTACTCTTAAGAACCCAAAGAAAGTAGGAACATTTTTTAGTATTAAACATGACCTTCAACAACTTAATACTTATTAAAAGCAGTGTAGCCTTATTAAGAAACAGTTGAAATATTATAATTGAATATAATTGAAATTTAGCTGTGATTTTATGAAAAAAATACCTACAGAATTATGGTGCTGTTTGCATTTTTTAATAATAAACTTGATTTATATTTTAATAAAATAGGGAAATTTTACAAAAGTTGTAATTTTTTTTAAGAGATCCAGGCAGGAGATGGGAAGGTTAGGATGGTAGAGGGTGAATCAAGATAAAAATAAGTGCTAGCATAGAGAAAGGAAAGAAAATGAGCACAAAATAATAAAATAGTACAATTTTTCTATGAGTGTCTCCAAATTCTTTGGTCATCTTTTTAAAAATATCCCAAGAAAATTATCTGAGAATCTGTCAGTGTTGACTGTGTTGCACCACTGAGCACTGGCACTCACTATAATATTCTCCAAAGCTCCCCTCTCAAGTTTAGCATAATTTACAGATACAAAGTTTTATGTCTGTCAATGAACATCACCACTACCATTCACAGGAATTTCCTGTGTGTCTCTTGTTAGAAATCAATCTCCCGCCACAGTTTCAGAGAACATTTTTTTCCATAGTTGCAAGTCTATGTTTTTTTTCTTCTTCCCTTGAGTTCAGGGTCCTTCCCTTAATGGTGATAGCTTCTTACATTATTAAACATCTTACTTAATTAACATCTAAGACTGTAAACGTCTATGTATGTATATTTGCACTATTCTCCAGGTTCAGGACTTTCCAAAGGTTAATGAGTAGAGACTCGCTTTATATTTACAAAGCTAAAATGGTTCATAAATGCATAGATAACGGTTTCTCATATGAGAGCAAATTTAAGCTTACACTATAGAATGTAGAAATCATATGTGTATGTATGTGTGTGTATATATGCACAAACATGATCTCCATAGACATAATTATATTCTATACTATCCCTCATAAATAGGGTAAATCATTTTATAAAACTTTCCGAAGAGATGATGAGAATGTTAAAAAAAAAAAAAAGTAAAAGAAAACAAAATACTAGTAGGGCAATAGATCTGAAAGAACATAAAAGTTGTAACCATTTGTAAAGTATATTCTTCAAATCAACAGGTTCTGTGATAACTAAGTTAAAATTTAATTGAAAGAAATTGAAAAGTGATAAAATTAGTAAAAACAAAAGAAATAAAAAGACTGGACTTTGAGAAAGAACATACAGTGTCTAAGTTTCTGTGACGATGTCTAATTAAAATGGGTAATGATGAGATTAAAGGTTTTTTTTTATTTCAACCTCATATGAAGTGATTCAATTTGCTTCTCTTTATTTTTTTATTTTAAAAACTTTGTGAGATATTTTGCAAATGCAAAGAGGACATAATCTCTGGTGTGTGGCTCTGAATTTAGTCATCTTTTCAAAGACCCAGTTCTCAATGTCTTTCAGGAAAATCTAGGTTGGACCAGCAGCTTCTAGGCCTGAGGTCAGCAACAGGTATAACAAGTTCTGTATTTAAGATTGTGCCTGGAGGCATTCAGACTTTGTCTCTGGTGTAAAGGCTTCTCCCTCTTCAGTTCTATTACCTTTTGCTCTTCTAGTACTTTGAATTGCGGGACACTCACTTTCAGTCGATGTAGTTCCCACTTTCTGGATTGCTCTTTCCACTGTCTATCCTCTTCTTATTTAATTTCTTATTTTTGTTTGTCCTCCAAACTAGATAGTGTCATCTATTATAGGGTTATATGTGCCTTCACATCATGAAATTTGCAACATGCATGCATTCCTGGGATAATACATGTCTCCAATGCAAAAGTACATATTCTGGTGAGAATGTTTGCTTTGTTCTCAGTTGTATCCTTCACATGTTGCGTACAGAAGTTCTCTAGCATATAAGACATTTAGTAAATATTTGTTGAAAGGATAAATAAAACTACTCTAGTGGTTAGGACATTTAGAGTGAAGTACTGAAGACTCAAGATTTAGAGGCAGGTGGAGAAGCAGAAACCCAGGAAGGAATAGGGTGGTGAAATGCTTTTTTATCATTCTCTATCTCTAGTTTGAGAGTTTATCTCAATTGCAAGACAATCTTAACTGCAAGAGAATGGTATAAGACTTCAGTCTAATTAAGTGTTTTATAAGACAAGTGATCAAAAAAGACATTTGAAATGTGGTTAAAAAATCCAAGGCTAATGGCTAATTTTTTAAAGATTTAGGTTATCTGGGGAAAGCTAAATATTTCCATTTTAATAATGTTTTCTCTAGATGAGTCTTAGTTTTATTTAAAATTTAGGAAGGAAATCAAGAACTGATACACAGTAGGAATTTCTTGCATAAAACCAATTAAGAATAAACATCAAAAAATGTAAAAGTAACTGCATTAAACTCTAACATGCTTAAATACTGTGTGGTAGCATGGTAGTGTTTTGATAAATAAATGACTTCCATTTTCCTTCTTCAGGTGAAAAAAACCTTTACATATATATTATATATACTTGGTAAACTATTTTTATTCATAGCAACATCTGTGGTGAATATTAAAGCTAATGAATATAAGGGCTATATGAATTTCCAGACTTGACTCTAACTTAATTGAAAACAATTTATGAGTCAAAAATAAAATGACTGTGAAGCATGAGGGTCATTGTGACATAAAAAGCAAAAAAAAGCCATGTTAATAATGCAGAAATATTCTAGTTATATTCCTCTTAACCTATGAAGCTGCACATTGGAGATTAATATTTGTAAAATCAAATACTACTACATGTAAACAATCCCAATTCAATAACTTGAGTTATTCTACAATTTTGGATGTAATTTTACAAAATTGAGGATAAAACTTATTTTTTGAAGCTTTATACCTATTTTTCCAAATATTCTCATGAAATGCATAACTCATCAAGAAATGCAGACAGTTGGAAATTGTACTCTTCATTACCTTCTTCACCAGGTCCCAAGGGCAGTGACTCAGGTCAAGTACTATTGGAAAATATTTCATGAAAGAAGATTCACTTGATATATTTTTTTACTCATTCATTCAGAAAGCTTTGACACGTGCTCACCAAGGGCCAGATACTAAGCATGCAAAGATGAAAGAGCAAGACCTAAAGGCATGTGAAAGTATGATTTATGAATTACAATGAGATGGTTATAAACTCATATAACTATAGGATTAGGACAAACCTCATACTTATCTTCTTTTGAAAAATGGTTATGAGCATTATTTTGTTTCAAATACAACTCTCCTTTCTTTTAAGAGATTACTTTTAATTAGATAATATACTAAAAAAAATATGGTCCATGAATTTTCAGTATACCACATAGTAGAAAAGCTGTAAAACTCTGCTGATACTGATGTCTGTATCTGAGAGCAATACACAGGTTATGCATAGGATTCTTAGAACTCTCTCTCTCTCTCTATATATATATATACATGTATATATGTATGAAGAGTATATATCTAATATCTCTAACACTATATGTTTCTCTATCTCTATATCTGTATCATTTGCATCATTGAAAGGTGGGTAAAGTTGTGGGACTATGTCTGTTCCACAGTGGGACAGGTAAGAAATCCGACTGGTCATAGCAGGTGAAAGGGTAGAATGGATAATAGTCAAAGCAGTCCCTGAATCAATCCACTTTTCTAGGGCCTGATCATTCTCTCCATAGTGACTATCATGTTCTCAGTCTTGAAAAGTTCAGCTAAAATCTTATAGATGAAAAAAACCTTAACAACAAGGCAAACTTATAGATATAATTTTTGAATATCTATGACAGAAATAAACATTTTAACAATATAGAAAAGTCAAAACACTGCTCTGGGCAATTCAAGTAAGCAATTATCTTGCAAAATAAATTTTAAAGTGACATTTTAAAGGAGTTCTCCTAATAGAATTTTTCTTCTCTTTTACAATTGGTTAACTGTAAATTTGAATGGATAGTTTGGCATTTAAAATTGAAAGTAAGTTCATGAAACCAATTACACCCACAGCCTTTTTTTAAATGTACAATTTTACTTTGTAAGTGTTTAAAGTATAGAGGATATCAAGTGCTTGGAAAAAACAAATATATATAAAAATTCTAATAAAGTAAGATTTCCTATGGGCTCCCATGTCTATCATACATAACCACTGCTAAAAAATGCAAGGACACAATGAAATGTTTCTCTCTTTTCCTACTGTAAAAATATACTTAAATATGCAGTGCTGATTTTCTAGTCTCTACCACAATTTTCAAAAAACTATTAATATATTGATATGAAAGAGTTAGTAAATTGATAAATCCATGTATGTAATTTTGTATTGACTGAGTTTTCAAACATGCTTAATTAAAATTAATGTGCAATTCTGAGGATTTTTAGATTAAACATTCTTCAAGAATGCTGCCATATATTTACTCTTCTTTATATATCACTGGGAGCTAACCTTATTCACTTGCTTCTGTTAGGTACTCAATAAAGATTTATTAGATTACTTTAAATTGAAAGGAATAAAATTATCAACACACTTACCATGTTTAGATACTTTATATAAGTTTACATCAGTTTGAATAGTACACTAAAACAAACATGAAAATGAAAATCATCATTTACTTGCTAATTCAAATAAGTGAAGGGTTGGAGGAGAGATGCTTAGAAAACGGAAACCATTACCATTACCGTATTGATAAGAACCTAAATACCTGCTTCTGTTAACATTTACTCATTAAGCATTTAATGCATCGGATGTTATGAAAATTACAGAGATTGATAATATATGGCCCTAAGCCTGAATGTACTTTCTAATTTGAAAGAAGAAAGAAAATTAAAATAAGTAAATCTGTGTTATTTAAAATAAGCAGAATGAACTATATCAAAATTGTTTAAAGTAATAAATCTAATGTGGCACAGAGACCAGTGGTTGTCTAGTTTCAGTTGAGTGGAACTCAGACTGTATAAAAATTTTGAAACTATAGGGTCAAGTAAAATAGCTCACTCATTATTTACATACATTAAATTGTAACTATCATAGTACCATTTGTTTAAAATAAATAATTGTGAATATATTTTGGTAAAGAAATTTGAGCAGATTCGGAAAATATGAAAAATGCAAATGAATATTATTACTCATAATTTCACCATCAGAAAACAATCACATTAACATTTCACTGTTGTTTATTGAGGTCTTTGATCTTCTATGCCTATGGATCATATTAGCATTAATATATACACATAGTTTTATGTCCAAAGCTTCCTCTTATTATTAAATTTTGAAAAATTCTTATCTCCCTATTCAGTGTAACATTTTTACATGTATCCTAAGTACTTGACTGAGAAGAGTATTGGGTAAGGTTTCTAAGCCATGTCCATTATTTACCTGAGTAACTGTTCTGCTTATTTGGATCTAAACTAGACATATAGGTTGACATGTAAGGGCCTTAGTGTGTTGTTGTTGTTGTTTTCTATTTATTTTTATTTTGGCTATATACAGGATATAAAATTTGCATGTTAATCACATTTAAGTATACATTAATTATATTTACCATATTATAAAACTATCAACACTACATATTTCCCATTTTTAAATTATTCCAAACTGAAACTCTGTATCCACTAAAAAATGATTCTCTATTCCTCTAATCCCCAGCCTCAGCCTTCTAATCTACTTTCTTGCCTCTATGAATTTGCCTAATCTAGATATTTTACATCAATTGAATCACACAATATTTGTCCTTTTGTGCTTAATTTCACTTAACATAAAGTTTTCAGGGTTCACACATGTTGTGTCATGTACCAGAACTTCATTCTTCTTTATTCCTCAGTAACATTCCATTGCATGTATGTATCATCTTGTTTGTCATTAATCTGTTGATGGATACTTGGAGTTCTATAAGTTGGAATTTCGATATGGGTCTCAGTGGCTTAAAATCATAATGTCAGCAAGGCTGCATTCCTCATTGAAGAATCTGGGGGAGAACCCATTTCCAGGCTCATTCCGGTTGTTGGCAGAATTCAGTTCCATGAGGTTGTGGGACTGAGGTCTCTGCTCCCTGACGCCTGTTGGCTGGGGGTTGCTCTCAGTGTCCAGAGGCTTTTCACATTCCTTGGCCCATGTTCCTCTTCCTCCACTTCAAAGCCAGCAATGGTGGGTGGAGTCCCTTTCATACTCCAAACCTCTGATCACCCTTTCTGCCTCATCTTTCCTTCTTTTCTCCTCTGCTGCATCTCTACGACTGTGACATTGATGTTAGTGCCTAATAAGCAAGACTTATTTTCTGAGACAAGTGCATACTTTTATCACAACCATTCTTTTTTTTATTAGAACAATCCCAAAGTAGAAACCAATTTGTGATTTGACCCCCCCACCCCCAAATATTTTGGTTAATTTTGTCTTTCAATTTGTCTGTCCCAAATTAAATACTGCTCAAATATATCAGGTAGCACATCAATAAGAACACAGGCTTTTAAATACTGTGCTTCATTTTCCAAGTATAAGGAGTCTTGATTTTGCCATCAAATGCTTTCTAACATGTGCTAATATTCAAGTTTAATGTGGTGTGAAGATTGGTGGTTTAAAATACGTATATGGAGAAAAGTTTCAGCTTTGACTTTCTGAGGAGATTTTAGAAAATAGAAATTTTGGTAAAAGTAATGACATTACAATATTGATGCTGTTTATGACACAGTCTTTTCACTGTACATAAAATCCCTGGCAATCTCATCTGTATCCATGACTTCAATGATATAGGCCTTACACAGATCATAGGTTTCTATTCTGTATTCAAAATCCATCAACAAGCTTCCAAATAGACCATTTCACCTCAGTGCCCCATCGGCACACCAAATGTCATCTTCTTGCATCCCTGTCTTTGTGCAGAGCACTGTCACCTACTTAGTTGCCTAATCCAGGACCTTAGAATTCTTCTGGATTTTTGCTTTATTTCCTTTTTTTAGTCTATCATGCACCTTCTCTTTTAAGGAACCATACGTCTACACCCAAAAGTGACTGTGGAAGGCCTGTGAAGGAATAGACCCCATCTTGCCATCACGAGGAGAGTATGTGATCCAGAATAGCTAACATGGCTCATACGGACCCAGTGGTTAGTCTAGGAGCAGGAAAATGTCCCTACTTAATAGAGATGCCATAGGGTACAGGATCATTATTTTTACACTGGAATCACCAACAGTAAAGTTGGAATAATACCTGAGAATAAAACCTAGACTTTGAAAACAGAGCTGATGAATCCAGAAAGAAAGTCATGCTGACATGGATTCTATTCCACTCAGGCCCAAAGCCAAATCCAGCCTTCGAAATTCCCGGTTAGAAGAGCCAGTAAATGCGTTTTATTTCATAAGCTGGTTTGGGGTTTCTTGAACTTGCAACTAAACAATCTTTAAATATAGACCGATGTCCATTTAATCATATATTATAAATCTCAAATATATCTCAAATCCTCTGGTTCTATTCTCTGATGGTTTAGCCTCTTTTACCCTTGTTGTTCTTTTGACTTCCTGTCTTCCTCTAGGTACCTCTGCACATTCTCCTATTGCACACTGAACACATCTCTATTGCTTGTAGGGTAAATCTAAATAATGGTGTATGAGGCTCACTGGATTGGGTATTTTACCCTTTGTACCCTCTAGTATCTCATGTACATTTAAAAATAAACAGAAGAAATTATTCAACTGTGTAAAGCCCTAACTTTCTAATAAAATAACTTGTATTGGATTCTAGATGAATCATGAAATTAAAATTGAATGCTTATTTGGATAAAGGGGATTTCTGCAAGATTATGATAGGAGGCAGATTTGACCTTATAAAATTTAATAAAAAACCAGCCTGTGATAACAGACAAAATCCCTGTATTCAAAAGAAGAAAAATTGGATTCAAGGTTAAGATTCCCACATTACTCCCTGTCTAACCTTAGGCAATCTTTTAATCTCTCTGAGTATTAATTTCCTAAATGGTAGAAAGGAAAAGATTTCTTCCCTACTTACATTAGGATTATTGTGATAAAAAGAGATGAATGTGCTGGGGTCATGGAGCAATCTGCAGAGAATTATACAAACATAGGATATTGATAAATTATAAAGATATAAATTTAGTATACCCAGAATGTATCATACAAAAGAAAATGGCCTAGTGTCTCAGATTCCTTAAAACATATGGAAAATATAAATCCATATATGAAATAAGAAAGAATAGATGCATTTTAACTTCATAGTGATAAAATGGAATTTTCCTAAGCATTACATTGGAGGTAAAATGAATGTTTTCTAAGTTGTTTTGTGGAATTCTTACTTGGCATAAATATTAGAAAAGCATTTCTGGATAGAAAAGCTATTCAAAATACTATAAAGACCTCTTCCAATGTTCGGCACTCATCAGCTGGTGGGAAACATAGATCTCTAACATAAGTATAATGTTCATTTGTTAAAAGTCACTTGGATTCTTTGAAATATCAAGTTGCCTCAGTAGAAAATAGTATTATATATTTAAAGATAGCTAGAAGAAAGGATTTTAATGTTACCACCACAAAGAAATGATAAATGTTTAAAGTGAGGCATATGCTAACTATCCTGATTTATTATACAATGTATACATGCATTGAAACATCACACTATACACTATAAATATGTACAATTACTGTGTTAATTAGAAATAAAATAAAACTTTAAAAAAACTAGGAAAAAAGAAAATTGTCTTGCCAAAAACCAACCAAGCTTCTGTAAATATTTACTTTTAACACTTAATCATTATACATTATATATAAACATTTAATAAGCACTTTCACTACAGTAGATTTGAAGTAATTTAGGTTAATATGAGTGTATCTTTGTATAAAAGATACAAAGGAATCAGAACTATAATAGAATATGCATGTATTGTAAGTGAGCATGACACCAAATCTTAGCTAGAAGACATCAAAACTTTAATTTATTTTAATTTACTGTTTAGTCTCTAGAATCTGATTTTTAATAATTTTTTATTTTGAAATCAGAGAACATAACTTGATTATCAAAACAATTTCTTTTTAACAATAATATGTGAATTAGTACTTGTGATATTTGTTATGGTAGAAATTTGGTCTTCAGTTTCCATGGAATCAATATTAATTTTGATTTTGGGTGAAAGACTTGATATTTCTGAATCAGAAATTCCTCATCTAAGAGGGAAATAAAACACATACCCCAAAGGGTTACATTCAAACAAATCACTCACACACAAATTACCTTTGAAAGTATTTTAGTAATGAAAGATGGCTTTATTATCATGTAGAAAAATTTTGTGTCTCTTTCTGGGTGATGGTTTTCAGACAGTGGAGCCATAGTTGGAACCGTAAAATATATTCTGGCCACGAAAAGAATCATCTGGAAAAATGGATGGAATTGCCTTAGCAGCTGTTTCTTAACTGATTTTTTTCTGGTTCTGCAACATCAACTTTTATTTCTATGTCTGTATTCAGCATTCCCACACGAAGTTTTGTTCAATTAATCATTAATTAGAATATATTGTGTGCCAGAAAATATCCTAGGTCCCAGAGAACATTAAGGAAGTTGGGCAGGGGGCAGGGAACAAACAGAAAAAAAGTTCACCAAAAAACATAATGCTTGATCTCCTGGAACTCATAAAGCAGTGAGGATATAACATTAAGTAAAGAATCACCCAAATAAATGTTAAATTGCAACTATAATAAATATATGTTAGTAACTATTAAATGAAATCTTATTTCTAATGCAATTTGACCTAGTTAGTGAGGTTAGGAAAGGATTCCTAAGGCTAGAATATTAGAGCTGAGAGTTAAAGGTTATAGAGCAATTACACAGGTGAAAAAAAGTGGGTGGAAAAAGGAAGGAGAGTGTTCCAAATAGAAAGAACAGCATGTGCAGCTTCCTGAGCCAGGGAAAGCTGTACTGCATTTGATGACCTGAAGAAGATCATTGTAACTGGAGTGTGGCAAACAAAAGGAAGAACAGTACAAAAAGAAAATATTTTATTCTATTAGAGTCCTCTACACTATTCCAACTCAGCAATACCTCTAATTCCAAACCACCAGTTTTTGCCAGTTGTTCACTTTTCATCAGCCACTTAACTTCATTTCTTGGAACAATGGTTAAATCATGTTCCATATATGTTATATTCCAGTTACAACCCAATATTATGGGTGCCTTACATAACTTTTGGATCAAGAAGGAAAACAAAGGTCTATTCACAATCTCTCCTCTCCTCCCCAAATCCAATGCCAGTGAACATACTCCATTTAGGAGTCCTAGTGTACATATTCTATTTAGGATATCTTGGTTCTACATCATACTAGTAAGAGTAAATTTTTGATAGATAAAACTCATCTCTTAAATGCAATTAAGATTTCTCTTTCTGCCTTTCCAATGGGAAAGATGGCAAACTTGTCACTCCAAGAAAAGAATGCACACTTTTGCCTATACTTGCATCAGGTGTTCAAAGAGTATGCTTTGCTTTCATGTAGGCACAGTCTACATAAACGTGCAAACGTGAGAAACCCTCCTATGTTCTAAACATTGCCATTTTTATTAAATTTGATTAGGTCCTTGAAATAAGCTAATTCTAAGCAAAGGCCTGTAGATCCCTGCTATCTGTAGAGGCAGTGGTTTTTTTCTCATTATAGAGATAGATTGGGAGATGGATAGTGCTACACTCGTATAATTAGCTTCACCAGCTGGAGTAATATGGCAAATTCTGAGTTCTAGTAGGTTTATGAGAGCTTCCTAATTAGAAAACAGCCGACTGCATCATCTTTGATGACCTGCAGCTGAAGACCATTCTCTGCTTTCCTGGTTGTGGCTCTGGATGCTTTTAAGTTTACATCTTACCTGATTTCAAACCATACCAGGAGTAGCATTGCAAGTTAGATCCATACTCAGTACAAAATTAATTTTAGAAAAAGTTTTAAGGTATGCAAAATTCTTCTTTAGTGACCCTATAAACCAAGATTTGCAAAAGTTAAATCCTTTGATGGTATTCTTTCCCTTTCTCTGAAGCCCCGTCACTGATGCTGCTCCTTAATAAAACTCATTTCATATGGTAATTTTTAATTCCATCATTATTTTATGTATATTTTTTGAATATATTCTGTAAGGAAAAACATTTTCTTAATTAATTAATTTCACAGGGAGGATCATTGATGCTTATTTTACTCAATAAATTATAATTTTTTACTAGTTTTACTTATTTTGATGCTCAAATTATTCCAGATTTGTCCTGTAGAACCTTTTTAAGTGGCTTCTGTATCTTTTGATATATCCTCACTAATCTCTGAGCTGTCTTATTTTCTGACACTACAAATATATTCCAGGCATGGTTTTTTTATTTTTCCTGTCCAGCTCGGGAGTCACCTGTTTCTCATAATAATTGATTTAGGCAAAAGTCATCAATGAATGCAGAAATCAGTGGTGAAAATTAGAGGAGTTACAAGATATTGACATAGTCTCAAAGCTCACCCCAAAAGCATCTTACCCCAAGATACTTATTAATTACAATGGGAATAAACAGTAGCATTGCAATGAAAACGATTGGCAGATACAACCTAGTGATCAGAGTGGGGCCATTACCAAGATGGACAAATCAAAATAATTTACATCCTGATATGATTCATCATGAATGTAGTACTTCCCAGAAACATATAGAAGCACAATCTAACCATTAGGAAACATCAACTAAATCATACTTTAGGAAAATTCTACAAAAAAAATGGCTTACTCTTTAAAAATATCAATCTCATGGCACACCAAAAAAGACAAACTGTTGTAGATTAAGGAGACTAAAGAGATATGACAACTTAATGTAATTCATAGTCTGGAATGTTTTTTTTTTTTTTTTTTTTGAGACAAAGTCTCGCTCTGTTGCCCAGGCTAGAGTGAGTGCCATGGCGTCAGCCTAGCTCACAGCAACCTCAAACCCTGGGCTTAAGCGATCCTACTGCCTCAGCCTACCGAGTAGATGGGACTATAGGCATGCGCCACCACGCCTGGCTAATTTTTTCTATATATATTTTTAGTTGGCCAGATAATTTCTTTCTATTTTTAGTAGAGATGGGGTCTCACTCTTGCTGAGGCTGGTCTCGAACTCCTGACCTCGAGCGATCCACCTGCCTCAGCCTCCCAGAGTGCTAGGATTACAGGCGTGAGCCACCGCGCCCAGCCTGGAATATTCTTTTACTGTCAAGAACATTATTGGCACAACTGTCAAATCTGATTAAATGCTGAAGACTATGTATTATTTTATCATTGTTAAATTTCTGATTATGATAACTCACCTTAAATTATGTTAAAGAGCATCTTGATTTTAGAAAACAAATAATAAAATATTTGGGAGTAAACAGGCACCTTATTTATAGCTTCCTTTCAAATGATTAAAAAAATTATATTGACAGTAAGTATGGCAAATAATAATAAAATTTGGAAAATCTAGGCAAAGAGCACACAGAAATTCTTTGTAGTAATCATAATTTTTTGTAAATCTGAAATTGAATATTGCACAACTGTAATTAATGATAAAATGCAAAGGAAAATATTTAAAGTATATACTTTGAAAAAGTGTGATTATTACTGAGAATGTCATGTACTATGAAGTTGAACATCAGAAGTGTTCTGTTTTTTTAATTACTTTAAGGAGAAACCCCCAAAGATGGCTAGTCATATTAATTCATTTAGTATTTTTATAATCCTATTGATAATGAGAAATTAGTTTAAATTTATATAGCTTTAATTGGAACAATAGAGGGATTTCTGAAGGATTAAAATAAAGTTTCAGGAACTCAGAAAATAAAATAATTGGAGCTGCCTACTAACTGACTCCAGCATCTTGTTAACATTAGCAGTAGGAGGGAACTCAGAAGGACTCTTGCTATTAACTACTTACAGTCCAAGATTGCACGACTTTTAACAAAAACCTTAGGATCAACTTAAATGAGGCCATATTTCTCATTTGACTTGTTTCTTCCACTAATGATGGGACGTATGTTTTTTTCCTACTGACTGTCTACCTCGACACTTGTTGGACCCTTATGGACATTGGTAGTTCTCTCAAGAGTAATCTGATCAAAAACTATTGCTGAATTTAAATAAATTAGTTTTTTTATATATGTGGTGGAATATATCTTATTTATTTATTTTTCCTTTAGAGTTTTGAATAAGTTCTCTAAGGATTGCCAATCATGAAGTAAGGATAGCAAGTCACACACAAGTAGTTTGTAATTTGGTAAACAATTGGAGGATTTTTGCATCTACCATTAGGTCAAGCAAAATATAGGACAGAATATTTTTGAAGGAATTCTTAGGAAACTTAAGAAATTAAAAGAAAATCAGCCAATATGGTAGGAAAAGTAATTATAATTACTATAAGAGTAATTATAATAATACATGTATTATTAAAGTTCAATTTATATATGTGTGTGTTTATATATGTAACCTATAGTGCCTCAAAATATATTTTGAGTCATATTTCCTTTGTTGGCTTTGTATATAACCAATAGTAATATATTCTATGTTTACTCTAACTGGTTCTTGTTCCTTGGCTATTTGTTCTACATATAAATTTAAATATGAATGAACTAATCCCAATTTATGTAGAATACTATTGATGAATATGTTTTGCTCTAAAATTATACTAGCATAACTTTTTTGTAAGTTTACTTTTAAATTTCTTTTTATCTTAAATCTTTATTTTTTTTTATTCTTATTTCAGCCTGTTGTGGGGGTACAAAAGTTTAGGTTACGTATATTGCCCCTGCCCCCCCACCCCCCAAGTCAGAGCTTCAAACGTGTCCATCTCCTAGACAGTGTGCATCACACTCATTATGTATGTATACACCCATCCCCTCCCCCACCCACATCTGCCTGACACCCGATCAATGTTATTCCTAAATGTGCTCTTAGGTGATGATCAGTGAAACCAATTTGATGGTGAGTATATGTGGTACTTATTTTTTCGTTCTTGGGATACTTCACTTAGTAGAATGGGTTCCAACTCTTTCCAGGAAAATACAAGAGGTGCTACATCACCATTGATTCTTATAGCTGAGTAGTACTCCATGGTATACATATACCACATTTTATTAATCCACTCATGTATTGATGGGCACTTGGGTTGTTTCCACATCTTCGCAATTGTGAATTGTGCTGCTATAAACATTTGGGTGCAGATATCTTTGTTATAGAATGTCTTTTGTTCTTTTGGGTAGATGCCCAATAATGGGATTGCTGGATCAAATGGTAGGTCTACTTGTATCTGTTTAAGGTATCTCCAGATTGCTTTCCACAGAGGTTGCACTAGTTTGCAGTCCCACCAGCAATGTATGAGTGTTCCTATCTCTCCACATCCACGCCAACATTTGTTATTATGGGACTTTTTGATAAAGGCTATTCTCACTGGAGTTAAGTGATATCTCACTGTGGTTTTGATTTGCATTTCCCTGATGATTAGAGATGTTGAGCATTTTTTCATATGTTTGTTGGCCATTCTTCTGTCTTCTTTTGAAAAATTTCTGTTCATGTCCTTTCCCCACTTTTTGATAGGGTTGTTTGATTTTTTCTTGCTGATTTTCCTGAGTTCTAAATAGATTCTAGTTATCAGTCCTTTATTGGGTGTGTAGCATGCAAAATTTTTTTCCCATTCTGTAGGTTGTCTATTTACTCTTGTGACAGTTTCTTTGGCTGTGCAGAAGCTTTTTAATTTAATCAGGTTCCATTTATTTATTTTTTTTGTTGCTGTGATTGCCTTTGGGGTCTTCATCATAAATTCTTTGCCTAGGCCAATGTCCATAAGAGTCTTTCCCACATTTTCTTCTAGAATTCTAATAGTTTCACTTCTAAGGTTTAAGTCTGTTATTCACTGTGATTTGAAGACCCCATTTAGCAAAAGCAATTTTAAGCAATAAGAACAAAATGGGAGGTATTAATTTACCAGACTTCAAACTATACTATAAGGCTGTGGTTATTAAAACAGCTTGGTATTGGCACAAGAACAGGGACACAGACCAGTGGAACAGAATCCAGAATCCAGGTATAAAACCATCCTCATATAGCCATCTAATCTTTGACAAAGCACACAAAAACATATTCTGGGGAAAAGAATCCTTATTCAATAAATGGTGCTGGGAAAATGTATGGCCACATGTAGAAGACAGAAACAGGACCCACACCTTTCATCTCTCACAAAAATCAAATCATGGTGAGTAACAGAGTTAATTTTTTTTTAATTTCAAAATATTAAGGGTGTATAAATCTTTTTGGTTATATGGATCACTTTTATAATGCTTGAGTGGTGGCAATATGTGTGCCCATCACCCAAATAGTGTTCATTGCATACCTGTTAGGTAGATTTGTGCCCATCCCTTCCTCTGCCCTCCCTGCACACTTGATTTCCACTGAGTTTTACTTCTCTCTGTGCACATACAGAACAGTTGGTCACCTTAGGTGAATGAGGTATGAGATTAGCAGTGAAGAAATTAGCAGTTCCATAAGAAGCAAAAATTTTGTAGAAAAGAGAAAGTCTGACTGTCAAGAAGTGGCAATGAAAGTAAAAAGGAAAACTCTTTCCTTATATGTTTAACTTGGGAGGAAAAAAATCCAAATCTGTATTGAGAAGGCTGGTGGAATAGTTTTTGCAGAGCACGAGAGGGTTAGTTAAGGGATGGCTACCTAGGGATGCTTTGTGACAGTGTTGAGGATAAAAGCAAACATGCTGAAAGAGCAGAAGTTGATGAGTCCATAATGCAAGGGTTGGGGGAGAAAGAAAAGGATGGAGCACTAGAAGAGAGAAGTAATAGATTTATGGAAAACTATGGGGTTTAAGTTCAGGTAATATATTACAAACAAAATAATAAATGATGACTTTGTTGATGACTGAAATAAACAAGGAGAAACAATGGAATCAATTATTATGTTTCTTTAGAAAAACAGAGTCATAAAATTATAGTCTGGAATGCTTTATTTGATGGTATGTTGACTTCTGGGCCTCTACCCTTTGGGCCACACAAGGTGGTTTCTCAGTAGTACTGAGAGAGTTCCCTCCAAAGTGCTGAGGTGGCATGAACAAGATGAGAGAAGATGCTCCCTGAGGCTGGGGCTGTGAGGTGGGTAGAGGCAGTTGCCACCTCAGTTTTTTTGCAGGAGTCCTCCTTGCTCTAACCTATGTCTGTTATATAGGCTAAAGTCCACCTACTAAGAGATAGCCTTCTTACCTGGAATTCAACAGCCTGCTAATAGTGGATTCCTAGCAACATACTCTGCTCACATTTTTTATTTGAATTTAATTCTTCCTTCCTTGCTTTCCAGCTGATGTTGGAAACAAACAAAAAAACAAGCAGCCCATATTACAATATGCTTTTTAGAATACTGATTTTACATAATGGAGCTCTCAAACAATTTTAATTTCTCAAAGAAAGTGAGAAAGCCTTGGCCTTCACATACTTAAAATGACCTTTGTATGTGTATTTCCACCATTCATCAAAATGTCATAAGGGAAACTCTTTGCTATTTTATAGTTGGTTCAGCTTTTAACAGTTTTGGAATTTTGTTTTAAAAATGAATGCTAGAGAAAGCACTTATGTTAGCTACTGAATATTTAAAGATGTTGCTTTTCATGTGCTGACATAATAGGTAAAAACATTGCTTGTTGATTCAGCTGCTTCCGGATCATTATTATAAATTCCTTCTCACATTATCTTGAATTAATACTTGCTATTCACACTAGAAATTGCCTGGAAATTTGTATGCTACCTTCTTATTATTAGATGTCTTAGATGTGGTCAGATACCACAACATCATTTAATAATAAAATTAAGTAGATAGATTTTTCTGCTAGCAGAGGATAAAATTAAGGTGCAATTGTGCAATAACAGGAAATGAAACTTATTTGAGCTATCACCTTTTTATTTTTAATTTCCCGAAACAACTCCTTGGTAGACACTAGATTGAGAGAGAGCTTAATATAATTATGTACCTGTTAAATTATTACCAGCTTTGACAGAAATGCCTCTGAGAATTTTAACAACTTAATTAATGTCAGGGGATCTTATATGCCTTTTATAAGGAGAGGAAAAGTCCAGAAAAGAAAATCTGTGCACATTAATATTTTTGCATTTTAAAATTACTAACTTATTGATTTTTCTCCTGAAGTCATGATAGAATACACATGATAGAACATACATAGAGGCAGAGAACATGAATAAAACATAGATTTTTTAAAGAACTACTTGTGGAAATTTAAGTAAAATGATCAATTAAGACACAGCAAAATCAAAGAATAATAGACTATCTTGCCATATAGTGACATCTATTTTCCAGGTGAATTTTGTGTGGCCCAGAGTTTGGCTGTTAGCATTAAAGGTTCAGAAGCATAATTGTTTCAGCTTTTTTAGAGTTGATGCAATTTTCAAAGATAGACTCTGCTTAATCACTGCAAGATACTAGATGTGGATTACTGGAATAACATTCTCAAAACAATCAAAAAATATGGACAGCAATACTTCTAACAGCATGGCCAAAATATTTTCTGCTTAACTCAATGAACCTGTGTGGGAAAACAGATAATACCAATAATAGTTTATGAGAATAAATTAATAAATGTAACCATTACCAGAACCAAGATACCTGTGTATTGAATGTATTTTTTTTCTATGGTAAGCAATACCCAATGGAAGCTAATCGGAAATCTGAAAACAAGTTGCAGACTAGGAAATCAGAACAATGGAAGTCTGTTAGATAAACTGAATGTTTCCAGCATAACATAGTCTGCTGACTTCCTACTTCTGAAGGTGTGGCCTTAGCAGTAGCAGGTAAATCTACTGGTTAAGGTCTGCTCCCTTGTGGACCTTGTTTTTGCCCAAGTTGTCTTTTGAAGATCTATTGTTTTTATGGGCCTGAGAGTCCCCACCCTTCTTTCTGAGGGACATAGTTTCTCTTTTGATATACATTCAATCTGGTTAAAGTCTAATCTTAAAAACCTTCACATCATTGTAACTCTTTATGTTGAATTGTCATATATTAAGTGCCCACGTATCTCAAACTCACCACTACTGACAAGTGGGACTGGATAATTCTTTGTCATGAGGGTCTGCTCTGTGCATTTTAGGATGTGTAGTAGCCCCCCAAGATTTTATTTTACTAAACATGAGTAGCACCCACCCTCCTATCAGTTGTGACAACCAAAACTGTCTGCAAATATTGCCAAATGTCACCTGGGGCAGGTGGAAAATACATCCCTGCTTGAAGACCACTGATTTAGTTTGATGTATTATGTGCTTTGTTTCTTAGCACAGAAAGCCAAAAGACCCACTGATTTCTAACTGTTTTGACATATTATAGTCTTACAGTTGACATATTATAGTCTTACAGTTGCCATATACTACCAGGACATGTGTTGATGGCCTTTTCTAAACTGGATGGCTTTGATTTAGTGCTGAAGTTGAGCTATACTTCCATAAAAGATATACTTTATTGGCTTCTTGTTAAGATTTTTTTTATATAAAGCCATTTCCATGTTAATTACCAGAAAGACATCAAAGGAAGGAGAGATCAAGCTATGTTGTTTATAGAATTAGCAAAGGAATAACATAACAGAGATCTTTTAACACCATAAACAATTTGGAAGGGAAAATCTTCAGAGTAGAGTATGTTACAGAAATTTGAAGAAGAGAACAACTCATGTTACATCCTCCGACAGGCCAGTAGCAAGGAAGATAAGGCAGTGTAAAGAGCTAGTCAGTTGTAGTAACGAAAGCTTTGTACAAGTCCACCCTGTCTCTTATGTAATAAACACACAGTGTGCTGAGGTTTCATATGTGAGGACATGCTACTGAGCCACAAACAACAGGGTCATTTTTTCTTGTTTTCCATTATCATTTACAGACTTTTTGGAAGCATTTATTTTCTTTTGCCTAATTCTTTTAACAAAACGTTTTAGATCTTTAACTAGTTGTTTTAAATTAAGTAAGCAATTTGTGAGTAGAAAAACTCTGAAGATCTAACATTTCCCTAAGTCTATTAAAGTATAGTATTATATTTTTTTGTTGGACTAAAAGAACATGGAAAATTGGAAATGTTCATTTAACAAAATTAACTCTATTCCTTAGAACACAATTATTAATACTACATACTTATCACATTCTCTTTTCCCCTCCTCCCTCCTATCTCTCCCTTCCTTCCTTCCCTTCCTTCTTCTTTTTCTTCCTTCCTCTTTTCCTTCATTTTTAATTTTTTTAAAATTTATACTTTGAAGTAAGTCCTCAAATTTCTTATTAAGAACTTTCTGTATTACAAAATATTGTACATTCTCTTAGCTTATGTTCTTAAATTTATTCATACTATAACAACTAACTTCTTCCATCTGTCTTCTCTTGCATCAATACTATTTATCTATAATTTTATATCTGCTGATGATTAGGGTCCTTATTTCTTCTTTACTCTTCCAAGAGCTCATTTCCATTTTCTTAGTATGTAGTCTTCTGGTTAAGAGTCAGTATTGTACTTTGTTACCTATGAGTGGTAAATCAAATATTTACTGAATTTTAACTCTATGTTAGTCTCTTCACCAAGTATGATTGGACAGCCTCTCAAGAGAAACATCATTACCCAAAAATTGCATATTGGATTCATCACCATTGTTACTGAATTAAATTAAATTATGTAATAGAAGGAACATTTATGTAAGATAGAGTAGATTGGATTAATTACCATTACCAATTTATCTCCTTTTGCTGTACCTATAGTTTTTGTCATATGACTTGCTTTAGCCAATGGAATCTGAAAGCGAGTCAGTTCCAAGTTAATGTTTTAAGAAGCAAGATATGATTCTCTTCATTCCTTTTGCCAGCTTCTGCCACAAGAAGGACTTGGCTTGTTAGTCTCTTGGTCAAAAGGAATGAGATTTAATTGGCAGAGATTTCTTACCTGACTTCAGTAAGGTAAGAACCTAAAATTGAATCATTCTAAGAGAACTACAGACTCGTAAGCATGATAACAAATGCTTATCATTTTATACCATTGAGAATCTGTTTTATGCATATTTTATAAAAAAAGGTCTATCAATTCCCTTTTTGTTTAAAACATGTGAAAATGTAGCAGATCATCATACAAGTGCTGCTACATGAAAATTTTTATCAAATTTTGAATCTAAGAATGAACATTTATTATATCTATAGTAATTATTTATGCTTTTCCATTTGACTGTTTTAAAAATTCCACCTATCACCATTATTTCTTCTGAGTCAGTTATAATACAATGACAAGAAGTAGGAAGGTTCATCAAAACAAGTCTTTAAGCAGTTTCATGCTGTCTCTTATTTCAATCAGAGATTTGTGGATGTGAAAGATCACATCATATCAGTTATAAACATCATAATTGACATAAATTTTTTAAAAAGATATGTAAAGGCAGATATTTGAAATGACTGAATGATATAGTGTTCCAGGCAGAGTAAGCAGCTAGGAGACATAAAGGAAATATAATTCAGATTATATTTATGGCCCTTCATGCTGCCTAGAAATTAAACCACATTGTACCAATCTATTTTTTTTTACCATTATTCTAGTTGGCCATTTTATATATTATTCTCTTTCTTCTAAACTCCAACATATCCTCACATTCACTGCATCACTTGCTTCCTATTTCAATAAGAAAATAGAAATGAGAACTACCTCAACCTTTCACTTCCACATCCACCTCCTACCTGTATCTGTGTCCACATTCTACATCATCTCCAGTTTTATGTACAAATTGTCCATATCCTTAGTGAGAGTCAAACCAGTTGTCTTAGTTAGGTATTTTTTCCCAAAAAATGGACTCTGAAACAATCCCTCATCTCCCGGCAGTTTAATTGTGAGGTGATCCTAGGAATGAGGAAATGAAATGAATGAGGAATAAAGAAAGTGGGGCAGGGAAAAAAGCACAGTAAAAAAAAAAAAAGGTTTTAAGGAGCTGGTTACCATGCTGGGCATGTGAGGTCAATCCACTGGGGATCCTTCGAAGAGTTTGTGGATATGCCTTGGAATTATCTCACTGGAGCATTGGGAAGCTGGTGCATTGATTTTGAATTCCACTTACCCAAGGTTTTCCCGGCGCTGTTATCCCTGTACCTTCTCCCACCCCTACTACTCCCACACCTCCAGGTTGTGTACTAGTTTTAGCAGAGCATCTTCTGCAGCACAAGAGGAGTTTGAGGAAGGAAACTCTCACATGCAGGGTCTATTGCAGCTGTGGATGAACCCAGTGGTTGAAAGGATACAGGACAGGCAAGTCATTGTCTCTGACCCAGCATCCACTTTTCATCTATATTCCTGCTTGTCTACTCAAATACAGTGCTCTGTAAATTCCCTTTCTCCATCAATTTTTCCTTCTCCATTGAATATTTTTTTTATCAATTTAAAATAAGCTATTAAATCTCTCTTAATTTTTTTTTCTTGTCCTCACTTCCCTCTTGAGCTACTGGGTCATTCCTTTCCCCAATCTTAAGGAAAATACCCTGAAGCAGTGTTATATATTTACTGTGTCCAATTTCTTTCTTCCTAATTTTTCTAACTAGGATTTTGCTTCTACTGTTTCACTAAAAATGTTCTAAATCATCAGTCACGTCCAGCATCAGTTCTCTATGCTCACCTTACTTGACTCACCAGCAGTGCTTAACACACATGATTACTCTCATTCAAAGAACATTTTCTCTGTTTACCTGGAGACACCACACTTACCTGGTCCTCCTTCTTACTTTCCTTAGACCACTTTTTCTGCATACAAGGTCTCAGTCCTTGGACACATTCTCTCCCTCTTTAAATATACACACTTTTCTTAGTTATCTCACTTTTACTATCATGACATCAAAATGCAAATGACTCCCGAACATAAATATTCAGTCTGGCCTCTCTTCTACACTCTAGACACGGTTATTTAAATACTTACTTGACCACTTCACTTGGATATCAAAAAAGGTTCTCAAACTACACCTAGCCAAAATTAAACTTCTGAAGAACTCCCCCTTCCCAAACATCCTCTGTCTCTTACTCTTCAAATCAATAAATAAAAATTCTGAAAAAATTTGTCCATTCCCTCCACATTTTCCAGTTTGTGTGCATAAAGGTTTTTGTAGTATTCATAGATGATATCTTGTATCTCCCTGGCATCAGTTGTAATTTCTCCTTTTTTGTTCTTCATGGAGCTTATTAAAGTTTTTTCTTTTCTGCTTTTCGTTAATCTGGCCAAAGGCATGTCAATTTTGTTTATTTTTTCAAAGACTCAAGTTTTTGTTTTATTAATCTTCCATATAGTTTTATTGTTGTAAATTTCATTTAGTTCTGATTTGATCTTATTAATTTCACTCCTTCTGCTGGGTTTGGGGTTAGTCCGTTCATCTTTTTCCAGCTCTTTGAGTTGATTTATTAGGTTGTCTATTTGTGATCTTTCTGTCTTTTGGATATAGGCACTTATGGAAATAAACTTTCCTCTCAGGACTGCTTTAGCTGTGTCCCGCAGATTTTGATAACTTGTGTCTCCTTTGTCATTTAGTTCAAAGAATCTTTTGATTTTCATCTTGATTTCCTCATTTATGAAATAATCGTTCAGCAGAAGGTTGTTTAGTTTCCACAACTTTGTGTAGAAATGAGAGTTTCTGTTAGGGTTGATTTCTAATTTTATTCCACTGTGATCTGAGAAGACACATGGTATAATTTCTATTTTTTTTAATTTTTTGAGACATGCTTTATGTCCTAGGATATGGTCAATCTTAGAGAATGTCCCATGAGCTGATGAGAAGAAGGTATATTCAGTGGTTTTTGGGCAGAATGTCCTATAAATGTCAGTCAGGCCCATTTGTTCTAGAGTTCTGTTTAAGTCCATTATTTCTTTGTTAATTTTCTGTTTGGAGGATCTGTCCTGTGCTGTCAGTGGGATGTTGAAGTCTCTGGCTATTATGGAAAGCAATATGAAGATACCTCAAAGAGATACAAGTAGATCTATCATTTGATTCAGTAATCCCATTACTGGGCATCTACCCAAAAGAACAAAAGACATTCTATAACAAAGACATCTGCACTCAAATGTTTATAGCAGCACAATTCGCAATTGCAAAGATGTGGAAACAACTCAAGTGCCAATCAATACATTAGTGGATTAATAAAATGTGGTATATGTATACCATGGAGTACTACTCAGCTATAAGGAATAATGGTAATATAGCACCTCTTGTATTTTCCTGGATAGATCTGGAACCCATTCTACTAAGTGAAGTATCCCAAGAATGGAAAAATAAGCACCACATGTACTCACCATCAAATTGGTTTTAACTGACCAACACCTAAGTGCACATATAGGAATAACATTCATTGGGCATTGGGCAGATGGGAGGGGGGAGGAAGGGATGGGTGTATACATACATAATGAGTGCAATGAACACCGTCTGGGGGATGGACACACTTGAAGCTCTGACTTGGGGAAGAGTGGGGGGCAAGGGAAATGTACACAACCTAAACATTTATACCCCCACAGTATGCTGAAATAAAAACAAACAAACAAACAAACAAACAAAAAACCTGTTATATTATTCACACACACAAAAAAAAAATTCTGAGCATCTAATTGCTTAGGGGAAAAAAAAAAGAGTCAAATTTGATTCTCCTTTTTTTACGCATACCTCACATCTAAAGTTTTGGTAGACTGTGTCAAATTTAAATCCAAATATATTAAGATAGAACTATTTATCAAAATCTGCACTGCTATCATCTTGCCATGATCCACACTCATCTCTTCTAGAATATTGGAATAGCTTCCTAATTGGTTTTCTTGCTTTAGCTCTGGTCTTATGGATTTTAGTTTCAACACAGAAGCCAGAGCAATCCTGTTAAGTATAGATCATTGCATATTACATATTTTTCCAAAAGTTTTCTAGGACCTACAAGACCTAAATGATCTGACTCTCTGGCCTGATCTCCTGTAATGCTCACTCTTTTTCCAATTTTCTCTGGTGAAAACACTGACTTCCTTGCTTTTTCTCAAATACATGACATGCTTCTGCTCAAGACTTTGACATCTTGCAGTTTTCTCTGCCTTCAGTGCACTTTCCCTGATAATTTAATATTTTTTATAGGGCCCATTCCTTCTTCCCTTGAGTTCTTTACTCAATTGTCATGTTTTCAATGAGTCCTTCCAGGCCACTTTATTTGAAATTTTCACAGCCTTCTACCCCTACTCACAAACACATTCTATCTTTTCTCTGCCATATTTTACATCTCTGTACTTATCACTTTCGACTATGCAAGATATTACACATAATTCATCATGTTTATTGATTGTTTCCCCCACTAGAATATAAAACCCAGGAGGACAGGATTTTTTTTTTTGTCTATTTTGTTTTGTTTATTTTGTTTCCTGCTGCCAACCCTGAGCTTAGCGTAGTCTTTGTACTTAGTAATACACACACACACACACACACACACACGAACATGTATATCTTAGATTAATAAATGCATAAATGAGTGAATGAAGAATGCATTAACAATTGAACAAATACTTGAATTTTCAAACTCACTGTTATGAAATTGTTCCTAGTCTTATTTTTAATTCCCTTGGTATCTACAGCTAGTCTTTTGTGTTACATATCTTGTCAATACTATTATTTTTCTCTTTTTCTTCTAGGCTAGAATTGTCCAATATGTGTTTATTTTATTGGTCTTTTCAAACTTTTTATTGTTATTGCCTTATATAACTGGAAACGTGTTGAGATTTATGTTAGTTTGGGATCCTCAGAAAAGCAGGCTCCAAAACAGGGTTAGCAGTGCGAAAGATTTATTAAGAGCCAAGCCTGTTAGGGGAGATGGAAGAAAGTGGGGAGTCTGGGAGAGCCATCAGACTACCATGTAGTTTTAATTCCAAGTGAAGGAGAAAGAGAAAATAGGAAGGTTGGGTAGAGATGTCTTAGAGTTCAGTGAAATTCTCAGGACGTTTAAGCAAGGCTATCAGAGAGTTCTTGAACCAAAGTCACCTCTCAGGGGAGTGTCAGCTCCTTCAGGAATAGGCCTGCCTTAGTGTCCCAGCCACATTCACCTATTGGTTAGAAGTCCCTGAAAAGTGTGGCTTCAGCAGGAAAGCAGTTATGGATTTGAAAATGCAGCCATTGGGGCCCTTGGCAATTACACTCCTGGCAGAGCAGTCAGATCACCGAGGCACATTTTTATAACCCTAAAATATTGGTGTTTTATTTTTACAATATATTTTGCTTTTTAAAAATCAATAAGTTTCTTCAAATTCCCTTAAATTAATTTTGTTGTTATTTTCAAATTTACTCGAGTTGACAACTTAGAACTGAAGATGAAAAGTTGTCCACATAACATTACTTTAGGTCCCTGGAAAACTCCTATTTTAAATAAAAAATAAGCTAAGAGAGGCTGTTTGTCCCACCCCCACCCCCAAAGAGTTCTCTACTGTTTTTCTGCTCCTATGCCCTTCCTCTGTATTCTGTCAAGTCTCAAGTCATCAACCGTAACTTTCTCTACCGGTGCCTGCTCTGTGCTGGTTGGACTTAGCCCTGGCGGTGTAGCTCCACATTCTGTCCATAGGACCCCAATTGCCCAGATGGATTACTCAGCTCCTGTATTGTTCTTTGCCCCAAATAACACAGGGACCACGTCATAATGTAAAAGCCATTCTTCCCTTCATCATTTTCCTTCTTCCTACTTGGAATATGGATATGATGTCTAAATTTGGCAGCAGTCATTTTGTAATCATGGGGTGACAAGCATGAAGACAGAAGTCGAAATTCCAAGGAAGATGGAGGAGAAAGAATCTGGGTTTATAATGGCATCTTTGAATAAGAGAATACCAGGATTAGACCAGCAAACTTAGGACTTCCTGTCATATGAGAACAATGAACTCTGATTTGTTTAACCATTTTGGTTTCCGTTCACAAAGCTGAAATCATTCCAAATTTATACAATAATGAAGCAATAGATTATATTATTTAGGTTATAACAAAATGGCTATAGCATTTGTCTATTTCAGGATTCATATCCAAGTGTCTATATATATATAAAATTTGATTTGTAGCCCCAATTATTATTGTACAGATTGTCGGGTGAAGAAGTAGACTATCTGCTTGAGCAGGGGATGGAGGTGCATAAGAACAAACAAGGAATAAAATATATACAGATTAACGCCTCAGAATGTTATGTCATATTACCATATTACCCACATTTGTATTTCTGCAAAGAAAATTGACATGATACTGTTAACCTCCAAAAGTCTTACACACATTATCAGCCTTCTTATACCTTCCATCAAAAAGTAAGACATAAAATCAACTTGGTATCCATAATTATTTTGTGACCCTTGTGTCTTTTACTTTGTGAGTAATTTCTACCCCCTGGATACTCTCTTGCAGCACTGACCCTCTAATACCCAGAACCTTAGCCATGGGTATGACAGAAATGTCACTGAGGCAGATTAAGCTTAAAGCAAATTGCTCCTAAATTGGGAAGAAACAGATGTCTGATTTAAATGCAGCTAGATGTAGTTAACTATTGTTGAAAACATGGTCTGATTATCTCCTCATTGTCCCAGCCCCTATATATACAATATTGGTACCCTGCAGTTCCAATGTGCCAGTTTAGATGATAGATCAGTAGTCACTAGACTGTGACCAGCCCTCACACTCAATGCTGTGACTGCAGCAGGCATGTGAGAAGAAATGGATACCTATGGAGCTCTCTAGATCCAGAAGAACGTCAGTCCACATTGCTCTTCTATTCTAAAACACTCTTCAAACCTGCCCTAATCTGTGCATCACAAACTATAGATTATTTCCCAGTGGAGGAAGTTAATCATGATACTTTCTTTATTCATAGAAACACAACAAGAAGAGAACATGTGATTTTCAAAATTCCTAGTGGGAAAACAATGTTTCACTCTGATGCCGGGCAGTACACTTTCCAGTGCTGCTATAAAGTTTGTCTATTTTCCAAGAGACAATTTCTGTATATGACCCAAGGAGGGCATGCTGAAGATACGTCAGGGGAGTGAATGTTCATTTTGTCATATTGACAAAGTTCCTTTACCTTAACAGCTGATTCTTGAAGTACTCAAAAAAGAAGATGCCATGTGGCTTTCCCAATTTACAAAGAGTTGATCAGAACCTTTAATTCCTGAAACAAATCTCTGCCTGCCTCAGACTGTGCTGCTGAAATACTTCCATCTAATGCCTGGATCCTCTTGTTAATGGGCTAGGAAATAAAACCAATTCCATTCCTTCCTTTACTTAGTCACTGGGAAAAGTTTGCATGTGTTGTGCTCATTTAGATTAAGCTTGAAGCAGAGCTCGCCAAAGTCGGCTATGAATGATTCAGATCCATCCATCATGAGTCTAAAGCTCCTCAAATCACTATCCTTCCCACTCCAGGAAATAATCTAATTTTTTAAATCATAGTTAGAAAAAAGGGACCTTAAAATTAACCTTCTACACAAATATATTTCCAGATACCCTGCTTGGGAATAGAAAAACATTTCTCAGCATACTCTAAGGAATCTGTGGTTTTCCTCTTCTTTTCATTCTGTAAACTCCGGCTTCATTTTCTCAGAAGATTTAAAATATTTACCAGTATTCATTCACAGTCATTCTCATAATAATCACTTGGAATCATCAAAAGCAACAGGGACTGCTGAGATTCAACCTCAGAGCTTGGTTTTGTTTTTGTTTATCTTCTTTAGTAATCTCTATTTTCCTAATAAGAAAATTCAGCCCATTCACATTTCAATTAATAAACTTGATTTTATTCTCATTATCCTCTTTTATGCTTACATTTTTATATGTGTTTTTTCATTTCCTCCTAATGGCTTGTTTGGTCAATGTTATACTCATCATATTTGCCTTCTTTTCATTTTTCTTTTTTTAATGTGAGAGTTTTACCATACCTTTTCATTCCTATACTGCTAATATCTTAAAGAATGAAAATTTTAACTATCTTTGCTTTTCCATTTTTATGGCATGTTATCAAATACCATATGAAACTTATTTTCATTTACCTTCAAGTATATTTGTATATTTATATTTCATAAGTTACATTTTTTCACTCATGCTAGCATAATCCATGTAAAGTTAACAATAAATAAATTGAATTAAATTAATAGACAAATGCTACAAAGAATGCAAAGGATATAAAGGCTAAATGGTAAGAACTCTTTTAGTGTCAGGGGCAAAGTGGATATCGAAAAGATATTTACCTCTTGTAGCTTGTTGGCATATAGAAAGCCTTGTCGGTTACTCATGCACACTTTTGGCTGTTTAAGAGAAAGAGAGAATATGGAAGTTCATTCACTATACCAAGATGAATGTGTATTCTATCCTTAATAACAAGTAAATTATTTCAACATCGTTGATATTTTATAAATATAAAGAACTATGGAAATACATTAATGTTCTGAATAAATAAACAAGAATTATGTTTCTGTTTTCATATCCTCTTGGTGGAAATGTCTTATACATTATATTAATTTGAAATATAATTTATTAAATACAGTTAGATTAAGTGTGATGTTTTCATCATTGGTAGCCTGGCAATTTCTTAACAGACTAAAAAAAAAAAAATCTTTAAAGTATACCCTTAACACTAAACTGAGAACAATTTTATATAATCATTGAACTAAATATTCAGAGAAATAATTTTGAAAGAATTTTTAATTCTTAATCACAATGCTTATAAGTGCATCTGATTGGCTTGCCTATGTATTACTTGATGTACTTAGTGAAATTTATCCTCAGGTGCTTTTCATGTTTCCCAGTCTTCCTCTCAGATAACCAATGAAGTAAATAGGTTCTTTTTGATGTATTTTTCTTAGAAAAATAGAAAAAAAATGGGGATAAGTCCTTTCTATTAATGCTATGACTATCTGGGATATCTACTAAAATGTAATGAATGGCTCTACTGAAGTTTATGAAAAATTTAAAGATAACTGATGATTACTATTTGTTTTTGCTGCTTTCCTGACCACTTACATGGTTGTATAGTTTGATAGTGGTTCCTATATTTTTAAATTGTTTTATACAAAAATCGTCAGTGAAAACTAATTTCTAGTGCTCCTCAGGATGAATAAATCAATAGAAGAATAGATAAAAAATGATGAAATAAATTAAGTGCATTTCACAGGTAGCTAAAATTCCATTTTGGGGAAATTCAAAGAATAAAAGGGCATTACAGGCTAGAAAGATTTTCTAGCTACATTAACTTGATTTCTTTTTAAACTGATTTTAGTATAATTCTGCCTGAAATACTAATCTAAATGAGCAGAAACTGTTTATTAAAAAGAACCATATTAATAATGTTTAATATGCAAATAATACATATTCATTGGTGTCATTTATTTTGTGCATATATAGGTAATGCCTACTTTTACATAATATTAACCATTTAGTGCATTAGAATAAAGGTTCAAAAAATGCCTTACTTCATGACCCTGAGTCAAATATTGCTCTCAATTTGGCAAACATCTATATATATACCTATACAAAAAATAGCATGAATATTGCATATATTTATAGTATATTTCTATTTTGATAAATGAACTCATAATGTACATGTTAAAGTTTTTTTTTTCTTTTCATTCAGTAAATTGTAAATCATGGCTCTGTTTCTATAACTGTTAAGAGATATATGTCATTTTATAATGTTTACACAGTACTCTGTTGTATGTGCTTGTCATGATTGAATAAATATTCCCATATTAAGAGAGTTTGCAGTTTTAGCAGTATTATATTCAATGCTGTGGTGAATAAATGTAGTCACACAATTTTGCAGCTCATATTCAGTTATAGTTTCAGGTGGGAAGGATCCTAGCTGGTGTCACCATAACAACTATGTGCAGCACGTTCAGGGCCTAAGGGTAGGGGCAATGCAAGAGGGCTGGAGCATACTTCCTACACCAGTTTGTGAAGTGCGGCCCCTCCCTCACAAGCAGCCTTTCCAGTTTGGAAAGCGGACCTGGACCCTCTTCCTAGCAGCTCCCCCTCCAGGCCAGGAAGATAACCTCTGAGCCTTGCTGAACCTTTGCCCACCCTTCCACACTGGCACAAGCTACCCACACCCAGCCTTGACCCTCCACTTTGGAGAAGATCAAACAATCCCCTAGGAGCTACAGTGCCCCTCCCAAAGCCTGGGGCATTCAGGGACTAGAGCTTATCATAGGCACAAAAGAACATCTCTGCCCTTGGCTCTGTCTCCTGGAAGCATCAACCACTGACCGGGAGAACAACTCTATGGCTCACTATAGCATCTACCAAGTCAATCCAATAGGGCATGGCTGATTCTTAAAAGCATCAACCACCATCTCAGAGAGTAAGCTGGGAGCTCCTAATACAATTCACACTGCTTTGAAGAGGGAAAGACTGCAGGATAGAAGTAACACAAGGAGACACTGCTTTTAAGGAGAGAAACAAAAGTTAAAGGAAGCTCGATCTGTGAGGGGTCTCCCTACTCCTCTGCAGACCTCTAGGTTCCTCAGGGAGGCTCAGAGTCTGTGTAGAGACATTCCACTAGAGAACAGGTGCAGCAGAGAGCTGGTGCCTGCCACTCCCCGGTTTCTGCAGCTGATGCCATCCTGACCATTGTGCATGGGACCCAACCTCCCAGCAATTGCCTTTGCATCACCTCTGCCAAGCCAGAGAGGGAACAGACACTCCCCTGTGTAGTGCCCTGTGACTGGGGGCTGAGCGTGCCTCCACCCCAGCATGGGAGACAAACAGAGCAGGAGCCCCAGACATCACAAGCACAACTCGGGAAGCCTGGGGCAACTGCATCAGTGGGTTCTAGGTGTTGGGGGAGTACCTGTGCCAACCAGCACCACCGACCTGCCTATGTAGACTCTAGGCTGTTGAGACTGCATGACAGGAAATCAGCAGTCCCCACACTGGTGGAAAAAACCCCACAATGGTGGCTTTGCCCCCGAAATCTCTAGAGCCAGCTCTGAAGCTCACACTGTGCCTGAGGCTGAGGCTCTTCCCCTGTAGCTCCAGGGCCCCTGTCGGGCCTGCAACTCCACACGTGATACTCCAGAATTGTGCCTGGACCTCAAGTCCCTACTACTGAGTCTCCACCTCTACCATGGGGCCAGCAGAACCTCTCTGAGGTCCAACACATCATTCAGGACCCCCCCCCAGCCCTGAGAAGCTATCACTCCTGGACTTGGTTCAAGAGAGTCCACAGCTAAGAAGAACAGGTATCCTGCAATTCCATTAATCCAGAGCTGAAAGAAGGGGAACCAGACGAGAAGAAACCAGCAAAAGAACCCTGACAACATGAAAAAAATAAAATAATTTGGCACCTCTAAGGGAACACAGCAGAGCTACTGTAGTGGATCCCACCCACAAAGCAATTGCTGAAATGACAGAAATGGAATTCATAATATGGACGGCAAATAAGGTGAATGGACTTGAAGAGAAAGTTGAAAACCAACAAAAATAAAGAAGCCAAAAAAAAAAATTCCAGGAAATCAATGAAAAAGATGAAAAGTCACTGGAGAGCTAGGAGCATAAGAAAGGATATAATAGAACCATTCAAACTTTCTTCTCCTGCTGGTATTCCAATTACACAGTTAGCCCTTTGAATATTGTCACACATTTACAAACTATTCTGTTCTGTCATTTTTCATTCTTTTTATTCTTTGCATTTCAGTTTGGGAAGCTTTTATTGACCTATCCTCAAGTTCACTCATTCATTTTTCAGCTGTGTTGAATCCACTGATGAGGCCATCAAAGATATTCTTCTTCTCTGTTACTGTGTTTTTTATTTGTAGAATCTCATTTTGATTTTTTTTTCTTAGAGTTTTCATCTCACTGCTTACAATACCCATCTGTTGTTGTTTGTTGTTTGCTTTTTCCATTAGACCTCTCAGCATACTAATCATACTTATTTTCAATTACCTGTTTGATAATTCTAGAATTTACATCATATCTGAGTCTGGTTTGAGCGATTGCTTTGTCTTTTCTGAGTGTATTATTTCTTGCCTTTTGACATGCCTTATATTTTTTTGTTGTTGTTGAAAGCCAGCTGTACTTGGTAATAGACACTGAGTTAAATAGGACTTCAGTGTGAAGAATTATGCTAATCCTGCTAGGAATGAGGCTATGTTTAATGTTTATTGCAGCTGTAGGTTACAGAGTTTTTTTCATTAGTATCCTTATTTTTCTCCCCACTCTTGACTTTGAATTCCCTTGTGGACTGCCCCTCAGAGAGATTCTGTCTTGCAGCTCTGCCAACTGTACTCTACTGCTATTATGTGTATGGTGGGAAAGGGTGGGGGGTATTCAGCATTCTAAACCTTTGGTTAAATTTGTCTTTCAATGGGCCTGTGTCTCAGGGCTCTGACCTTCCCAAATGTTTCTCTAGTTGTACAGTTCATTTTCTCCTGATCCCTTCTCCTTTTCCTGGTTACAGAGATTCTAATATGTATATTTCCTTTAAGGTCAGGCCCTGTGGACTGTGCCAAATCGCCTTATGTAAGACAGGAAGAAAGGGGGACTGGGATGAATTTCCTTTCCCCATTTGGGACAAGGGACCAAAGTTTAGCTCTGGTAAAAATCCCTTTTCGTGGACTGTAAGCCTTTTTTATGAGAAGTTTCTGGGCATAAATCACTATAATTTATTTCACCCTCCCTATTCTATAGTCACATGGGAATTTTTCTCAGATCCTCACTACAATAACCTGGTGCAGTTGGTGGGAGGAAAGTCCATGAAAATGTCCAAGGATCCTGCTAAGATTGTAGCTTCTGGGAGCTTTTCTGACACACACTAATCCACACTCAGTCTCTAGCAATTCATCAAAGTTACCATTTCAGTGTTCTTACCAGTTTGTAGCCCTAGGGGCTTCTGCTTCAAGTAAACAGATTTTAGTTGTGACTGGATTTTCTTGCCTTTCTGGATTTTAGGTTGTAGCCAATTTGCTCTACAATCTCATTTTTCTGATGAGTCCTAGGAAAGACATTGATTTTCACGGCTTTTTTCCTGTTGTTAATATGGAAGTAATAAATCCCAAACTCTTTACATTTCAAAGATGAAAATGTAGACCTCTTTTGGGGGACCTTTGACCCTTTTGATAATTTAATAAAGTGAAAGATTCTTTGTTCATGGGGGAAAATGCATACACACACACACACATACACACACACACATATATATGCATTTGACACAAAGTTGTGAGTTACAAAAGTCTCAGGTTATGAAGACTTGATTCTTTTAAGGATGACTAGGTAAAGGAGCAGTAATATTCTGTATTCAATGGATGACTGTAGAAAGAAAATTGGTGGAAGGTAGTCAAAAATTAAATATATGAAAACCACAGTAGAGTGGTGGACAAAGAATAGGAGACTAATCAGAGAATTAAAAAGGTGAATCAGGATGATGAAAGAGAAGATAGCATTGATTAATTACTTTGTACTTTTTTTTACTTTAGAAAATTTAAATCATACTTATTTCTATAAATAGAAAGTTTTAATTTAGTCATACAAAATGTTTTCCTTGACACTGAAAGATAAGCATTGTATGCCTTCACACATTTAATTATATTCCGAAGAGCTTATCTCAGTGTTGAGATGAAAACATATATTTGAAGTATAAATTTTGAATACAGATGTACTGCCATGGAGTTAGACATATGTAATTCTAATATAAACTGTGGAAACATACTTTGAATATTTGCATATAAATGTGTGAATGATGAGTCAGCATAGTTACACTATCCACAAATTACTACTTAACTATGTCATGTGGTATGTATTAAGTATTCGAAAGCTACAGAAAGGAGTTTGTTATGCTTCTTTAAAGATACGGAGCAATTAGACAGGTTATTTATTTGCACAAAACAGTTTTACTTGGATAAAAATTAAGACTAATGTCTACTAAGAAGTGAAGTATAGTTACTTTGTGTGGCTATAAAACTAATTGTATGTATGTCATGTTAACATACACTTGAATATCTTAAACATTATTAAGTACAATATTCTGGTACCTTTAAAGATTTACAACAGTTAGAAGCCCTGAAAATAGGTATGTACACTACAGACATCTGTGTCATTTTTGCGTTAAGATAAATGTTACAATATCCAAATAATATATACACAAAATATAAGCAAGCTAATAACATATGTTATTTTTCTTATGTATGTGTATGTTAGTATGTATTCATCATCAAAAGCATAACAATGCTATATAGATTTGTACATATTCAGATGGACAAAACTGAAAAGATTGATAAGGCCCAATAATTTTTTCAGAGTGTGGAATAATGAACTTATTGGTTGCAGTGAACATTAATACAACTTTTCAGGTTACCAATTATGAGTTTTCTATCAAATATTAATATTTATACATTTTGAATTTAGTGATTTTGCTTTCCTAAAATTTACCTTGAAGACTTAAGCGTATATATTCCAAAATGATATGGACTAAAATTGTTTGTTGGAGTAAAATTTATAATAATTAAAAATTAAAATCAACTTGTTTAAAAATGTGCAGAGCACAATTAAGTATATTTTCACAAAATATTCCTCAGTCATTGAAAAAGATGATTAAAATTAAATCCATTTATTAGAAATATATCTGTCGATACTGTTGTATTGCATGAAAACAATTTCCAAAAGTTATAGGTCATATGAGATAATATGTGTAAATTAACACATGTATACTCACACAGATACTTAGTTTGCAGTGAATCAGATACTGATAACATTTATTCATTGCTGGTGAGTTGTAGGCTATTTTTATTCTATACTTTTTACTTCATTTACTTATATCCTTATTTATATATAATTCACATACCATAATATTTACCCATTTGAAGTGTAGTCAGTGGTTTTTACTATATTCATAGAGTTGTGGAACTATCTAATTTTTAAGTATTTTCATCACCTCTAAAATAAACCCCATACACATTAGCACTTACTACTGATTTCTCTATACCCAGAATGCCTGTAAACTACTAGTCTACTTTCAGCCTATAGGAGAATTCTCAGTGCTTTATGCTAAATGTTTCTGTAAACCTAAAATTCCTCTAATATTAAAGTTTATTAATCTTAAGTAAAATTTCACATATACATATCACATGTTTTAATAAGGATTGAAATATTACTTCTTTACAGATTAATTAGTAGAGTTTATTAGCAAAATAAAACATATTGCCTGCGATACATCTAAGTATATAATTATATGGTGCTTTTGGATATTGTATGAAGGCAAAAAAGAAAATAATATTAAGATTTAGGATAATTAACCTCCCTTACTTATACTTATATCCATATACTTGACCCTAGTATTTTCACTGCTATTCTTATTTTCTTCTCTTTAATTGGCTTCTATCCATCCACTGTTTACTATTTCCTAAGTTCCCATTTCCTAAGAATAGCAGTAGACTATTACATAGCCGATGATGGTTACCTAAGCTCCTGGTTGTTAGTATGGGTGGGCTCAGATTAGACATTTTAAGCAGAGAAAACCACGTGTAAACATCCAGAACGAAGATTTTGAATGGCCAAGGAATTAGATATTTTAAAGGATGCATATGGAATAAAGGTGCATTTAGAGAAAAGGGTAAAATAGTCAGAATGAAGTAATTAATAAAGGACCTGTGTGCTTGAACTTATTAAAAGACTCCAGGTACATAAAAAGTAACATGAACAAGTTGAGATTTTTGAGAACTGCCTTTGCATAACAGAATTAGGATGGAAGGAAAAGAGCATAAAATTGTAGACAAAAAGACAATTTAGAAATAAAGCAAGACAAAATTTAAGACCATAATTTTAGCTACTGGTGCTGGTCAGAGGAGAACAAGAGATATTTGGGATATAGAAATAACAGAGGGGATATCAGATTGGATAGAGCAACACAATTATCACTGAGATTGACTTCCAAGTTTCTGACTTGAGAGACAAGGTGAACTGTTAAGTCATTGCAAGATAGAGAATATAGACGTATAAAGAGGCAGAGCGGATGGTAACTGGGGCTGGGGCTTGCTGTAGGAAATAACAGGGTAAGCAGCAGGATCAAAGACACTGATGCATTTTTAAAATTTCAATCTTGATTTTGAGCTGCTGCTGCTATTTTCAAGTAGTTATGTCCAATAACACCTTGTATATAGGAGACCTGAAGCTACAGATTTAAGAATGATTAGCACATAGATTGTAGGTTAAGCCAGAAAAAGTATGAAGAAAAGAAAAAATGAGAACAAAATCATGGAAAATCCACTGGTTAATATTGAAAAAAGAACATACCATGATGATAAACTGTAGACTCTCAGAGAAATAGGAGAATCAGGATGGAAGAGTTTTACCAATTCTGAAAAATGAGAAAGCCTCAAAAAGGAGTCAAGAGAATCAAAATACCCTATAGTCTGCTGAGACAAAAACTGTCAATTATGTTCACAAATAAAAAAGAGTTTTTCTTTTTCAGTTTTGCAGAAATACCATGAAGACCCTTACTTGTATATCATTGTAAGTCGATGGGACTGTTACAACAGAGACACATCTATTTTCAATGCTGATATACACATGTGCACATCTGTACATACACACACCATAATTATTGAAGACATTATTACAACTCTCAGAGTATTGTCAGTGGAGTATGGAAACCATAACAATACATTAAAAGGGGAATTTTCAGCAAACTTGAAAATCACTATGAAGAATATGGAGAAGCTGAAGGCATACCTGGAAATGGAGAGAGGGCTGATAGGCCAAAGGAGACAAAGGGAGAATCAAAATAGAAAGAAAAAATAAATTATTCAATTATATTGGCATAAATTGGTCAGTTTAGAAAAAAATATATTCATAATTATTTCTATGTTCATATCACATACCAAAATGTGTATGCAGTGATTTAAATAATATTTTTAAACTACTTACAGAAAAACTAGGGAAAATAAATGTGAAAGCTTATAAAATTTCTGGACAGATAGGGCTTTCTATGTTGTTATATTTCTATCAGTTTTATATGAGTGTCAGCAAGGGGACAGCCTAGGAGAAAAATAGCTCTGTTTTTCTTTTTAGGTCTTTCAACCTTGAGAAGACACATCACAACTCTTCCCAACTTCACACAGGTAATCTTGGCTTTCAGCCAGATACATTTAATGAATGAGACTTTTAATTGTTCCCCTTCAGGGCAGGCTATGGATGTGCACCCAATATTTTACCTATTATGTATCAAATTTGAAATATTTTAATATGTTAATATTCAGTGTTAAAGCAGACATTTTATTTAGCACTCCCATTCACTGGGAGAAGCATTATAAAGAGCCTTTAGGAAATATTTTATAGTATATCAAAATATCTGTATCATTCACTTTAATACTCCAACTTGGAGATTCTATATTGGATAAATAATTATATATGAATATATAATTATATTAACTTTCTTGATTTTTTATATAATATACATACAAATTTATATATTATGTATACATTATGTACATATTTTTATATGCACATAAAGATTCAAGAAAGTTACAAATAATCCATAGATTCCAAATAATAGTAAAATAAATTTTTGCACATCCATTGAATAGCATACAAATAACTAAAATATTTTTTATAAAATCTCATCAATTTGGAAAGCAATCACAGTAAATATTAATATTAGGTAAATGTATATATTTATAAAGTAATGTAAAATTTATCATTTCATCAAATGTATATGTTCTATGGAAATGATAAGCAAAGACAAATGCTCAAAGATAAATGTAGGACCAAGAAAAATCCAACTATTCAAAGAGTTAGACTGGAACATATATATATACATACATCAACAGAACAAAATAGAAAATCTAGGAACAGATACATTTATTTAATACAGTGGCATTGTGGGCATGTATGACAAAATGGCCCATTCAAAACATGCTACTAAAATAATTGCTATTGAAACATAAAATTTAGTTCTTTACTTCATGTTATGTATATAAACAATATAAATTGAAGATCTAAAGGAGAAAAAAATTGAGGAAAAGTCATAGGCAATTTATCTATGATATCAAGGTAGGAAAAATTACTTGCTCAAGTCTTACATGTCATACCATCTGAGATTGAAAGATTTATGATATGCAAATTTAAAGAAAAACTTCTTTATGTCAAAAGATACACAAAGTGAAAGGAAAAGCCACAGTGGGAAGCATATTACATGCAACCCCTAAAAAGAAGAACCAAGTATTTGGAGTATTAAATAACTTCTATGAAGCAAAAAGGAAAAATAGGTATTCAATAGAAAATCAGACAAATTATATGAACAAACAAATTATGGGAGAAGATATTATAATAGAAGGCTAGTAAATATGAAAATGTACTCAAAATCACTAGAAATCAGAGAAATACAATTAAAACAAAATGAGACATGGCCTCTCACCAATCATAGTAGTAAAATTAATGTTTATAAAATTATATGATAACAGGGTTGAAGGTTTGGGAAAAATTTACTGAAACATTTCTGTTGTGAATGTAATCTGGTAAGGACAATTGGAGAAAATTTGGCCATATCTAGCCAATTTGAAGATGTTTATACTTTGTGACACAGAGTTTACCATTAAACATATTTCCTGGAATTCTTGTACAGGTAAGCAAGAAGACATATATAAAATACATATATATAAAATATTCCTTACAGTATTGTTTGTAATTTAAAAGGAGATAAATAAATTATTGCTTAGTAGGAAATAAATGACTAAACTGTGGTTTATTTATGTACTGGAATACTAATGCAAAGAACTTAAAATTACTAAAATAAGGCTAAATGCAAAGACATAAATAAAAATATTTGAGTGAAAATTGAGCTGTTGAAAAAGGACATTATTATTGTTTTAATATTTGTGAAACAGTAGAGTAATTATGCAATGATATTTACACACACCTATGAGTACATATGCATTTAGAAAAGTTTAAAAAAATAATGGAATAATTAGCAATTACTTCAAGTGAGAACTTAATCTGGGAGTAAAAGTTTGGAGAAAAGATTGAGGAGTTATAGTTACATCTGTATATTTTAATTCATAAAAAATGATTTCTGAAACATAGTAAAATGCTAATCTATATTGATCAAATAAGTATTATGAATTTCTGTTTTAAATTAATTTTCCAATTTTATATTTCAAATTTAAACTTTATAAATAAAGTAATGCAATGACATTGCAGTATACTTAAAAATACATTAAGAAATTATAGGATGTCAAAATTTCATACTTTGTCATGTTTCTTTGTGGTCTATTTTGGGGTGGTGTATTATAATCACATGACATTTACTGTGGGTATAAGGGTATCTGTTATTTCTTATTTTCCTTTCTTTGATATAAAACTATACAAGAAATATTAACAAATGTAGGATATACACGGACAATAACTCAGATTTCACAGGTTCTTTTTATCCTTGTATTTAAATGCTTGGAAACACATTTTACTCCTTTATATTGAGTAGATAAGTTGATGGGAATTTAGTGTGGTAAAATTAATAAACCCTGTGGCAGCCACCCTGCATTCCTAGTAGTTTCTACTGTATTCAGAACAGTGCCTGGCATATAATGGGGTTTAATTATATAAATTAATATTTTCACATCTTCCCAGAACTGATAAAAATCATATAGTTGTGACAGATCTTCATTGCCAAAAAGAATCACTGCTCTTTTACATAGAAAATTTCAGAGATCAACAGTAAAAATTGTTCATGTGAGTTATCACAAAGTAAAAAGGGTCAAGTGTAGTTTAGTGGTAGGGAGGAAGGAACTGTGTAGTAATCTGATTTAATGTCTGGTTTACAACTTCTGATGATATAAAATAGGATAAATCAAATCAAGAAAAGAGAAATAACTGGATAAATAGAATATTGAGGTAGTTACGCAGGTATAACAGGCTATGTTTCACGTTTCTCCAATATTGAGTTTCATATGGTATCCCATTTTCCTGGGAAAAAAATTTGAATGAGTTTATTTCCCAAGTATAAATGCTGGTACCTCCCTTCCATGTGATCTGCCTTGACTGTACGTGGACGCCATCATATGCCTGATACATTTCCAGCACTTGATGGCTGTGAGTCATCATATAAATGGTTTTAACCTTTACTTATTAAAAGAAATGGTTATTTTGGGTTGCATATATTACCTCTTCATCTTTTTTGGGACACAGTAACATAGAAAAGGAGACAGTGACTTATTATCTGCTGTAAAAATAAGGACAAAAAAGAATAGATAGACAGACTGAATCAGAACAGTCTGAGGTCTTAACAGAGTGAATTGCAGTTGGGTATTTAAAACTGGAACATTACCTCAGGTTAACTTTCATGACCATTCCTGGGGTTCACATCTCTTAAAGAGTATAATTAATGATTGCTATTCATCTGTTTATATTTTATTTTAATTTTTGCTACTGACAAGTTTTGAAAAGCTTCAGGCCTTCAATCTAATTGCCCTGATACCAGTTAGTAACTTTCACCAACATGATACTATTTTTCAAAGGTGTATTTGTGTGCAATTGTGCAATTGGAGACTTGTTTGTTTGTGTGCGTGTGCGTGTGTGTGTGTGTGTGTGTGTGTGTGTGTGTGTGTGTTTGGATACAGCTGGGGAAGGGAGAAATTCACTTTTGACAAGAAAGAAACAGCAGCTACATCTGCTAAGTTTCTGTTTCTATAAAAAGAATACCTGCTAGCCTGCTGACATGAGGCAGACTAAACTGCAATGTTGAAAGATTAAGGCCAGCTGGTGTTTTTCCAGTTGATTTGCATTTTTGAAGCTCAAGGTGATCCCCCTTTATTTTTAACTGATGATGACTCAAAAAGTTGGCATCTTATGAGGATAGTGAAGTTACTTCTTTTAAAGACATAAGAAATCAAGTCTTAAAAACCACAAATAGAAATGATTAACATAAAAGTGGTTAATTTGCAATAATTGCTATATGAATGTTTACCTTGTTGATTAAATCTATTTATAAATGGCCTAAGTATAATCTATATCCTGAAGCTGTGTGGGAAGAGTGCAGGAAATTACAGAAAAAAATTATATCCCCACATTGGAAGGAAGAAAACTTTCCAACTAAATGAAAAACAAATTTGCAATAAAAATTGGGTTGAATTCAAGGAAAAACTAGCTCTGCAAGTGTGTCAGGCAAAACATCACTTTATCTTAATTCATATCTTATGTACAATAAACATAATTATTGCCCAGTCCTTTCATAAGTATCCTAGCATACACACCCAACACAACCACCACCACTTGTAGGCCTTAACTCCTCTCTTATTGCCACATCTTACTTAACGTCACAATTCCAGGTTAATGCATTCTGTGAAATGGGTATGATTTCTCAATACTTCAAATATTTTTAGAGGCTATTTGTTGTATGGTTGACGTATGCTTACCATATTTACTGACATATATAATTAATTTAAGTGAATATTTATAAAATTTTAATTATATTTATTTTACTCAAGAATGAGTCTTCTAGCTCCTTCACATAAATTCTCTAAAATATCAAAATTATTTCAATCTTAACATATGGTTTGAAAAACTCAAATTAGATCAAGATTAATAATATATGCATAAAAATAGAAGCTACTGCTTAAAAGTATTACTAAAGATGAATTATTCCTCTAAATAATGGAAAGAATCCTATATTAAACATCAAAAAAGATAGATTTAAGGCCATTCAGGGGCTATCTGGAAAGTATCCAGCCATTATTAATATAACAAGAACTGTTACATGGCCCTTGTATTTCATAAAATTTACTTTATTGAGGTAATGTACATTTTTATATAGCTACCAAAAACTATACTTACCTAATGTTCTGTTATCACTAGTTAGGAAATCATAGAATATATTTTCTATTTATTATGAATATGTTTAATTAATGACTGAAGAGTAGAAAATGTATTAGAGGCTATTTTACTATAGAACCTAGGTAGACAAAGACACAGGAAAAGATTTTTATTTCTTTCTATGGCACTTTCAGTAATTTTGCCTTACCAAGTAATGGTCTTTGCTTAATATTTTAAGTACTTATAAACAAGGTGGGTCACATGAGATTTAGTCTTGAGCCACCACATGTTGGCATATAATTGTTTATCCAAAGAAGTATGAATTCATTCTACTAGCAGTTGGGACTCTTAACCTATCTTTTTGTCAGGTGTTTTATCTATATATTGAGTGCTGTCAAACTCTCCAGAAGTCCTTAAATATCATAATTCTATCAAATATATAAGATATTTGCTATTTAAATCATACCTAGAAATCATACCAGCTCTTTGAACTTGCTGTAGAAATATGTTACCAGCCACACCTCGCCATTAATATAGGTCTCTTCAAATTATAAATTATTTTTTAATCCTAATGACTGGAGAAACATTGGCAAAGGTAAATATAAGCAAACTTTTTGATATTTTGAAATAAAATATAATTTCAGTGAGTAAAATTCTTTTAAAACAATTTTAAAATGAATAGTACTCTTAAAAAACACATTTAAAGCTTCTAAACAGGTGAACATGGCTTTTTAGACCTTTTGAATACAACAAATGTCATAAATGATAAGAATCTACTATGTGCTTGGCCTAGTAGACCCAATAAAAAATTGAAACTGGCAGCTGTACTTAAAAGTTACAGTTGTATGTGATTCAAGGTCATTTTGGAAGTGAGTGGTTAAAACAACTTTCCAGTATCATAGCAAACTTAATGCCAGACATTAAAAAATTAATTAGTTTAGTTTTGAGTAAATTCCATAACATGATAGATTAACTCTATTCACCAGTTCTAAAAAATCAAATAAAAATATGAAAACAGAAGCTTATTGATTCTGGTATTTAATTGGTACAATAATTTTCATTATATACTAATATATTTTAGGTGACCATATACTAAAAAATTAAATCTCATCTCAAAAAAATAAGTTGGAATTAATTTAATTTAAATTATGATAAGAGTGAAGATGCAACAGATAAATTTATCCAGGACATGTTGTGGGTTTTTGACTTTGATAAATGTGAATAATCATATATTTTTGTGGATTCACATTAATAATATTTGGAACGTTAATAAGAATTGTGATGTTTTTAAAATTAGCTTTGTGATAACCTCTTAATAGAATTATTTAAAGATCTGAGACTATTTACTTTGAGGAAAAGCAATTTTAAACTGGAACATTGAGCCTACAGTATTCCTAAGTTATAACTGCCAAGTCATTATTCAATAAATAAAACCATGAATTTCTGCAGTATAAAAGCTAGGCAAGTAAGCAAGAGTATTTTATGTACTAATGAACTATTTAAAATAGAATATATGTAATGTGGATTAAAGACTATATAAAAGTGAACAAGGTTGCTGAGAAAAGAGACTGATAGTTATTAAGAAACAATTTCTGTTATTTAAGTAAATATATACTAAAATTACCATTAATAAATACTGGTGAAAATATAAAAAGGGAAAAATTTTGTAGCACTGTAGTGTAATGGAAACATGGACACGCTAAGTTGTCTTACGTGATTAATTTTCAACAGAAGTTCTTCAAATTACCTACAGTATAAGCCTAGAGAAGTTAAAACTGGAACTTTTGTGATTTATAATATGGAATAACAGCACCTTTCCATAAAGTTGTGAAGATAAAATTAAATGAAATTAAAAAAATTTACCCCAGTGTTAGCAAAATAGATGCCTAATAAATACGAGTCTCTAAACCATTTAACATTAGAGGACATTTTGTTTTTTAATGGCCCTTATTAAAAGTAAACTAGACAAATTTTTATAATAGATTAAGAGCTACAAATAAGAATGGATAGTACCACATAATTTTCATATATTTGTGGGGCCATATTGTCATACCATAAGAAGGTACAATGTACAATCAGAGAGAAAACAAATCAATAAATTTCTGAGGGTAAAAATAACTATCAGAATACTCTCCTTTTAATTTAAAATGGTTAAGTTATTAGATTTTGATAAACTGAGAGTAGCAATGGGGATGTTGATAACAAACACATAATAGAGTTTGGCAATGCTACAATATTCTTTCAGGTAATTGAATTTAATAGACGAGGACTTTCAAGTTGAAGTTGAAAAATAGGTGTACCTTTGGTTTCATAACTGGAATGTGTTACATTGAAATTTATTAGCATATTTACGTTACTACAGATTTAAATTATTAATAAAAATAAACAAATGGGACCTGATTGAATTAAAAAGCTTCTGCACAGCCAAAGAAACAGTCATGAAAATAAACAGACAGCCTACAGAATGGGAAAAAATTTTCACATACTACACATCAGATAAATGTCTGATAACAAGAATCTATTTAGAACTCAGGAAAATCAGCAAGAAAAAATCAAACAACCCTATCAAAAAGTGGGCAAACGACATGAATAGAAATTTTTCAAAAGAAGATATAAGAATGGCTAACAAGCATATGAAAAAATGCTCAACATCCCTAATCATCAGGGAAATGCAAATCAAAACCACAGTGAGATATCACTTAACTCCAGTGAGAATGGCCTTTATCAAAAAGTCCCAAAACAACACATGTTGGCTTGGATGCAGAGAGACAGGTACACTCATACACTGCTGGTGGGACTGCAAACTAGTGCAACGCCTGTGGAAAGCATTATGGAGATACCTTAAACAGATTCAAGTAGACCTACCAGTCGATCCAGCAATCCCTTTTTTGGGCATATACCCAGAAGAACAAAAGTCATTCTATAACAAAGACACCTGTACCCAAATGTTCATAGCAGCACAATTCACAATTGCAAAGATGTGGAAACAACCCAAGTGCCCATCAATCCACGAATGGATTAGTAAACTGTGGTATATGTATGCCATGGATTATTACTCAGCTATAAGAAATAACGGTGATACGACATCTCTTTGGTTCTCCTGGAGAAAATTGGAACCCATTATATTAAGTGAAGTATCCAAAGAATGGAAAAACAAGCATCACATGTACTCACCAGATAATTGGTTTCCCTGATCATCACCTAAATGCACATTGGGGAAGGATACCAATTGGATATCAGACTGAGATGGGGGGGTGGGGGGAGGGGATCGGTGTATGCCTACATGATGAGTGCGTTGCGCACCGTCTGGGGAGTGGTCATGCTTGAGGGTGCTGACTCGGGGAGGTGGGGGGTGGGGGGAGGGGATGGAGGTATGACTACATGGTGAGTGCCAGGCGCACTGTCTGGAGAATGGACACGCTTGAGGCTCTGACTCAGGGGGATGGGCGGGACATGGTCAATGTATATAACCTGAACTTATGTACCCCCATGCTCAGCTGAAATAAAAAAAAAAATATGCAGAGGTTAAAAATCCTCATTATTCCTTCCCAAATTATGCAAACTATACATTCTCTTTAGGAAGTATAAGAAAATTCCTGAACATGCATCTTTTATCTTTTTTTTAATTCTGTCAAAATTTTCAAAATAGTGAAATGTAAGATCTTAAGTGTAAAATTTCAGTTTTGAAAATGTATAGACTCATGTAAACAATATTCAATTTATAGTACAGAAAATTTCATCACCCACAAAATTTCCTAATGTGGCCTTCCAGGAAATTCTCATCTCCAATAGGTAGTTATTGAACTGATATCTTTCATAATCTATTCAATTTGTCTCATCTGATCTGTATATAAGTGGAATCAAAGAGTATGAACTTAATTGAACTAATTGACGTTTATAGAACTCTCCACAAAATAGCAAAATACACATTCCTTTCAATGAACATGAAGATAGACCATGATCCAGTCCATATAGCAAATCTTAAGAATATAAAAGAATAGAAATTATACAGACTATGTTCTTGAAACATAGCAAAATTAAATTAGAAATCAGAAAGTAGAGAAATATGGAAAATCCTAAAATATTTGGATATAGCACAATGCACATCTAAGCAAAGTTAACAGGTAAATTTTTAAAGAAAATTAAAAATAATATTTCAAAATTAATAAAATTTAAACTATAGCAAAATTCATCAGATGCAATTAAGGCACAGATTAGAGGGACATTTGCAGCTGTAAATGTTTATATTAACAAATAAGAAATATATCAATATTGTAATATAAGATTCTATGTTATAAGAAAAAAATGAGAAAGGAGCAAGGGAGACACAAAGCACGCAGAGAAAGACATATTAATTACAGCAGAAACCAATGACATTGCAAACAAAAAAATTGAGAAAGTTAATCAAAATTTAATTCATTGAAAAATATTTAAAAATTAAGATGAAAATTACCATTATTAGGGATGAAAGAAGAAATATCAACGCTGATGCCAGGAACATTAAAAGGACAATAAGAGACTACAGCAAAGAGCTCTGGCCATAAAATATACAACTTATAATCAATAGACTAATAATTTCTTGAAAGATACTTATTACTAAAATTTAACTCAAGACGACATAAATAATCAGACTAGTCCTATACCTGTTAAAGAAATTGGATTTTTAATCAAAGGTCTTCCAAAAAGAAAACAACTTCCAGGCCCATATGTTTCACAGGATAATTCTGTCATATATCAATATATCACACAAGAATCCTTAGGTAACTATTATTAAATAACATCTAATATATATGTATATGTATATAAATGATACCACATTGTGATCAAGTGCAGTTCATTTCAGGAATGGAAGAATTGTCCCCTAATATTCAAAAACTGATCAATATAAGTGATCATATTAACAGACTAGAGAATAAAAATTTTGTGTATATCTCAATAGTTGATTAAAAAACCTTTGACAAAATTCAACATCTATTCAATATTAAAAAAAAGAAAAGAATCTGATAGGAAACTAGAGATAGAAGTACCTTAACTTGACAAAGGACATCTAAATAAAGCAAAACAAAATGAACAACAGCTATAACTAACATCATATCTACTGTTGACTAAATACTGTTTTTTCTTAAGATTGGGAACAATAAAAAGATACCACCCCTATTCTACATCATACTGGAAATCTAACCAGTTTAATAATATAAGAAAAAGAAATAAAAAGGCATGCATATTGGAACAGAAGAAAGGTAACTGTCTTTGTAGATGACATAATCACCTACTTAAAAAACTCTAAGGAATCTACATAAAGGCTAGTAGAACTGATAAGTGAGTTTAGTATTTAAGTTTAAAATGCAAGTCAATCACAATCCTATATACTAAAAATGAAATATTGAGAATTGAAAATTAAAAAAAATAGCATTCACCATAGTACAAAAAATATGAGATTCTTAAGTATAAATCTAACTTAATGTGTGTAGAAAAATACAAAGCAATGATAAAATAAATCAAAGAAGCCCTAAATAAATGCAACTATATGCTATGATTATGAATTGAAAGACTCAATATTTCTAGAATGTCTATTCTCCCCAATTTTATCTGTTAATATAATTTAACTCCAGTCAAAATGACAAGTTTTTTATAGCTATCAACAGGAGATTTTAAAATTTATACAGAATGATAAAGGGACCAAAACAAGCAATTCTTTTTAAAAAAATGCTTTTTTGGAATGCTTTTGATTAGAAATCCAATTTCTTTAACAGGTGTAGGACTAGTCTTATTGTTGATATCTTCTTGAGTAAATTTTGGTAATAAATATCTTTTAAGAAATTATTGGAGGACTCCCAATTCTGTAGTTTGAGACTACTGTAATCAAAACAGTGTGGTTTAAATGAAAAGATGGTCACATAAATCAGTGTAACAGAGAAGAGTTCAGAAATAGAACCTCACATATATGGAGAGTGATTTGAACAAGATACAAAGGCAATTAAATGAAGACAATGTGATGCTTTCAACAAGTATTGTTGAAACAATTGTGTATAAATATACAAAGCAGGAAACTTTAATTATAATTCATGCTTATTACAAACATGAACTCAAAATTATTGATACCTTTAAACATATAACATGCTAGTAAGCATGTGGAACAACAATTGGATTTCACATCACTGCTGTGGGGAACGTGAAGTATTATAGACACTTTGGAAGACAGTTTGGTTGTGTTACATTACACCATTTGATAGAAGCATTTCACTTCTGGGAATTCACCCTCAAGAAAAAAGAAATCCCATTGTATATCAGTACTTGTACATTAATTTTCATAGAAGCTTTATATTTAATAACCAATAACTGGAAACTACATTGACGATTTTTTTAAGGTGTAAAAAGATTATAGCATATCCATACCATGGAAGACTACTCACCAATACAAAGTAACAAACAATTGATACATGCAACAACATGTATTAATCTCAAAATAATTTTTCTGAAAATGACTAAAAATGTACATACCAAATGATTCCATTTATATGAAACTCTAGAAAATGAACACTGATCTATAATGACAGAAAGTAGATGGGCTATTGCCAGAGATGAGGGCTGTGAGAGGTAAGGGAGGACAAGATGACAAAGGCTCACAAAACAACATTTGTGAGTGGTGAATATATTCAGCACCTACATTATGGTTAAGTGTTAATGGGTGTATACACGTTAGCACTTATCACATTTCACAGTTTAAACATGTACAGTATTGTATATAAATTACACTTTAACAAACTTTAAAAATATAAATATCACAAACTATTAGATAAGTTAGAAACAGCAGATATATTAATGTTAGCCAAGTAGATTGACATACTGTTCTCAGTAAACCAAATAAACAAAATGGCTCTGAAACATAGAAAAATAATTTTTCTCACTGAATTAATGGGAATTCATTATATTATAGGATGTGCATGTTATAACAATAAATGTTTTGAAGTATAGCACACCTTAAAAAGTAAATGAATTTTAAGTGTGGCTTTGATTTATCATCAAGAAAACACCCCATTTAACTCCACCCAAACCAAGAGACAGAACATTCCCAGTCTCTTGGCAATCTGCGTTGTGTCCTGCCCAAACTAACTGCCTCAAACCTTGGCAAAGGTATTTATTTTGCTGTCCTCTGACAGTGTAATAAATTTCTCTGCTTTTGAATACTACATAAATGTGTTCCTTTGTGCCTAGCTTATTACCATGGTTTAATTTGTGAGACAACATTGATACAAAACATTATGACAATATTTATATAATTTCCAAATGCATAAACCCTTTGTTTCAAAAACTGTACTATGGCAAATGTATTCTACAGATATCCATGCATATTTTTAAAATCACATTTTTTAAAATAAGTATTTAATCTGCCTTGTAATCACAAAATCTGAAAATAGCAACACAAATTCCCATCAATAAGGAACTGATTCAATGTTTAATGGTGTCTACATAGAGTGGAATATTATGGCATCATTTGAAAAATTAAGCCAGCTCTTTTAAACGGCACATTTAAAATACACACATGTTTATTATATATGTATAAATTATCTCTAGAATAAGACAACAGTTATCTCTAGGTAAAGAAAATGGGTGAGAGGAATTTGTATGTCTCAATTTATCTTTAGTTAGTTTATATCTTAAGATAATGAAATAGCTTAAAATCACTTTTAAAACTTGCAATTCTTAAACATAGACACACTAGGAATATTGTTCGAAGTAGATAATTAAATTGCTTGTTATCTTGAAAATATTTGCAAATGAAAGTAAAGATCATTATTTATTGCACACAGTTAAAGTGTACTTTATTTCACAATTTCTGTAGCTTAACTTAGTTTTCTTAACAACTCATTAATCCTTACACTCTACTAGCTGTAACAAAATATAATAAGTAAAAAAAATAAAAGGAAATTATATATGGCAAATATTTTAAGTTACTCAACAAACATTTGCACTTTGAAAACAAGGGAGTATATAAAAACTCTGTGAAAACAGAAGATACTGAGCTTCATATTTGATCCTTTTTGTCAAGTCTATATTGAGCATGAGGTACTTTCTATTACCAATTTTTAGAGGCCTTAGCTTTGTATACTCTGAACAATTGTATGAAATATCAAGGAAACGTTTTGATAGCTGATATTACAGAAACAAACTGAGGACCACTTTTCCAAAGTAGTTCATTCAATTATTATTTGAGTCTTATTTTCCAAGGGTTACATTGAACATGAGAAGAAATTTCCTCAGTCATTTAGAATGTGAAGTGGAAGAGAGAAGTAAATGGAACCAAGCCACTTTCTTCTTGAGAAACATAATGGCCCTTTGAAGTACACGTGTGTTATCATTATGGATACTTCTTTACTGACATGAATAATCTCTCTTTGTAAATCTTAGTAGTATTTAAGAAGGGCAAGATGAAAAGGTCTGATGAAGTATACATTGTCCCATTGAGACCCTTCATTGTCAGAACAACTTTTCCTACACTCTTTGTGGTGAGTTATATTTGTATTGACAGTAGCAGAGCTGTGTGTTAACTTTGATGTGGTTAAATTTCACCCTCCTAGAAGGAAACAATTCAGTCCATTATTGCCAACTGTTATCTAATAACTTACATACAGACACATTATCAGTTTGCTTTGATTTTTACTTTGCTTTGTAGCCAAGGAAGACAATTCATAGTCTCAAGAAATTGTTATCACCAGTGGAATCTGAGCAGCACTGTTGAAATATTCAATTTTCAGGCAAAGCCTTTTAAGAAGTAAGCGTTCCCATACCACATTCTCTTTACTTTTCTGCTGTTGGAAACACATGATAAAGAGGACTTGGGGATGATTAAAAACACCAGGTGGAATATATCACATGAATGAAAGTCACCCACCAACCATAAAAATTATGCTGGTCCATTACTTGAATGAGAAAATGCTTCTAATGTACCAAGCCCCTCAAATGGCGGTGGCAGAATTATCCTATTAATTATAGGATATATTATTAGTCAGTCAATATATACATGTACTGTATTAAAATAGACAATATCTCTTGGTTGATATCAGCATTAGGAGGAATTTTTGTTAAATGTTAAAAGGAAATCCAAATCACTTTCACAACTTAAGGATGTGTGATTAAATCAAAATAAAACCATTTACTTCTGGTTGTGACCTGAATAGAGTTGTTAATTCCTATGCAATCAAATTATGAAAAGAGCAAGCGGTTATAAACAACTTAATGCAGATGTTCAACTAAGAATATAGCAAGGATTTAAGCCTCAATAATGTCTCAAAATATAACCCGTATTTAGAATTTTTAAATAACAACCTAATTTTGGGAAGATGACTCCAGACTTATGATGAAATATGGATAGTGCTTGTCTCAGTTTCTTCCTTCAGAGTAGCCACGGGGATATAGAAGAGAATTCTGAAAAAATTTGGGTTTCTTGGAAAATAGGAAGTTGTACTAGAAATTACAGAACCCTCCAGAAAATTGTGGAATGTATCTTGTCATTGAACCACATTAAAGAAGACAATGGAGTCTAAATTATAACTTCTATTGCTCTATGAAACATGCGACCAGTAAGGAACTTTAGGGAATCCCACAGGTGACCTCTCAGGAGTGAATACTGGAGGTGGCAGTAAGCATTAAGGACACCACTTGGATTTTGTTTTACACCACTAATGAGTAGAATTTTAATGAAGTGGCATTTGTATATGAGAAGAGTTTTACAATAGCTAAATAAGCATATAATTGTTAGGTGATAAGGGCTTGTCCTTGATAGGAAGGAAGTACAATATCTTGCAGAACTTGACCTTTATTTTTAAGGAACAAGTGTGGGATGCTGGCTATCATGTGTCAGTAGAAGACCCAAAGAGACAAATTAAGGCTAGCAGCAACAAAGTAGAGAAAAGCCGTAAAAATAATAGAAAATATAGTAAAAAAAAAAAACCCTGGATGATACCCTGTACCCACACGACTTCCACTTAATTTTGCCACAGCTGGTTTGCAGCACTTGAATGTGTTCGCATTTATAATATTCTAGGATAAAGGCAGTGCTAAAATAAGAAAAAATCAAGGTCAGCAAAAGCAAGAGATATCAGTACCTGCTGTGACAGTGACATGGAAATTGGACCAAATAGAAAGTCATATTGAAAAATTGTCCCATGACAGGCCAGGCATCTATAAGAAATGGCACGGAAAGGAAGTTTGTATGCTGGGATTGCTATAGGTGTGGAATTCTTCACAGGTTAGGAATTGCTAAACTGGAGGTAGAAATGTGTCACAAGCTGATCTTTGGCTTAGGTTCTCAGAAGAGAAACATAAAAACAAGTTGGATAGTGAAGAGAAGCAAGGAGAATTTATACAATTTTGAGGAAGCAATTAGCTAGGACTCAATCAAATAAGAGTAATCAAATACATATACACATATAAGCACATCCTCATATATAACATGTAGCTGTACAAAATTATAATATAAAAAACTGGGCAAATAATGCTCATGCACAGGAAAATGTGTGATACTAAAAACAGAATGTGACTATGGAATAAATCTATTTTGTTTTATTAAAATTCAATAAAACCTGATAGAATGGACTTTGAAAAAAAGATAAAAATGAGATTGAAATACCAAGTAGAAATAAAATGGAAAGTTAAAAGAAATAAAGGCTGTCGGCTAAAGTAATTTTGCTTTAAAGTAGGCAAAAGGCAAAATGGATACTGCTAAAAGTATAAACAGTAATGCAAAGAAAAAATGAAATGATTGTACTTACAATGAAGTAAGAAGGATCAAAGATTATAAAATGATCTGTTACTCTGCTGAACAGATCAATAGCTATTGAATAACCTATTTCATGTTTTAAAAGAAAAAAGCCAATAAAAGATAGCAAACAATGATGGTTTTATAGGCCAATTATTTCATTTCCTTTTAAATTTTATCTGGTATAGCAAATTTATATATTATTAAGTATTGTCTTCTAAATTATAAAAATATTACATTAATTTTAATGACTAAAAAAAAAAAAGTGAAATCCAAAACTCTCCACTTTCACTATTTCATCACGATTCCACCCATATAAACCTATACATCACATATAAATGTGATATGGATACACAGAGATGGTTTCTATTTTTCTATCATTTGCAAATGTTAAATTAAACCATACTCACCAGTTAATACACAACTTGCCTTTTTGACTAAAATATTACAGGTATTTTTTCAGGTCAAAACTTTTTTTCAGATGTTTACAAACTTGACCACATGTTGGAAATACATGGCAGCTTTAAAAAAATCCCTATGTCCTGGCTGGATCCCAATCAATTAAACCAGAATCTTTGTGGTAGTATTTAAGGCATCAATGATTTTAATGTTTATTTTTCTTCAGGTGATTCTAATGCATAGACAAAGTTGAGAAAACTTGATATAGAGCAAATGCACTAGTTTTAAAAGCAGCAAAAGGAGCCATACGTGGGTTCGCTATGATTTATCCATTGATGAATAGATAACCTCTCCATTAGACAGCTCACTTGACAGCATTCCCTGTCTTCTCCTAACTCTTTTTGTCACTTTGGGTTCAGGGTTGGCAACAGCTTAGTTATTTGTTATCATATCCCCATATTCCTACCTAACTGAATAAACCCTTCTTGAATGATTGTATTTTGAGTGTGCTTGTTTTCTGTAGATACTCTAAAGAATCTATGAATTGCCTTTGCTCCTATACAAGGCCAACCTTACAGTTTGTACATTAGCTCCCATCCCTTCTTGTTCTCTTAAGAATATTGACCTAACAATTGCCCCCTCTATCCCTTGCATCACGATTGTTTGTCTTTCTATTTAATGTTTATTGGACCTATGGGAACATTTATATATGAACAGCAATGATCACTCTTTTCTTAAGAAAATCCTTCCCCAGATCCGCATTCCCTTTAGCTATCACCCCATTGACTGCACCCTTTACAGCAAAATCCCCCACAACAGTCATTACTGTTCACTCATTCTGAGTCCTCTTGTATATGCTGTCCAACCCCTACACACACACCCCACCCCAGTTTAAGGCTCTTCTTTTCACACTCCGTTCAAACAACTCTTGGGAAACCCACCAACAACTTGCACACTGCCAGATCCCATACTCTGTTTGCGGACTTCATCTTGGTTAAACCATCAAAATAACGAAAGAGTTTAACCATTTCTGAAGCACATTGCTTGCTTCTCATTTTGGTATGTCTGTCTTCTCCCACATTACTCCTACTGTCTCTCAGTCTCCCTTGCTAGTACCTTCATTCACTGACTTCTAAAAGTTGGAGTGTGGCAGAACTCAGATCTCTTTGCTATATGAACCGTTGCAGGTTATTCAAGTAATTTCATGTCTTTTAATGCCACTGTATGCTGACTTTCTTCAAAACCTTCCCATGGCTTTTCATCTCGCTCGAAGTCAAGACCAAAGCCTTGCAGTGGTATACAAAGCACTACAGGATCTGAGCCCAGCTAGCTCTCTCTGACATCACCCAGGATTTGCTCATTCTACTCCTGCCACATTGGGCAAATAATCAGGGTCACATCTAGGGGCCTTTGCACATCTTGTTTCTTCTGCTTCCTGCAGGATATACACATAGTTCAGTGCCTTATTTGTTTCAGTTCTCTGATTAACATAAACTATAAACAGGGCTTTAACTGGTTACTCTATAAAATAGCACCATTTCCCAATGCTGAATCCTCTATCTCTACCGTCCTATTTAATTTCATTTCAAGATACTTAGCAACATCTCAAACACTATGCATTCAATTATTAATTTATTGTCTGCTCTGCTCACACCCCTTCCCCGCTACACTATCAATATTCCATAAATCCAAGAGCTTTCTTTTTTTTTTTTTAAGTCACTGCTCTCACAGCACCTACAATAATATCTGCTACAGAATAAGTGTTTGAGAATTTGTGGTTAATTGAATGAATGAATGAATGAATGTTCATTTGCATTTTCTATTCTATGAATCACCTGTGTGTTTTCCTAAAATTATATTTTATGTTCTCTTTGTATATAGGGGATTTTAACATTTTGCCCTTTACATGACAAATATTTTATCCTGGTTTATAATTTGTCTTTTAATTTAGTTTATGGTGTCATTTGTCATACACAAGCATTTGATTTTTAATGTAGATAAAATTGCCCAATTACAAAATAATTACAAGATGCAAGTAAAAAGTGTCAGGATAAATGCCTTTTTATTTCACTTCTCTCAACCTCACAGGATATTAACATTTTAATAAAATATTCAAAATGAATGAAAAAAGAAAATATCTGCAACCCTGAAGTACAAAACATTATTTCTTTAAAAATCTGCTAAATCTAGTCTAGGATCAGAGACTATGCTAATAATTAACACATGCTGCCTCAGTACTGACAGAATAAAATTTTCCGCAAAGGTTAATGTCACTTCTTTTTAACAGTATTTTGTCAAACATTTACCATATGCGAGGGAAAGAGTAAGTGATAAAGATAATATTGAGAAATACAGTGCATGAGAGCTCTTCTGATAAAAAAAGAAATGCATTCTTGGTATTCAACATGAGTTGATAAAGGTAAAAAAACAGCAGCAGAATTAATTAACATACATATATACATAAACATGTGTGTGCATATATGCTTATGTGTATATATACGTGGATGTGTATGTATATATTCAGAGCCCAAACTTTAGTGGTCACCTAGACTTTGCATCTTCCTCATTTGTACTCCATGAAATCTTCAAATCCTAACACATTGCCATAAAGTGAGAGTCATGCTTTTCACAGGATAACATAAACGATATATATCATGCTTGCTAGAATCAAAGTTGTTGGCTACCATACCATATGAATTTTTCGAGGGTAAAATTGTTTACCTAGTCCCCTCAGGAAAGGTTAGTCTGGTCTAATACTTAAGAATCCAATTTAAATTAATGCTGTGTTAATTAAATTAAATGTCTTCAATTTTGTTTAGACTAAAATGTCAAAGGCAAATGATGATATTTTAGTAGCCCAATAGTAAATGTTCTATGTAATACTTAGGAACTTACTTGAGTTTTGATGATAAAGTTCCTCATAACTTTCTGGACGAGATTATACATATATAAAATATATATACACACACACACATATGTGTGTGTGTGTATATGTATCCAAATATTTCAATAAAGTTCTTAATTTCAAAAAAGTTAACAACCACTTTATATGTGTATTTACAATATAGAGAGATAATTTTAATGACTTAATATTAAGCTTTTAAAATATATCATCTTAAATATTTTACTATCTCTTTTTAAAAATTATCATTGAGAATAATATTTTTGCAGAGCAGTTTGAAGTACATGCAATACAGCTTTATTCTAGATGTTATTCATGACTCTCTTTACAAAACTGTATATACAATACTGTTTTGGTGCTATGTTTCAACTTATGATTACTACCAAAATATGCCATTAAATAGGTATTTGAAGATATTTTCTCTGTGTCAGAACCTCAGAATCAAGTCCCTGAAAGTTTTTTTAAACACTAAGATAAAGGCTTATTTTCCTCCATGATTTCATATTTTTTCCTACTAGAAATAAGAACCAAGTGTCTGCTTACTCTTATTTTTCATTACATTTGTCTAAAAGGAGCTGAGAGCCAAAACTACAGACTTAATATTGGAATCATGACAGTAATACTATTCATATATGCTTAAGTTTAATAATTTTAATCATTTATTTATATGTATATTATTTTAAATAAATTATTATGGAATTCTGATTGAAATTATAACACTATTTTTAATATTTATATGTTAAAGTTACTAAAAATATTCCATGACTTCTCAATATATGATTAATGATTGTTTTATTACCATTTTAGTTTATAATTCATAATTATTATTTTATGAACTATTGTGTATGTGCACTTTTCTATTTTTTTTAGACACATATCCATCATTAGTATTTTTGTAGAACTGTACATCAATATCTGTATATTTTATTAGCTTTTCAAAGAAATGTTTCCGATTTTTCAACAATGAGTTTAGGCTCAGAAAAACTATACATCTTAATCACCATTTGTACAATAATAAATGTACAAGACAAAAAGACATCAATTTTGAAAGCATACTGAAGAAAGTTCTGTATTTGATGGTAGGTCACTAATACAAAAAAAAGTGTTCCACTTTCCATGATTTACTTATGTTTTAATGGGTGAAAATGAAAGCTCTTCACCTTAAGACATTTCCCATTAAAAAAAAAAAAAGAATTTTAATTTCCTATAACAATCTTCTCAGAATACTAATTAAAATAAAACCTCTAATTAATTTAATTTTAAATAATTCCTCTTGAAGCCTTGTGTTTCTTAGCTACCTGCTGATATGCCAAACTTGTAAAAATACATTTTATTTCTTCCCAAAGTACAAATTTTCTATATCCCTGGAAATATTTTCAAAGCACAAACTCAATCTACTAAGTCTGAGTCTGGGAAACTGTAAAGTTATATAAACCTCACATACATAAAGAAACAAAGAATATATATTACTAAACTCTATAACAGCCCTTCCAAAATGGTTTGCTGAAGCTATTATTTGTTATAGACGATGCTAATTTTAAGACACATTACTCTAGAAAAACACTAAAGTCACCTATATATGCGTTAGAACTATATACATAGAAATAAATTTAGTCATGTTACTAAGAGTGCTTATTATCTGTGGCAAATTAATTGCTTGTGGCCACGCTTACATGATTTCACAACAAAAACAATACCCTGAACTTGGTAAGTGTTGAATTAGTGGAAATTGATAGATTTATTGATTGAGGTCAGATATTCCTATGCAAATTAAAATATGGAATCCAAACATTAAAATGTTTGACATATGTTTCCTAAACATCTTGTTTCTAAAACATTAAAAGTACTTATACAATGATAGAATGATTCTACTTTATTTTACCATTACATCATTTGGGTATCATTTAAAATAAATTAAATTATTAAAATATATTTTTAATTGGATATTTTTATATCTAACTTTTTTTGTTTAGAGACAGAGTCTTGCTATGTAGGCTAGATTTGAACTCCTGGGCTCAAAGGATATTCCTGCCTCAGCCTTTCCAGTAGCTAGGACTACAGGTGTGTGATATTTAACTTTTAAATATGGTCTATGCTAGACTTTAGAAATAGAATCTTTGAATTATCTGAAACTTTTGAGCAGATAAAGTCCAGGAACCTGAGAAACTATAAGAAAACTACCTAGAACTAAGTATTTGTAACTTGTGTTACCTATAAATAGCCCATTTTCACGGCCATTCTTCAAATGAAGTATAAGAACAGCGAGGTATCCCAAAATCCTGGGGAAATCAGAATACCTTTGAAACCATTGGTTTTTCCAAGGTTTTAATCTTGACAAAATCTTTAGTCTGTCTGTTATAAATATCCAACGAGTCAAATTAGTCTGAAATGAAGGAACAGTTATTTTTTTTTCCTAACCAGTTTTGCTCTAGTCCAATTGTGAAAGACTTCTTGCAAGATATAAACTTTACTAGTCAAATCAGCGCAATCAATTCAATTCTATCAAAATAGAAGGAAAAATTCAACACAAAGTCTAATACTCCTTATAACCGATAGTTTTTTAAAAAGCTATTTTTTTTGGAGGGCATAGAAGTAAACCATATTTTTCTCAGCAAAATGTAGGTTGTTTTTTATTATAATTGCACAGCACAATTCATGCTGACTTGCAACATCACATTCTCTTCTCATAGATACAGTTAGTGTCTCTCCATGGCCACAGTTGTTGTGCAATAATGTAGGAAAAGAGTCTTCTGCAAAATTCGAAACACTTGAAATACTGCTGTTGAGGCACCGACTCACTCAATGCTAGGGAAATATGACAAGGGAAAGAACTGTAGCATGAACATCCTGATTAGAAATAAAATAAGGATGCAATAAGAAAGATTTCCATGGTTAAAACTGGTATTTGCATAACCCAAGCTTTCTATGGTTCATATACCAACCCAAAGAATTTAAAGAAACATTGGAATCATATGCCTAATTCAGAGAAGGAAGATTAGAAGAAAACACTCACTTCAAATTTGTAGTATTGGTGATCTAAGCAGTAGAGCAAAACGGGCTATTTACTCATGTTAACTAACTCTACATAGTTTGCTGACTTCTAGAAATTATGAGAAAAGAAAATCTATGAGTAACCTATGAAAGGGTTCTGAAAAGAAATTCAAATTGACCAAACTGTTCATTTGCTTCCATAGTGGAAAATGGAGTATTTTATTTTGGAGAAAGCTGATAGTTTCTTGAAGAATTTCCTAATAATATATCAATCAATTAAACTGATGCCGTGTTAACTGTTTTCAAGGCTTTAGTGTTTTAGATTCATTACCCGATTAGGGTTAAGATGGTACCAGTATCTGTAAAGCTGCATCAATATGATTCTAGGGAAACTGGAAGCATTGGGTGGGGTATTATTTTAATCTAACTAATGTTTTAGCAAAAACTGCATTTATAATAAAAGAAAATCTGTAATTTCTAAAGATTTAGTGTTCAGATGAACATGTAGAGCATAGGTCCTCTGAGCTCTCTGAACCAAGACATTACCTAAGACACAGACATTGCTCAACCTCCCTTGGGTTACCCTGTCAGAGTAACGCATGACACACTGACATAATGTGACCCTAGGGGATGAGCATTGGGCTCTCAGTTTTGTAGAATCACTTTATCCACATGACATGTTGCCTTGTTATAATTCTAACCTCTACTTTTATCTTGACTATGCTTTTCTGCTCCTGCACTTCTGTTTTGTAATCTGAAATGAACAGAAGAGGAAAAGAAGGATTCAATTTTGGTTTTGGTGTGATCCTGTTAAGACGATGTCTCTAATATAAACTCACTACAATTTTATAGATTTTTAATTTTTAAAGGAATTTTGCTTATTTTTACTTTAATTTCTCACTAGGGATTTAAAAAGGTGAGACTTTTTATAGTCATCAAATATGGGGCATAATATTTTTGACATTGCATTATTAAGAGTAATTTTATAAGGTCATTTGAATCATTATATAACCTCCAGTGAGTCATAATTAACCCTGTTCCTGGGAAAGTTAATTAAGATGAGAATAGAGAAATGTATGATTTGGGTATAGGAAATAATACGGCTTTGGATTTCTCTCACTAGTATATCTGTCTAACCCATTACAATTATTTCTGGGGGCAAAAATTTAACAACTAAACACTGCCACTAGAAATGTACATGTTGAATCAGAAAATCAGAATAACATAACTATGCTAAGCTGATATGCACTGTTCCTAAAGACTATAACCACATGCTGGAGAGCCACTGGCTTTTTGTTATGCCCAGTGGTTAAGAAAACAAAATAGAGGGGATTGCATGGAGCGAAGAATTATTCCTTGTTCCTTATGTTCCCGACTATAAAATTAGGTCCTTTACTAATATGGGTACACATCTGGAAAAAATTCGCTAGATAAGATGTTCCTTTACTTGTTTCACCCCATGGCAAATGAGGACATTTCTAAATAGTGGAGGTGTACTGTCATCTCCACACAGAATCAGGATAGACTTGTCACCTAACGTTTGGCTTAGGTGTCAAGACTGATGGTACCATACAAACACCAAGAGGATATGAAACAGCTTATTTCATGGTCTCACACCATAAGACTTTCTTGGCAAAGCAGGACAAGCAGCAAGCAGGTCTAAAATGCCTGGAGAGAGCATGGAAAGTCACCTGGCTTGGATTTTATTGTGATTATAGGTAAGTTAGAGCGGGGGCTCCCACATGCAGGCTAGGGTTTGGCTGGTTTGAACTTCTGGATTCCAGAACAAGGAGTACCTATGTTTTCTTATCAGCTTGCCCAAACATGGGGCAGAAAAGGAACAGGAAGTGGTGGGAATTGAAAGCTGTCATCAATTAAACACAAAAAATGAAATCAGGGCCAGATGTAGTGGCTCATGCCTATAATCCCAGCACGCCGAAGATGGAGCATTACTTGAGTCCAGGAGTTGGAGCCCAGCCTGGGCAACAGAGCGAGACCCCTGTCTCTACAAAAATTTTTTAAAAGATTAGCTGGGCATGTTGGCAAGTACCTGTAGTCCTGGCTAGTCAGGAGGCTGAGGCAGGAGGATCTCTTGAGCCCAGAAGTTCAAGGTTACAGACAGAGTGAGATATGTCTGTAAAAAAAAAAAAGAGAGAGAGAGAAAAGAAAAGAAATCAGAGTCTTTATTATAAGTTGGAAGTAAATTATTTGGAGAAGAATTTCCTTAGAAAAAGACAAATGGTAAGACTATGCCACGGCAAGAACACTATGTGTCTAAGAGATTGGCAGTGAAATGCATAGCCTATTTAAGCAATATAATTTTGAGAGATAGAAAGGAGATTCTCTTTTAAAAAGATAGAGTGAGATTAAATTTAAATTCCTAAAATGTGATATTGCAGAGAAGATGATTTTAGACTTCTTTAATTAAACAGGTATATAAAAAAGTTAAGTGGGAGAGAAAATATTATAAAATATTGTATGTTTTGTTTTTCTTTTGTTATTTTTCCATTTCTCTCCTTCCATCTTTTATTATCTCAATGCAATTTTCTCAATATATTGGCTTGTTTGTTTTAATTCTCCTTTCAATGTTTTTTTTTTCATTTTCTTTTAAACATATGTTGATACTTGAACAAAGGCAACATATTGGAAGCATACAGTTTACTCTGTGATTTTTTAAAGTCCTAATTCAGTTTTATAAAAGGTTCCATAAAGTCTTTCTTTTAATAATATCAAATAATTATCTTTACTTTTTATTTAATCTTGCTCCCTCGTTTTTGTTCAAAAAACTGTAGCTCTTCTCTAAGAGTTCTCTGAGACACAGAATTTAGTAAAATGACACCACCATTGAAAATCTCTCTGGAGAAATCTCAATTTAGAGCTGTAGATTAGATTTATATTTACAAGACTTGGTGCAAGAAAATAATTGTTTTTGAAGTATTGTTACTTCTACAAATAAAAATGTCTTACAAAGATGTTACCAAAAATTAAAAGCTTGTTTTTATTAAAGCCCAAGGAGGAAATAAGGTAATGCATACTTCTTAAAATACAATTAGCACTTCTCTTTTATGGGCTTAGGGATTCATATTTCAAATCATAAATTTGTACTAGAAAATGAAATGAATGTACTAGTTAGGTAAATCATTTCTTTTTCCTTTCCTTAATACATGGATGTAAAACACACCTATGTTACTTAAACTGAAAATATTTTTAGAAAGTCTATACTTCAACAGTCTCATTTAATAAATCTATAGAGTGAAATTCTTTTAGAGACCATGACTTGCAAATTATAACAAGTCTGGTAGGAATAGACTTGTTCTGTTCTGTTCATGCTCTTGTCAAGTGTAGAGTATGAGTTAAATGAAAAGATAAACAGATAACTTTAAACACATAGCACTGAAAATTTGGAATGACTGCAAAATATTAATGTTATGAGACAAGAATGTGATTAAGTTGTTAGAAATAGTAATTTATTTATTAGGCTGTTATAATACAAATGCTATGAGAAGAAAACTATAAGAGTTGACTTCATAATTCCCTATGGGAGGAAAAAAAATTGACAAAATACTTTTAAGAATTATTTTGATTGTGGAAAGAATGTTCTTTGGTTAGAGTTTGAACAAATCCAAGAATAACCTTCTTGGAAAAAAATAATAATTTGGGGGTGAGGTACATAGGGAGCTCAATCACGTAACAGGAGGCTTGAGTCAGAGTAGAAGATAGGACAACTGGAAATTCTCTGACAGGGAAGAAAAGAAAAGTGATACACTTTTAAGAAAAAAAATATAAAATATGTCTAAATTTAATTTTTCTTTCTATTCTGGACTATGATGAAGGAGAGTTATTATTATCTCTTTTATAAAACCAGGGTCGTTGTTTAAAATAGGGCCATATTTCTCTCACATTTTGGTGGCAACTCTGGAAGTTACAGTAGGAAGCAAGAAATGAGAAAGTTTTAGAAGTCAGAAGCCACAAATCTACCTCAGAAGTACCAGGTGAAATAAAAGCCCCCTAAAGCCCCTGGAAGGTATATGAAAGGATGCAAAATTGCCAACCATACATGAAATAGGGTTTGAAGCAATTATCTTTCAATACCAAAAAAAAAAGAACAGCCAGAGCTGACATCTAGTTCTATAAATTACTATTCCACTGAACTCTGTACTATAAATCCAGTTCCAAATCTGTATGTGCAGTTGCAATAACATTATCAATAGAAACACTGATAAATGTTATGGTTTACATAAAATCAGTAGTTTTGGAAATTAGATTTTTTAAAAATCTATCATTAATGTTATCTTTGACAAATCATAACTGCATACATTTATGGGGTACCATGAGATATTTTGATGTTTCAAAATAACTGAGAGTAAATTTCAAATATCTTACCATAAAAACGATAGGTAAGCTAGATAATTGTATTTAAATATTTTTGTTGCATTAATAGTGCTAACAGCTATGGAAAAAAATATAAAATGCAATTAAAACATGACAGAAAATAAAAGCAGCTATATAAAATTTTACTACTTAAGCATGATTATCACTACATGATTCAGTTATATAGCATTATGAAAATAATATTATTAAATGATATATGTAACAATCTACTGAAGGTATTTTCTTTACGTAAATAGTATTATAATTTACATATGCTTTCTCTTTGACTTAATACTAGATCATAAAAAGGTTTTTATATCAGTATATGTATCTCCTACTTATGTTGTATATAGTTTGAGCATCCCTAATCCAAAAAATCTGAAATCCAAAATGCTCCAAAATGCAAAACTTTTTGAATGCCAAAATGACACCACAGTGGAAAATTCCACACTTGACCTCATGTAACTGGTCACAGTCAAAACACAGGACACAGGTACATAACACAGTTTATTCAGTGTACCCAAGAGAGAAAACACCTTCCTAGCTCTCTTCAGCTATGATATATCTTTTCTGTGCAAACTCAGATTTTCCCATGCAACCACACTCCCAAAAGATAATAAAATGACATGTGGCCAGGCTGGATACATCAATGACAGATTCCCCATGATGCCAAGACCTCTTTGCATTACTCATTGTGGTTTTGTTGTTTGGTTTCTTTTTTTTTTTTTTTTTTTGCTTATTCTCTGCTCTGGGCTGGGATGTGAGGATATTATTGAAAATATTAAAAAGGCCTGCAGTTACCCCTATCCATAATAGTGATAAGAAAAAGAGGAAACATTTATATTTGCCTATAGCACAAAATGTCAAGCTGTTAGAGAAACCAGACAGCAGTGTAAGAGTCTGAAATATATTGTAGAAAAGCATGCTGTTAGAATGACCACCACATATGACCTGAAGAATTGGAGAATAAACTGTTGAAGTTTTATACTGAAAGTGATGGACAGAAGTTAATGAAAGATAAGAAAACACTACATAGTGCTAAAAATGAAGATCTTGAATGTGCATTGAAAGAATGGATCTGTCAGCATCACAGTGAGCACATGCCACTTCATAATGTGCTGATCATGAAACAAGCAAACATCTATCATGATGAACTAAAAATTAAAGGTAACTATGAACACTCAACAGCCTGTCTGCAGAAATTTAAGAAAACAAATGAGATTTTTTTAAAAAGATTTGTGGCAAGAAAGCGTCTGCTGATAATGAAACAGCAGAGAAATTCACTGAGGAGTTTGCCAAAGCCATCACCAATGAAAATCTGACACTAGAAAAAGTCTGCAATGCTGATAAAACATCACTGTTTTGGCATTATTTCCCCAAAAAGACACTGACTACAGCTAATGAGACAACCTCTACAGGAATTAAGGATAAGAACAGAATAACTTGCGCCGATATGTGCTAATACAGCAGTCATGCATAAGTGCAAACTTGCTGACATAGACAAAGGTTTGAACCTTGCTGTTTTAAAGCAGTGAATTTCTTATTAGTCCATTGTTATGTTAACAAAACCACATGGATTACCAGAAACATGTTTTACGACTGGTTTCACAAATATTTTGAACCAGCAGCTCACGCTTACTGCTGGAAAGTTGGACTGAGTAACAACTGCAAGATTTTTTTGTTTCTTGACAACTGTTCTGCTTATTCTCCAGCTGAAATTCTCATCAAAAATAAAGTTTATGACATGTACTTTCCCCAAATATAACTTCATTAATTCAGCCATGTGACAAGGATATTCTGAAATCAATGAAGAGTAAATATAAAAACATGAACAGTAAGCTATCAGCAGTGAACAAAATTGTGGATGTGGAAGGTTTTCAAGAGGAGTTCAGCATGAAGGATACCATATATGCTGTTGCCAACACTTGGAACACATGAATAAAAACACAGTTGTTCATCCCTGGCACAACCTCTAGCTTGAAGCTATGTTCCATGATGATGAACAATGTAGTGACTTTGAAGGATTTTGTATGTCTTGTGAGAAAAAAAACTATTTAATTTCCTTATATATGCCAATAATGTATCTTCAGAGTCTGTCAGTAAGCTGGAATAAATGATTATCAGAGTTTTTAACATCTATAATAAGGCTCTGATTGTTTATTCCTTGATTGCTAGTAAAATAGCTGAAATGGTTCGGAATCAAGGTGATCTTGATAAAAGTGATGATGAAGATGACACTGTTAATGCTGCAGATAAAGTGCCTGTAGACAACATGGTGTAAAGGTGTGATAGGATTATTGAAGGACAAGAGCAGCATATATTATGAAAGGAACAAGAAATCATGCCAGCTTCTAAAACTAAAGTGAGACTTCTAAGACAAGAACCATTGTTAATGAGGCAGACGACTGGAGAAAACATTTTAAAAAGTCATCCAGCAGAAAGTCTCTTCATCCCTACAGGAGCACCTCCTGGTCCTTCAACTGCTTCTGATGTTTCTTCTTACCTAAAAAAATACAGTGAGGAGTAGTTTTTAATCAAACTAAAGCATTGTCAGAGGAGACTGGAAGCCAGCCATCATTTGTTGTTGCTGTTAAAAGGAGATACAGGTATGCTGTTGATGCTACCGTGCTGCTTAGTTACCCTGGATGCATTATGTTTTCCATGTATAAATGGTAAGTCATATTTTTTATTGTTAAGCACTTGTTTGCGGATATGTATAAGAAAAGGATTGCTTATAAGTATATAAATTCATATTTAGGAATCATGATAACATCAAATAATCACAGATTGTTCATATGGATGGCTGAGATAGTTGACACCTTTGCTTTCTGATGGCTCAATATACACACACTTGGTTTCACTCACAAAAACATTAAAAATATAAAAATCTACTCTGGGAGGCTGAGGCAGGTGGATTGCTTGAGCTCAGGAGTTCAAGACTAGCCTGACCAGGAGCAAGACCCTGTATCTACTAAAAATAGAAAAAAATTAACTGGGCAACTAAAAATAGAAACAAAAAAAATTAGTGGGGCATGGTGGGTCGCACCTGGAGTCCCAGCTACTCGGGAGGCTGAGGCAGTAGGATTGCTTAAGTCCAGGAGTTTCAGGTTGCCGTGAGCTAGGCTGACGCCACAGCACTCTAGCCTGGGTGACAGAGTGAGACTCCACCTCAAAGTAAGTAAGTAAGTAAATAAATAAATAATAAAAATCACTTTATGGCTATGTTTATAAGGTGTATATGAACCATAAATAAAATTTGTCTTTATATTTGGGTTCTATCCCGAAGATATCTCATTATGTATATGTAAATATTCCAAAATCCAAAAAAATCTGAAATCCAAAATAATAATGGTATCAAGAATTGTAGATAAGGCATATTCAACATATATATAAATATACACACATGTGTAATTCATAAACTTGATTTAAAATATCTAATGATAAAAAGGTGTATAATAAAAATTTAATCAGTGCTTCCTGCTCTATTCCTACTTGCTATTATTATCAAGTAAAATAAATCACTTATTATGTGACCATGGACAAATTGATTTGTGTATCTAGATCTTAGTCTTCTTTTCTATAAAAAGAACTTTAGTACCAACCAAATAGAGTTTTGAGAATTAAGTGGGACAATATATTTAAAGCCTACAGCCTAAATGAATGGTGCCTGGCAGATGTTCATTATGAAGTATGCGTTAGCCATTACTAATGGATATGGATCATGTTAATTCTTTCCCTAGTAATGCAAACACTTATTGTGTACTTACTAACTTAGCTTGTTAGCTAATAGGAAGTTCTAAACTAGATAATTCTATATTTATGAATGGACGTTTTTCTTTTGGTCTCAATTCATGTTTTCCCCAATGACAGAGAAAAAGAGAGAAAGAGAATATCATTAATAGTGTTATTATTGAAAATTGAGGCATATATGTATAATTTTCTAATAAACTTGTTTTGAAATAGATTTTATTTATACCAAATTACTTAAAATAAATTAAACTGATAAAAAATTTTTAAAATGGTAATTTCTAAGAAATATATTGAACCACAATATTTACACAGTCAAGATTGTCATAAATATATATATTATAGTATATTTTTAGCTAATATAGGATTTAGCTAATATACATATAATAGCCTGAATGCATGCAGGTAGCCAGCAAGTAGCTATAAAACATAGAGAGTTTGGGAGAAAAAGGAGGTTAAAAAAATGTAGGGGGTTTACAGCTCTATTTATACTAAAGCTACAGCTCTGATGCATCACCTTAGTTTTAGTAAATAGTCAGCAGATAATTCAGGTCAAGTAGTTATACTGAGCTTACATAATTTAAAAACAGGATATCAAAAACAGGATATCCTGTTTTTCATAATTTTATGTCAGATTTGCTTCCACATTTTGTTCTTCATAAATCTTCATAAGCACCCCAGTGGTCCCTGACAGTGTAATTAGCACATATGATTAGTCACATTCTTCAACATGCCTCTCAGGAAAGTTAGATTAAATTTGGTTTCCCACTGTATATATGTGTACAAATATAATCATATATGCACATACATACATATATAAGCACACACAATATATACAGCTCCTATTCAGGGTATTAAAGAAGCATTTTGATTTTGATTTATGCAAAAAAACAACTTGGGCTTACAAATAAATTATATATTTTTAAATTAATCCCTCATTATTGTCTTTTTAGTTATTCTAAAATCTTCCATTTCTTAAAGTTTTTAAATTTTTAATTATTACAGATACATAGTAGTTTATACATTTATGTGAAACATATGTTTTTGTACAGACGTACAATGTGTAACAATCAAATCAGAGTAATTGGGGCACACAGCACCTCAAGCATTTATCATTTCTTTATGTTGGGAATATTCTGATTCCACTTTTAGTTATTTTAAAATATATAATTATTATTAACTATAATAGCCCTATTGTGCTACCAAATACTAGATCTTATTCCTTTTATCTAACTGTATTTTTATACCCATTAACCACCCCCTCCGTATCCCCACCTCCTTGCTACCCTTCTCAGTCTGTAATAACCATCATTCTACTCTCTATTTCCATAAGATCATTTTTTTCTTTTTAGCTCCCATATGTGAGTGAGAACACACAGTATTTGTCTTTCTGTGCCTGGCTTATTTCACTTAACATAATGTCCTCCAATTCCATCTATGTTTTTGCAAATAACAAGATTTCATTTTTTTTTCTTTATGGCTGAATTGTATTATAATTGTGTATATATACCATATTTTCTTTACCCATTAATCCATTGAGGGACACTTAGGCTGTTTCCATATCTTTGCTATTATTTTTATTTTTAAAAAAATTAAATGAATGCACCTAATGTGGATTTGGGTTTGATTTCTACTTGGCTGCATCCCCTATTTTGTGATATGGAATATTTTCAATATTATTTTCTAGGCATTATGTCACTACAGTTTTATTTACTCGCTGACTTAGAAATTAATCAGTTTTTTCAAATTAATCAACTAATTAGTTGACCAATTACCAACTAACTTGCTTTTATTTGTTTATAGTTTATGAAAATGTCTGTAATATTTGAATTTCATTCAGTGATATGTTTATCTTGATCTTTACATTTTGCATTTATTTATATTTATTTTGAGGTCTCCTATATAATCAGTTCTGTGTATATTTCCTGGAGACATAAAGACATTAAACACTTCATCTGAGATGTTAAAGTGGAAGATTTTTTTGTACCAGCTTGGTTAAAGAATTTACTTGACTAAATACACTTGCAAAGAAGCCAAGAACATGAATAAACACAGCAGGGAAATGTGAATTTTTCTCTTCTTGGGAAAGTGGTTTTGTCAAAACATTGTGCCAAACTTGGTTTTACTGGCTGCCATTTCTGACACTAAAATGGCTTTTCCTTTTCATCCAACTTCACCAGACTGCCAACCACACACAGTGTAGGAACAAATATACTCTAGATATCTTGTGGCAATCAGTGGCCCATTCCTTGATTTAACAGAATTGGCCTAATTGAGGCTGGCAGAAACCTGCCACCTCAGGAACCCTCCTTTCTTGAGCAGAAGTGGTAAACTGATGGTCCAAGAAAAGGTAATATAAAATTCATTTGTTCTCGAAACTGGACACATTCAACAATGAAAGGGGTTCTAGTGATCTTTAATTTGGGACAACTGTCTTGGGAAAATCATGAATTATGGTCTTCTTAACTGTGATCTAAATGTAGCCTACAGAGAAGAGTATTTAAATTAGCTGGCAACAGTTAAAAATCAGAAGAGTTTACATAAGAATTCACATTTTCATTTTGCCTGGAAGATGTCATGAAATACTAGTATTAGGACATTAAATGTAAAATGTCTGATTTCAAATCAAAAGTGTAGTTTATTATATCTCAAACAAGAAGCAGTACAATTAAAGTATGTACCTAAACTATTGACACAGTTTTGCCATCTTAATGGTAACTTATTTATGCCAGCAGCAATGAAGCCTGGAGAGCAAGTGGCAATGAAACTGCAAAAGGTATTTTCCACAGCTTGTTGAGAATTGAATATTTTTCCTTGCAAGAAATCATCCAAAGCCTGGAAGAAGTGGTAGCCAGTTGGTGCAAGGTCTGGTGAATATGATGGATGACAGTCTCCAAGTCCAGCTTCTGCAGTTTGAGCAGCATTTTTTGTGTGATTTGTGGTTGAGCATTGTCTTCCTAGAGGATTGGCCTATCTGTTGACCAATCTTGGCTGCTTAACGATAAGCATCGTCATTTTGTTGTCCAGTTGGTTGCAGTAGACATCAGTTGTAATCGACTGACCAGGTTTCATGGTGCTGGAGTGGATAATGCCAGCACTGGACTACCAAACACACACCAATATCTTTTTCTGATGAATATTTGGTTTTGGACTGTGTTTCCGCACATCGTCTTTATCCAACCATTGTGCCGAATGCTTGCGATTGTCAACAGTCCATTTTTCTTCATATGTAATACGATACACTGTAGAAATAGTTCGCCTTTATGTTCTGACAGCAAAGAAAGGCAACCTTTGAGACTATTTCTCTTCTGAAGCTCATTTAATTCATATGGAACTCATCTATCCAGTTTCCTTACCTTGCTCATTTGTTTCAATGGTCCGATGTTGTTGGAATAGTAACATCAAACCTTGCAGCTAATTCATGGGTATGTTGAGATGGATTCACTTCCACTACAGCTTTCAGCTCAGCATTATCCACCTTGGTTTCAGGTCACCCATGTGGCTCATTTTCAAGATTAAAATCACTAGAACAGAACTTCTCAAACCATCCATGTACTGTGAGTTCATTATCCACATCCTTCCCAAACAGTCATTGATATTTCGAGTTGTGTTGCATTTGTTCCACGATGGAACTCATGTTCAACAACACGAATTTTCAATTTATCTATGGTTTCACAAAAATTGCTCCAAAAAATTTTGAAAGATAATCACAAACTAAAACATGCATTTGAAAGACTGAGGATGTAATTTCACAATAAAAGTAAAACAAGAATTGTTAAAGTGCAATGTCAGAAATATCAAATGTCAAACAGGACTTAAGGAAATCAGACATTTCATACTTAACCTAATAACACTGAGTGTTGCATTTTTGGTTCTCAGGGAAGCAGACTCTGAGATTGAGTTTAATGGGCAGAATTTTAATTAGGGAGTGCCTTTAGGATCAACACCTGTGGAAAGGAGAATGAAGGCAAGTTGGTCAGAGGGCGGCAACACCAGTGACAAACTGATCTGACCCAGGAGGCTCAGTTAAAATGCCACAACATAGCATCCACATTTATACTCCATCTCAAATGGTCATTGGTTATGCCACATCTGGGATGAAATCACACAGGAGGAGCTGCTGTTTAAAATGGAAGTAATCCTTGAAGAAGCTGATTGTTGAAGGGAATCCACAGAGCTAGGCACTAATTCTTTGAAATAGTGTCATCTTGGTGGCACATCAACATTCAATACAGTGAATTACTATACTGCAAAGCAACACTCAACTAGAGACGAGGAGGAACTTCCTCCAAGTTACAGGGCAGAATTTCCAATGTTTTCTACTTGCCCAATTCACACTTCCCTACTTCCCTCTTGTCTTCTGTATGCATTTGAGCCAGTGACTGCTGATCTACAGCTTTATTGGCTGCTGACACTGCCTCCTATGGACTCCAAGGAGCTTTGCCAATACACATGCCCTTACGTTCATCAGAACAGCGATGGAAACAGTGGCTTGTGACCCAGTCAGACCCATGTCTCATTTTTCAGCAAATATTTTATTAATCCTCTTAACTATCCTGAAATGAAATTCATAATTGTGACTAGATACATCACACACACACACACACACACACACACACACACACACACACACACACACATACAATTCCCTAATGTAATGTAAAGGTGAAATAAAAGTAGGATAATTTATGCAAAAATAATACATTTTTATTCACAAAAACTTGGCAATGACTATATCAGTGGAAATACTGAAGGAGCCATATGCTTATACCTCAATGTAGAAAATCGCAGTGAATCCAATGGCTACAAGTGTAGACTGAAACCACTACATGAGATAGCCCATTCATATAACACAAGAAACGATTTTCCAAAATAAGGAATGACTTATTCCATTCCTTGGAAAAAGCATGGTATTTTCTTGATATACACAGTAATTGCAGTCATGTAAAATTCATTGAATGTTAAAATTGTTCAGGAATAATTTGTATTTATGTGAAAAATGGAGTTAAGGTTCTAGCCTCAGTTATTAATAAACTAGTTTTTACCTACATGAGTAATCAATTAAACATTCAAATTATGAGGCTGCAAGACATGGGGTAGATCTCTGTTATGCAGGACTGTTGAGAGCATTGCCAGATTTCTAGCTTCTCTGGCATAAATCCAATAATTATCTATAGCACTTTTCAATCAATAACGCCCCCACACTGGAGCATCCATGATAAAAAAAAACACTGGACCAAAGAACTTTAATCAAATTACTAATCCACTTGTCAGTCCTTGCCCCATTTTACCTAATCCCCAGTGGTCCATCGTCTCCATTGCTTTCTCATTAAGCTATACAGTTACAGGAAGACTATCTATCAATCTGTCCAGGGCCTCATCTAACCTCTATCTGTCAAACATTCTTCACAGTTTCTGGCATTTAGAAAATGATCTACCTTAGCTTCCAGGGATGATACAACTTAACCCCCTTTTCATATTTCTTTATTTCTTAATCTATTTCTTATGAACTGGAAAGGAAATATTCAAATGTGAACTCATGCCAACACATTTCTGGGATGCTCTAAATATTTAATTTGCAAATGGAAGCATTCGTTTAAAAAAGATCTTATTATCCTAATCCAATATTGAGTATTTCCTTCAGGAGAAAGCATTCTCTGGGCATATATGAAAGATAATTTTGACTGTCATTTTTCCAATGTGATTACAGAAACTTCATTAAAAAATGACTGGAGACTTTGGTATTACATTTAGAGTACAGTCTCAATGTCTACATTATGTACAGAGTATTTAATAAATTGAGTAGGCTGAGGGTGGCAGCTTGGTAATAAAGCACTGAGAAAAAACTTGCACTTCAGTCTCACATTTGTCAGTAACTAGTTATATGAACTTAGGTAAAATGTTTAACTTCTCTTGGCTCTGTTTTCCATCTGTGAAATTATTGAGTTGAAAACCATGATCTCTAAGGGCCTTTTCAGTTTAAAAATTCACAGACTCTCTTTCCATGGTTACCTTTTCTACATTTTTTTCAGATGTTAAATTGGCAAGAAATTAGGGTTTCAGAACTTTTCTGGAAAGCTTTCAGCTCTATTTTTCAGATGCAGATGTTTGGTTACATATAGAATTTCTCAGATGTCTAATGATATATGACCTCAGCTGCCTTCAAGCAGATTATCCATCTGCTATCTTATGTTGACTCTGAAAAGATAATTTTAAAATGTCTTCAGGAAAGTAGTTCCATGGAATACAACATATCTTGAGACACAGTGAGGCATGACCCATTTCAGTATAGGTGAAAAAGATCTGGAACCTAATCTATTTAGTAGTGTAAGGCAACCACCAAGGTGGCTGACCCATCGACAGATGTTTTCTTGGGGGAAATCTGCATTGGCAGGCAGAACATCATATCCAGAGCACACCACAGATAATAGGTAGTATTTGCAGGCATGTCATCATTTTCCAACAACAGTATAAAATAATAGATCATATAAATTAATGTTGACTGAATTTAATATCAACATATATTCTTTATTCATTGGTTAACTACTGGTGAATGCCTGACATGTGTCTTTGAATAAAAAAGCAGAGTTTGTATGTGAATATTCAATACCTCGTAAATCATTTGGTGTGGAGAGGGTTTTAGAAACAATACTCAGGCCTGAGTAGGGAAAAATAAAAAGAAAAAATGGGGTGCAATTTTTATATAATTGGAATATTACCCAGACCATTGATAAGTAAAGGAACAGTAAATTTCCAGTTAGAGCAATTAGAATTCAGTGCAGGATTTTATATCAGAAATAATGTAAAAGTCCAGTTTTCCTTAAGGCATCAGTTAAAATCTGTGTTAATACCCAGAGCTTGTAAGCTTTATGCCTAAATGTTTTCTTTGAATTCTTTTTTCTAAAAGTCTCCTGAATGTTTCCAGGCAAGCTTAAGCTCATAGAAACAAGCCTTCTTTAAAATCTCCTTTGGCACTCTGGCTTTTAAAGATAGTACTCCATGGCATAAACAAAATAAATATGGACATATCTCACATTAAATTTAAATTTTATTAAAAAATTAATTTTTTTGTGTTTTATAATTTATGATGGACTATGATTTTTCTGCAGACATCTTTCATACCCACTGTTATTTTTTACCTTTAAAAGAACTTTACTTTTGTGTCTCATTGTGACTTTAAAATATTTCCATTGGAAAAAATTCTTCCCCTCCTCCTAGAAGACTTTTTTTCATCATTCTTAGGTAGTAAAATTCTCATGGTCGCTTAATTTCACTAAAACCATCTCAATTCAGAAATTATAATATTTAGCCCTATGTAATAATCAAAACTATAAATTTGATTTAAATTTTTACATGACTCCCTCATCCTCCCAGCTAAGGCTTTCTACAGGTAGAAAGAGGAGAATGAAATGAAAATGTCACACATCTAATACCATATTCTTTATGACTTCTCCAGGTCTATGGGGAACTGGAAGAGAAGGGAGTTGAACAATGAGAGACAAAAGATATCAGAAAAATTCTCCCTTACCTAGTATTGATGTAATTTCATGAATATATCATATGGTAGCTCTATGTTTAATCTTTTGAAAAAATACTTAGCCTATTTTTCAAGGTAGATGCAACACTTTATGTTCTCTCCAGAAATATATGAGGATTCTAATTTCTCTACATCCTCACCAACACTTGTTATTATTTGAATTTGTTATTATAGCCATCCTAATGAGCACGAAATGGTTTTGATTTTCATTTCCTTGATGGCTGATGTTGAGTATATTTTCGTGTGCTTATTAGCCATTCGTATCTCTTTGTAGACAAGTTTTGAACAACTAAAGTGTTTAGTAGGTGATAAAGTTATCCACAGATATTAATCAGTTTAGCACATTTAAAAATTATATTTACTATTTATTTCATAGCTGCTCTAAAAAATGTCAAATTGTTGAGTAGTTACTTCACACTCATTTTCTCATTTAATATTTCAAAACTTGTATACAAATAGCTTAAAGATGGTGAAACTAAGACTGAGAGAGGTTAAGCAGGTTGTTTGAGCTTATATAAGTATCATTGGAGCAGCCAGGATTTTCTTATTATTAAAACGTGCTTACTGCACATTGAACCTTGCCGTTGAGGACTGAGTTAGGACCTGAGAAAGATTTTAGGAGAATGATTGAGAAAAGACAAATTCAGGGAGAAAGATAGTAAGAATATAGGTTAATAGAGTGGGGAAAACATGTAATTGAATAGTTTGAGAAGTTTGGTTGTGAAATGAACATTTTCTTAAGATGAAAGAGATGAGAGCATATTTATATGCCTAAAGGACTTAAGTGAAAAAGGAGAAAATAATGAAAGAAATGATGCTGTCCTATACCTAGTAGAGTCAAGCAGCTCAGTCGTGGGGTGACAAAGGTTCGAAGCTAAGAAATGGAAGCATTAACCATGACTAATAACAGTGTAAGAAGAGTTTAAGGTTAAGTCATTCTCCAAGTCCTGGGAAAAGGAAGTAAGAAAGGATTGAAACGTTAAGCTTTGATTTTAAGGGAAAAAAACAGTTTCTACAGTTTTTTGGAGGGGGGATTTTGTTTGCTTTGCTGCTAAAGCTAAAATTCGCTCTTTTTTTCTTCCAGAAGCTACTTGTGTTCCCAAAACTACAGTTAAGTCTCTGATAAGGTGGCTTCTAGCTAATCAGGCTTTTATCTTTTTTTCCCTCACTGACAGACTAATTACCTGAATTGTCTTTTTATTTTTAAGTAGTCCTGAGCAGGAAATTTAGCAATTAAAATGATTTAGACTATGTTGACATTTGAAAGATAGTGGGGAAAATTAATAAATGATAGTACAAAATAATATGTAACAGAAATATGTTTGTTGCTATAATTAAAAGTGTGTAACTTAGTGACTCAGGTCAGTTTTTACAAAGAATCAACCAGTAGTGCTTTTGAAATGGCTTTAAAAATTGATTGCTTTTAATCACTCATATTTCAAGTTCAGACATGGATTTGAATATTTAATTAACTGATTTTTGAAGTAACATGTTACGCACTTCGTTTTTATGTTGTTGGCTGTTGTAGTGATATAGTGAGTATTCATAAAAGCTTAATTAACTAGGAACTTCAAATCAGTATATTAAGAAAAGATTTTTATGTTTTTAATTATTAAAGAAAATGTCCCAATACTGATTTTTACTTTACTATGTCAAGTATTGCTCTATATTTTCACTATAGAAAAATAAGAACACCAAAAATAAAATTTTTAAAATATTTAATTAACAGAAATTATACCTACAGGTAAGAATACTGTTAAAAATTGGAAGCATGTATTTTAGACTTGCCCCTATAAAACTACAGCTATATAAATCATATACAAATATGTATACATGTTATTTTGCAAAACAGAATCATTACAATCCATACAACTATATTTTTTTCTGTTAATATATTTTTAATATATTCCCAGGCCAATAAATATCTATTTTCATAAATATAGTTTTGGCTGTATGGAGTCTCATTGTATGGTGATACCAAAATTTATTTTATCACTTCTAAATTTTAGATATTAAAAATGGCATTTGATTATGTACATATATGTGTTTGTATATGTATACACATCATATATATGATATATACATAATATTTCATATCATATACATGGTTGCTCTGATTTTTACCTTGGAAAAAAAACCTAAAAGTGGAATTTAAGTATGAAAAAGAAGTAAGCAAAACTTTTGATATTTGACTAATTTGTCTCCAGAAAGGAAGGACAAACCAAGTTAAATCCCCATAAGTCTCTTCTGTAAGAGTAACAGTGGAAAAACTACAGTCCATGGGCCCTCTCTGGCCTTCCACCATTTTTTGTAAACAAAGACTTTCTGGAACACCCATATGTTTACATACTGTCTCTGATCACATTCACAGTAGTTCTGACAAGGACTGTATGTTATGTGTAGTATGCTTAAGATAGTATAACTTAGTATTTTCCTTTACAGAAAAAGTTTGCCAACCTCCTTGCTACTGCTTTCCCCTACAGTCTTATAAGTATCTGATTCTATATTTATTAATAGAACAACAAATAAAAAGTAAAATAGAATAAATTACATCAGTTGTAATTTTTAACAACTGAGATTGAATATGTTTATATATGCATATTGGCTGTATATGTCTTCCCTCTGATTGCCATATTTTCCAGTAAGGCACTCATTCTTTCTTGTGGGTTGGAGAAAACTCTCAGTATGTTGCAGATGTGAATCTTTAAGCAACTTTCTTAAGGTTTAATTTACATACCATAAAATTCACTTGTTTTAAGTGTACAATTCAAAATTTTTAGTAAATTTATAGTTATGCAACAATCACCAAAATCCAGTTTGCCATCATTTAAAAAAAATCCCTACTGCTTATTTAAAGCCATTCCCTATTTACATTCCCAGTCCTGCTCAATCATCATCTTTAATCTATTTTCTATCTCTAAATATTTGCTTTTTCAGGACCTTCTTATAAGTGAAATCATGCAATATGTAATCTTTAGCATGTTTGTGTTTGTCCACATACAAGGGGACGGACCTTTGAATTGTTCCCACTTTTCGGCTATTTTGAATAAATGCTGCTATAGGCATTTGTTGTACAAATCTTTGTGCAGAGATATGTTTAATGTTTTCTTGAGTAGAGACCAAGAATTAGAATTCTTGGATCATATTGTACATTTATATGTTACCCACTAAGAAGTTGCCAAATTTTATGTAAAGTGGTGGTGCAATTTTACCAGTTTCTCAGAAATGTGTGAAGTTTCCAGCTCCTCAGCATAATCCTTATTATTGCATATATTTTTGATTATAGACATTCTGATAGATTTAAATTAGTATCTCATTGTGGTTTTAATTTGAACTTCCCTGATAACTAATAATGCTGAGTGTCTTTTTATGTGCTTATAAGCCACTTCTATGTCTTCTTTGGAGAAATGTCTATTCAAAGCTTTCGCTGATTTTGAATTGGTTTGTATTTTTATTGTTATTGATATATTCTGGATACAAGCTCTCTATCATATACGTAATATATATTCTCTACCTTTTTGTGGATTGTCTTTTTACTTTTTTTGATAATGATCTTTGAAACATGAAAGTTTTAAATTTTTCTCTTATCACTTGTACCTTCGGTGTCATATCTAAAAATCCATTGCCAAATACATAGCCATAAAAAGATACACCTGTGTTTTCCTAAGAATTTTGTAATTTCTAGAAAAAAATTTTTAAGAATTTTGTAGTTAGATCTCTAATAGATTTGAGTTATTTTTTTCATAGGATGTTGTATCTGTTAGCAAACAGTAAATAGAATCTGAGGGTCTAAAGAGAAAAATTGAACTCCACTGAATATACTCAGCCTCTGCTTCTTGATTTTTATACCTCAGGGTTTAAAAACTATTTTAAAAAGAGATCTTTTATATGAAAGATGTGCATATATTTATGTGAAAATATCATATATCATAATGCCATATGTATACAGATAAAAACCAGAGGATTGTTTTGTATTTTAGCATGGAAGAAAGAGCATTCTAGGTCTCTGTCATAAATGAAAACAGCAAGAATCTTTTCCTAAGCAATTTGGAATCTCCAGAGGAAATGAAATTGATTCATTATTTTACAGATTCTATAGGCCAGGAACTGAATTGTGAATGTAGCACTCATAACTGAAACTACAGTACAAACCTAGTTTCAACTCGTCCCATAAACCGTATGGAGTCCAGATAAATATCTGTATTTCTTAATGAGGACAGCATTTCTATAAGATTGTATTCTAGAGAGAATTTACTTTTTTGTCTTTTCTGTTTAGTAAGGCATTGTACTTAACAGAAAGTGTTTGCTGTGCTTAACTGCTGTGCAGGTAAATATCACGGGTATTAAATTGTCATAAAATGTTTCATGAAGGACTTTTTTGAGCTATGTGGCATGGCACTTGTTTATCCACAGCAAGAAAACAAAGGAATAAATATGTCCTTTGTTGTTTAAGGACTTAACAACAAAGATTACAAAAAGAAAGCAAGGATGAAGTTAAATACTCCAGCATAGCCACCTAGCATATTTCTCTGGCTGGAACTTCACCAACATCTTTATAATTAAAGATCAGTTGTTAATGCTAACCCCACACTGCAGTAATTCCTATTTATTATTATTGGTTTTTTCTTCTTCTGTATATGTATTTAGATGTACAAGTATACATTTTGGCAAAATTCCAGATTACATTAAACAGATGTTTTCTAGAAACTTAAGAAAGAATGGCATGATTATATGGAATTTGCATAGTGAATTAAGTATGAATTTAAGAAAAAATGATGACATGGAAATTATTAGACCAACAATTTCTGTCTTTTTAATATTTAACATAAATATCAATTTAATGTATAGTTAAGTCTGAAAAACGAGTTAAAGATGTTCTTTATTTCACTGAGGGTTTGAAGAACATTTCATTATGGACAGTGCATAAGAAACTTTACATAGATGCTGTATAATTAGGAAAATGTTAAGATGACTGTCAAAAAATGTCAGTTCTATACAATGACATTAGAAGTGTGTTACTAAACTTTTTCCTTGGCTTCATCCAATAAAAATTGAGATTTTGAATCAATTGCTTAGATGGAACAGAAGTGATACTACAAAATATTTTATAATAAGCATGACACAAAGACTGATCGATTAGAGCAAACAAAAAATTTAAAGACCAGTGATGACTGTCCTAGATCACAGGAGCTACATATGAACTCAGGAACAAATTTTTAGAAGGCATTTTTACTTAAATGATGAATCATACACAATTATAAGGGGACTAGAAAGCATAAGTTAGCAAAAGCAGGATTCTAAAGAATGCATCTCTGTTAATCTTGTTAATAAGCTAGATCCGTGTACCAAATCTGTTTGAGATTAATGATGATAAATGTGAAGTTCCTTTAGTTATATTCAAAGAAACAAATGTACAGGTAAAGGTTATGGAAAGCTTAAAAACCGTTAATAGGAAACAGCACTAAAAAAATATCAAATGACTAATTTCTTCATGAATTTGAAAATGCAATATGCTTGTAGAAAAACAAATCTAGTTTAATAAATAGCAGGAGTAGCAAAAAAAATAATGTTAAAATCCAAATAGCTATTATCTCCACAACACTCTATCATGACACAATTAAATGTGAAATATCTTAATTAGACTTTCTTGCCATATTTTAAAATGATATTTATAAGTTATAGTCTATAAAACATAAGATTGGCCTTGAGGTCTTGAAGCTGTGTAGTATGAGGAAACATTGGGAAAGACAGATATTTCAATTATATAAGGCCAGACTTAAGGAATACAGGAAAAATACTTGCAGATATTTGATGTATTGTGATGGGAAATGGGGACTAGTTCAATTATGTTGCTGTAGATGACAAAAGCAATTTCCATGGATGACAATTATTCAGAGACAGATCTCAGTTCAATGCAAAGTGGTATGTCGCCATAAGGATTAGAGCTCCAACAAGTTTGTCTCTCAGTGGTGAGCTCCTGTCATGAGAAGTGGTCAGCTGAACTTGGATGAACAATGGTCATGGATATCATGGAATGTGTTCCCTTTTAGAAGGAAGATATACGCAAATGACCTTTAAGCTTGTTTCTACCTTCCATATTCTCATGTTATGATCACTTTGACACCTTTCAATGTTATACATTGTTATTTCAATCTCAATTTGAGGCTGATATGGGAACCAATAAGACAAGTGACAATGTTTCATGATTCATGTTCCGTTAGATACACATAGATAATGATTTTCTACATGTAAACTGTTTTCTCTTTTATTTTGCTATCAAGGCTGGTATATCTTACTCCACCATCTTGGTCATGTCTCTCTCCACAGTAATTTATATTACATCAAAAAATGTGTAAATACATTTGTACATGTATGTAGACAGTTATATGTATTGAATAATTGAAAAATTTTCATTTTAATTCATTTTTTTTCTCAATTAGGTATTATACTTTAAAGATTATTTTCTATTCTGTTTTAAACTACTAAAATATCCTGTTTCCCTGGGCAAACAGATGAGTTTCCTTCCTTCCTTCCTTCCTTCCTTCCTTCCTTCCTTCCTTCCTTCCTTCCTTCCTTCCTCCCTCCCTCCCTTCCTTCCTTCCTTCCTTCCTTCCTCACTCTCTTCCTTTCTTCTTTCCTTCCTTCCTTCATTCCTATGATAGAGAACCCAAATATTCCAAGAAACCAGTTTTATGCAGAGCCTTGTTTCAGCTATATATTTCATGCAGGCCAAAGTCCTGCATTTGACATGTCTATGTAGAGATTAAAATTCTACACCTCAAACCAGAGAGCCTATATGTCTGATTCTTCTACCACATCACACCCATGTCACTGTCTTGGGTTTAACTTGTTTTGATTTTATATGATTTGATTTTGATGTTTTACTTTTTGCATGTGAAGATTTAATTTCATCCTGTTAAGCTCATCTATGCATTTTATCACATTAATGCATTATATTTTATTCCATAGGGGAAGAAAAGTATCCAAGTGAATTTTCCATGCTTTTAGTATTCTACCAAATTGTAACTGCTTCATTCAGAAATCTGAAGAATGATCATTTTCTTTCTTTAAAGTGATCTCACTATTAGTCTTTTATTTTCAGTGGGCTTACACTACTATTTTGCCTTTTCTTCTTTCCCTAGCATATAGAAAAGGATATGAATTAAATATGCACTGAATTCACCACAATCTCTCCTTTTTGCCAAGTAGTTTTTTTAATATTTTAGTAATCAACTAATTTATTTGTTTGGTTAATTTACTGGCCTTAAAATTATTAAAGCAATGAAGGTTTATTACTCTTAAATGAAAAGTACAGTGATATGGAATAATGTATCAATAAGTTTCTGTAATTTCACCTCAAGTCCACTCTCTAAAACCAATGTTAACATTATTTCTACCATATCTCAAATGTGAAAACAAAAAGCCCTAAATATAATTCAGGAAAATAAATGTGTACATCTGTTCACATGTATGTGTAAATATATTTATATGACACATGTAGAATGATATTGATACATGCATTGTGTAATTACTAATTATAGAAAGCATATGTATATGTTTAGCATTTCTGTGTGTGTGTGTGTGTGTGTGTGTGTGTGTGTGTGCCAGCAAAGTCACATAGTTGGTAGATAGTTTAATATTAGCGATAAAAAATATTCATTTCTTGAACCTGAAGTTTTCACATTGATAAAACATGTAAATTTACTACAGCTTAACTTAAATAATATGTTGCATTTAAAAATCTACTTCCTATAGAAATTACCAATATGTGCAAAAGGTACAAATAAATACTGAAATATAAAGTAAAATATTCCCTCAACTGAACAACTTACAAAGATAGTATCTACTTTCAAGGAAATATGTTGAACAAATGGGTAGGAATTTTATTTGGCTTTTATTTGCACTTAATTCTTGACAGTCCCTGGTTAACCAAGGAAGACACCAAAATTAAAGTTTGTGAGCTTATGTTACTTTTAATTTAATTTAAATTGAACCAAGTTTCAATGTGAATATGTCATCTTTCAGTATGTTACTCAAAAAATAGACTTAAAACATACAAATGATTTGTACTGCAAAACTGACTGATGCATCTTTTTGTTTTTCTTAATACTGTTTTGCTTCACACTATGATACCCTAGTCCCTAAAAAAACAAACAAACCAAAAAAAACCCCAGAAAAGTAAAGAAAAGAAACAAAGAAGAAATGCATGTAGACTCTCAATTTTCTATACTGTAAGCTACAGATGACAAGAAGCATATCTTCCTCCCAACACACACACACACACACACACAATTTTACACTGTATCATAGTGCTTGGTAATAGTAGGTCACACTAAATATTCCGTTACTATTCCCAACAGATATCTAATTATAGACAAATAAAGCTGTTTTAGGGGTTGAATTGTAATCAAAAACCTTGGCACAAAGAAATGTTAACAAACCAAATCCAACAGCATATTAGAAGGATTATGCACCATGACCAAATGAGATTTATCTCAGGAATGCAAGAGTGGATAACCATAAAAAATAAATGTAATACACCATGTTAATAGAATGAAGAAGAATGTCACATGATCATCTCAATTGATGTCAAAAAGTCATTGGAGGCCGGGCGCAGGGGCTCACGCCTGTAATCCTAGCACTCTGGGAGACCAAGGCAGGTGGATTGCTCGAGGTCAGGAGTTCGAGACCAGCCTGAGCAAGAGCAAGACTCTGTCTCTACTAAAAATAGAAAGAAATTATCTAGCCAACTAAAATATATATATAGAAAAATTTAGCCAGGTATGGTGGCACATGCCTGTAGTCCCAGCTACTTGGGAGGCTGATGCAGTAGGATCGCTTAAGCCCAGGAGTTTGGGTTGCTGTGAGCTAGGCTGATGCCATGGCACACTCACTCTAGCCCAGGTAACACAGCAAGACTCTGTCTCAAAAAAAAAAAAGTCATTGGACAAAAATTCAACTTTTTCCAGAATTTCTACATGGTAGGGGTTTGGTATACACTCTTTTGTAAGAGATAAGCAAATGGACTTAAAGCTGAATTTAGATAGAATGAATGTTCTTCTTACTTAGACTGAACATTTATTTGGTATTGCTTGTGGGAAATGAAGAATGAGGTTGGAGGACACTAAAGCCTGCCCCCACTCTCTCTCTATTGGGAAACCATTACACAGTGAATAAAATAATTATTAGAAAGTTTATGTAGCAATGTAAAAAATGCTCATACTATCTTTCTAAGGGACTAGAGCAAAACACAAAATTTTATCTATATTTTGACTACTACAGCTGTGTAAAAAATTGAAATAGTCACTTGAGCCAAGCCTGAAAGGAAACAGAGAAACAGTATGATTTCTTAAGTGATAGTACTGTTAATACATATTTTGTTCTTATTTTTTGCTAAGGTTGTTCAAAGCAATTAGTTGGGATTTGTCAAATTATGACAAGCGCTCAAAATTTTATCTTCTCTTTAGCAATGTCTCAGTGATGTTATGGTGATGTGACTGCTCAGTAAGGATGTCTTTGACACCTATTGTCTTTTGGCAGAGCTATAGTCAACCTGAGGCCTAGCAAACTTCACTGCTTTAGGCTTTCATGGATCCACAGGCTCAAAAGGAAAAGAAATTACCACATGAAGTCACCAGCCACATAGGCCTTTCTGCCAGAACTGTAAACATATGCCTGCTCACATGGAGCATTGGAGACCGCTGATGGGAGAGTAAATTAGCAAACCTCTTTGGCATTTTCTAATTCAGTTGGAGCTATCCATGCCCTATGACCCAGAAATTCCACTCCTAGGTATTTACCCTGGAGAAGCTATTGGCATATATGCATCAGTAAATATGCATGAGTGTTTATAATAGCACTATTCCTACTCACCAAAAACTAAAAGTTCATCAAAAGTAGAATGGATAACAATTGGGTAAATATACTGTGTAATCATATTATACAACAAAGTATATGTATAAACTACATCTAAATTCAACAGAATGGATGAAGCTCATAAACATCATCATAAAAGAAAGCAGCAAGATAAAAGGGATGATTCCATTCATTAACAAGTTTAAAAACAGGCAAAATTAAACTATGCTATTAAGGGATGCACACCAAATTGGTAAAACTATAAAGTAAAGTAAGAAAATGCTTATCACAGATGAACAATAGTGATTGCCTCTGAAGAAGGAAAGGAAGAGTGAGATGTGTTTGGAAAGGGCACACTGGGGCTTCTAGCCTGGCAATGTTCTTTCTTGATTAGATGGTGCTTTTGCAGCAGTTCATCCTTTTGCATTAAAAAGTATAACATTTGTAAAAAAAAAAGAAAATTCAAAATTCTCTCATGACAAAATACTCAGAGATCAAGGAATGGGAAGGGATTCCTCAACATAATAAAATGAAATCTAAAATAAAATATCTAGAAAGGTAACCAAGGATGCGGAAGCCTTGTAAACTGAGAACTGAAAAAAATTGCTGAAAGAAATGAAGATGATCTAAATAAATAGGAAGATATTCCATGTTCATGGGTTGGAAGGCTTAATATTGTTATGATGTCAATACTCCTATGTGCAATCTACAGGTTCAACTCAATCCTTATCAAAAAATCAAACAGCCTTTTTTGAAAAAATAGAAAAATCAATTATGTTGATGAACAAGATCACAGTCAGTGGCAGTTATATTGAATGAATCGATTGTTGTTTGATTTTATTGCTGCTTAATTAAAGTTAATCATTCATATTATTATTGGATATCTTTAGGAATGTCTCAAAAAGTACCCAAGTCCTCTATCACAAATAATGACTTTTTCCTTTTCAAAGGACTATATGGAAGTACAAAATTAAGGCAGCTGTTTTTATGGAAGGAACACCAAGATGTGAAGATAAACTATATAATATTGCCTGGAACAGCATAATTAATGTCTGTAAACCCTAAGCCTAAAGCTACCTTGATTAGAAATCCTGTCTACTTTGTGATATTCCTGTATCAACAGATAAGCTAAGGAAGCACGTTCCCCTTTGTGCTTCTATTAATAATAAGGCACAAATAAGTACAAATAGATTTCAGCAATAGGTGGATTTAGGGTTCAGAAATGCTCATGTGGGTAAAGATTAGCAACTACTATTAAAGGCTGAAAAGAGTGCCAGTAATACATGGGTACTGTTAAGCATTGCCTTATTAAAGAAATGAAAACAAACAATTGATTTGTCTCTATCTCTTTGATTGCTAAAGTTTCTGTTTCCTGTGGTTGGGAAAAAAAAAAAATCAAAGTATAATCTACTCCAGGCAAGAGTGGCAAGCCTATTTCTGGCTGACATAACATAAACCCAAACATGGAAATCAGCAAAATAGTTAATATTTTTCTCTTAACCTTTCTACATGTTTAAACCAATTTTTTCAAGTCCATATATAATAGAATATTTAGTGAAACATTAGTGGAATCACATACACAAGAACATATAGTAGAGTGCCTGGCTCATTCAGTGAGCTGACAAGTTAAATTTGATATTTTTTCACATGTTTTCCCCCCAGTCAGTATCCCCAGTTTAATCTAAAATGAGACAGAGAGAGCAAGAGAGAGAGAGAGAGAGAGAGAGAGAATTTAATTTAGACTTGAAAATCTAAATTTAATGTTCTCTACATAAAATATGATAAATAGAGAAAATGATAATACACATCAGGAATTAACATTTAGAGCCTAAGTGTCCCATTTTGTAAGGATTTATAAATAACTTCTTAGAACAAGGGTTTAAAAAAAGAAAAAAATTTCAAGACATCTGGCAGTTTCAGATGTTTCCCATCAGAATTTCTCAGAGGTTGAAAGAGGCCCAGGACATACTGAATTTTGAGATTCCCAAATACATTATAAACTATCAAATAACAAAGCAAGCTTGTCAAAACTGGGTTAGACTTGAAAGGATTACATTTAACTGATTAATACTTTTAATACATTAAAAATACACTTATTTTACAAATAACCTTAGTTGGAGATTAATATCTAAAATCTCAATACTATATCCTTCATGACAATGAGACCCAGGGCCATCCATGTGAAGGTAGTTCCCTTTCACATAATTTCTACGTTAAGTAGATTACCCTGTAAAAGATAGAATTTTTTTTCTTTGATTATAATCATTGTGATAGAAACTTTTAAAAAATATGACGTATAGAAGAAGGAAAGATGGCAGAGTGGTGGTGACCTCCTGGATTCGTGCTCCCGGAGAGGAAGGCATGGATCTCAGTCTGCCACAACACTAGAGGATCGCTCCCCCACCAGAACAGCGGTATGAATCCACGGAGACTCAGCGTGGGACACAGAGAGCAAGACTGAGGTGAACGGAAAATCAGATCGTGACAATCTGGAGAGTGCGGGATGGACAATAGAGAGGGGAGTGTGGGACGGCTGTACCCGCCTTACCAGCGAGTGAGGGGGGTTCAGCCCCACAGGAAAGCGGCCTGTCTCCCCACTGACCCCCACTCCCACTCAGGGATCTGCCTGAAGCCGGTGCGGAATCACCACGGGAGACGCAGGGCTCTGTGGAGAGGAGACAATAGTGGGGGGCATTTTGGACCCCGGAGCCCTGTGGGCAGACTGCAACTGGCGGGAGAGGGTTTGTGCTGGGCTGCAGTGAAAGACACCTGGGGGACACCGAACTGTCTCCTTTACGCAGATGGCTGGGCTCCCTCAATCCCCGGCTCCTCCGGCCCCTGCCGGACCCTGAATATTCGACCCCAGCACCAGTGATCTGTGGGAGGGCAGCCGCCATTGTCGGGGTCCACAGCCTAGCTGCTGCGGAGCGGTTGGGAACCAGGCGGCTCCATCCCCTGGTCCGTGGACCCCCACTAGGAGCGCCGCCTTTGCGTGAACACTGAGGGCTTCCCCGGTCACGAGGGAGCAGAGCGTGGACCTTGCGGACACTGGGGCAGGGGACCATCGCCCCAGGGAGCCGCAACAGCCGGGGCGCTGGGCAGACGCAGGCACCCCTCTACCCCCAGCCGCTGTCCTTCCCACAGAGAGAGGCAGAAACCACCTCCGGAGAGGAAGAGGGAAGGAAAAAGTCGCTTTCCGTCTGCAATTAAATCAGCCCAGGGACGGGTCTCTCAAACCGGTTTCCGGCCAAATTAATTCTCTGGGACTGGACCCAACAGGAGCAGCCCCCCAGCTGAGGCAGCAGAGTCCTGAACAACACGCAAAGGGCTCCCCTTAGGGACAGAGGAGGCAGCTTACCTGGGCTGCTGCACAGCCCAAGATCCGCGCGCACGGAGAGCCTCTGTCCAGCCTAAAGCTAGCTGAAAGAAGGGACCTAACAATTGATCCAGATGGGAAGACCTCAGCGAAAGAACTCTGGGAGTTCAAAGAATCAAGCTGAAACCTCGCCTTCGAAGAGGATTACTAATTCTCCACCAATTGTCATAAATCAAACGCGCAATAGCAATATGTCCCAGGAAGAATTTCAATCATGGATCATAAGTAAGCTGAATTTTATGCAAGAAAAAATGGATAACCAACACAAAGGTACCACAAAAAAGATCCAGGACTTGGAAGAAAAATTCACTAAAGAAATCGAAATATTGAAGGAAAACCAAACTGAACTCCTGGAAATGAAGAACTTATTCAGGGAGCTACAAAACACAGTGGAAAGTCTCAAGAGCAGGGTAGATCAAACAGAAGAAAGAATCTCAGAAATCAAAGATAACACTTTCCAATTAAATAAGTCAGTCACAGAGATGGAGCAAAGAAATAAGAGTAAAGACCAGAGTCTGCAAGAAATGTGGGATTATGTGAAGAAGCCTAATGTGAGAGTTTTCGGCATTCCTGAGGGTGAAGAAGACAATATGCAAGGGTTGGATAAGCTATTTGAAGACATAATTGAGGAAAATTTCCCAGGCCTTGCTAAAACTCCAGATATACAGGTTCAAAGAACCCCTGGGAGATTCATATCAAATAGAAAGATACCACATCATGCAGTTATCAGACTGACCAAAATTTCCACTAAAGAGGCCATTCTACAAGCTGTTAGGAGAAAGAAGCAAGTTACATACAATGGAAAATCCATCCGAATTATGCCAGATTTCTCAACTGAAACCTTACAAGCAAGAAGAGACTGGGGCCCCATTCTCATTCTTCTGAAAAAAAATAATGCCCAGCCTAGAATATTATACCCAGCTAAGCTCAGCTTTATATATGAAGGTGAAATTAAGACATTCTCAGATAAGCAAAAACTCAGAGAATTCACCAAGACAAGACCAGCTCTCCAAGAAGTACTCAAAACAGGGGTACACACGGACCAGCAAAAGAAAGACCCAAGAATATAAAACTACTCAAGAGAAGATAAAAACTCAGTTATCACAATGGCTCAAGAGAGAAAACAGAACAATGAAATTCAAGCCAACAAGAGGAACAGAAATCAGTCTCACTTATCAATTCTCTCATTAAATGTGAATGGATTGAATTCCCCACTCAACCGATATAGACTGGCCCAATGGTTAAAAAAATACAAGCTAAGTATCTGCTGTCTTCAGGAAACTCATCTAACCTGCAAGGATGCATTTAGACTGAAAATAAAAGGGTGTAAATCGATATTTCAAGCAAATGGAAGCCAAAAGAAAGCTGGCATGGCGGTTTTAATCTCTGATAACTTAGTTTTTAAATCAATAAAAGTAAGGAAAGACAAAGGTGGTTACTATATACTGGTGAAGGGTACAATTCAAGAAGAAGACATAACTATACTTAATATATATGCACCCAACTTAGGTGCACCCAGATTCATAAAGCAAACCCTACTTGATTTGAACAAAATGATAGATAACAGCACGTTGATAGTTGGCGACTTTAACACGCTGCTGACAGTACAGGACAGGTCCTCCAAACAAAAAATAAACAAAGAAATAATGGACTTAAATAGAATGCTAGAACAAATGGGCCTGACTGACATCTACAGGACATTCTACCCAAAACCCACTGAATATACTTTCTTCTAATCAACCCATGGGACATTCTCCAAGATTGACCATATCCTAGGACATAAAGCATGTCTTAAAAAATTTAAAAAAATAGAAATTATACCATGCATCTTCTCAGATCACAGCGGAATAAAAGTAATAATGAACGTTAACAGAAATTCTTATTCCTACTCAAAGTCATGGAAGCTAAACAACCTTCTCCTGAATGATTATTTTATAAATGAAGAAATCAAGATGGGGCCAGGCGCAGTGGCTCACGCCTGTAATCCTAGCACTCTGGGAGGCCGAGGTGGGTGGATCCCTCGAGGTCAGGAGTTCAAGACCAGCCTGAGCAAGAGTGAGACCCTGTCTCTACTAAAAATAGAAAGAAATTATCTGGCCAACTAAAATATATATAGAAAAAATTAGCTGGGCATGGTGGTGCATGCCTGTAGTCCCAGCTTCTCGGGAGGCTGAGGCAGTAGGATCGCTTAAGCCCAGGAGTTTGAGGTTGCTGTGAGCTAGGCTGATGCCACGGCACTCACTCTAGCCCAGGCAACAGAGCGAGACTCTGTCTCAAAAAAAAAAAGAAATCAAGACGGAAATCAAAAGATTCTTTGAATTAAATGACAATGAAGACACAACTTATCAGAATCTGTGGGAGACAGCTAAAGCAGTCCTGACAGGAAAATTTATTTCCATAAATGCTTATATCAAAAAGACAGAAAACTTACAAATAGACAATCTAATGAATAGACTCAAATAGCTGGAGAAGGAAGAGCAGACCGACCCCAAACCCAGCAGAAGGAGAGAAATTATTAAGATCAAATCAGAACTGAATGAAAAAGACAACAAACAAACCATAAGGAAAATTAATAAATGAAAAAGTTGGTTCTTTGAAAACATAAACAAGATTCACACACCTCTGGCTAGGCTACCAAGAGCAGAAAAGAAAAAACTCTAATTATCTCCTTCAGGAGCATGAAAGGAGAAATTATGACTGATGCCACAGAGATACATGACATCCTCTATGAATTTTATAAAAATCTTTATGCACACAAATTGGAAAATGAGGAGGAAATGAACAAATTTTTAGAAACACACAGTCTTCCCAGGCTCAACCAGGAAGAAATAGAATTCCTGAATAGACCAATATCTAGATCTGAAATCGAAACAGCAATAAAAAACCTTCCCAAAAAGAAAAGCCCTGGACCAGATGGGTTCACACCTGAATTTTACCATACCTACAAAGAAGAAATGGTGCCCATTCTACATAAACTATTCTCCAATATCAAGAAGGACGGAATTCTCCCCAATACATTTTACCAAGCCAACATAATTTTAATACCAAAACCAGGAAAGGATGCAACAAAAAAAGAAAACTACAGACCAATATCCCTTATGAATATAGATGCAAAAATTCTCAATAAAATCCTAGCAAATCGAATCCAAGTGCTTATCAAAAAAATAATCCATCACGACCAAGTGGGCTTCATCCCAGAGATCCAGGGATGGTTTAACATAAGCAAATCTATAAATGTAATTCACCACATAAATAGAAGCAAAAATAAAGATCATATGATCCTCTCAATAGATGCAGAAAAAGCATTTGACAAAATTCAATACCCTTTTATGATAAGAACACTTAACAAAATAGGCATAGACGGGGCCTATCTAAAAATGATACAAGCCATATATGACAAACCCACAGCCACCATCATACTGAATGGGGAAAAATTGAAAGCATTCCCACTTAGAACTGGAACCAGACAAGGCTGCCCACTGTCGCCCTTACTTTTCAACATAGTATTGGAAGTCCTTGCGAGAGCTATCAGGCAAGAGAGCAGAATCAAGGGAGTCCAAATAGGGACAGAACAGATCAAATTTTTACTCTTTGCTGATGATATGATGTTATATCTAGAAAACCCCAAGGATTCAACCAAGAGACTCCTGGAATTGATCAATGAATTCAGTAAAGTCTCGGGATACAAAATCAATACACACAAATCAGAGGCATTCATATATGCCAATAACAGTGAAATGGAGAACCAAATTAAGGACTCAATACCCTTCAAAATAGCAACAAAGAAAATCAAATACCTAGGAATATATTTAACTAAGGAGGTAAACGATCTCTATAGGGAGAACTACGAAACACTGAGGAAGGAAATCGCAGAACATGTAAATAGGTGGAAAACCATATCATGCTCGTGGATTGGAAGAATCAACATTGTTAAAATGACTATACTGCCCAAAGTTATCTACAGATTCAATGCAATCCTTATTAAATTACCAACATCATTTTTCACAGATATAGAAAGAATAATTTTATGCTTTGTGTGGAAGCAGAGAATACCCTGTTTAGCAAAAGCAATTTTAAGCAACAAAAACAAAATAGGAGGTATTAATTTGCCAGACTTCAAACTATACTACAAAGCTGTGATTATTAAAACTGCTTGGTATTGGCACAAGTGCAGGGACACAGACCAGTGGAACAGAACAGAAAATCCAAATATAAAACCATCCTCATATAGCCATCTAATCTTTGACAAAGCAGAGAAAAACATACTCTGGGGAAAAGATTCCTTATTTAATAAATGGTGCTGGGAAAACTGGATAGCCACATGTAGAAGACTGAAACAGGACCCACAGCTTTCACCTCTCACAAAAATCAAATCACGGTGGATAACAGACTTAAACCTTAAATGGGAAACGATTAGAATTCTAGAAGAAAATGTAGGAAAGACTCTTACAGACATTGGTCTAGGTAAAGAATTTATGAAGAAAACCCCTAAGGCAATCACAGCAATAACAAAAATAAACGAATGGGACCTGATTAAATTAAAAAGCTTCTGCACAGCCAAAGAAACAGTCATGAAAATAAACAGACAGCCTACAGAATGGGAAAAAATTTTCGCATACTACACATCAGATAAATGTCTGATAACAAGAATCTATTTAGAACTCAGGAAAATCAGCAAGAAAAAATCAAACAACCCTATCAAAAAGTGGGCAAACGACATGAATAGAAATTTTTCAAAAGAAGACAGAAGAATGGCTAACAAGCATATGAAAAAATGCTCAACATCCCTAATCATCAGGGAAATGCAAATCAAAACCACAATGAGATATCACTTAACTCCAGTGAGAATGGCCTTTATCAAAAAGTCCCAAAACAACACATGTTGGCGTGGATGCAGAGAGACAGGAACACTCATACACTGCTGGTGGGAATGCAAACTAGTGCAACCCCTGTGGAAAGCATTATGGAGATACCTTAAACAGATTCAAGTAGACCTACCAGTCGATCCAGCAATCCCATTATTGGGCATCTACTCAGAAGAACAAAAGTCATTCTATAACAAAGATGCCTGTACCCAAATGTTCATAGCAGCACAATTCACAATTGCAAAGATGTGGAAACAACCCAAATGCCCATCAATCCACGAATGGATTAGTAAACTGTGGTATATGTATACCATAGAGTATTACTCGGCTATAAGAAATAACGGTGATACGACATCTCTTTGGTTCTCCTGGAGAGAACTGGAACCCATTATATTAAGTGAAGTATCCAAAGAATGGAAAAACAAGCATCACATGTACTCACCAGAAAATTGGTTTCCCTGATCATCACCTAAATGCACATCGGGGAAGGATACCAATTGGATATCAGACTGAGACGGGGGGAGGGGGGAGGGGATGGGTGTATGCCTACATGATGAGTGCGTTGTGCATCGTCTGGGGAATGGTCATGCTTGAAGATGCTGACTCGGGGAGGTAGGGGGTCAGGGGAGGGGATGAAGGTATGACTACATGGTGAGTGCCAGGCTCACTGTCTGGAGAATGGACACGCTTGAGGCTCTGACTCAGCGGGATGGGTGGGACACGGACACTGTATATAACCTGAACTTATGTACCCTCATGATGAGCTGAAATAAAAAATAAAATAAAAATAAATAAAAATATGACATGTCTTTTAAAAGACTACTTAATGTCATAAAATATCAAAGATAAAGAGATCAAGTATTACTAGTTACCACTTAAATGATATCATGTTATCATATGTACATTAAACATGAATAATACTATCCCTTTAGAATATGATCCTATCTATCTTGCAGTAATTCAGTTATTCAATATTTGTTCAGTGCCTGTCTTATGTCAAGTACTGTTGTAGGCTCTGAAGATACATCAAGGAAGGAATCACACACACACACACACACACACAGAAGAAACCAATTCTTATATAGCAGTCGAGGCAGGGGGTGAGGAGAACAATAGATGAAGTAATGATGATTTTATCTATTGATATTTTATAAATACCATTTAATAATAATAAAAAAGTAACATGTTTACTAAATGAAAAATTTAAAGCAATATTGAAGAATGTAGTAAAAATTAAAAGTCCCTCCCTTCGGCTTCCCCACAACATTCCACTCCTGAGAGGGACTATTGTTAGGTTTCTATATAGGAACTATATTGCCTCCAAATTAAGGAAAAGGGAATCTTTACAACAACGTATACATACACACCACATATATGTACACATTTATAGCCTTTTCTCTCTACATATGTATATCTCCTTCTATGTGTATGATGTATATATATGATCTTTCTACTAAAAGTTAGATGTACAAGAAATAAACAACTTATTTTTGCTTACTAAATCTAAATATTTTTAATTCTCCAGGTTGATAGAACAACTCATCTCAATATTTGTAATAATTCTTCTTATTTTTGTTTTTCCATGACTGCAGAAGACTTACAGGGTATATAGAAAATAGAAGGAGCCTCTAATCTTAAATTCCATATGGCCACAGTATGATATAATGATATACTTATCATTATTCATGCCAGCATGATCCTTTAAGGTTCAATGTTTTCAGGTTTCAATGCTAAGTAGTCCATAGAAGTTAGAACTGAGAATTCTAATGCCTTAAGTTTCAGTCTTCTGGGCAGCATCCTCACTCCATTTCTTGGCCCTCCCTTTCACTCTCCATCCCACACTAAAATTGCTATCACTTCCTATCACTTACTGAAGTGTCAACCAGCACAGAACATAGATAGCAACTCTTATAATATGCAGATCAGCAGCACCATCTAAGGCTCAGGCACTTGCTTAAACATGCACTTGTGCTCTCTCCCTCCCCCCCCCCCCCCCCCCCCCGCTTCCTTTTCTTTTACTCTCCCATCCACCTTTGTTTTTTCTCATTTCCCTCTTCCTACCTCAACCTTAGGGGTCAGAAATTCAAATATCTTTAGAAGGGGATAAATAGATAAACCAAATGTGGGAGGCAACAGAGCATAATACCTGCAGGAGATTGGGAGTTATAATTGCTTCTTTTAATCACCTGTGTCTTAATAGGTAGCTGTGCTTGAATTTCTCTGATAACGTGGCACTCACTACATTACATGAAATATTTTATTTTATTTCTGAACTAAGTGAGTTGTAAGAAAGTTTTCCTTTCTTTGAACCCACAACATATCATTGGGTAGTGTCTCCTCATTTATTCTAATTCAGATCTGCCTATGTAGCTAATGCAATAAGACCAATTCCTCTACACACAATGCCCCACAGCCATTTGAATGAACATTTTGCAGCCTTTCAAAGACATCTCTTTTCCACATTGAATACCATCTGTGTCTTTGTTTCTCATGAAACATCTTTATCAGATATTTTCTCCATATTTGTTGTCCTCTGAAAATTTGAACCAAGGCCTTATTTAAAGTGTGTTAGTATTGTTCTCAAAATGTGAAATCTAATACTGAACACAGAACTAGAGCTCAATTTTCTTTACCAGAACCCACTCAAGAAGGGCTAAAAAGACTTTTCTTCCCTATTTGTTCTATTTTTTCCATTAGAAAATGAAATTCACCATGATAATTAAGTCATTGTATAAACATTTTTTGGGAAATTGTGCATATAAGAGCTTTATAAATAAGGGTATAAATGAATCAGTATCTGAATTACAATTAATGCTTATCTTAAAGGCCATGATAGGAAAAACACAACCCAAAGATTATGGATCAGATATTTGTTACTATTTACCATAAAGTAACCAAAACAAACATAAAAAAGCTATAATAAACTAAACAGACGAGGGTTACACTGTATTTACTCCAATTTATAATTAAAAAGCAAAGGTTTCAGGACTTGAAAAATGGGACTAACAAAAGACATTATTGAAGATATAGTAATAGCAAAATCTATTTCAAATATACAAATTTTGCAATGTGTATACTAGCTTGTTTTATTAGTATAGTGATCTATAGTTGTCAGTGATCTAAGTAACATTAATATTAATTTTTCTTTATCAAATTTGAATAATCATTATTAGGTCATCATTAATTACACTCCACTCATCAGTCCTCTCAGTTATTGCACAATTTTTGAGCACCTACTATATTTTGGGTACTGCTGTAGATACTAAATATATTTCAGTGAAAGTGAAAGTCATTGCTCCCGTGTACTTTATTAGTTGTAGAAGCCATACTAAAATGAAAACTTTGCACACCATTAATATTTATTCATAAAAAATGATTATTATTTTTTAAGCAGGAGGATCCCCGAGTATTACTCTTGCAGGTATTTTGATATAGTGAGTATGTTCTGCATTCTGAGTCTCATGTTTATCATTTCAACAGTCAATGAAAATATTTAACTCAGCTTAATTACCAATAAGCTGTTAAATATATGTTCTAGAATTTTAAGACCTTGATTCCATCATTGACCCAAGGCTCATTCAGAGGCAGTTAGTTTAATTTCTATGTATTTGCATAGTTTTGAAATTTCTTCTTAGAATTAATTTCTAGCTTTATTCTGCTGTAAACTGAGAAGATACTTGATATGATTTTGATTTTTTGAAATTCATTGAGACATGTTTTGTGGCCTAGTTTGGTAAAGACTTTATTTCTTTTTCATTCATGAAACTTAGTTTTGAAAGAGACAAAATTCTTGGCTGAAAGTTAGAAGACTGAAGATAGGACCCCAACCCTTTCATCTTATAAGGTTTCTGCTGAGAATCTCCTGTTAGTCTTTTGGATTTTCCTTTATAAGTCATTTGATCCTTTTATCTCTCTTCTCAAGATATTTTCTTCTTCATGTTGACTTTGGCTATCTGATGACGGTATGCCTTGTTCATGTCCAGAAGTTCTGGCTTTTTTTTTTCTTTAATATCTACCTCTGTAACAAATTTTTTATTCATGTCCTGAATTATTTTTATGGCTTCTTTGAGTTCATTTTCCATTCTTTCTTGGATCTCATTCAGCTTCCTTACAATCCATATTTGAATTCTTTATCTGTCATTTCAGTATTTTCAGTTTGGTTAAAGTCTACTGCTGAAGAGCTGATATGATCCTTTGGTGGGGGGTGGTCATTATACTCTGTCTTTTCATGCTTCCAGAGTTATTGCACTGATTTGTTCTCATCTGGAGACACTGTCAATTGTTATTTTTTATTTTACTTTTGTTTAGATGTGACTCTTAGGGGTGTGACTGTAGTGTATGTCAGGTAAAGACTTTTGACGTTCCTTGTGGGTCGTTTAAGGAGCCAAGGCTGTGATGAATTCATTGGTTATAGATAGCCTTAATGTGATGGTTTTCTCAAATGCTGGTTATTTGTAGGTTGTAGTGGTATTCTATTCTGCATATGGGCAGATTCCCTGCTTCTTGTCAAGAAGAGAAGATGGAGGACTCTGCAATTTTATCTTGTCCCCTAGTCCTGTGCACTTCTATAATAACAGCATGAATTTTATTAGGATCCCAGTTTAGTTTTCAGACCAGTAGGTGGTACTTGTGGGTAAGAGATGGCCAAGCCCTGTACAATTGTGTCAGCCAAAGTTGTAATGGGCTGGGCAAGTTGACCTCCCTGCCAGTAGGTGGCACTTGCAGGAGAAAGACAGTTGTTAGAGGTGTTTGTAGGACCTATGCCCATCCCTAGTCAATCAGGAGAAGCATTCAACTGCCCCAGTTGATCCCACCCTAATCTTTAAGGCAATAAGGAACAAAAGGAGAAAAATAATGTATTAGGTATTTTGTTTGTGCTTATGGCATGACATTTTTTATATATGCTTATTGAGGATTGCATGGTTCCCTTCATACACTGGCTATAGGCATTTAGTGATAAGAGAGTTTAAGGACTTCACAACTATATTATTCACACTAGGTAGGATAGGGGAATTTGGGGGCATTGTTCCATTTCTAAAAGCCAGTATTGAATTGCACAATCACTATCCAACTAAATGAATAATATAGGCTGATATAATAATCAAATACCTAAACAAGTTAAACGCAAATTTTATTTTTGTAAATGTAGTTACATTTTTTCAATTGATTACGTTATTCTTCCTTTTATATTCCCTTCTTACACTCTATAGTTGAGTTCCTGCATGTTACAAAGAAGTGTTAAGCTGAAAATCACAGTGTTGGGTTTTTGTACCAACACCTCCTTTGATAGTCACGCCTCTTTGGCAAGCATCCTAACTTCTCCATATTGCAAGTTTTTAATTTATTAATTTGGCAGATGATAGATTTGTGAAAGGTGATTTATCTTACCATTTCATAAACATTTATTAGAAGAGATTGCCCAGATCTTCTAAATTTAAATTTTAGAATGTAGACTAGTACTCTATAAAATCTCCTTGAAAATTTCATATTTACTAAATACTATATTCATACTAACACACAAATTATTTTATTGCCTTTTAATATAGTATTTATTTTTCAAAATATATGAAGAAATTAGTATTACTGTGATGATTTCTTTCCAATAGAACATTTGATAAGAGACTGATAAGCTATGAGACATAAACCATTGGAGATAATACTTTTCCTGATTTTTAATTTAAAATTATTTTTATTTACCAGCTAATCATTTGAACTATTGTGTATTCATTCATTTATTTGTTTCAGTTCTCTCTCTTTCTTTTCCTCTCTCTGTCTCTTTCCTTACTTCATTATTGATTTGTAATCAGGGAACATAGATTTCCAGGTATTTATGTTTAATTCTTTAATTTTTGTTCTAAGTATGCTTGAATAAACTTTCTGCTGGAATTTTTAATAGATAAATAACTTTAAATAGCGATGATTTTGTCAACACCTTAAAGCTATTTAATCTAGGTTTCTATATCAAATTTTAAAATAGCTGTATCATTTGCCTGTTTTTAGGTCTATAATCTGGGTTGTATGATAAAGACATATTCCCCATCTATATTATTCTTTGCATTGTTTTAAGGGAATATAATTAGTATGACCTTTTATTTATTTTAATCTGTGAGTAATTTGATTTTTAGGGAAAAGCAATTATTCTGTTTATTAGAGGTTTTTAAATTTTAATATAAATGATAATAGATTCCTTCCCCATCTCTTTTATATATTGATGGGTAATTAATAATTAATTGATGCAATTAATTTGCCTTTTTGGAAGGCAAACTAGTTATGTTTCTAAAACATTCAAAATATGAGTTTCCTATCAAAATAACTCACATAATTGTAAACAATATTAGATTTGAAAACATAAGAAAAATAACCATAGAATGATAGTTTTATGTAAAAAAATTTATCAAAGTACTCTAAATAGCAAAAAATGAGAAGATAATTGAAAGTCTGACAATTTGAGACTAATTAACAACTATAATACATATACAAAACAATATTACACAGTTTTAACAATTACTATATAAATATATATTTATTGATATTAAGAGATAGTCATGATATATTGTTATATAAACTAACACATCTATAAAACTAAAGTATAATCTCATTGCTTAAATATCCTTTGAAAAAAGTCTAAGTATGGACATCAAATAATGAAAATTTTAGTTGACAGGTAATTTATATTGTATTCCGTATTTTAATTTTGCTACAATAGATATTTATAATATGGAAGTGTTAATTAAATACTGCTATGTGAAAAATGCAGCTTTAAAATCGTATGTATACAATTAATAACAAACATGGACTGAAAATTATGGGCATTAGAAATAAACTCGAATGTTATGCTTCAAAATGTAAATTGTGGTAATTACTGAGCAGTGAGAAAACAGGATTTTTTTTTGTTTTATGCAAAAAATTTAGGGGAAATTTTAAAAAATGCTTATTAAACATAAAATATTTTAACAAAATATACTTTCTACGTTTCTTCCTTTCATTTCAAATGTTTTCTAGGTGTGTATACATGCATCTGTACAAACTTATATAATACAGTTGACCTTGAGCAATACAGATTTGAACTACACAGATCCATTTATACTGGAATTGTTTTTGATAAAAGTTACACTGAGTGTGCCTCCCTCTCCCGCCTCCCCTTCCACCTACTCCACTTCTGCCTCTGCCACCCCTGAGATAACATGACCAACCCCTCTTCTTCTTCGTCCTCCTCAGCCTACTCAATGTGAAAACAATAAGAATGAAGACTTTTATGATAATCCATTTCTACTTCATGAATAGTAATTGTATTTTCTCTTCCTCATGATCTTTTTAATAACATTTCATTTCTCTCTAGCTTACTTTAAGAAGACCTTCTAAAATACATATAAAAATGTTATTGTATTTGAATTTCCCTTCAAATACATATTCTTAATATTTTTCAGAATTTTTATACAATCCTTTAGGTTTACATATAAACACATTTTAAATTTGATGGTTACTGACAAATTGCTCACAAAAAAAAAAAATGTTGTGAAATGAGACCACCACCTACTGTATCTGAGAGTAGTCTTTTCTTTAAAATTTTTGTAAGATTGGGCATTATTATTCATTATAATATTTATCAGAATGGAAAAGCACACCATGTAGTTGTTTTAATTTACAGTTCCATGATCAGTGCTGAATCCAAGCATCTCTTCAAATGTATTGTGATAAAAAAATAATATTTGGAAAGAAAATAAGTGAACAATGCTATGTGTTAAAAAGAATTACCAGAATTTAAACGCTATCAGAAACAATAAGAATGCTTTGCAGTACAGTAATCCCGGAAAAATCAATAAATCAATCAATGAAATAGATGAGAGTCAAGAGAAAAGATAAGATTCTTAATGAATGTTGGGGAAACTGGCTGAAAACAAAGCCAAAAAGAAAAAAGCCTTAAAGCTCTATTTTATACATTACTTAAAATTATAATATCAAATAAGTAAAAAGTTGAAAAAAATCAATCAATAAACTAATAAAACAGAAATATATATAAATGTTTAAATGGTCATTGACTAGAAAAAGATTTTGTAAGCATAATACAAACATGAAAAATCACAAAGCAAATGGTCAACCTATTTAACCACAAAAAGTATTTAAAATGCTTCTTAAATAAGTAAAAAGAAACAACAAAATGAGAAAATAGTTTACAGAAGACCTATCAAACAAAATTTTAATAATTGAGGCTATTAATAAGTGACTAAAACTATTATAATTAAAATGATAAATAACATTTAATTTCAGAAATATAAATGCTATACAAATAAGGGATTCTAAGAAATAATGCCTTTAAATTAACATATTTAAAACATGCAAATTAAGAAGGCATATTTTTTTCCTTACCCAATTTATAAATGTTAAAAATAAAACTCAAGTTCATTTGTTTATATGTATGTCAAAACTTGTATACTATAAAAGTCATTTTATCACATGCCAATTATTGTATTTTAACAAAGCAATTTAAATTGGGCAAATATAATATTCAATGTTTTTGAGAATAAGGAAAAATGTAACAGTGTATCACCAAGACAAGGGCTCTGAAGTTAAGCCATTTGCACAGCTTCTGAGAAATTGAGGTTCCTGTGTGGTTTTTATAACCTACTTCTTTGGGTGATCAGGACTAAGAAAAAATTAGATCAGTTATAGTCATAATATATTTTTCATTCTCTCTATTATTAGGGTAAAGCCACTGATGTCATACCTAACTAGAAAAGACAGTCTAATTTGTTAAGGGAAATTTTTACATTTCAGTAAAACACTTTAGAACCCATATTATGATCTTTAAAATGTTCATATGTCATGAATCGGTAGTTTTAAAGTAAAGATTTATTCCTAAGAAATTAACTTGAGCTACAATGTAAAAGGTAGAAGTATGATAAAACAGAAGAATGAATGATTTCTTTATAGAATTATTGGTAATATTTAAAATTTGGAGATAATGCAAATTGCAACATAAAAGAAATTGTCAAATAAATGGTATATAAATAAAAAATACCATGAAGATAATATAAGCAAAATTTTGGAAAATATCTCATGGCCTATGGAAACATCTTTAAAAGAAAATTTTCAACATTAAGCCTGAGACTTCCTTCTAGTTAGTATAGTGGTATACATTTCTCCATTCCTTTACTTTGATTCTGTCTGTGTCTTTATATTTAAATTTCATGTAGACAACATATAGTTGGATCTTGTTTTTTTAACCCAAGTTTCTGCTATTTAATTTGTCTGTGTAAACTGGTGATGTTTAAAATGATCATTGATGTATGTGGCCAAATATTTTCTGTATTTGTAACTCTTTTCTACTCATCCTTGTTTTTTGTTCACTGTTTTGTTTTCACTTTGTTTTCTGCCTTCTCTTAATGGACAATTTTTCACGAATCCATTGACTCTCTTCTCTTAGCATACCAATTACACAGTTATTTAACTTTTTTTAGTGATTATCTTGGTGCTTTCAATATGCATTTACAATAATCCATGACCACTTACAAATAACACTGTATTACTACATAGATAGTGCTAAAACCTTCAGAAGAGCACTCCTACTTTCACTCTCCCATCCCAACACTGCTGCCATTCATTTCACTTATCTATAAACTATAATCACCAAATACATTGTTCCAATTATTATTTTGACCATAGTGTTTTAAGATAAATTAAGAATAGGAAAAATTAAATGTTTTATTTTACTTTTATTCCTTGTCTAACAATCTTCCTTTGTTACGTAGATTTGAATTTCTGACCTCTATTATTTTCGTTCTCTCCACAGAACTTCTTTTAACATTTCCTGCAAGGCGGATGTACTGGGAACATATTTTCTCAATTTTTGTTTCTTTCAAAAAATCAATTTCTTCTTTACTTTTGAAGGATAATTTCACTATGTACAGAATTCTGGTCTGGCAGGGGAATTTTTATTTTCAATACTTTAAATACTCCTCTCTTTTCATGCTTGCCTGATTTTTGAAGAAAAGTCCTACATAATGTTTATCTTTGCTCCTCTGTAAGTGTCTCGCCCCCTCCCCCAAATCCTGGGTTCTTTGACTATATTCTCTTTACCTTTGACTTTTGACATTTTGACTGTAATGCACCTAGGTATAGATGTTTTTGGATTTTATCCTACTTCATAATCTCTAAGATTCTTGTATCTGTGGCTTGTGTCTCATAAATTTTGGAAACTCTTAGTCATTATCTCTTTAAATAATTTTTTCTGTTCCTTTCAGTCTTTTCCTTTCTGTATTGCCATTAAACCTATGTTATAATTTGGTAATCCTTCCACATTTTGTGGATATTATTATATATTCTGTCTTTTTCATTCTTTTTTATCTTTGCTCTTCAATTTGGAAAGTTTCTGTTGACGTTTCTTCAGACTTAACTGATTCTTTTCTTGGTCATGCCCAGTCTACTGGTAAGCCCATCAATTCCATTATTCTTTTTTCTTGCAGCATTTTTTTTTAATTTTAGGTAAATTTGTGCTAAAATTACCTTTTTAGAGGTAACAAATGATAGAATCTTCAGGATCTACAGTGAAGCAAGGAAATTTTATATTTGATACCAAAAAAACATGATCCATAATGAACGTTAATAAATTGGACTTTGTGAACATTAAAAAATATTTGCTCTATGAAAGACCTGCTTAAGAAGGTGAAAAAACAAGCTATGGACCTGGAGAAAATATTCGCAAAACACTTGTACCAGAAAAGACTGAAATGCATACTACATAAAAAACATCAAACTCTACAACAGTAAAGTATCAATCCAATTAGAAAATGAGTAGAGGACATGAATGAAAATTTTACTGAAGTGGATATATCAATGGCAAATAAGTGCATAAAACGATACTCAACAGCATTTCCCACTAGGGAAATACAAATTAAACCTACAGTGAAATATCACTAAATATATAAGAATGGTTAAAATTAAACTTTAAAAAGTATTGACAACAGTAAACAATGATGAGGATGCAGAGAAAGTAGATTACTCATGTATTGCTGATGTTAATATAAAATGGTACAACCACTCTGGGAAACAGCTTGGTAGTTTTTTTTACATAATTACACATCCCAGTACCATATGACCCATTATTGCATTCCTGGGTATTTATCCCAGGGAGATGAAACATACGTTTACATAAATACCTGTACATAGCAGCTTTATTCATAACCAACAAAAGCTGGAAATGACCCAAGTGTCCTTCAATGGGTTAATTATTACACAGACTGTTGTGCATGTATATCATGACAGACACTTAGCAGTAAATGTGTAGAACTATTGATGCACACAATAACCTGACAAACTGCCAAAACATTATTCCAAGCAAAAAAAAAAAAGTCAATCTTCAAATGTTATATACTGTATGATTTTGAAACATTCTTAAAATGACAAAATTAGAGAAATTTCCAGTTAGATAATCTCAGGAGAAACATAAATGTGAGAGTCAGTATTCTTCTTTAATAATGAAAGAAGGGGAAAAAATACTATGTACATACACACATACAAATGACTCACACATACCTAGACACACAACTCTCTCTCACACACAAATACACATACACACACACACATTTATCTAGCTAACTCAGAGGATCATACCCAGAAATAATTCAATCACTATTGGAATTTTGGTGTATTTTCCTAATTTTTGTCTTCAGTTGTATATTATATTAGACAGGCAGATATATGGATGGATAGATAAATAGCTAGCTAGCTATACCTATAGTATATCTATTGATAGCAACAGTTCTCTTTGTGTAATAAAATTATGAATGGCTTATTTTTACTTTTTAATATTGCCCCAAATTTAGACAATGAACTTTAGTTACTTTTACACAGACTCAAAATTACTTTTGTACATGTCATTTTCACTTCAATCGTTTTTTTTTTAATATAGTGCTATAGAATAAATTGTGTTTCCCAACCCCAATTCATATGTTAAAGTCTTAACCTGAAATGGGACAGTATCTGGTAATGGGGCCTTTGGAAGATAATTAGGTCTAGATGAGGTCATGGGGGCAGGCCCCTTATAATGGGATTGGTGCGCTTATACAAAGAGACACCAGAGAGCTTGCTGTCTAGTGTGTGCGCTCGCTCTCTCTCTCTCTCTCTCTCTCTCTCTCTCTCTCTCTCTCTCTCTCTCTCTGTCTCCCAATGCCATGTAAGGACACAGCGAGAAGGCAGCCGTCTATAAGCCAGAGGTAAGCCCTCACCATAAACTGACCACACAGGTGCCTTGATCTTGGACTTCTAGCCTGCAGAACTGTTATAAAGTATGTTTGTGTTGTTTAAGCCATCCAGTCTTATTGTATTTTTTATGCAAACCCAACCTAAGAAATACATAGTTCTTTTCTCCTCAAACCAAGAATATTGCATTGTTTAAAGTTTTATAATATGTTTGAGAACTTGCTTAATCACTTAGGGGCCACATTATATCTTTTAGAGAATATAAATAGTAATTTAGGAAACTATAAGAAGATATATTTTAAAAGTAGAAAACATTTCTAAAGAGTTCTTTTTGCTGTTAGTTCATTCCATCATTAACTTCTTGAGTTAAGTGGAGTTTTATTTTTCTTTTTATTCCCCCTCCGATTTAAAATTAGAACACTTTTGCTTATTAAGAATCACCTCACAGATAAAAGAAAAATGCTCCAATTATCTTTTGGGAATGAGTTTTCAGACTACATGCACATCAATTCTTCTCAAGAGGAGACATACCTATTTCAAGACCTCTTTTAAAATTATAATTTAAGCAGCTCTTATTTGTGTCAAAATTATTTAGTCTGCCTGAATTGCCCCAAGAAAAAATATGCTAAGAGGCTTTATAAAAGGAAAACTTCTTGTTATTCAACTCATATGTTCCTCCTGAGAATTTTTTAAAACACATCTATTTTAAGAACCTGTGGGAAAATTTACATTTTATCCAGAGTTGTTGTAAATAACAAATATTAAAAAAAGATTCAAATAGTGTTGCTGAAGCAGGAGTGTATTGAATTACCCTAGTAATTCTTTAGTGTCTATTTATGTGTGTTTCTAATATTTCCCTCAGAAACATTTGCAGAAAAAAGAAATAGAATGTTCAAAAAAAGAATATAGTGGTTCACTCTTACAATATGTTCCAACAGATAAATTATTGTAATACTAATACAAATAGAAATATATGTAAAAATTATAAATCTGCAGTTGTGTTAATAATATTTGGTTAAATAATCCACCAAATATCAAACCACTTTTGTATTTAATATGAATATAACAACTAGTTCCTGGCCCATAATATTAGGTAATTATGTATGAAAGGTCCACTTTCCTTAAAGAGCTAAGTCTGACATTTGATATCTCTGACATTTGACTTGGGCACTTCTTGTTTTATTTTTATCGTGAAGGTACATTCTGAGTGTATCAAACACATATTTTGGCTTCTGATTATCTTTCAAATTTTTTAGAGCAATTTTTGTGAATCCATGGATAAGTCAAAAATCTGTGTTATTTTAAATATGGGTTCCATTGGGGAACCAATGCAGTGCAGACAGCTCAAAATATCAACAAAGTGATTGGGAAGGATGTGCCTAATGAATGCATAGTATGTCAATGGTTTGAGAAGTTCTGTTCTGGTGATTTTAATCTTGAAAATGAGTCACGTGGGCAACCTGAGACCAAGGTGGATAACGATGAGCTGAAAGCTGTAGTGGAAGTGAATTCATCTCAACCTATGCACAAATTAGCATCAAGCTTTGACATTACTATTCCAGCAATATTGGACCATTTGAAAGAAATTTTCTGAGTAAAGAAGCTGGATAGATGGGTACCATGTAAATTAAATGAGTATCAGAAGAGAAATTGTCTTGAAGCTTGCCTTTCTTGGCTGTCATGACATACTAATGGGAAACTATTTCTGTACTGTATTGTTATCTGCAATGAAAACTGGATTATTTTTGACAATTGCAAGAGTTCAGCACAATGGTTGGATAAAGATGAAGTACCAAAACACAGTCCAAAACTGAATATTCATCAAAAAAAGCTAATGGTTTGTGTTTAGGGGTCCAGCACTGGTATTAACCACTACAGTTTCATGAAACCTGGTCAATCGATTAGGTGCCTGACTAGTTTTATAAGAAACCATCAACATTTTTTCTGAATAGTGGAGAATTTGACATTATCACCAAATGTGGATGAGGGTTCAGATTGTTCACATCCTTGGCAACACTTGGTATTGTAGGTCTTTTTAATTTTAGTCATTTTATTGTGGGTGTGTAGTTGTATTTCATTATGGTTTTAAACTACAAGTCCCTGAGAACCATTCATGTCAAAGACTTTTTCATATTCATATTGACCATGCATTTCTGAAATGTTTCTTCTCATTTTTCCTCATTTTCTTAATTTTTAAAAATTGATTTATAGTAGTTCTTTATGTCTTAAATACCCATACTTGCTCAGGTATGTATTTTGCAAATATTTTCTCCCAGTCTGTGGCTTGCATATTCATTTTCTTCATGATGTATTTTAATAAAAGTAGAAGTATTACTTTTAATGAAGTCTAGTTCATCAGTTTATTATGTTTTATTTTTCTGTAACGTGTTTTAAAATTTTTGCACGCATCAAGTCACAAAGATAGTGGTTTATATTTTCCTTTAAGGAGTTTGTCATTGTACCTTTACATTTATATCTGTGGCTCATCATGAATTTGTTTGTTTACAGTAGTAGGTGTAGGTCACACTTCCCAGGCCTCCTTCTACAGGTCAGTTCATGACGCAGCCTTGGACCATGAGCAGAAGTGACATGTGACACTACCAGGTTGATGTTCTTAAGAAGCAGATTTGCTTCTCCACTTTCTCTTTTCCTTCCTTCATACCATCTTGATGCAGATAAACGCTATTACTTTAGATGACATTATTATAATAATGAAACCAATTTTCTAAATCACCCCTTATAAGAGATCACCTGTCAATCTGGAATTTTCATAAATGAGAAATAAACTTATATTATGTTTTATCCTTTGTATATGTTTGGGTTTGTTTATTATAGCAACTAATATGGCTATAAAACACCCTGATGCTACTACAATTCCTTATCTCACAGGTGGGAATTGACAACTGGGTGTAGCTCACAAATGAGTGTTGTTTTCACACATTATTTGGTAATCTAAAAATGAATAAATAAAATTAAAGTTAATGGTTTGACCTGTTTTTAATGGCTAATTTCATATGTCCTATATTGAAATGCTATGTCAAAGGAGTCATAAAAATTATCATTTGCATAAGATAGCTAAATTAAAATATATTACCTGAAAGGTCTTGCTACAACTTTATGCAACTTTATAAGGCAGTGTTCTTATCATTTCTCTTGGAAAACTGAGATATAGGACATTTAGATTGGCTATTGCAATGGTGATATTGGTTATCCCAGTTCCCTGGTAGTAGAAATATTATAGCATGGGAAAAATTATGCTATGTTGCCCTTTGCTCCATAGTCCCTCCCAAGTGCTAGAATGAGCATAGTATGCAAGCATAATCTGCTGTTGAAAACTCTAAGCCGAATATAAAATTAAACACTCCACATCAATAATCTCTGCATATCTATAGCATTATGTTGTAAATGGTATTATGTGCATTTTGAAACAGCATGTGTTCTGAGGTCATCAGTTCCATAGAATACTAATAGTTATGTGAGAAAAAAAAGTTAAGATTTCCATCTTAAATTTAGGAAAGGCTGATTTCAACAAGTATGTTGATTCTTCCCAATTATACTTCCTTTGGGCATGCTTAAAATTATTCTCATGGGCAAGGAACACACAGAAAATGGAAGGGAGAGGAATTTAGGAAACATATGGCCCCGGTTGATTCCTTCTTGCCCAATCTGTTGCCAGCTTAAATGTCACATCTTAATCAATGCTTTCTCCCATCACAAACTGCTAATTTTCTTCAGTTACTTTCCACTATGTTTTCCTTTCATAATAGCATTTGCCACAATTTGAAATTATTTATTTATTCACTTTTTTTATGTCCTTTCTTCCTCCAATAGAAACTTGTATTAGAACAGAAGCCTTATCTATCATATACATAGCTTTACATTTGCTGTTACCAACTTCTCTCTTCTCATGATCTTCTTAATCAATTCTAATTGGGCTTCATCCTATCTCTACTCCTGAAATAGGGCTTATCAAGAATAGCAATGACTTACATTTTGTCAAATCTATTGCCATCTCTCCTTAGGTGAGTTCATGCAGTCCCATTACTTGCTATATTTTTGTTAACTCACTTCACATCTACGTTTCCACTGCCTCACATCTGCCTTTCACATTTCTATCCAGCCAGTTGTCCACTGTTTGACATTTCCACAAATATATAAGTATCTGAAACACACACACAGAAATAAGCCTTGATTTTTTCCCCTTTGTCACATACTCTCTGGTATATCAGTAACATGCCCATGCTTTTTGCAAAATACAACCTAAATCTAATTTTTAAAAAAATAACCATACCTTAATACTTAAGTCAAAGATACTATCACTCACTCCTGTAATATTACAAAGCCTCTCTTAGTCTTCTTGCTTCTAGTTGCTCCCACTTCACCCAGCAGATCATTTTTCAGAGCAGCCATTATCCTGGCAAAGCACAGATTACATTCTCAACTTCACCATTTACGTGTATATACATGCACACGTATATATATATGAATATATATGTGTGTGTGTATATATATATATATGAGGTCTATCCAGAAAGTATCTAGCCATTGTTAATATATAATATGTCTAGATACTTTCTGGAAAGACCTCATAGCATTTAAATTTAATTGAAACATTTTAGACACATCAGGGCAAATAGTTACTAAATTATTATTTAGTATAAATCGTATTCAGATAAGTCAAAATAAATAGGTTGAATTAAGGAGGGAATGAGAATTGAGAAAATATAAACTGATCTCATGACCTTTATTAGTGAAGAAATGGAAGAAAACAGCGATATTTTGAAACAAAGAGGGTTAGGAGAAGTTTGTATTACACAGTTTCATTATGATAGATAAAGAAACAGGTGAAAGTGAGAGACCAAATATTAATGAGAGAAGGTGACTGATTTTGCAGTGTCCCAGATGAGACCTGAGATGGTGGCTTCCATTATGTCTCTCTTTGTTCATCACTTTATATGAGCAATTTATAAGTGACTCACAGGGATAAAACTAAAGTTTCTAGTAACTTTTATCATTGAGGAATGCAGCTACAGAGGTAGAATACGAATTTCCTAGTACCTACTCTTCAATTTAAGTGAATTTTTAACTCCTTGATTTTTAAATCCAATTTAAAAGATGGATTATAAATATGACTTTGACCTATGAAGCTTATTCTACTATATTAGTGTCAATAAAAAGATTATCTTGGCAAGGGAAAAAAAATTTTGTGGACTAACAAAAGACACCAAGACAACTGTAAAGAAACAAAAGGACAACGATAACAACAGAAGCTTTGACCAGGCAAACACTGAACATGGGATCTGTTAGATATGGTATGAAAACAGGCATTTCTTTCCAAAAATTCAAGGAAAACAGAACATACATAAAATACTGAAAATGTACATTGAAAATGTTTAACTCTGTCTGACAAGGAGAATATGCAGCCCTGGTTGACTAAAACACTCTTCTGTTTTCTTCTCTCTTCTAAAATGACAATGCTTTGTATGGCTAAAGGGAGAGAGCTTACTGTAGTTTCATGGATATTAACTGATCCCTCTTAACATCTAAGTATAATTTTGAAGTAGACTTTGGAGTGATTTATGCTGTAAAGAAGAAGAACAAAACATAATACTGTTGTCGAATACACCAAACATATTGAAACCACACTTGTTTAAAAAGAGGATGTAATTGTACTTTACAATTTTATACTATTCTTTATATATTGACAAACATTTTTGTCAAGTTCAATATCTTTTTCTTATTAACTTTAAAATAGGAATTTCAGTTTAATGATTCCAGTGTACTCTGAAATTCACACCTGCAGTATAATGTATGCATTCAATTATAATTACATTTTTCATAATTACTCCATCAGTCATTTGATGTTTTTAAATCTTATTTTAAATGTGTGTATTACAGTCCCCCAAATAAGAAGTCTTTCTAATTATAAGTTTTACATTAAAATTTCCTCTAATTATTACTTTTGCCATTGAAATATTATTAATTTAGTGGCTCCATTCTAATTATATTTGCCTCATTCTCCAGTTGACCTTTATTAAAAGTTTAATAGAAAAGACATTTTATTTTTTTTTTTTTTTTTGAGACAGAGTCTCACTTTGTTGCCCCGGCTAGAGTGAGTGCCGTGGCATCAGCCTAGCTCACAGCAACCTCAGACTCCTGGGCTTAAGCGATCCTACTGTCTCAGCCTCCTGAGTAGCTGGGACTACAGGCATGAGCCACCATGCCCGGCTAATTTTTTTTGTATATATATTTTTAGTTGGCCAGATAATTTCTTTCTATTTTTAGTAGAGACGGGGTCTCACTCTTGCTCAGGCTGGTCTCGAACTCCTGACCTCGAGCGATCCACCCGCCTCGGCCTCCCAGAGCTAGGATTACAGGCGTGAGCCACCGCGCCCGGCCAGAAAAGACATTTTAATAGAAGGGCTATTTTTCCATGCTTAACTTGATTCCAATTTTGCATATGTTTTGGCTAGGGATATTTTTCTACTGTATTAATCTGATAACAAAGAGAAATATTGTATGATAAACACAAAAGTTAATCTGAAAATTTTGTGCATATGGTAAAAATAAAATATAATACATCACACATTCTATTTAATATAAAATTAATATTGTAAATTACCACATACAAGCAAAAGTTTTATTAGTAATTACTTTATCATTTATACTTTCTATGTTTCATGGAAATCACTGATTCTAGATGTCATTATTCTTGTTCTAAAATAAATCATCTGTAGTAAAGGTTTTGGATTTTGGAGTAAATGACTCCAGAAATATTTGTTTGTGCAGAAATGTGTCATTAATAATATTTTTACAAGTATGCTTCTTAATTTGACAAAATAGCCTCTAAAATTAGTACATGTGCTAAAGTATGATTTTTTTCAAAACAGAAAATTTAAAGCGTCTTCAAAGTTTAAAAGAATGAGTATGAATATTAAACACCATGAGACTACCATTAGCTTGCTGTTCTCATGCTATTTTCCAGTCTTAACCTCCAGCATTTGACAAGGCTCACTACCTCCTCCCTCATATACTTTTTTTTACTTGTCTCCCTGAGCCCTCAGAATCATACATGATTATTCTCCTCCCACTCCACACATCCAATCTATCAAGAAATCCTGTTGCCTTGCCTTCAAAACATAAAGTTTCTGACCACATCTTACCATCTTCATTGGTGTTAGCTGCTAGCATCTCTCTCCTGGGTTAATGCAAGTATATTCAAATAAGCGTTTTTTGTCTTCTCTTTCCCCAGCCCCCAGCCCCACTCCACATACAGTCTAGTCTCAATGGAGCAGCTGGAGTAATCCTTTCACACCTTAAATTGATCTTGCTACCTTCCTGTTCACAAGCCTGCAGGGACTCCCCATTTCTTTCACAGTTAAAAGTAAATGTCCTTAAAATGCCCTATAAGACTCAACATAATCTGGTTTTCCTTTATTTTGCTATTGCATTCACATTAGGTTTTTTATTTATTTTAATTTTTTTAAATTTCAGGATATTATGGATGCACAAACATTTTGGTTACATATGTTGCCTTTGCATTGCTCAACATTAGGCTTTGTGCTCCCTGCTCTAGGCCACCAGCCTCCTTGCCGAACCTCAAATAAACCAGCCATACTTTCATTTTTAGAGTTTTGCTCTATCTGTTCCCTCTTCCTGGAGTGTTTTTTTTTTTTTTTCGGGTTTTTGTTTTTTGTATTTTTTGTGAGACAGACTCGCTCTGTTGCCCCGGCTAGAGTTGAGTGCAGTGGAGTCAGCCTAGCTCACAGCAACCTCACTCAAACTCTTAGGCTCAAGTGATCCTCCTGCCTCAGCCTCCCGAGTAGCTGGGATTACAGGCGCATGCCACCATGGCCAGCTAATTTGTTTTGTTTGTTTCTAATTTTAGTTGCCGGCCAATTTTGTTCTATTTTTGGTAGAGACAGGGTCTTGCTTTTGCTCAGGCTGGTCTTGAGCTCCTGAGATAAAGCAATCCTCCTGCTTTGGCTTCCCAGAGAGCTAGGATTACAGGTGTGAGCCACCGCACCCAGCCCCTTCCTGGAGTGCTCTTCCCTTAGATACCTGTTTGCCTACCTTGTCCATTTCCTCTCATTTCTCCAATGTGTGCTTTCAATAAAATTGATTCTGATCACACTATTAAATATTGCAACTTGGCCTTCGCCTGAGCTCCTAATTCCTTTGTCCTTGCCCTATTTTGACTTTTCTCCAAGCAATTTAGCACCTGCTAATACACTTTTCAATTTTATCATTTGTTTTATCTGCCCTGCCCCACAAGAAAGTAGCCTACATGGTTGCAGATAATCTTGGTCTTACTTATTTGTTGATATTTTGCAAAAAATTAGAAAAGTAAACGGTAGTAATGAAAACTTGAAAATGTGAGGGTCCAAAATTTTAGTTAAGGTATTTGACTTGCCTATGTATAAAAATGTTTTTTTTCTTTCATGTAAAATTTGAAACTCACATCTAACGTGCACATTTAACACTATGGTGAATAGAGTACTTTGGTTTCATTAATCAACTTACCGATTTAGTAATAGACTTTACATGTTATTAAAAAATCTGGTTATGGAATAATTTTGCAAAGAAAAAAGAGAGGTGGAATAACCATTTGCTGAAAAATAATGATGCAGGATTAATATATTTACTTAAAATCAATTATCTATTATCATTTGGGTAAAATTCTTTCTCTACATATATATGTAGCTGATAGACTGCATTTTGCCTTTAACTCTAGAAATTCTGCAGTTAGTGTTTGGTTTCCTATTTTTTACATTTATAAAAAATTTTATTTTGTAAAATGGCACTGCACACTGGATTGAAACATTATATTTCATCATAATTATTTATTGTACCTTAAACATAAATACAAAATAAGATACTTCTTATTCTATCTCAATGATTGTCTCCATTTATGAAAAAAACTTTAATAACACCTGCTTTTGGTGAATGCGGTAAGGTGAGGATAAAATGGGTTCATGCAAGTTAAACATTTAGTAGTTTCTTGACATTTAAAAGGTGTTAAAATTTTGGCTATTATTATTTTTATTAGTATATCAATCCACTTCCAAAAGATTTAAAGTTCATAGAAATGCGTCATTCTATACTTTTTGAAGGATTTTTTTGACTATCATTATTCTTAGCAGGGCAGTAAAATTTAAATTATCATCATATTAGAGAAAAAAGGATATACATTTTTGTAATTGGGTGTACACTGTAATTATCACTCTTCACTTAATATTACTATCTTACAAGGCATACTTGGAATTCATAAGGTCCCATTTATCTTTAGAGAGATTCATATGTTACAACTGATAGTGTTTCATTACTGGTCATATTTTGGAAACCAAGAATTAATGAAGGAATGTGTTTGTTGAATACACATATAGATCCCTTGTATTGTGATTTAAAGTTATTAGAGGAATAAGATTAACATATATACAAACACACAGATACATACATGTATATAGCAATATATTGGAGATAATCTAAAGTTTACACAAATTGTAACTTTTTGGAAAATTTCTCAAATAAGTTAATAATAATGGCAAAATATAAAGATGTAAAAAGTCAGCACTTAACAAATTAGTTTAATAGTATCTGTTTTAGAACCATAATGAGCAGAGACATAAAAGAATGAAGTACCTTATGCATTTTGTAGCTAATGGGATCTATATTGAATCACATATTAGTAAGATTAGTAAGATTATTTTGAGGGAGAGATTTCAATGCTTTTACCATTTTATTTTGTTTCTTTCACCTAGGAAAGAAATAATTACCTATATCTTTGTTATATAAAAATAAATACATTCCAAATTTTCCTATGGTTTAACTTAAGAAAAAACTTTAAATAAAGTAAAAAGCATGGTAGTTTTAGAGAAGTTAGATAAAAGAAAGATAGACAATGAATTGATGCTCTTATAATAAATAATAATCTCAATATACTTAGTGAACAAGGGGAATATATATTTTTTCTTCATTTTTTTTTTTTTTTTGAGGCAGAGTCTCACTCTGTTGTCCAGGTGAGAGTGCTGTGGCATCAGCCTAGCACATAGCAACCTCAAACTCCTGGGCTCAAGTGATCTTCCTGCCTCAGCCTCCGGAGTAGCTGAAACTACAGGTGCACACCACCAGACCGTCTAATTTTTTTATTTTGAGTAGAGGTGAGGTCCAGCTCTTGCTCAAGCTGGTCTTGAACCCCTGAGCTCAAGGGATCTTCCTGCCTTGGCCTTCCAGAGTGTTAGGATTACAGGTATGAGCCACTGTTCCCCGCCTTTTCTTTTCTTTTAATTTTTATTTTGACATGCAAATTCACAGGACATTTCAAAAATAGTACAAAAATTGCATGTAATCTTCATCCAATTTTTCCTCATTGATTACAGCTTAAATATAGTGCAATATTAAAACCAGAAATTTTGGGCCAGGTGTGGTGGCTCTGCCTGTAATGTTAGCACTTTGAAAAGCCGAGATGGGAGAATTGTTGAAGTCAGGAATTCGAGACCAGCCTGAGCAAGAGCAAGACCCCCTTCATTACAAAATAGCAAAAGTGCTGGATGTGGTGGTAGCACACTTGTATTCCGAGCAACTTGGGAGGCTGAGGCAGGAGGATCACTTGAGACCAGGAGTTTGAGGTTGCAGTAAGCTATGATGACATCGCCGTACTTTAGCCTGGGTGACAGAAGAAGACCCTGCCTCAAAACAAAAACCCCAGAAATTTTGCATTGGTAAGGGTGTGTGTAAAACTGTATGCCTTTTCAATAGCAATTATTTCAATAGCAATTATTGCTAGAGGTAGTGGGGGCTATACTTTCTTTTTTTTTTTTTTTTTTTTTTTTGAGACAGAGTGTCACTTTGTTGCCCTGGCTAGAGTGAGTGCCGTGGCGTCAGCCCCGCTCACAGCAACCTCAAACTCCTGGGCTTAAGCGATCCTACTGCCTCAGCCTCCCGAGTAGCTGGGACTACAGGCATGTGCCACCATGCCCGGCTGATTTTTTCTATATATATTTTTAGTTGTCCAGATAGTTTATTTCTATTTTTAGTAGAGACGGGGTCTCGCTCAGGCTGGTCTCGAACTCCTGACCTTGAGCGATCCACCCGCCTCGGCCTCCCAGAGTGCTAGGATTACAGGCGTGAGCCACCGCGCCCGGCCTATACTTTCTTTTCACAGAACAAATGGGGGATTACATGAGGCTATCATTATATAAGGGAATATATAAAACCAGATATCTGACTATTTTTTACAAATTACTTGTGAGAATAATCCTGTGTTATCTTCTGCAAAACTTTCCTTTCAGAAACTTTTCAGAATGCTAAACGGATTCTAATTCCAGTTTCATGTGATAACTTCTACCTTCTTAGGCTTTACACTTTATACCATTTGTTAGACTATAGCAGTGTTACAGAGGTCCAGTAAGTTTCAAATTATTCAGAAGATAGCAAAAGACAAGAGGATCCATCTTGTGGAACTTGATTTTTCCCCTTGAAAGGAAGTTATAAATGACATGCTCATCTGATTTTAGAAACACGGCACAATATATGTACATACATGGCACTATAATTAAAATATATTTGTAAAATGCTTGCTTTTCAAGGCTTAGTAATGTTTTTCTAGAATTTCTTATTTAATAAACACAGTATCTTTTAATATTCATGAATAATTTCTTAAAATAGCATTAAGATTAATTTTATATCACTTTATTCTCACCACTGTCAAGGGAAAATGTAATGCATCCTCTTGATGGACTTCCAAACAGTCATTACGGAAATTGAGTGACTTGGCTTGAGTGATAGTTATTATTTATCATATATACAGAGCCATAAACATATGTGGCACTAGGGAGAATAAAGAAACACCTTAACCTAAGGGATTTGCTTTCAACATAGACTAGTAACATAAAATAAAAATCTATAACATTGATATTTTTATGTACAGGAAGATTTTATAACATAGAACATCTTTAAAATATCAAGAAATATTGAAATAAGAGTGAGCTCTTAAAAACAATTGATGTGATATTTAACAAACATAAAAGTAGCAGAGGAAGAATACAAAGATATCACTTGATCAAAAGGTCAAAATGGAGATATTCAGGAGTATGAGCTTAGAAAAATATATTCCAGTAAAAAAAGTTAAATTGCAGTGAACTATAAGAATATCTACATCTATATGTGTATATAGATATATGTGTGTAGAAAAAGACGCATATGTATAAATGTGTATGTTTGCAATTATATGCAAGCTTATATAGTTGTAGATCAAAAGGAGAAATAGAAATCTCCAACATAGTTTATGAATAGCTAAGAAAAATCTCAAGATCCATTTCTAAAAACAGATCATGTCTTTATAAAATAAGGAAGGACAATTCCTTTATTAATACCATTGATATTTCATTGATATTATAAGAAATATATACCTCATTCCCAAAGTGATCAACATATTTAAAGATACAATGAAATAATGGCCCCTACATTAAAAAAATTGAAACAATTTCCATTATTACTACTATTATATAGTATTAATCTGAAATTTTCATCTGGCTTTTCCTACCTCCCAAATTTCACATAATATAGGACTTTTCTTTTTTAATTGTGTTCCCAGCACACTGAAGTTTTAAATGCTCAGATGGCAAGGTTTTTTCTATATCAGTTTCCTACTTCTTCTTTCTCAACTTTCAGGTTTCAGAAGTCTATCTAAAGTATTCTTGTACACCTGTTATTAACTATCACATCACTCTATTAATTTCATCCATAGCACAGTTTATATTTTCTATATATTAATACTCAAACTTATTTGGGATATTCTGATCACACTCAGATGAAAGCGTGCATTTTCAAGAAATTATTTATATTCCTCTCTCTACATATTTTTTCCCTCCATCAAATGTTCTTCCATTTTAATTCTACCTTTGTTTCCATAAGGCTCAGATGCATCTGTCATGTGGAATTTAGAAGGATTCTAACATGATTCTCTACAAATCATGTATGTAAGGTGTCACATTCTTGATCCCCATCATCCATCATTTAAAAACTAATCAAATTTATGCATAGAGGTCTGGGTAAAATAATGATTTTAGAAGTTTCTTAAATATAAATTTAACATATAACATCAAACTTTGTGACTATCTTGTTCTATATTCCCTGAGATTAGAACAGTATCTGGAGAATATAAATTGTTCATTAAATAGTTTAAATAAATAAATGAATGAACTTTTTGAGAGAAGAATGTTATATACATTCTTGAAAATGGAAGAATTGTATTCTTCCATTCATAGCAATTACTAACAAACTCCTAGCTCTTTTTTTTTATATATATAGACAAGCTTACTCTAAAACTTATATCAAAAATAAAGGAAATAGAATACCTAAAACAATATGGAAAGGAACACAGTGGGAAGAATAACTCTCCCTGATTTTATGACATTATGTAGCAACTGTGTTCAAGATTATGCATTACTGGTAAAGGGGTAGACATGAATAAATGAAACAAAATAAAGAGCTCAGAAAGAGCCCACAACTACACCTACAGCCAACTGATTTGTAACAAAGGTGCAAATGCAATTCAATAGAGCAAAGGTAGCTTTTCAACAAATAGTCCTGAAGCAATAGGATACACTTAGGCAACAAAATGAACCTCAACCTAAACCTCATACTTTATACAAAAACTACCTCAAAATGGATAACATTTAAATGTAAAACAATAACTATAAAACTTTTAGGAAAAATAAGATAAAATCTCTGGGACTATTATGGTTGGAGTCTTTAACACCCCTCCATCAAAAATGGACAGATCCAGCAGACTGAAAATCAGTAAGGACACAGTTGAACTCAACAGCGCCATCAATCAACTGGATATAATTGGCATCTATAGATCACTTCATCCAATACAAGCAGATTATACGTTCTTCTCAAGTGCATATGGAACAGTTACCAAGATAGACCACATTCTATGCCATAAAACACAAGGTAACACATTAAAAAAAAAAACAGAATTTATGCAATGTCTACTCTCAGACAACCAATGAAATAAAACCAGAAATTAATAACTGAAAGATAGTTGGAAAATCTCCAAAACATGGAGATTAAACAACATACCTGTATATAACAAAGAAAAATTTCAAGATTAATTTTAAAATATATTGAACTAAATAAAAATGAAAATACTGGTTATCAAAATTTATGAGATACAGTAAAAGTGCTTAGAAGGAAATTCATAGAATGGAATGCATATATTAGAAAATGAATAATCTAAGCTTCTACTTTAGAGAATTAGAAAAGGAAGAGCAAATTCAATTCAATATTAGCAGAAAGAAAAAATAATAAAAGGTAGAGCAGAAATCAATGAAATTGAAAATAGGAACTCGAAAGAGAAAATCTATGAAACAAAATGCTGGTTCTTTGAAAATGTCAATAAAATTGATTAGCCTCTAGCCAGACTAATGAAAAAAGAGTGAGACCCAAATTACTAATATCAGAAATGAAGAAGAGGACATCATTACATATCCCATGGATCTTAAAAATATAATAAAGGGGTATTATCAACAATTCTATGCTGACAAATTTGATAATCTAAATGAAATGTACCAATTCATTGAAAGATACAATCTGCCAAAACATACATGAAAAAATAACCTGAATAGACCCATATCTATTAAAATAAATGAATCAATAATTAATAAATTTTCAAAATAGAAAACATCAGGCTGAGATGTGTTCACTGGTGAATTCTACCAAGCATTTAAGGAAGAAATTCTATCAATTTCCTACAATCTCTTCCAGAAAATAGAAGAAGAGGGAATACTTCTCAACTCATTCTATGAGGTTAGCATTGCCCTAATGTCAAAACCGTATGTACATATTACAAGAAATGAAAGTTATAAACAAGTATCTCTCATGAACATGGATGAAAAAATCCTCAACAAATCTTAACAAATTGGTTCCAACAGAGTATAAAAAGAATTCTACACCCTGACCAAGTGGTAGTTTTCCCAGATATGCAAGGCTAGCTCAATATTTGAATATCAATTAATGCAATCCTTCACCATCAACAAGCTAAATAATAAAAATCACATGATTATATCAATAGATGCACAAAAAAGCATTTGACAAAATTCAACATCCATTCATGATTAAAAAGCTTTCAGTAAGAGGGGAATGTATTCAACTTGATATGGATGTCTACAAAAAACCTAACATCATCCTTGCTTGTTAGAAACTCAAGCTTTCCTATTAAGATCAAAAACAAGGTGAGGGTGTTCTCTTTTACCATTGCTTTTCGGCACAGTACTGGAAGTCCTAGCTAACATCATAAGATAAGAAAGGGAAATAAATACAAAGTAGACAGATTGTGGAAGAAGAAATGATTGTCTGTTTGTACATGGTATGATTATTTATGTAGAAAATCCTAAAGAATTGACCAAAAACTTTTGGAATTAATAAGTGATTATAGTAAAATGGAAGGATATAAGGCTAATATACAAAAATCAATTACTTTCCTATATACCAGCAATGAACAAGTGAAATTTAAGATTTTAAAAAATACTACCATGAATATTATCATCCCCCAAATAAAATGCTCAGGTATAAATCTAACAAAATATGTATAAACAAGGCCTACATAAGGAAAACTATAAAACTCTGATGAAAGATATAAAAAAGAACTAAAAAGAAGAAATATTTCATGTTCAAGGACAGACAATATTGCCAAGATGTCAGTTGTTCAAAATTTGATCTATGGATTCAATGCACTCCAAATCAAAATCCCAGAAAATTATTCGTTCATATTGACAAACTGATTCTAAAGTTTATATGGAGAGGCAAAATACCCAAGAATAGCCAGTTCAATATTGAAGGGAAAGAACAAATTCAGAGGACTCACACTACCTGACTTCAAAACTATACTATAAACTATGATAATCAACACAGTGTGATATTGGTGAAAAAACAGATTAATGTAATGGAATAGAGAACATAGAAATAGACCCACATAAATAGAGTCAACTGATATATAATGAAGGAGCAAAGGTAATACAAAAGAGCAAACACAGTCTTTTCAACACATGGTGCTGGATGGAACAACTGAACATCCACATTGCAAGCAAATGAATAGATATATACCGTATATCCTTCACAAAAATTAAATTATAAACTGAACTGTAAAACAAAAAACTATAAAACTCTTAGATGAAAGCTGAGCACAGTGGCGCAGGCCTATGGTCCCAGCTACTCAGTAGCTAGTGAGGCAGCAGAAACACTTGAGTTCAGGAGTCCAAGCCCAGTTTGAACAATAGAGGGAGACCCCATGTCTACAAAGAAAAAAAAAAAAAGCACTCCTAAATGATAACATAGAAGAAAACCTCGATGATGTTGGGTATGGTGATGATTTTTTAAATACAACACTAAAAGCACTATCCATTAAAGAAAGAACTGACAAATGAGGCTTTATTAATATTAAAAACTTTAGCTCTGTAAGACAATGCTAAAAGAATGAAAAGACAAGCCACAAATTAGGGGAAAATATTTGCAAAAACACATTTGATAAAAGATTAGTATCCAAAAAATACTAAGACTTCTTAAAATTCAGTAACAAAATAAATGACCCAATTTTAAAAAATGGACAAAGACTTGAACAGACAACTCATAAGAGAAGATATATAGATAGCAAGCATATGAAAAGATGCTAAACATCATGCATCATTAGGGATTTGCAAATTATTATAATAATGATATATTAGAATGGCCAAAACCCAAAACATTGACAATACCAAATGCTGGTGAAGATGTGGATCAAAAGGAACTCTCATTCATTGCTGGCGGGAGTATAAAAACAGTATAGCCACTTTGAAAGACTATTTGGCAGTTTTTAGAAAGCAAAACATACTCCTGCCGTAGAATTTCGCAATTACACTGCTTGGTATTTACACAAATGAATTGAAAACTTATGTCACACAAAAACCTGCACATGGTTGTTTATAGCAGCTTTATTCATAATTACCAAAACTTGGAAGGAACCAAGATACAATGAAGTAGGTGAATGCAAAATAACCTCTGGTACACCCAAATCATATATTATTTGGCACTAAAAAAAAGAGCTATCAAGTTATAAAAAGACATAGCAGAACATTAAATTCATGTTACTGAGTGAAAGAATCCAACATATGGCTACATATTGTATGATTCCAACTATATGAAATTCTAGAAAAGGCAAAACTGTAGAGACAATAGAAAGATTAATGGTTGCCAAGGATTAATGAATACAGCACAGAGGAATTTTAGGGCAATGAAACTATTCTGTATGATACTACAATGGCGGATACATGTCATTATATGTTTGTCCAAAACTACAGAAAGTACACCATCAAGAGAAAACCCTATGTAAAATACAGACATTAGGTGGTGAAGTGTCAATGTAGGTGCATTGATTATAACAAATGCATCACTATGGTGCAGGATGTCAATAGTAAGAAAGGTTGTGCATATGTAGAGGTATGGGGTATATGGTAACTCCTTGTAATTTTGCTGTGAATATAAAACTGCTCTAAAAAAATAAAGATTACTAATTTTACAAAAATGGAGTGGGCTCTTTATATAGGCAGTAACCTGTTTAATCTCATGTGAATTATTCTGTGCAGAAAGGCAATATCAATAGGCCACATACTATATGAATTCATTATATAGCATTCTCATAATGACAAAGCTATGAAGATGGAAACATATCAGTATTTACAGTAATGGGGATAATGGTAAGCAGGGTGTTAGATGTGACTACTAATGAGTAGGCAAAAGGGAACCTTTGTGCTGAAGAAATAGTTCTATAAGTTGATTGTCACAGTGGTTACATGAATCTACACACGTGATAAAATGGCACAGAACTACATACATACACATCATATCAATGTCAATTCCCTTCTTTGATATTATATTATAGTTACATAAAATATAACTATTGTAGGAAACTTGGTGAAAGGTACACAGATCTTTCTGTACTCTTTTTGCCATTCCTGTAAATTTATAATTATTTCAAAATAAAAAGTAAAAAGATAAAAAAATGGTTTATGACTATGCACTTTCAATCTAATGACAGGAAAAAAACTATAATTTAAAAAACATCCTTAGAGCTTTCTGTTTGTAGGCACATCAGAGGTCCTCAAGACGACCCAAGGGACTCACAGGAGTCATCACATAGTTGTATTCACAGCTGTGATTTGTTCACAAAAGGATGTAGAGCAAAACCAACAAAAAGAAAAGTTACATGATGCAAAATCTGGGGAAACCAGGCACAATTTTCAAATGGTCCTCTTCCAGTGGAATCACACAGCACATACATAATTTCCCCAACAAGAAAACACATGTGAAATGTTGTCAACTGGGAAACTTGTTACAGAATCATCACCCACAGTTTTTATTTGGTCTGGTCACATAGGCAGACTCTGTCTGGGATGCACAAAAACTCGAGACTCCCAGACAGAAAGCAGGTAGGTGTTCAGTATAAACTGTATGGCCCAAACAGTTTAGCCAGAATGAGCAACTATTATCACTTAGGGGTGTAGGAATACTCCTGAAATCCACAATCCCAGATGACAACCAAGGGACAACCTCGCAAGCAGACCTTTTCAAAGATAGCTGTTTAGACCTGCTGTTTTAACACTTTTATTCTCAGTAGAGTCATACATACTGTAAAATTAAGCCAATAAGTAGATATATGTCAAATACAAATATATGATATTATGGGAGGCCAGTATTCATGTTACGAGAGAAGAGAAAAACATGGAATGGAGGAGGTTGAGGAACGCTAGGGTGAACCCTGTGGCATTGATTTAGGATTGAAGATACCGGCATACACTCATTATTTTTTTTTTTAAATCCATCTATCTATCTAGCCACCCATCTTCCTACCCTAGTTCTTTTTGTTAAAGGGATCCAACTGCAGTGCCACTCCAGTAGGAATGAATACATCAAGAAACTATATTTTGCTTCTCAAAAACATTCCTCATGTAAAAGAACAAAGAATTTTTGAGGAAATTATCTATTCCAAGGCTGGGAAAAAGCAAACTTGGAACATTTTATTAAGCTAGAAAGTAAGAAAATACTATTAAAGATGGGGGAGGGACAAGTCAGTTTAAAGTAGCTCTCACTGGCCAATACTGGGACAATTTCAGCATGAAAATGTAGAATAAAAATAATGGATTTAAATCCGCTGAATGAGCTTACAGTAATTATAACTAAGTAAATAAATACATAAATAAAGGTGGGTATGAAAATAATAGACTTTAGAAATATCCCTGCACCAAGGCCAGGCCTGGTGACTCATGCCTGTCATCCCAGCACTCTGGGAGGCAGAGGTGGGAGGACCACTTAAGGTCAGGCGTTCAAGAAATATCCCTGCACCAATTTTTATACTTGATTCAGGCAAGAATTCTTGATAAATGCTAAAATCATCAGTTTAAATTTCATGGGGAATGGTATATTTAAATAATCTCAGAATATCTCAAAATACTACTTATTAATGTATTGCTATGGAAGATGCCACTTTAAATATCTCAAATTAACACACAAACAATGGGTGTCATGGACATTATAGTCCCCTTATTGTGTTGCACCTGAAAAAGCACAATACCACATATGTAGAATTATTGCCCAAAATGCATAATTTGAATATAACCATAAGGAAATAAGACAAATTCAAATATTCTTCTAAAAATGTCTCTGTCATGAGATACAAAGAAAAGCTGAGGAATTGTTCATGGGTAAAGATGGCTAAAGAGACATACAAGTAAATAAAATGCATTACCTTGCTTTGGATCAATTGAAAAAATATATTTAAATGATATTATTGGGACAATGGGCAAAATTAGAATATAGGCAGTGGATTACATATAATTATTTATATCAATGTTAAATTTTCTAAATATATTAATTTTACTATGGACATGTAATAGAATGTCCTTTTTCTTAGGAGACACATGTTGAATTACTATGGGATAATGGATCATGGTATCTGTGACTTGCTCTTAAATGGCTCAGCCAAAGGAGAAAAATATCAGAGAAATAGATAGATGGAGAAAAGGAAAAAAGGAGGGAGAAAGAACGAAAGAAAGAGAGAGAGAGGAAAAAGAGAGAATATAGTAAATATGGCAAAATAATGAAAATTGATGAATATAAGTAAAGGTATACAGATGTTCAACGAACTATTTTTGCAATTTTTACATACCTTTGAGGGTTTTTAAAAAAATACCAACCTTTAAATAAAAGCAATTTAGGACATGTTTCCCACATGCATGGTAAATCAATTAATCAAAATAAAGCTACATCCTTTTGAAATGGCATTAAATATCGAATATATTAACTGAGTTTAACTCACAGGAGTAAAAGGAAAGCCATGTGGAATTTTCATATTCGTTTAAAATTATCTAAATTATATTAGAAATCGAAAACATTAATTTACCACCTGGCACAGTTACTTGAAAAAGTTATTAACTGATTGAGTTTTGTAGTTTTCTCTTAAATTACTTTATTACTTTTATATAAGTAATTTTGGCTTTTATGAGTTGTAAAGCTGACTCATTGATTATAAAGGAAGTCTTACTGGAGCATAAACGTTATGGCAAAAGAATGCCTAATGAGGGCACCATGGAGAAGCTAAATTTAAAATCATCCTCTTGGCATTTCGAGGTATCTTAATGCTGACGTCTAGGAATCTACAGATAGGTAACAGAGAACAGATTATCCCATGCCTCATTGGTAAATTTAATTCTCTTCCCATTAACTTCTTTAAGGAGTGTTGTAATTGGAGACTAGTATACATTTAAAGGGCTCCTTAAGCAAGCAGAGAGAGTGTCAGAAGTTAGTTTTATCACCTTTAATAAATATTAATAGAAATGCAAAAACAAATATTTCAACATACTCAAATGTATTAATATTATATTCTCATAAGTACCTTTTTAAGATTTCTCACCCAATTGTGTTTCCTAGGAGAGGATGAAACTGTATAGAAAGAAAAATGGGAAAGTTCACTTCCCAGAGTAAGAAAAGTGTGTTGGAAATAGAGCATCTGTGAGTTTGTAGTTTACCTCCACCCTCAGATCCTGTGTACTCAGGAGTGTTGGGTCCCCATTCCGGCCTGCCAGCCTGGGATCTGGTATCTGGTCTCATAGAATATGAAATACTTAGTTTGCCATGTTATTTCATGTTTGAGGGCTCATAACTCCTCTTTTAAATTCTCCAGCTCAGACTTTTGATGTTACAAGCAACTAACAATGTTCACATAACATACTTAAATAATACACGGAGGTCTCTTTTCACTATCCTAGATTGGAATTTGTGAACAGAGCATTTTGTAGAGTTTCTTTTGCAACCAAGTGAGTGAGTAGGTTGGGGTAATGTCTCAGCACCCCAGCCTACACACCACACCGCTTACATATGGCTGGTAGAACAATACAACAACTGCCTCAAGAGTTATGAAACAACGCACAAACCCAACATCCTAACAAATTGTGTAATGCCGAAAGCCATGGTGCCTTTTAAGAACAGTTAAATCCCAGTCTCTTTCTTCATACAGAATAGAGTGAAGATTAGTCTGAGGCAATAGGTGTATAAGCCTAGACAAAATAGAGCACTATTTTGACAAAACTCTTACACATTTATCGTAAAAGGGCTTTATTTGTATGATATATATCGCAATTAGAAACAATTTACCATGTGGGAAAAGGTATATATAAATTTATTTTTTATATTTTTCCCACTAATAAATTTATATGATACCCACGAACATATCTAAGATAAGATAATAACATTGCTTAGTTATCAGCAATATATTATAAAAACATACTTTGTTCTATTCTGGGCTTAGTACTCATTAACACTAAATTTCGTAAGACGATTTCAATTGATCAGGGAACACAGGTTCATAATTTTCTTATGAGATAATTCATTTGAAGATATTAATTCCTCACTAGGGATGGAGAGGGAGAGGAAATGGAAAAAAACTAAGTCGAAGGATACAAACTTGCAGTTATGTAGGATGACTGTCTAGAGATAATGTAGAGCATGAGGACTATAGTTAATAATGTATTGTATACCGAAAACCTGCTAAGAGAGTGGATATCAGGAGCTCTTATCACAAAAAAGTAACTATTAAAAGTGATGGCTATGTTAATTTACTTGACTGCAGTTATTATTTCACTAGGCATGTATGTATCAAAACATCATGTTTTATACCTTAAATATATACAATAAAAGTAAACTTAAATAAATGTTTTATAAAACAAAGTATTGCATAAAAGCTGTTATTTTCCTTTAAAATTTTTTCTTTCTTGCTTAAAATAGAATTTTTTTTAAAGTAACACTATTATAGAAAGTTTTGTAACTACAGTAAAACTTGTTTGAAAATTTTAACACATGAATGAATATACACGAAGATAATATGCTAACTACTGATATAAAAATGATGGTATCTTAGCCTTACTTAAAATACAACTAAAGTTTCTTTTTTTTATGCTATTTTAATCTTTGAACTAATTGAGCTCTTCCCAGAAAAGCATGAGTGAGGATCAAGGTGCTCTTTTAATACTCATTTAGTTTTAGTTACTTACTCATACTAAAATATCAGAAAATCATGCCAATAAAATATCATATTCCTCTATATTTTACTACCTATTCATGAACCTCCACCTTATCAACAAACTTTACCTATCAATTTTCCTTCCAATATGAGCTAAGAATCAGAAGAATCTCTATCTAACAGCCCCACGATATTTTAACTGATATACCTGAGAGTTTCTAATTTTTGTCTAAAACAACAGTGTGATCACTTTATGACTATTTATATGTGGTTTTGCTAGAAAGGGGTTGAACACTATTAGTTGATATATAACATAAATAAACATATATTAGTAATTTTCAAAGAAACGTTTTTTATCTAGTAATGATTCTACATCTATAAGAAAGAGAATATGGTGCATGGCTATTACCAAACTTTTGAGAACACATCCAGTTTTGGGATGTGAGAGAATTTATGTAAAGCAGGAAGAAATCCAGCATATGTAGGTAATGATAGCCTGATACCCTTTTGTTTAAAGAGACAGATTTGCAACATCATACTGAATTATTATTAATTTGATAACACAGTTGACAACTATAATAGTACTTGTTAAATGTTAGGCTACCTGCATTAGTAAAGACTGACATCTTTAATTAAAAAATACTATTTGAATCTGGTAAACAAACATCTCATGAAGCAAATTTCCCAAAGTGAATACTGAGTAAAAATGAGAAATTTTAAAAATGTGCAACTACTGCGCTCTTTTCTGTATTTTCCCCAGAGTTAAAAAGAGAGATTTAGGACACGTTTAGAGGAAAAGGTAAATATAATGAAAGGTGATCATATTCTTTCATTATAATTTATCTATATTTATCCATTTCTTTGTGTCAAGAAGAAAGGATTAGTGACTTGTAATTAGAATAATCCTAAATTGCAAAGAAACTAAAATGCAATATAGTTTTAACTTCAGTTCATAATTAAACCTTGTTTTATTATTGGCGTTTTCCCATCATCAGTGCACAAAATGGCAGAATCCTGGCATAACTTACCACATTTACTATCTTTATCATCTTTATATCTTGATATTTGTTCTAGATGAGTCATGAAGGCTAAATGTGATTGTGGAATATAACTGTGTTTCAATCATATTACTCATTTTTGAGAAATCTAAGTATCTAAGAGTCTGACATTTATACTTGTGTCAACTAAGGATGGTGCCTGGTTCAGGGAATTCCTTATAGTTAGGAATTGTATTTTTCCTATATAACTTTTGCCACAACTAATACAAACTGTTTTGCCACAAGTGATAATGCTTACTAAAAAAGCAACCTATGCTTTACCCTAGCGTGAATTCATTGCAACAGGGAAAGGCAAACATTATGGTCAATGTCGTACTGGATCAGACCTTCTTAATTTAGGTCTATGAATTATATCATAATTACAAACATACCAAAATAATTATTTAAAAGAATTTTAAAAGAGGAGAAGCTATATGTTCATAATGCTAGAATCCAAGCAAAGTTGATTGTTTTTGTGGGAAAATCAATACAAACAGGTTAAGATACTTTAGGCATACTCTTAACGATATTCTGTTTCCATGAGAAGTGCTGAGGTCCATTCTTAATACTTGTTCATCTTCCTTTGTATCCAAAAACATTAAATTTATCAGTTTCTTTCACACCATTTCCCAAGACCTACACATATACATTAATATTTCATCAGTTAAATCACTTAATTTTTCTAGGTATGGTATGCTCTAATGTTGTTATTTGGACAAATGCATGTAGCTGTCATTGAAGAATAAATTGCACCAGCAAAGTAAAACAGGAAAGATGGCTTTATTCAAAGTATTGCAATAGAGGTGAGGCCTGAACTCAGCTCTGCTTAAACAAAGGGCTGGCCCTATTAACCAACCTCTCTTCTCCCTGCCCTCCTTCCCCTAGAAGAGTAAATTCTAGTGTTAAAATAGCACAATAGTATGACTATAGTTAACAATTTTATTGTATATTTAACATGTAATTTATTGTGTATTTTAAAATCAAAATAGAGGAGAAAATTTGAAATGTTCCCAACACAAAGAAATGACAAATGTTTGAGGTGATGGATATTATAAATACCCTGATTTGATGATTACGCATTGTATGCATGTATCAAAATATCACATATATCTCATAGATATGTACAGTTATTATGTATCAATAAGCAAACAAATAAAAACAAGGAGCTGGTAGGATTTTAAGAGCTGAAGTAGGAGGAAAGTTACAGCCCATCTGTGTTTGTTTGTCTTTTCCCAAAAGAAGAGCAAACTTTCTCTTTTTGACAGAAGGTAGTTTAACAATTAGGAACAAGTCACCCTCAGAAGTTAGGCCCCTATCTTCCCGCAGAAACTGGGAGATAGGAGTGGTATCTTCCTCATTCCTGGGTTGTAAAACTGGCTAACTGCTTTTTAAAGAGATTTACATAACAAAAGGACAGAGAATTAACATACAATTACAAGGTTTCTAAAGAAAATGATCTAAAAAAACAGAGGTCAGGGGCCTAGCAGGAGAAAGCCGCCTGCTTAAAGTTTGATCCAACTGAAGGAAATATTAAGGGCTTCTTGATCACTGTCATTTGACTCACAATTAAAACTCAGTCTCCAATACTAGTAGTAATTGGACCTGCTGAAATGATCCTGGGGAAATATCTAGGATATGTGCAAATCACTAACTATTGCAATTTTTGTGTTCTCTTACATAAAATAAGTATGTTGGACAAAATTGTCTCTCAAGTCCATTGCAATTTAACATTCTATAATCCTATTCTTCTAAGATCCCTATTTCTTTATATTCTCTTACACAAAGATGAAGGAGAAAGATAGATAAGGAATGAATATCACTGATTGCTCTGTTTATAAAAGCATAGCTGAAAAAAGAAAAAGATGAAAAGAAAATAATAATAGTAACATCACCAAATGATCAAATGTTTAAATGTCTAACGAGAAGAGCAGCTAGATGTCTATAATGCTAAAGTCCAAGACAACCTTGAATGTTTTTGTTGAAAATGAAGTCAAATATGTTGAGAGAACTTGACTGTATTGTTAATAATGATCTTTTTCCATAAGTACTGAGACCCTATCTTTTTCCCTTTCAAAACTTTTCACTAGATTCTCAAGTCTCACCTAGGATAAATGGTGGAATAATTTATGTGAAATATTTTATTTTTTGATTAATCATTAGACATATATTTCCAAACTAACTAGGCTATCATTAGCTAAATGCCTTCCAAGAGTTTATGCTATTTGTAATCAAGTCTTTCTGCCATGGTATCCAGGTATATTATCCACGATTTTCTCCCAACTTTTATAGACATTTCATTTGCATATGCCAAACTTACTTCAAACTTGAATAAGTCTTTCGTTTAAAATTAAATGTATAGTTTAAAATTAAACAATAAAAGCTAAGCATTTCTGGTGTTTCTGACAGATTCTAATATGAATAGGCAATACATTGGTTTTCTTTTTCTTTTCGTGCTTTAAACAAATTTCAGTTGACTCATACTTTATTCCTTTTCTTAATGTTTTAAATGTTGGGTCCTAGCAGAGCAAATAATAATGGACATAGCTGAGAAATTAAACATTTATATTCAGATTCAAATGCCAATTCAATTCCAAGAGCTCAGAAAGATGCAGCTGCTTTGAGAGATAAGGAATTAAATGATACCTTATGGTATCTATTAAAACTATGATTAAAATACATAAGTCCAAAGCCTGCAAACATCAAAAACTGTCTATTATCAAAAAATTTAAAGTAATAAAGGAAGAATTTTAAAAATGCATAACATGAACAATATGAATATACAGTTGACATTTTTGGTGGTGCATTTCAGTCTACAAATTTCAATTTAATTTTTTTCAAGTTGCATTCAACTGTGTATTCCAATGGTTTTTCAAACTTTTTGCAACAGGAATATTAAAAAACAAGCCAAAAATCTGACTAAAAAGCTGCCTCTTTAAAACAAATAAAACCAGAAGTATGCTATTAAGAAGGAATGTCCCCATCGCAGTTTGTTCTGTTTTCCTTTGTAACATCTCAGCCTATCCATGGAAACTTTAAAGAACATAAAGTTTGTAAATCATTGGTGCATATTATAGTCATACTTGATACATTGTTGGCATAAGCAATAACTTTAATGCAATAATAACTGAAAAATAATTCACAGAGTTATGGTTTAGATCCAGAAACCAAAGAATCTGAATAGAAATTCCTCCAAAGTAGATACACAAATGGCTAATAAGCACATGAAAAGATTCTTATCATCATTAGTTACCAGGGAAATGAATATCAAAACTACAATGAGATACTGCCTCACACCTACTAGGGTGGCTATAATAAAGAAAACAGACAACAAGTGTTGGCCAGGACATGGGGTGCTCATACACTGCTGCTGAGAATGTAAAACGGTGCAACTGCTTTAGAAAGCAGTCTTAATGGTTCCTCAAGTAGTTAAACACAGAATTACCATACGAACCAGCAATTCCACTGCTAGGTATACACAGAAGTGAAATGAAAACATAATATCCACACAATGAAGTGTTCAAATGTTCATAATGGTGCTATTTATAATAGCCAAAGAGTGGAAACAGCCCAAGTGTCCATCATCTGATGAATGGATAAGTAAAATATGGTACATAGTATTATTCATACAGTGGAACATTATTCAGCCACAAGAAGGAATGAAGTATGATACACACTACAACACGGATGGACCTTGGAGACATTAGGCTGAGTGAAAGAAGCCAGACAGGAAAGGGCACGCATTGTGTAATTCCATTTGTGCAAAATGTCCAGAAAAGGACAGTCCACAGAGTGAGAAAGGAGATATGTGGTTTATGAGGATGAGGAGCAAATGGGGTGTGACCTTTAATAAATATGGGATTTCTTTTCTGGATGATGAAAATGTTCTGAAATTGATTATGGTGATGGTTGCATGACTCTGCAAATACACTAATAAATAAACATCGTTGAATTATACAAAAAAAAAAACAAAACACTCCTCTGCCCGGGCCTCCTTAGAGGGCCGTGCATATTGCAAACATTCAAAAATAATTAGAGAATGTACAGAAACCCTAGTTCCTTCAGATCTGATACTGAGAACTGGAACAACACTATGTATAATCCTGAACATCCTCCATTGTGACTAACAGCCCTCAGTTTCCAGAGTACTTCTCTACATATATCTTGTTCTATAGCCTTAGGAAATAGGGTGGCTAGGTTCAATCGCTGGGATAGTATGTGGACTGAGCCAGCACTGATGTTGAAACAGATAATACTTAGGGATATAGGTAAAAATAATTCAATTAGTGGAATGGGGCAAATAAGAAGAAAAATTAACTTGCTAAATCCTTCTCAACAAGAATACAACAGATTTGTGTATAACAAAGTATTCTTTCTCAATACTAGATACAATCTTTTATTTGTTTGTTTCTGATCATGACCCAATTAGTAGTTCTGGATGTGATCAAGAATTAGCATGGCATTTGCAAAAGTTGCACATGGTGACTGGGGAAAATTTTATATCAATCAATTAAATTATCCTAATATTTGTATATAGTATGGTCTAGATATAAGGTAGATGAAAAGTAATAATAGTTTTCTATATTCACAAGTCAATGTACACTGGATAATATTTTTATATAATGTTTACTAACATTTATTTTTCAATAAATGAACTAAAAATCTACATTTGTTTAAATAAATTTGATTTGAATTTTAACATTAATTTTAACCTCATTTTTTAATTTTTAATTTTAGTATGTATTTTCAGAAAGTAATGGGTGTTTTAAATGACCAGTTTTTGAAATATATATATAAATAATTTATTTTTCCAATGTGTCTCATTGTCTTCAATTTGTTTTTGATGAAAATATACTCATTTTAAAGTCTTGCACATTTTAAACATAATTAGATTTTCTCTTGCAACAATCCTTTTGATAATTGAGAATGAGTAAAAGTCAAGGTCCTTATAGAAACAAAAATCACAAAAGCATGATTTAGGAAAGAAAAATAAAGCAACCAAGGAAATTTTGTTCTCATAAAAGGGAGGATAGAAAGACAGTACATATTACATTTATTTAATAGGTTTTTTTAAGCTTGATTTATAACTTCTAAATATTTGGACATATGGTAAGTGGGCCCCAGTGATATGCTTGTCCTAGGCACTAAACATTTTAAGGGGGATACTGAATACCTATGTATTTACGTAAATCTAACTGCATTATCTGAAGATTTTTATGTTCTGTACTGGACTTTCTTTCCATCTTTCAAATATTGCTATTCTGAGGATAATTTCTGAGTGTGATCAAATCAATAACAGAATCTACCAAGGAGCAGAGAATGATCAACCATGACAAATGATGCCCAAAGGCCAGATAAAATGATCATTAAATTCGGCAACATAAGGTTATTGCTGGCATTTAATATTTTGGTATAGTGAGGTTTAGATAGAGGTGTAGTGAGGTAGCGGATAGTGTGGGTTTAAGAGAGAAAGGATAAAAGGACCAGATACTGTGAATTTGATTGAGGTTTGCTTCAAAGGGGGGTAAATAAATGGAATACTAGTTTCCCAAAGAATAAAGTTGAGAAAAAAGAAATAGCATGCTTGTATGCCACTGAAAATGATCCAGTAGAGCAGAAGTTGAGGTTGTAGAAGAGAGAGGAGAGGACTGATACTGCCAAGTCCTAGTCCCAAGTGGAAGGGTTTGGTTTGTATAGGAGCATAGAGAATCATCAGTGGAAATAAGTAGGAAAGATGAATACGCAGACATGTCAGCTGGTACATGGATTGATATCTACTGTCCTATTTGGACTACTTCATTGTAGTAGAAAGCAAGATCTTGATCTAAGAGCAATAATAATAATTCTACCTATTTCTAGGTTAATGGTTAATGGAATTAGTATATGCAGCAAACTTAAAATGCTGCATGGCATATTTATATTACGTAACATATGGTATTAATAGCAACTGCCATAGACAATTCCTATAAATATGTTTGCTGTTATTTTTGCCAAACTCTTTTAAAAGAGCCCAATTATTCAAATTATTATTAAGGGCATGATAAAAATTCTAAAAATGAGAAGAAGTGCAAATGAGATATTGTGAATAATAGATACAATTTTTTTCTTTTTGTGTATTTCCGCTTACTCCTCCAGCTTCTCATACTTGCTTTTGCTTTGTTGTCCAGGCTTCTGTTATCTCATTTTCTTGTAACTAGTTCCTTCCCTCTCATTGCAGTCCTATTTCTTCCTAAGTGCTGATGGCCTTAGGAAGTGCTGATGTCAATATATAGCCAAAGTAAAAGCAAGTAACTATGCAAGTTTAAAACACCTAATAGAGTTATCTTGTAATTAAAACCTATATATTCTCGTGGTCAAACACACAAGTGGTTTCTTGAGACTTTTTAAAATTAATAGAAATGTGAAGCCATCACGATGTCCTCCCTTTGCTTTTACTCATTTGTCACACTGTGAAAACTTTTTATCCATCTAAATCGTGCTTCTGTTAATAAAAATGGCAATTGCACCATGTATAATCGAAGAGAATTGTATAAACAGAATCTTCTTGGTGACAAGGATAAAGTAACTTGTCCTTTATCAACATTAGCTTCTCTACTTGTCCTCTTAGGTGGCAATGATTATAGTGGCTGTGACCATGAAGCATTCTAGCAGGCCTCATACGTTAAAAAGTTCTTGCAGGTGTGTAATCGGCATCTTGCTTCTGTATTTACCATATCAGTGGGAAGACTACCAAGTGAGTGGATTTGTCATTAATCATGATCACTGTAAAGAGGCTGACTCTATGCATTTAATATATATATATATTTTCCAACTTGACATCTAATTTTAAATAAAATAAGATATAAATATCCTTCAAGAATATTTTACTTTTTATTATTTTACATATCAAGTCACTATCCTTTTGTATGAGACTGAATTAGAGACAAGCCTCCTAGGTGTTTTAATAATTATCTCCTAACTCTAGTCTACAAATAATTTTATTTGACAGAATAAGAAACAAAGACGTTTCCTCTCACATTAGTTAAAGAGTTTAGAACATTTTTATAATAATATGCCTGCATGTATTAACTTATACTCCTGGCAGTTAGTAAACATAGACCTTCTACTTTCTACATAATTAAAAACACCATGGGTTTTCATTTATTTAATGTGTTTAAAATTCAATCTTGTTAAAATTCTTATCATATGGTTTTACTTATCTTTCCATGCTACTTCCAACTCACAGTCTGCTCATTCAAACTCCTCCTAACACTTGAGACCATTTAAAATCCACCTCTTGCCTGAACTTGTGGCTTCCACTGGAGTTAAGAGGCATTTAGTCTAAGTGAGAGTCTGACCATGCTACTGGCTGCGGGCCTGAATCATTCTAATTTTTCTACTTAGGTCATCATTATTTAAACATGGAGAAGCTGAAACAGCAGCTTCTTCAGATTTTAGTCCCTGTCGGTTTTCCTTTTACTAAATGAAAATCATAGGAAAAGGAGATAGTGCTACTGCTGATAAGGTTCTCACAGATTTTACTGCTCTTAGATAAATGATCATGTCTTTATCATTTATTCCTTTTGTAAATTCATATCTCTAATTATTTTGCTGAATATGGAGTCAACAGTATTGATTCTTGCTTCTTTGTCTGCATTTAATGTGCTGTATATGCTCTTTAACTTAGAATCAGTAATTATCTTGCTCTTGTATTAATTTGAAATCATTTTGCTCCAAAGGAAAATTTCTATTAAACCAGTTTATAATTGTATTGCCATATAATGACTGATCTTAATGCAATGAGAAGGTTCCAATTGTCTAGGAAAAAAACTACTTTTGATAAAAAGTATGATTAAATTTGAAATGTATAAAATGTCATTATATATTAACCATCTGATGAAGATTTTTTAATGTGAATAATAGATGTTCCATAGTTTTATTTTATTTAAATATTTTTCTCTTAATGCTTGCATTAAATTGCTCATATGTTAATCTCTATCTCCGGATGATTTCAGATCTAGGACATTCATAACAGAGGATATTTGTATAAGTAGATGATCACAGTAATGATCATCTTGACTGAGGCACTATACAGACAAAGAAAGGAACTGAGGCTCAGGAAGGATGAGCAACTTACTTGAGGTCACACTTTAAGCAGTTAGTGACACACTGAGTCTAAAATCCAAAATGTCTAATTTGGGGTCTTCTATATGTTTTTCTGCATCATTCTGCTTTCCCCCAGGTGATAATAGAAAAACAACAGCAGAATGAATTGTGAGAAAAAGAAGCTAAAACAAAATTAAAGAAAAAAGCTAAATGGAAGTAAAAATATTTTGAAAGCCATATTTTTTAAAAAGTAGAAAATTGTTTTCATTCAATTGTATGTTGTATATTAATTTATAAAAATGTAAAAAAAGAATGTAATTAAGTTTATACAATTATCGATTACGTGATCAGTGAATATTTTTATGTTATGCACTCCATTTTATATCACTGAATTTAAACTAAAAGTTATAGTATTTTTTCAAGTTAACAAGTATGTTAAAATATAATTAAATTGTAAGCACTTAAAGAAGGAAAGAGAGATGAGAAATATATAATAATAAATGATTATTTTGGTTTTGTTTGCAATGTAAAGTCAAAATTTTATTTCTGGTCACATTATCAAGCAATTCTATATTACCAAACTCCCAGTTTGATGGTTAGATGGCTACTGGGGGGACATGGAAGAGAACAAGTGACAGAGCACAATTACACCATAATTGAAACAAAATAATTTTCTTTAAATAGTGGTCAACCATATTTTCAAGATCTGTAAATTCTTATTTTGTTCATATATAACAGTGGCATGCTTAGCTATGTCATCATTGACAAAGAATAGTCTTTTCACCTGTCCATAAAATATCTTTTAAATCAGAATAATGGATCAATCCTTTCATCATAGTAAGAAAATGTAGAAGCCAGAAAAATTCTAGACAAGACTTATGGTTGTTTTTCCTGAGATGTAAATGTATGCTTTCCATCCTTATGAACACTGTAAAATGAATAACAAATTTTGAAAAATAGGATTTAATTTCATCAGACATATTACTTATACCATAAATCAAGTATACTCCATGAGGTACAGTGTAGGCATTTAATGCAGAACTAGTTGATGAAGTCAGTCTGTGGTACAAGCATTTTATAGATTGGAAACTGATATTGTTATTAGAAATCTCTTAAATATGCATGCAGTAAAATATTCATAATTTTGTGCATGAAGCCCTATTTACTACATTTTGTACACACTAAGATTTGAGGGACAACTAACAAAGTTAAGAAGTGACAAAAGAAAAGACAATATGCAAGTGACCAGACATTCTGCCTTTAAGATAACTGTCAAGGCTGGACATGGTGTCTCACACCTACAACCCCAGCACTTTGGGAGGCCAAGGTGGGAGGATTGTTTGAGGCCAGGAGTTTGAGACTAGCCTGTGCAACACAGCCAAACTCTGTCTCTACAAACAAACAAAAACAAACAAAAAAATCTGTCAAAATTTGAATGGCAAATGTGTGTGTGTTTATGTTAGTGGAGAGAGAGTGTAAGGTGGTTGAGAAGTAGAGAATTCTGAAGCCCTACTGCTTGCCTTCAGAATCATGATTTAATCAATTCTAGTTTAGCATTGTGTCTATTATAACTTTCATACATGTTAATTGATGTTTGTTGTGGAAGTTAAGAGAAATAATATATGTGAAACACATTGCTCACAGTCTGATGGAACAAGTGTTTATTGGATTTGAATTAGTCTAAATCTAGCTTGATTTGACTCTCATACAGTGTGCCTTTGGTCACTCTAAAGAATTGCTACTTGGGCCAGGCGCGGTGGCTCATGCCTGTAATCCTAGCACTCTGGGAGGCCGAGGCAGGTGGATCGCTCGAGGTCAGGAGTTTGAGACCAGCCTGAGTGAGACCCCGTCTCTACTAAAAATAGAAAGAAATTATCTGGCCAACTAAAAATATATATAGAAAAAATTAGCCATGCATGGTGGCGCATGCCTGTAGTCCCAGCTACTTGGGAGGCTGAGGCAGTAGGATCGCTTAAGCCCAGGAGTTTGAGGTTGCTGAGCTAGGCTGATGCCATGGCACTCACTCTAGCCAGGGCAACAAAGCGACACTCTGTCTCAAAAAAAAAAAAAAAAAAAGAATTGCTACTTGCTTGTTCTCTGCTACTGACTCGTCCAATGAACAATGGAGATTTTAAGTGATATTTACTCAAGCATCACGTTCTAAAGTCAGCTTATGAATATAAAACTGATAAAACCCTATTATACAGGATTTTTTGAAAATATTATACAATAAAATTTAAGAAAGTTTCTTATAAGTAATTTGGGATTTTTTTGTATTACACTTACCATTTTTATTTTTATTTATTATTTTTATTTTTTAGAGCCAATGTATCACTCTGAGAGCCAGTCTGGAGTGCAGTGACGTGATCACAGCTCATCATAGTTGCATATTCCTGGGCTCAAACAGTCCTCCCATCTCAGCCTCCTGAGTAGCTAGGACCACAGGCATGTACCACCACACTCTGCTAATTTTTTTTTCTTTTTTTTCTTTTATTTTTTACCGAGATGAAGTCTTGCTGTATTGCCCAGGCTGGTCTTGAACTCCCGGCCTCAAGCAATCCTCTTTCCTCAGCCTCCCAAAGTACTGGGTTGACAGGTATGAGCCATTGTACCTGGCCTACACTTACCAGTTTTAACTCAAAACTTTAAAAATGACCAGAAATGCCATTTACCAAAGACAAAATTATTATTTAAGAAAAACAAAAAGCAAATCCTATCTTATTTGTTGTTTCTTATTATCATTGAATTAAATACTTTAAATTGATAAATTGATTCATTTGTAAGAAAAATAGTTCCATATAGGCCACCTCAAATCTCATGAGAGCTTTTTCTTTGGAAAAAGACAGCAGAAATTTTTATATCTCCAATGAATATTTTTCAGATGGGATTACATCTGATTATTTGCTTCCATTTTCCAGACAGACTAATATCTTATTCATGATTTCAGTCAAAAATCCAAATTTGTTAGCACGATATATATAATGCCTTCTTGAAACTGGTCACAATCCACCTTTGTAAGTCATATCTGTTCTTTTTTCATGTCCATCTATTTAAAGACTACAAATCTATTTAAAATATTTATATATTTCTACATGTTATCTTTATAATTTTCTTTCCATAAATATTCTTTTTTCATCTTTTTAAACATAAATATTGTGAAATAATTATAGATTTATAAGAAGTTGTAAAAATAATAGAGAAGCCCCATGTACCCATCACCCAGTTTCCCTCAATGATATCTTACATAATAACAATAGCATGATATCAAAACTAGGAAATAAAAATTATTAAACCTGCATAACTTATCAGCTTCCATAGTACATATATGTTCTTGTATGTGTATATGTGTTTTCTGAGGATATTCTATGCAATTTTATATCATACATTTATGAAATCACCACCATAATCAAGACATATAACTATTCCATCACTAGCATTATCCCTCTTGCTATCTTTTCACAATTCTATACAACCTTTAAGACACAGCTTAATTACTATTGTTTTTGAAAGCTTCCCTGATGCCCCTGGGTTTGGCTTGCCCTATGTTCTCAGAGTTCCCTGTATGGGCTGTTTCAGAAACTATTATTATATTACATTCCAGTTACTTTTAAAATGTACATCTGACCCGCTAGACTGACTGCAAACTCTTTGAAGCTGGAAGAGCGAAGTACTGCCCATTGAATGGATACCTACAGGGATAAGAAAATTTGCCAAAGATGCCTATGATAATCATATCATGTTCAAGTAGTAATTTACTGAACCTACAATTTTAAAATACTATCTTTCTGCTACAAATGAGTGGACTGATTTTTTTAATGTACACATGCTATGGATCCAATTTTTATACAGATTTATTATAAAAGCTAGTATGAACAAGGATGAAAAGAAGTAATTAAAAATGTAACTGCTGATAGCATGGTCTAGTTTTGCTGCTAAAGATGCCATAATCATCTTAATTACTATACAGAGAGTCATTTTTTAGTAAAGAGAACTAAAAATTGCTCAAGTGGCCATGATGTTCATTGGCTAGTAAACCTGATGGGGGGGGGTGACATGATTTTAGCTTGTGAATATAGACACTTTATTACCTGGTTGCAGTGTGTTGAATCATTCTCTATCTTGTTAATTTTGAAATGATAAATCTATATAGTTTACATTAACTATTCTTAATATTTTGTAAGTAATATTACTTAAATCACCAATTATAAACAAATGACTCATGTCAGAAATGGGAAAAATAACATTAGTATTTGAAATAATGGCTTAAACGGAATTAGTTTATTAGTTTCAAGTTACCACTCATCTTAGAATCTTATACTTCTTAAAAAATATACTTAGCACATACTCTATTTTTCTCTCCCATACATAAAATTTTATATATCAAAAATAATTTAGCTACATTGAACACTGTTTTTAGCAAGAAAAAGAGAAAGATAAACCTAAAAGATAATTTACAAATACAGAAAAATTTAACGTTAAATATATTTTTAAAGTTTTATACAGTAAATATTTACAATATCAAGTAAATGAAAAAGTAAGAAGATAATAGTTCAAGAAGATTGACTTTATAGACAATTTATTTCTCAAATATAACTTTTTATTGCCCACTTTATGACCTTTAACAAATTTAAATATCAATTTTCCAACTTTAGAGCAGTAGCTTTGATAATGTGAAAATAAAGATGTTTTAAGAAAAGAATAATTTTTTAAAATTATATTTCATTGAGCCTTATAATTTTAATCATTCACTCAACAAATATGTAAGAATATATGATTGATATCACTCATCTGTGGAATCTAAAAGAATTGGTCTCAAAGAAGTAGACAGTATAATGGTACTCACATTTTATCTGTAGACTTTTCTATGCTTATATTTCTGTCTTGTTGTACATAATTATTAACTATTCAGAAAACTATATCTCTCCTGTCCTAAGCCCAAGAAATAATTTCATCTTGAACTTCAAAAAGATCAAATCATCTACATGTGGTACCTTCTCTATCTCCTTCTCTTTATCTCTCTATATGTCTTGCTATTCTTATGTATTATCTCAAGGAATGTACTTCTGCTCTCTGAAACTAAACCACTTGGTATTCAAAAAATATTTGTTGGTTGAATAAATGATTTTTAAACATGCTATTTCATATATAGTATTTCTATTCTATTTTTCTTTTTTAATAAAACAATTTCCTTGTGCTAAAATACATATAAATGTTTCATCTTAACCACTCAAGTGTACAGTTAAGTAGTATTAAGTACATTCATATAGTTGTGCAACCATAACCAACATCCATCACCAGAACTCTTTTAATCTTGCAAAACTGAACTATATCCATTAAATCATAACTCCCCATTCATACCTCCTCTAATCCCTGGAAACCACTATTCTACTTTCTGTCTCTGAAATTGGCTACTCTCAGAACATCATATAAGTGGAATTACAGGGTATTTGTCTTTTTGTGATTGGTTTATTTCACTTAGTGCAATGTTCTCAAAATTTTATCTGTTCATTTATTTGGCAAAGTTCTCTCTATTCAATTACCTACATATTTCTCAAATTTGTTTCCTCTTATTTGTTCCCTCAATTATTGTGGTTAAATTTCTCTGTATCTTTTTTACTGACTCAATGAAATAGCCTCCTGACAGTCTCTCCATACTATTTTGGTCATTTCTAATCCATCATTTATTGCTGTCAGGATTAAGTTGCTGTTGTTATCACAGTATTGTTTTTGTTATATTTCAGTTTCCAAATATAACCAAATTACTTCTGGCTTAAAATCTTTTACTGTACCCTTATTATCTAAATGTCTTTAAAGACTAGATACACTCAAATTCTAACACTAATTATAAAAATTTAAAAATGAGAGGATGGAGGAGGGAATAGGAAAAAACCCACCTAAGGGGTACAATGAACACTATCAGGGTGATGGGCACACTTTTAACCCCGATTCAAGCATTACAAAAGTGAGTCATGTAACCAAAAACATTTCTACCACCATAATACTTCAAAATACATAAATTATTTGTAAAAATTAAGGTTTTATATTCTCCTAAATTCTATTTCTTAATATGCATAAAATATTTTTTATAATAAGGAACATGGACTTTGTGCTTCATTACATTATTTTTTATCTTAACATATTTAATTGACACTAATATTCTTCCGAATTGACATCTTATTATAAAGGAGTAACTCAAACTTATCCTATTCATAAAAATATCCTTAATTTTGTGAGTTTTTAAAACAAATATGGACCAACAAAATATCCCATCAAGCAATGACTTTTGTTGACCATCTGTGAAGAAGCCTAATAATTTCAGAGTATGTCAACAGGTAAATAGGAAAATGTTCTTTATGTCTATTGTGGAAGGAACCCAAGAGTGGCACACTAAATGTGGCACATCAAGTACCATGTGCTGGGCACATTATGTTTCATAAATGTAATTTTATTTTTATTTTTATTTTTTTTTGAGACAGAGTATCGCTTTGTTGCCCGGGCTAGAGTGAGTGCCGTGGCATCAGCCTAGCTCACAGCAACCTCAGACTCCTGGGCTTAAGCGATCCTACTGTCTCAGCCTCCCGAGTAGCTGGGACTACAGGCATGAGCCACCATGCCCGGCTAATTTTTTTTGTATATATATTTTTAGTTGGCCAGATAATTTCTTTCTATTTTTAGTAGAGACGGGGTCTCACTCTTGCTCAGGCTGGTCTCGAACTCCTGACCTCGAGCGATCCACCCGCCTCGGCCTCCCAGAGCTAGGATTACAGGCGTGAGCCACCGCGCCCGGCCTATAAATGTAATTTTAAAATTAAATCTGTATTATTGTACACAAGAGAATGGTAAGCCTAAATCTGTAGTCTTTTATTATTATGCTCTCAGTGAATCACTAGCTTAGAATATTGTATATTCTAAACAGTGTGAATAAGACAGTCTTCTTTCAAAGTAGTAATTAAATTTGAACAAATACATATACATTCATTGCATCTATAAAAAGACCATAATTTTTATGTATTTTTATTATTGGCCAAGAGGAAGGTGAAGAATGTCTTGGCAGGTAGCATCTGAGAGCTATGCTATAAAGTGCCTGAATACATCACAAATAATTTCCATAAAATAATGACAATAATTTGTCAAGACCAGTCTATTACTATTGCTCACTGTGACAAAATCAAGATACTTGGAAACCACAAAATTACTGAAAATGTTTAATTCATAAAAACATAAGTGAATACCTCTTTTCCAATGTCAACTAGAACTTTGTTTTCATCTTCCAAACTTCTAGATGAAAAACTAACATCATAATATCCAGTCAGTGAATCACTCTGGTCCCTGACTACAACTGAGCATTGTGTGCTTAAATCTACCCTAGAATCGCCCATCACAAATTCAAATTTTATGATAATCTCCCAACTCCATCTCACCACAATAACTCAGTTACTGTAGTGTGTGCTTTTCCTTGTTGCACCAGGCTAAAAATACAGTGTCCAGCTTCAGTTTGTCTGCTATCTGTGGTGGTTGACTTCAACACTAATAACAGATGTTTAGTGTATTTACTATCACTTATTATTTTGTATTCACATATTTATTTGTGCATTTTGCATTCACAGTGTAACTTATTATAATGTATTCAGATAAAATAAAATTCAAATAAAATTTTAAGATCATACTGGTCTGGAAATCAGGCCATAATCTATTCTATAAATATTTATAGTTATTTTTTTTATTTCAGCATATCATGGGGGTAAAAATGTTTTGGCTACATGAATTGCTTTTGTACAATTTGACTCAGCTACATGAATTGCTTTTGTACAGTTTGACTCAAAGTTATAAGTGTACATGATCACAAAATAGTGTGCATTGTATCCTTTAGGTGTGATTTTTGCCCATATCCTCTCCCCACAAATGCTTGATTTCCTTTGAGGCTTACTTCCATGTATGAACATGAGTATTGATTGATTAGTTCCAATTTAATAGTAAGTACATGTGGTGTTTGTTTTTCCATTCTTGTGATACTTAACTGAGGAGAATGGTCTCCAATTTCACCCAGGTTGTTACAAAAGGTATTAGTTCACCATTTTTTTTTATGACTGAGTAGTACTTCGTGGTATACATATACTATAGTTTTTAATTCACTTATGAATTGATGGGTACTTGGGTTGATTCCACATCTTTGTGACTGTGAATTGTGTTCCTACAAACATTCAGTGCAAGTGTCTTTTTGATAAAATCACTTTGTTTTTCCTTTGGGTAAATACCCAATAGTGGGATTATTAGATCAAATGGTAGGTCTACTCTTTGTTCTTTGAGGTATCTCCGAACTACTTTCCATAGAGGTTGTACTAATTTGCAGCCCTACCAACAGTGTATAAGTGTTCTTTCCAAGGAAGAAGACCCCAAAGGCAATCACAGCAACAAAAATAAATGAATGGAACCTGATCAAATTAAAAAGCTTCTGCACAGCCAAGGAAACTATCATGAGAGCAAACAGACAACCTACAGAATGGGAGAAAATATTCACATGCTACACATCCGATAAAAGGCTGATAAACAGAATCTATATAGAACTCAGGAAAATCAGCAGGAAAAAAAATCAAACAACTTCATTAAAAAGTGGGCAAAGGACATGAACAGAAACTTTTCAAAAGAAGACAAGACTAATGACCAACAAACATAAGAAAAAACGCTCAACATCTCTAATCAGGGAAATGCAAATCAAAACCACAATGAGATATCACTTAACTCCAGTGAGAATGTTTTTTATCAAAATGTCCCAAAACAATAAATGTTGGTGTGGATGTGGAGAATAGGAACACTAATACACTGCTGGTGGGACTGCAAACTAGTGCAACCTGTGTGGAAAGTAATATGGAGATACATCAAAGAACGAAAAGTAGAAATATCACATGATCCAGCAATCCCATTACTGGGCATCTACCCAAAGAAAAAAAAAGACATTCTGTAAAAAAGACACCAGCACTTTAATGTTTATAGCAGCACAGTTCACAATTGCAAAGATGTGAAAATAACCCACTGACCATAAATACATGAGTGGATGAACAAAATGTGGTATATATATACTATGGAGTACTACTCAGTCACAAAAATCAATGGTGATCTAGCACCTCTTGTATTTTCCTGGATAGAGCTGGAGCTCATTCTACTAAGTGAAGTCTCACAAGAATGGAAAAACGAGCTCCACATGTACTCACCATCCAACTGGTATTAATTGATCAACATTTAAATGCACATGTGATTTAAATTCAGCACATTGAATTTATATCCATCCAGTTTGAATTGAAACTAACTTACCTTCAATAGCATACATTAAATCTGCTCCTTTAAAGCTCTTCTCTTTATGTTATTATAGTCAAACGTTTCATCTTTATATATTTTCCATTAGGTTAGATTTATAGTTATTATTTTATGCATTTGTCTTTTTAGTCATAATTGAAACAAAAGAGAAGTTACCAGTCAAAAATGCAACTATATTAGCTTTCATAGATTTATCAGATATCTTTTTGTATTGATTTCAATAATTGTCTACTGTCCTTTTTTCCCACCTGAAGGACTCTTTTTATCCATTTTTGTATGGCAAATGTTTTAGTAACTTACTCTCTTAGCTTTTATTTATCTTGGATGTCTTAATTTCTCTTTCATCTTTGAAGGTTAGTTTTGTTGGATGTAGAAGTTTTGGATGACAATTTGCTTGTTGGTTTGGCATTTGTTTGTTTTTCACTTTAAATATATTATTCCATTGAATTCTTGCCTCTAATGTTTCTGATGATAAATTGTTTATTAATTTTATCGAAAATTTTTTGTTGAGTCCACTCTCTCTTACTGCTTTCAAGATTCTCATCTTCTCTTTGTCTTTCAGCAGATTGTTAATAATCGTTCTTAGTGTGGATCTCTTTGACTTTATCCTCCTTAGAGATTTTAGAAATCCTTAGATTTGCAACTATACATCTTTTATTAAATTTGGAACATGTCAGCTATTATATCTTCAAATAGTTTTGGATCCTTTTCTTTCTTTTTTTTCCTTTTGCAACTCTCATCATGAGTATGTTGGTATGCTTGATGATGTCCAATAGGTCCCTAAACCTCTGTTTCTTTATTTTTTTATTTTTTTCCTTTTATTCCTCAGACTGGTTAATTTCAAGTACCCTAAATATTTCTTCTGCCTGTTCAAGTCTACTATTGTGCCTCTCCAGTGAGCATTTTATTTCAGCTATTGGACTTTCCAGGATCAGAATTTCCACTTGCTCTCTTTGCATATATTTTTATCTCTTTTTAAATAATCTTTATGTATTCTACATCATTCTCCTTATTGTCTTTAGTTTTTTATACTTCAGTGCTTTGAGCAAATTCAAGGTAGTTAATTTAAAGTATTTTTTATTGATTCTAATTTCTGTACTTCCTCAGGGATATTTCTGTTGATTTCATTTTTCTTGTAAATGAGACACACTTTTCTGTTTCTCTGTTTGCTTTCTAATGTTTGTAAAGAACTATGCATGTTTAACATTGTAATGTGATAACTCTGGAAATAAGATTCTCCCTTCTCACCCCAGACTGCTGTTATGACTTATTGAGGGCTACAGTCATCCATTTGTTTAGTCACTTTTCCGAACCATTTTTTCTAAAATTATATTCTTTATCATATGTTCCATTTTCTCTTCATTCAACTAGTGACTTGACTGAAATTTCTCTGAGTGCCTGGATCTAAAATTTAAAAGAAAGTATTTTGTCTCTTTAAATTCTTTCAACAGATGCTGCCCAGGAAGCTGTATCAGCCTGATGTGTTTGAAACAATAACCAGCCTCTCTGCTAATGTCATAGTGAACTGTCAGTCATATTGAAACACACAACCTGACTTGTGAATGACCAGTTTCTTATTGCCTGCACTGTCAGCAGCAGGCAGCAGCAGAAATAGGAGCCACTGTTCTCACAGGTATTTGTTGGAAGAGCATTGGATGTATTATATGAAATGTCAATATTTGCTGAAATTTACCTGCCTCTTTTTTCTTATTCTCTGGACACTGAAAATGTTGGCCTAGATGCCAGAATTCTGAAATAGTCAAATCTGAAAGTTCTTGGCAGCTCATTAATTGTTTCAGTAAGGCAACTGATTCCTGATCTTCTACTTCACCATTTTCCTTTACACCACTGGGTGACCTTTTAAAATTTTAAAGTTACTTTGGGAAGTATTCTACATTATGCTTTTGATTAAATTCTAAAGAATTATGCATTCATTTATGTTTTCTAAAATCAGATTATTTTTAACACCTTCCAAACTCTATGAAATTTGTATATAGCCCTACAATTTTCTTGTTCTCATCTCTGATTTTCATCATAAAAATTAAACAAAACTAAAAATGTCATTTTGTCATTGTTTATTTTTTTCACTCTTGGCACATTTGATATACTCAGATTTCTTTTTTATGTACAAATTTCTATTACCACTGAGTAACATAAATTGTGACTTAATAAAATAATAATAAATTAATGACTACTGGATGGATGAATGAAAAATAAATGAATAAGAAGATTCATTTAGGAACCAAAAGATAGATTTTAAAAAAAAGCAATTGTTTTTCCTTGCTGAGTTGTCTGAGTTTCTTGTAGATTCTAGATACTAGTTCTTTGTTGGATATAGAGTTTGCGAATATTTTCTTTTCATTCTGTAGGTTGTCTATGTACTCTGTTGACTATTTCTTTTGCTGTGTGGAAGCTTTTTGGTTTCAATAAGTCTCATTTATTCATTTTTGTTTTTGTTGTATTTTTGGGGAGGTTGACATGGTCATATACGGTGACATAATGGGCATTAGAGACACAGAAGGGGAGAGGATGGGAGAAGGGTGACTTATTGGGTACAACGTATACTATTTGGGTGATGGGTATGCTAAAAGCCCCAACCTAACCACTATACAATTCATACATGTAACAGAAAACCATTTGTACCCCCTACATTTATTGAAATACAGTAATTTAAAATAAATAAATAAATAAAAACCAATTGTTAAGTTCTGCTGCGATAAAATAGTAACTAAACCAATTAAAGTAATCACCTGAAAAAATGTGAAAGTGATTGGAAAAGGATACTAGGAGGAAATAACAAGTGATATAGGTGTAAACCCAAGAGTCAATGATATCTACTAGGGAAATTGAAGTGAGTGAGCTGGGTTAGCTTGCCTGCACTGGTGGTGGGGATCTGCAGCTGAGTGGACAGATAGTTCAGCATAGAACAAATGGATGTTGCCACATTGTTCTCCCTATTATATGGGAGATAAAATATTTCCTACCTACTGTTAAACATTTTATAGCTTGAGTGTGAAAAAGAAGATAAGTAATCAGAGCCAAAAGCAGTATCAATTCTTATTGTACATGAAGCAAAAAGAAAGATCTATAGAAAAAGAATACAGTACTGTGTAAAGCATAAAAATATAGCCATCTGACTCAAAACTTGGCAATGCAGCTAAGAAATTCATTTTGGAACAAAAGATATATTGCCCATTTTGAGCTCCTGGCCAAATTATAAGTTTATCTCTTAGGTTATAGAATTTTTGTAAAAACTAACTTTTGCTGTGTTTTCATTTTGCTTCCTTTGCTAGGAGTCAACATAGAAGAACATTTTTTCCTGAGGTAAGTAATTATGTGTATTTTCATGTTTCAATCATTTGCCAGTGGAATGGTAAATTCAAAAGCAGCAGCAATTTCAGAGAAAATATTTAAGAGAAATTAGAAGTTTAGCAAGTGAAGAAAAAGACACACAGACACTATAATAAAGAAATGCTGGAGGGTAAACAGAAATGATATTAATCCTATTGTATTTGGAGCATTATTTTGAACTTAAAAAAATTCACACAGTGTGACTGATAAAACTGAATGCAGTGTAAGAGTAAGAGATTGACCACTTTACACCTCTTATGATCTAAAAATGCATTAATATTAGTAGCATATTCAATTAAGACATTCTTAAAATGTACATATGGTAAATATTTTGCCTACCCTACAGTATGTGAGCTGTGACTAAGAATAAAAAATAATTTCATACAATTTAGGATTAAACATTTGACAAGAAATTCAGAGCACCTACAACTGTTAGTGCTTATTATTTACTTACTGTGTGATTTGTTAGAACTCACCACATAAAAATTCTTTAGAGAATCTTTATAGAAAGAGCCAAGATTGTACTCAATTCTGCCCCCACTGAGCACACTCGGCATAATGATATTTAATCATCTCATTGTATATCTGAGTTTCTGAAGTGTTTTCAGATTATCAGATAAGAGTTAGTGAAAAATATCAATATAATCAACATTGTGCATATCATTGATAAAACTATACAATAAGCTTATTGGATTATTGATAGGATTATTCAAAACCCCATAAACCAGCATGAAATTTATATTGCTCTTTTTTATAAATATTTCCGTTTGGGAGGAAGTATGAGCCTTGACATAGAGTGGCCTAGTTAGAATGTTCTGATTTCAGATTGTATGATGGAAAGGTAAGAAGTTAGTCCTTTTGCTCTTTCAAACTCCTGTTGAGATAGTGCATTGTTTATGAGAAATAGTTTTTTAGAGGAAGGCAGAGAGAATGAATCCTGAAATTGGCTTTTTAAACTTCCTAAGACAGGATTGGTTAACAGATTATTTTATAATGTAACTGGAATTTTATGGAGAGTATTGTATTTTTCAAGACATAAATAAAACTTGCAGATAAAAAACGTAAATGTAGATAAATCTAGTTAGTACAACTATATTATAAAACATTTATTTTGACAATAGCCAATTACCATATTGGTTCATCTTTTAAAAGTTTTAAATATGTACTAAATTCTAGACTAATTAATCTATATCATTATATACCTTTTGCTATTAAATTGATAAGAACATTTTAGCTGTGATATTTAAGAAAATTAGTTATTTTTACATATATTTTTTTCATATTTAATTATTAGTAAAAATTGAATATCAGAGTCGGATACATACAGAGGTTTATCAAAGAATACTATGTCCTTTATCATACTTCTAATTTCAAAAATTATAGCTTTAGCCACTCATTTTATTATAAATTATGAGAAAAAGTATTGTTCTATATTTTATAACCTATAAAACTATATGTTATATCAGATGTACAGATTTCTAAACTTGACTTATGTTAGTAATATATCTTGGAAAATATATTCTATATTTTTCTCAGTAATTTTTTTCAATATTCCTCGAAACACATATTAAGACATTCATGTGATTTAAAAAATGAAGTTGTACTTACACTGTACAGAAAGAAATGTCTGAATGATCATTTTTAGTATTTTGAATGAAAACAAAGTTGTAATGAATTTTACCCATGTCTTAGACTTCTTCCCAGCTTTCTGAAATGAGACCTACTTGTTCCCCTGAAACTTATTCATAATTTTCTGAATCTGAGACACTGGGGAATATCAAAGGTCAATGCTACAGATTGGCCTCATGATGCTGTTTACGATTCTATTGATGTTTTCTTTAATTAGATACTATTCAGGAAAAATTAAATGGATTTGGTCCAGGCCTCTGTTGGTTAGATTAATCAGAATGATCAAGAAAGTTAAATACTCATATGAAAATTTAAGTTTGGCCAAGAACATGTCAGGCTGAAAGATGGATTATTAGATAATGAGCAAGCTTTCTTTCACTTGCTACCAAAGTACTAAAATCTCCCAAGCTTAGTGTTCTTCTTACACAATGCAATTAGCTGAATGGACAAGCTTTCATCAGCCCATCTGTGTTGATCCCCTCCCTGTCCATCTCACCTCCACAGGCCTTGGGAGGCCTGAGGAACTGGTCTAGTTGCTGTACTTTGCATGAGTAATAAAGCCTTTTGCCTCTGACCCAGTTATCTTGTGTCTTCTGCAACTATCTATGAAACAGTAGTTTATAGCAGCACAATTCACAGTTGCAAAGATGTGGAAACAACCCAAGTGCCCATCAATACATGAGTGGATTAATAAAATGTGGTGTATGTATACCATAGAGTTCTATTCAGCCATAAAAAACAATGGTGACATAGCACCTCTTGTATTATCCTGGATAGAGCTAGAGTACTACTAAGTGAAGTATCCCAAGAATGGAAAAATAAGTACCACATGTACTCACCATCAAATTGGTTTTAACTGATCAACACTTAAGTGCATATATAGCAATAACATTCATCGGGTGTCAGGCAGATGGGAGGGGTGAGGAGGGGATGGGTATATACACACATGAGTGCGATGTGTACCATCTGGGGGACGGACACTCTTGAAACTCTGACTCAGGTGGGGTAAGGGCAATATACGTAACCTAAACATTTGTACCCCCATAATATGCTGAAATAAAAAAGGAAAAAAAACAAAAACAGTAGGATGCTAACTTGTTAGATTGTTAGTATGGCAGAAATCTCAGACCTTCTATAGTTCCAAAATGGAATTTTTAAAAGTAGACTGATCATATTAAAGTTCTTCTCAGAGCACTGATTCCCTTTACTAAGCAAAATATTTTCTTATTCAATAACATTGTACTTATCCAAATTAGTTTCAAGGCCTTAAACTTCTGATGGCCACCAATCTGAAAAAAATAAAATTTGCCCAATCAAGTTTAGATTTTCCATATGGAAACACTTATCTTGAGCCACTCAATCCTAGATTCAAAATCTCTGTAAATTTTTCACCTCGACCTCTCTCTGTTGAGATACTAGTAAGACTCTATCAAAGTTGGTGCTCTTCAAGCAGAAGGTAATAAACATGACTGATAAATTAGGTATTATTTGTGTCTGTGTGTATGTGTGTGTGTGTTTAGGAGTTTGGGAATTAACGGTATGTAATGGCTAATTTCAGATATCTATAATTCTACAAAGGTTTAAAAAATACTTTCTTAGGATTTTCCCCCAGTCTTTCAGATGTTCTCTATGTATTTCCTTAAAATGTTTGACATTCATATTTTAATTGTTTGATATATTGCCAAATGTAATTGAATTTATTTGAATTATTGCCAGTATGTTACATGCTAATCCACATTGTTGCAGATGTTAACTGCAACCTAAATAATGTGAGGGACCTGATGGATCAATAAGACAGCATCAGTGAATAAATTGTTGTAAAATTGTTATTTGGTATTTTATATATAATAAATAAATGAATACACCAGAAGATTTATTTTTCTCTACATTAAACTAATATTACGCAATTATGAAGTTTGAAAATTATTGAATAAACTACCTTCAGAAAAAAATGCCTTATCTATTATGTAAGCGTCCACTCTGCTTCACATGTATCAAATTTAATATAACCATCTCCAAAATTCAAGATAAAATGCATTTGCAGGATTTTGGCTTTTTTTCATTTCATTTTTAGCAATAAGAAGCAGCTGTAACATCCAACACTGAAGAACTACATATTTTAATATTGTCTCTTTATTTTTTGAATTACCAAGTCTTTACTTTTTCAAAGTTATATTGCATAAAATCTATGTACCAATTTATCTTTTTCTTGAAGTTAGTGGTGGCAGAAAGATGATTTCATTATTTTACCAATAAATGCAAAGTCTCTCCACATAAATTCTATGGGCCAGATTTTTCTTTACAATAGCCATGCTTCCTTTAAGAGAAATAATATGGTTATAGCTCTCTATCTAAGTATGTTGAGCTTTGATTACAGGCTACAGCAGAAAATGGCCTTGACTAATACAGAAAAATGTACAAATATAGTTTGAAAGCTACTCAGTAACTTCCAGTAGGAAACATATTTGCTACTATTCAGCTTAAAAGACTAAATAAACATTCAAATAATTTAGATAAAATTGAAATTTGTTAATACTCAATTTTAACATATGCTTAATACTTAAATACATAGACGATATTTTTAGAGGATGGGAAAAATACTGTAAAAAGGCCATCAATAATCTGCTTCCTACTTTGTAAAACAATATTTATTTTATCATTCTAGGTCTAAAGCTTGTTTAATAATAAATATATGACAAGAAATAAAACATCATTAAATCGCAGTGTCAAAGAAAGGAAACCAAATTAATCATGAAATACAAAGTTATCAACATCATTAATTGAATGACTAGATTTTTAAACAGCATTTCACTAACATACATGTATCTATATAGAAATATACTACCTTTAGTCAAAAGAGGAAAAATAGCATGCTTGCGTGTTAAATATTTCAAACCAGTTTTACATACCACAAAAAAATAATATCAAACCATGACTCATGTATAGGTAATAAGTGTCAAGATTGGATAACCCGGGGAAAAGTGTGAAAATTGTCAAAATCAAAATGGAGTTATTAGTGTTAAGAAAACCCTGACAAATACAGCTGTGAAAAGCCGTGAAGAGAAGGTTCTTATGCTTATATGCCTGATAACAGAAGCTATCATACAAGACTGCAAAAACCACAACCTTGCATAAAGGCCACCACAACCTTTACACAAAAATGATTTTCCTAATGACATTTGCCCAGCAACAGCCTGTCCAGCCACAGTCTGGCATCACCCTGTTATTGATCTTTGTAACCAAGGATAATTATGTCAAGACAATTATGTAGTACTCCTCGTTTTTTTCTTTGAAAACTTTTGTTTTCCTTTAATTCCCTGAGCGTGCACATAGTTTACTACAACATATGTATTCTGGTTGCAATGCCCTCTTCCCAAATACACATCCTTTTCTTTCAGAGAGTCTCTTTCTGTTTGTCATTTAGGTTGATAGAAGCAAGTCCAATAATCTATTAAAGCAAGCATACCTATTCATCATTGATAGAGATAGTTTACAACACCCGATCAGATGAGAAACTTGCTGAAATGACAAAAATCTAAATGAAAAGACTGTCCAATTGTTCTTGTAAGGACTTCCAGCACTATGTTGAATAGAAAGAAGTGGAGATAGTGGGCAACCTTGTCTGGTTCCAGTTCTAAGTGGGAATGTTTTCAACTTTTCCCTGTTCAATATGACATTGGCTGTGGGTTTATCGTATACAGCTTAGTAATTTTAAGGTATGTCCCGTCTATGCCTATTTTGTTAAGAGTTTTTATCATAAAAGTGTGCTGCATTTTGTCAAATGCTTATTCTGTTTCTACTGAGAGAATCATATGGTCTTTGTTCTTGCATTTATTTATGTGGTGAATTGCATTTATAGATTTACATATGTTGAACCAAACTTGCATCTCTGGGATAAAGCCCACCTGATCATGATGGATTATTTTTTTGATGTACTGTTAGATTCAGTTTGCTAAGATTTTGTTGAGGATTTTTACATCACATTCATCAGGGAATATTGGTCTGTAGTTTTCTTTTTTTGTTGTGTCCTCTCCTGGCTTTGGTATCAAGGTGCTGTTGGCTTCATAGAATGAGTTGGGGAGGATACCATCCTTCTCAATGTCATGGAATAATTTCTGCTGTATAGGTATGAGTCCTTCTTTGTAAATCTCTTAAAATTCAGGTGTGAACCCATCTGGCCCTGGACTTTTTTTTGTTGGAAGATTTTTAATTGCTGCTTCAATTTCTGTGCTTAATATTGGTCTGTTCAGAATTTCCATTTCTTCCTGATTGAGCCTACAAAGGTTGTGTGTTTCTAAGTATTTGTCCATTACTTCAAGATAGGGGAATTAAGGGTGTCCAAATGGGGGCAGAAGAGGATAAACTCTCACTCTTTGCTGACAATAAGATATTATATCTAGAAAATCTTAAGGATTCATATAAGAGTCTTCTGTAATTGATAAATGAATTCAGTAATGTCTCAGGATACAAAATCAATCCACACAAATCAGTGGCATTCATATGTAACAATAGCAGTCAACCCAAAGATCAAATCAAAGACACGACACCTTCCACAAAAGCATCAAAGAAAATTAAATATTTAGGAATATATTTAATGAAGGAAGTGAGAGACCTATATAGGGAGAATTATAAAACAGTGAGAAAAGAAATTGTAGAGGAAAAACCCTACTGTGCTCATGGATTGGTAGAATCAACATTGTTGAAATGTCCATACTACCGAAAGTGATCTACAAAATTAATGCAATCATTATCAAAATGCCATCATCATTCTTTACCAATCTAGAAAAAATAATTCTACGCTCCATGTGGAACCAGAGAAGACCTCGTATAGCCAAAGCAATCTTAAGCAAACAGAACAAATTGGGAAGCAGCAGTCTACCAGATATCAAGCTTTACTGCAAGGCTATAGTAACCAGAACAGCATGGTACAGGCATAAGAACAGATATAGACCTTTGGGACAGAACTGAGAACTCAGATATAAAACCATCTTCATATTGTCATCTAATCTTCAACAAAGCAGACAAAAATATATGTTGGAGAAAAGAATCTCTTTTCAATAAATGGTGCTGGGAAAACTGGATAATCACATGGAGAAGATTGAAACTGGATCCCCACTATCACCTCTCACAAAAATCAACTCATGGTGGATGACAGACTTAAACCTAAGGCATGAAACCTTAATAATTCTAGGAGAAAATGTTGAGAAAATTCTTATAGACATTGGCCTAGGCAAAGAATTTATGAAGAAGATCCCCAAAGCAATCACAACAGCAACAAAAATAAATAAATAAATAAATGGGACCTGATTAAATTAAAAAGCTTCTGCATGCCCAAAGAAACTATCATTAGAGCAAATAGATGACCTACAGATTGGGAGAAAATATTTAGATTCTACACATCCAATAAAGGGCTGATAACAAGAATCCATATAGAACTTAAGAAAATGAACAAGAAAAAAAATCAAACAACCCCATCAATAAATGGGCAAAGGACATGAACAGAAACTTTTCAAAAGAAGACAGAATAATGGCCAGCACACATATAAAAAAGTGGCAACATCTCTAATCATTAGGAAAATGCAAATCAAAACCACGAGGAGATATCACCTAACTACAGTGAGAATGGCCTTTATCAAAAAGTCCCCAAACCACAAATGTTGGCATGGATGTGGAGAGACTGGAACACTCTTACACTGCTGATGGGACTGCAAATTAGTACAACCCCTGTGGAAAATAATTTGGAGATATGTCAAAGTGCTAAAAATAGAAATACCATTTGATCCAGCAATACCACTATTAGGCATCATCTACCCAAAGGAAAAAAAAGACATTCTATAATAAAGACATCTGTACTCAAATGTTTATGGCAGCACAATTCACAATTGCAAAGATGTGGAAACAACCCAAGTGTCCATCAATACATGAGTGGATTAATAAAAGGTGGCATATGTATACCATGGAATTCTACTCAACTACAAAAAAAAAATGGTGATCTAGCACCTCTTATATTATCCTGGATAGAGTTTGAGCCCATCCTTTGAAGTGAGGCATCACAAGAATGGAAAAACAAGCACCACATGTACTCACTATCAAATTGGTATTGACTGATCAAAACTAAGGTGCTCACATGGAAGTAATATTCATCAAGTGCCAGTCAAGTGGGGGGGGGGGGTGGCAGTGGGTAAATGCACAACTAATGGATGCAGAGCACACTGTATGAAGCAAAGGCATTATATGTAACCAAAATGTTTGAACCCCCATTATATTCTGAAATTAAAAACAAGACTGTCCCGAGTCAAGAAGTTAGTAAAGCTAGACAGAATCAGATAAAAAGACCAATTCTAAGTATTCAAATTAATTTATTACAGTAATGTGCTGCACAACAATGTTTTTGTCAAGGACAGACCACATATATGACAGTGTTCTCACAGAAGACTGAAAAATTCCTATCACGTAAGTGACAGCATATTGTCATAATCTCATATCACAACACATCACTCATATGTTTCTCATGATGCTGCTGTGAACAAACCTACCGCACTGACAGTCGTATAAAAGTATAGCACATCCAATTATGTAGGGTACATAATACTAGATAATGATAATAAAGTGCTATGTTACTGGCTTATGTACTTACTATACTATTCCTTTAATCACTATTTCAGCATGTGCTCTTACTTATAAAAAAATGTTCACACTGTAAAACAGCCTCAGTCAGGTGCTGCAGGAAGTATTCCAGAAGAAGGCATTGCTATCATAGGAGATAACAGCTTCACGTGTATCCCACTGAAGACTTTCCAGTGGGACAAGACGCGGAGGTGGAAGACAGTGGAATTGATGATCCTGACCCTGTGTAGGTCTAGTCTAATATGAATGTTTATGTCTTAGTTCTTAACAAAAAATTTTAAAATTCAGAAAAAATTAAAAAATGTTAAAATAGAAAAAATCGTGCAGAATATGGGTATAAAGAAAATATTTTTGTACAACTGTACAATGTGTTTGTGTTTTAAACTATGTATTATTACAAAAGAGTCAAAAAGTTTAAAAATTAAAAAGATTATAAAGTTAAGTACAGGGAACTAAGAGTAATTTATTATTGAATAAAGAAAAATATTTTATATATATTTAGTGTAGCCTATGTCTACAGTGCTTATAAAGTCTACAGTAGTATATAGTGATGTCTTAGGCCTTCACATTCACTCACCACTCACTCACTGATTCACCCAGAGCAACTTCTAGTCCTTCAAGTTCCATTCTTGGTTATGTTCCCTAAAATGGTGTATCACTTCTCATCTTTTATACCGTATTTTCACTATACCTTTTCTATGTTTAGCTATGTTAGATGAATAAATACTTGCAATTGTCTACAATATTTTGTACAGTGAAATGCTGTATAAGTTTTTAGCCTAGAAGCAATAGGCTATACCAAATAGCCTAGATATGTACGAGGCTATACCATCTAGGTTTGTGTAACTACACTCTATGATGATCACACAACAATGAAATCGCCTAATGACACATTTCTCAGAACATATCTCTGTTGTGAAGTGACATATTCACAGATGGGGTGAATAGATTTTAGTACAACTTATAACTTATAGCTTGTATCCAGGTAGAGAGAAACTTGATTACAAGATTTAGGAATTCAGTATTCCTTCATTTGGGACTATATGAAGTATAACAAGCATACATTAATTTTATACACATGCACACACACATACACGAAGAGTCTTCAAAAAGATCATGTAAAATGCGTATTATAAAAAAACTATGCATGAATGTCAAAACATTTTGCACCAAAATAAACTTATACTAACTTATGATAAAATGTCTGAACAGGATCTAGTTTGAGGCACTAACAAGGATATTACATTAGTTTGACAGGAGCCCCTATCAGAGTAACATGAATTCTGCTAAAATCGAAGCAAGAACAAATATCAAATTTATGATGAAACTTGGGTGAAAGAATGGTGAAATATTCTTCATTGATGCTTTTTGAAAACTTTATGGGGACAATGCCCCAAAGAAATCAGCAGTTCACAAATGGATCACTCATTCTAAGAAGAGACGGGACAATGTTGAAGATGAAGCCCACAGTGGCACATTAACCACGACAATTTGCAAAGAAAAAATTCATTTTGTTTCTGCCCTAATTGAAGAGTACTGATGATTAACAGCAGAAACAATAGCCAACACCATAGACTTTTCAATGGGTTCAGCATACACAATTCTGACTACAAAATTAAAGTTAAACAAACTTTCCACTTGATGAAGGTCCAAACCATTGTGCCCGTATCAGCTGCAGGCAAGAGGAGAGATTTTAATGGAAATTTCAAACATGTGGTCTAAAGATCCTGAAGCATTTCTTCAAAGAATTGTAACATAAGATGGAATATGACTTTACAATATAATCCTAAAGACAAAGAAAAATCAAAACAATGGCTACCAAGAGGTGGAAGTGGTCCAGTCAAAGCAAAAGTGGACTGGTCAAGTGTAAAAGGCATGGCAACAGTTTTGTGGGATGCTCAAGGCATTTTGCTTGTTTTTATTTATTTTTATTTTTATAGATTTAGGGGATGCTGTGCAGTTTTGTTACATGGATATATTGTGTCTTGGTGAAGCCTGGGCTTTTCTGTAACAATCACCTAAATAGGTACAATGAACCCTTAGGTAATTTCCAATCCCTCACACCCCTCCTACCGTCCTACCTTTCTGAGTTTCCCATGTCTATCATTTCACTGTCTGTGTCCATATGTACACATTATTTAGCCCCCGCTTATAAGTGAGAACCTGCTGTATTTGACTTTCTGTTTCTTAGTTATTTCACTTAAGATAATAGCCTCTAGTTTCAGTAATGTTGCTACAAAAGACAGGATTTCATTCCTTTTTATGACTGCGTAGTATTTCATAGTATGTATCTACCACTTTTTCTTTATCCAATCTTCTGTTGATGAACACTTAGGTTGATTCTATATCTTTGCTATTGGGAACAGTACTCTAATATACATACTATATTAAAGTATCTTTTTGTTATAATGATTTATTTTTCCTTTTTGTAGGTATCCAGTAGTGGGATTTGTGGATCAAATGGTAGTTCCATTTTTGGTTCTTTGAGAAATCTTCATACTGTTTTCCATAGAGGTTGTAATAATTTACATTCTTACCACCAGTGCATAAGTTTCCCTTTTCTCTGCATCCTTGCCAACATCTGCTATTTTTTCACTTTTTAATAATAGCCATTCTGACTGGTATAAGATGGTATTTTATTGCAGTTTAAATTTGGATTTATTTGATGATTAGTGATGTTGGGGCATTTTTTCATAAGCTTTTTGGTCATTTGTATATCTTGTTTTGAAAAGCATTTTGCATGTTGGCTTTCTGGAAGGCCTTTGAATGATCTGATTATAACAAGACTGTTTTGTGAAAATTAGGAAAACCTTTAGCAGAAAAACATCTAAGAAAGCTTCACTAGAGAGTTTTCCTCTACCATGACAATGCTTTTGCTCATCCCTCTCATCAAGCAAGGGCAATTTTGCAAGATTTTCAATAGAAAATCATTAGGCATTCACTTTATATTCCTGATTTGGCTCCTTCTGCCTTCTTTTTGTTTCCTAATCTTAAAAAAATATCTTTAAAGGTCACCCATTTTTCTTCAGTTAATAATGTAAAAATAACTGCATTGACATGGTTAAATTCTCAAAACCCTCAGTTCTTTGAGGATGGACTAAATGGCTGATATCATGGAACAAAAGTGTCTTGACTTTGATGGAGCTTATTTGAGGAAAAAAAAAATTTTTTTAGTTTTATCTTTTCTTTCCATTATTCCACAAACTTTTTGGAGTCCTCTTGTGTATGTGTGTGTATGTGTGTGTGTATAAATATAAATACATATACATATATATATATATCCTTTTCATGGAATATTTAAATATAGAGAATGAGCAACATGAATCAAGAAACCAAGAAATCAAAGAAAGGCTGGATAAACTCTCCCCAGATATCCAGATATCAAGCACAGGGAACAGTAGCAAGAATGATTTTTGAAATGGGGTCTGAGTCTCTTGAAGCAGCAGATAATGATGCAATCTCCTCAGTGATCCCAAAAGCATGGCTAGACTATGGGTGGGACTATTACTATGGGCAAATGGCCATGCCTGCCAGGTAGAGTAATGCAGAATGAAAAGTTGGGTATTTGCTAATGTACTAGCTGTTCATTATAGTTTACTGATTTCAGTCTAGAAGCCATGATATACTTTTTAGGATTTTGAATGCCATTTTAATAAAATACAGGTAATTTGGATATATCTAACATCTGTTCATAATTCTTAGGTGAGCTCAGCAGAAGTATCTACTATTATGGGGTAAATTGCAATATATTATCCCAAGGACTAGGGAAATTATCCTCAGGGTAGCTGAAGTCAGAGGAACTGAATGAAAATTCTAAATTGTAGACCATGGGGAAAGCAGGTTATAAGCAGTGAAATGAACCTAAATGTCAAGACTGTGGGGGTGGCAAAACTGACACGAAAAATATAAATCAGGAAGACAGAAGCTCAGAATGTGGGGAACAATTCAGGATGAACTGTATAAAAGAGGTTCAAGTGGTTTTATGAGTAAGCGCAAGGAAAATGTTAGAGGTCCATTTTTAGATTTGCCAGCTACATGGTGTAGGAGTATGCTGGATAGATCAAAGGAATCATGCAGAACTGGTCAGAACGTATGGCAGAATGTCAAACTTTATTCACACAAAAGTGTAATATGTCGGAGCCTCATTTTTATACCATCCCTGGAGACCAGGTTACAAGATGTCTCAGATTTGACATTTATAGTAAATACAGTACACCAAAATTAAACTTCAGTTTTGAATTTCAAAAATGTCATTTCCATTACATAGGAATATAATCAATGTGTGCTTATTTCAAGTCAATAACTATGTACGGAATATTATGTGTTTTCTTTTTTAATGCTTAATAAATATTTTAGTGAGTACCATTATCTCTCCCATTTTAAAGATGAAAAAACTGACCATTAGAAAGACTTAAAACATCTTGGAATGTAAAAGAGCTATTAAGTGGCATAAATAGGCTTCTCTTCCAGGACTATATGTCTGAGCTCCTAACTTCCCTATTGTATATTGTACTGATAATGTGATAAAATTCTAACATCTTTTTATCTATATTTCCTTGGGCTGAGAAAGATAAATCTAGAAAAGTAAGACTCATACTAAGAAGTAACCTTTTCATTTCAGGCAATGAAGTATTTGTTCTCATAAAAAATGTCAGATTACATTAAATTACTTGTACACTGGAATGTACATGAAATTATTATTTAAGGTAATTTCATGTATTACCTGCACCTTTTTTTCTGAAAGACTTGCTCAGTCAAGTACATATAACTTCCATAAAAAGAAAGTAAAAGTTCTACTCAGCACATATGAAATCACACTACCAAGAAAACCACAAACATACATTTTTAGGTTGAGAGAAATCTCAAGTTCACTAACTTAGTACAAGGATATTGTACTTCTGAGCTCTCCAAACGCAATCTCAAAAGTAAATACTTTTGGGATAAATAAAATTATGAAAGGTATTTTATATTCAAAGTTTTATTCTCTCTCCTATAGTATACAAAGACTTGAAAATGAGGAAATACACAAATAAATGTAAACTCTAATTCTTTTGTTAAATTCTTGTTTTAAGATGCACAAAAGGACCTTTAAATGTACTTATGTATGTCAAAGGATTAGTAGAGGACAAGTTTATGCACAAAATAGTGATCAGAATGTCTTCGTTAAGCATTGCTTTTGGTGCTATGATTGAGACAATATTTGGGTAATTAAGGTGTAGATGACATGTAAATTAGATTTTATTTTACATTTTTACAGCAGTTTTTTTTTTGCATTTTTTACAGCATAATAAGCATTCTAATGAAAAAGAAAAGTATACCCACATATACAATAAACATATTTCACATATGAATTCTGTAATGTCCTAGAGGATTTCTTTTCCAGTTTTTACCAAGATTTCTATTATGATATCCTCCCCTTTTGCTTTTTGTGGTTTCAGTTACCCATAGGTAATCGATGGCCAACCTCAATCTAAAAGTATTAAATAGAAAATTCCAAAAAATAAATAATTTATAGGTTTTAAACTTCAGTCATTCTGAGTAGCATGATGAAATCTCATGCTGTCCTGTTCTGCCCAGGATGGGACCCATCCCTTTGTCCAACCCAGCATATCCACGCTGTCTACACTACCCACCTGCTAGTCACTTATGACAGTTGCTGTATCACAGTGCTTGTATTCAAGTAACCCTATTTTGCTTAATAATGGTGCCAAAGGGCAAGAGTTCTGTGCCTAACTTATGAATTAAACTTTATCATAGGTATGTATGTATAGGAAAAACAACATTGTGTATGTAGGGTTTGGTACAGTCCGTGGTTTCAGGCACCCACTGAAGGTCTTGGAATGTATCCTCTGAGGACAAGGGGGGACTACTGGTAATTTGAACTACTCTGGTTTTGCTTTCGCTATTATTTGTGGAATGCTGACTATATGTTATGCATTACATATCTTATTTAATCTTCTTCAAAATCTTATGAGATAGGTATTATTTATTCCTATTTTAGAGATGAAGTTTATGAGCATATTACTCATGTCCCACAAGTGTAAAATGTAAATACAGAAATAAATAAATAAGTGAATAAATAAATAAAATTAAAAGTGGATTGTTTTTATTTTGTTTTGCAGCCTTTCTTGTCTTCACTCATTGTCTGCTAAAAGCACATTATACCCTCCCCTACGGAAAATAGTTATTCATGAATTAGTTTATTTGTTTTATGCTTCAGGGATTCCTGCCCACATAATTCTAAAATAACCAATGGATTCCTATGTATCTCATAGGATTTTTTTTCTAAGATTTATATAAGAGGTATGTAGTGAACATACTTTTTATGTTGATATAACCTATAAAGTACAACTATTAGGTTACATAATCAGTACAGATTTTTAAGACTGAAAACTTTTTACTTTATTTTCACTTCACTGAATTAATTTTCTTTCTGCTCTGATTTAGATGGTAATAATTATATAAACTTTTAAGTTTGGACTCAGTCAAAAGCAGATACCAGATTCAGGAAAATGAAACAGCAGCTTCAGTACTGATCAAGATTTCTAATACTCTCCCCAAATCTAGGCATTGGAAGAGGGTGAGAGAATAAAAGTGAAAACTATTTTCAGAACCACCACCTCACTCACACATACTAAATCTCAATAAAGTGATCAGAGAATAACAGAGCAGCAGACCTACCACCTGAAAGCAAGTTTGAGCACTGACTCTCTCTCACGAGCTTATTTTATAATATGAAGCATGATCAAAGCACCACATGCCAAGCCTTTGTGCAAGCCCATCTGAAAAAGATACCAAAAGCACACTATGAGCTCTGTCATCATTCAGCTAAAGAACTGAGCTAGGCATGTCAGTTGCATATCAACACAAGTCAACTGGTCAAAACAGTCAATAGCCTTATATTAAACCATCCAGTGACCTACCTTCATTCATTCATATCTTCAATAAATATTTATTCATCTTCTAATGTGTGCTAGACACTGTTTGTTCCAGACACTTGGGATACATCTGTGAATGAGACAGAAAATGCTTTGTAGTTGGTGGATATATGGGTACATACACGTCTTCCTCTTCTATTTTCCAGTTTATTCTGTTTACCCTAAGTCTCAGAATATTGTATTATCTTACTTTCCTAAGTAAAAACAGTTTCTGTACCTACATGGGTATATGTTTCATAATTAAACATATATTACACAAATTCTACTGAGTCTGTTATTTAAACTTAGTGTTTCATGTAAATTTTGTATTTGTTTGAACATACTCATATCTTCAAAGTGTTTAAATAATGATAAGAGGCTTATAAACTATGTTTGTCACAAGGAAATATGAGAACTGATTCCAAATTTATGACTACTATTACAAATAATTACACATTCTCAAGGTATATTTTCATCAAAGTGGACTTTTTGCATGCGATATGAGTCTACTTATTTACTGATGTATTTGTTGATTTTAAAAGATAAGCTTGCCAAACTTCTCCAGATACGTCTGAATCCAAGTTAAAGTTAAAATTCCTGGGTTTCTTTAACCGCATATTTAAGAGAATATGATATTGTATAGTATTTTTTAAGTAAATGTTTCTTGAGAAAATAGGTACAAATTTTTATTAAGCTTGAAAACAGCCATTTAAATTCTCAGCACATAATTTACTTTTTGTTTTATGCTATTTATGTAGTCTGGAAAAGAAAAAGAGAAGAGGAAACATTCTGGTTAATATTCTAGACAAGAATGAAAAGAACTGAAATATAACCAATAAATGCTTTTCTTGCTTTACTTATTCTTATTTCAAGGGTATTATTAATATTTCATTTTGCTAAATAAGCTAGCTATTTAAACATTTTAGTTAAGATAGATATTGTAGTTGATTTCTTATCTACATATTCTATTTGGATATTTAGATATGATAGAAAAGGCAAAAAGAAAATAAGATGAATGGTAGAATCAGAATGAATATTAAAGGTGAAAACAGACTATTCAAAACTTGGTTTAGAGTTCTAACTGAACCTAGGAGTGTTCAAAGTCTGTATCTCACTATAGATCAGAAATGTATAACAAAAGCTATTCTTAGACCCAGACTGAATGTTTTTACAAAGTACAAAAATGTCTTTCTAATTCTATCAACATTGTAATAAAATTGGCTAAAATTCTGCTTGCTGAGCTTTGTCACCATTCTGTACAACCATTAAACTTTAATCTCAACTAACCCATTGAAATTTAACCTTTTTCAAATTTTATTTAAGAATGAGAAAATTTAGACCCAGAGAGATTATGACAAAAGGATTAGCTTCAGTACCATCGTAAGTATTTGAGCTTCCCAAATTTCAATCCATGTCCTCTTTCCACTATGATCTGCTGATATTTGGGGATTTATAAAACCCAGTAGATTTGCCACTTGTAGCAAAAATATGAAGTTAAAAAATAACAATAATAACCAAACTAGAATATTAATGTAAAGAGTAATGAAAATATATTAAGAAGTAAATTAATGATTAATGATGTATTCTGATTTTGCTTTGGAATTTCATGTTTTAGGGGATATGCTCTAGGTTTGTTCTAAACAGTAGCAGCAAAATAAATTTCAATTAAATATAAAATAAAAGCTAATGAAGAAACTAGATAGCAGGAATTATTTGCAAAATGTCATTTCCTTTTTTTGTGCTCCCACAGCACACTTCATACAACTATTAAAGCACTCATCATTTTTTGTGTAATTATGTTTACGGTATCCCTCTGTAGATAATAAGCCTCTAGGGGGCAAGTTCTATATTTTATTCATTTCTGTGTCACAAGTTGCTGGTACAGTGACAACATACAATTAAGCACTAAATAAATATTTTTTAATAAATTAAGGAATGCATTGCTTTCAAAGTGATGTTAGTGCATCTCTTTCACAAATGTGTGATTTGCAACATTAAGTTCTTAAAGAAAGTACAGCAAAGTTAATTTCAAAAATAACTTTCTCAGCTATGTTTATGCTGCTTAAATGAGTGAAATGGCATTCTTTCAAGGTTTCTTTTGTGTCCTGGAAATAATAAATTGTGCTGCCCCTGAGTTTAAGCTTGAATCTTTTAAGTCTAGTAGGTAAAAACACAAATACCAATTACATTTTTTAGGACAGGTAAGTGACTTCCTGGAGTCTTCTCACCAAAATCCTTGAGAACACTTAAGTGAATGGCAAATTTCCTTCGTACAAGAATGGCAATACCAGTGTTTTTCTTGCGAATACCCAATTACTAGATTTAGTAGATGGATGTCCAAAGGAATTGGTACTGCTGTCGTTATGACTAATCAAACCAGTATTTGTTTACAAACTGGAGTTTATTTATAGTAACTGATTCAACAAGTGTTTGTTACATGTTATTTCCTGAGCTGGGAGCAAAAGAGATCAAATTTGGTAACATGCAGCTTATACCCTGAATGAGCTATCAACCATGGAACAAATAATTATAGCAGAGTCATTATGTCATTAAAATACATCATTACAGCGTGGTAAGAATGTCATTAGGGTTTTCTCATTATATGATCACAGTACTTTTAAAAATCAAATAATTTATTCTACTCATTTATTCATTCTTCAATAGTATCTACTTAGGTTAGTTTTGATCATATTTTAAAGTGTTTCCCATAATCAGTCATGAAAAGTAACACCCAAGAAGAGTCATAATATTTTTCTTATTTCTCTAAAATGAATTTTTAAGTTCATTTGCAGTTGCTCAATGTGGTCATTTTATTAGAAATGTGTACTCTTGCTTCCCTCTAAAAACTGAGAGTGAGCCAAGATTAAATATGACTATGCTATTTCAGGAAATGATCTTGAGGAACAGTAGTGGGTGACTGGGAAGATTGAAACAGGAAAGAAGAAAAAGCCTATCCAAGGGTAGGCTTACAAGTTGACCACCCTTAGAGGACAAGTGGGCTCATTCCCACTAGGGAAACTCTGAGGATATTAATACAAATAATCTCAGAATTGTCTGCCCAAGGGACAAAAGAAGTTAGTATCCTCTAGAACCCAACATCTAATAATGAAAGGTTTTACCATGGAACATTAGCATACACACTATTCTAGATTTGCATACATGTCAGAATTGCTTACAAGCTTCCATGGACATCCAACATGGCAGTGGACAAGAATCCCAGAGCAGAATGCTAGAGAATATGATTCAGCTAAGCAAGTTGGAATTAGATTATATCTGCCTACAGCTAGTTTCTATAGCTATTGCTCAAGTAAAAAAAAAGTGAGCTGAGAAGATGTGACTTAGGGCATAAGTGGTGCCTGATGTGGTCAATTTATACTGAAGGATGCTATCAAATATAGGTGATAGTGCTTCTATATGATGTTGTATAAGCAGAATGTTGACTTCTTGTGACGGAAAAATTTCTTTCTAATAAATATAACAGGACAGGTTCTCTTTAAAGTGAAAAAGTCAGATATATTACATTTAATCACTTTTTCAGATGTGCATATCCATTCCTTTATTCAAATTCTTTGCAAATAAAAAGGCAAGACAAAAATATTTTTTTTTTGTTATTCTATACTTCTATATAACACTGAAGTAATGTGAATTAGGGAAGCCATGCAGTTTTGTCTTGAGCTCTTTTATTGGCTCTGCCCCCAGCGTAGACAGAGAGTGAACTGCTTTTCATGTAAATCCAACAACATCCAGGGGCGAGAGGCCTGGAGTGTCCAGCGAGGGTGGAAATGGTATTCTTGGATCACTTTTCTGAAATATATCTTGAACAGTTTTGCTTGAGTTGTTAGAATTTCAATTTTACCTTCATAATAAGAAGCATTCCTTAGAATTTATATAAAAACATTCTCTATCTCTAGTCTATATGATAAGGTATAACATACAACAATACTCTTCTCCAATTGTCTTCTTGGTATTGTCTATGAAATGACAGGCTTACTAATAAGCCCCTGGGAGAATTTGTTTCTTTTTTTATTTTTTAAATTTTTTTCCTGCCAGGAGAATTTGTAAATAATTTACCACAATTGGTCATAAAATTCAACAGTGTTGTAAAACTATGTCACTTCTGGCAGACATTAATAAGCCAAATTGAGAATATTATTGGTATCCAGCCTTGTTCAATACATTTATTAGCTTGGGAATATGCACTACATGTCCCAAACCTTGTCTGTATCCATGATTTATGGAAGTTGTCTTGAGGAAAGAGTAATATTGAGAAGCATGATTATTTTGAAGTCCAAAATTATGTTTGTACCTGAAAAGTTAAGGTAGAAATCTTTCTTTCTTTATGTGTCCTTTCATCTGGTTGTCTTTCACTTTCAATAACTCAACTGAATTTTGGGGAGATTTTTATATTAAGTTTATCATTTATAATTCATTATTATTCTTCATATTTTCTGAGTGCTACTGATAGGTATATTATCCCTGGCCTTCTGGAATCCAAAGGTCATTAAACGGCTACTGTTTGGTGTACCAAGTTGCTTGTTGTTGGGGACCCTTACCTTACCAAAAATGCTGCAAAAATACTAAAATGTATTATGTGGAACAAATATGAGATATGGAAAGAAATATGAGCATTGATATTCATTTTGATCCCTCATCATCGACATAACTTTTTTGTCTTTTAACAACATATTTCCTCTGAGAATGTACTATATAAACAAGAATGTCACTTGTAATCTACTAAAGATAGCTCTTCTGTCTGACATGTTCAGTGACTGCCTTCTGGACTGAAATTTCCAAGGTGCCAGTATAGGTTGTGGATTGCTGGTATATATAAATAGGGTCTAATTAAATAATCAAATCATTAATCTGCTAAAAATAATTTTAATAGTCCCTGCCTACAGCACATGCTGTAGGGGAACCAACAGAAGAAATTGTGTGGCCTCTATTTTGATATCGCCATCAATCTGATAAAATATTGTGAAATGAGGAAGGGAACAATGAAGTAACACAATTTGGTACTGATTGTAACTGCAATGAGGGTTGCAAAAAGACAGAACAGTGAGCTCAAGAAGTATTACATGAAGAAGTTAGAGATTAATCTGGGACTTAGAGAAAGAATAATGTTTTAATCAGGGGAAAATATCTTAAGGTTTAAAAATAAAAAAAATGCAAACACCATGTAAAAGAGGATATACGTCATATCCTCTTTATATCCTGGGAAAAGAGATAAGTTGCTGAGTAGTATTTCCAAATAAGGCAGTTCCAGTATAGTGTAGAATAAAGATGAAGAAATACCAAGAAATACGTTTATAGAGAGTTTTAAATGCCAAACAACAGGGTTTATATGTTTTCAGAAGGGAAGTGATAGGGTAAAGATATGTTTAGAAAAAAAAAATTGCTAGTGGTTTCAAATAAATTTGCCTAAGAAAATTCTATTAGAGGGATCATGGAATGACCATAGGATGGAGACACAAAAATGAGAACTAGGATGCTGAAGAGAGAGGATAGGCAGAAGGACACTATTTTACTCTTCTCCAAAAAGATTAGAGGAGAGAAAATGAAAGGAGAGAGAGGGAAAAATGATGTGAAAATCTCCAACTGAATAATGAGGAAGTGTGCACCAATGAATTCAGTGGAGGTAATTGAAGAACAAAACCAATTTGGGCAGAAAATACATTAATTTACTTTTTTACATGATCCTCTTGGGCTGAGAGCAAGCCATACAACAGAATAAAAAATAAGTACCACATAAGAACAGGAGGTGTAAATTTGGGATACGTCAGAGCCATTGGGAGAATAATTGATTCTAGAATAATGAATTCTAGAATTCCAGAATAATGTTTCTAGAATTTAGCATAAAACAAAAATTTGCTAAGAATAAAATCTTGGGAATCAGTCACATAAAGAAGTGGAGGAGAAAGAATAGTCAGAAATCATATAGGAAAAGTAGAACACCATGTAAAAATAGATTTTAAAAAGTAAGAATTTTTAAAAGGCAATCGGTTTTAATATACTTTCTTTTATATCATGATAAAGTGATTTTTAAAAGTAACTGCTATTTGCCACATGATTTTTTACCATAGAAACACCTGAAGAAGAGGAGAACACGTACTGGAGGATGATTTTTAAATAATTGGCAAACCCAACATTGAAGGTCACAGTCAACCCTCTGACATGTGTACGCTTAGAAAAAGGAGAAAAACATCTTAAACCAAGTTATGCCCACTTCCCAGTTACCACTTTTTAAATTTTAGAGACCAATTTATTGGGTAGTAAGTGAGGATTTGGTGATTGTTTGAAACTTTTTCTTAAAGTGCATAGAGTAATTATTGAGTATGATTCTGAACTACTGTCTAAATTTTATAAACTTCCCCTTACCAGTAACAAAGAAGAGAATTAAAGAAAAACTACGAGGTGGAATTGCCACTAGTGGGAACATCTGGACTATGAGCAACTGAGCATGTCTCCTTAAAGCCATGGCAAAAAACCAGATTAGAGTTTTAAAGACTAGCAAGTAAGACTGTGTTCCTACATTTACATTTACTGGATTTGGCTCACCAGAGTTTTAATCTTAGGCAAACAGCTTGCTGCATCTTTGCTTAATACCTTCTGGGTAGAAACTAATTTTACTGTTGATTAGTTAAAAATGTATTTAGGCTTGTACCACTACTTAAAGGAACAGAATCCAACTATAACTTTTTTCCATGTTACTAATACTTTAATACTCAGGTTTGTGTGTGTGTGTGTGTGTGTGTGTACATACATAAAATAATTCTTTCAAGTAAAATACAGTTATAGCTTTTCATAAATATCTATTTTATAGGAATCAAAGAAGTAACAAGATTCCTAAAATTTTATTTTTGAAATGACAATGACACAGCATTGGAGTTCACCATATCGCCCTTCACAGTTATTATTCATATATTTCTGTAGCTAGTCATTCCACATTACTCTTCTCACATAGGAAGATTTGGTGTCTCTCTTCTCTTTTCTTTTTTCCTTGGCTTTTTAAATTCTTCTAACCTAAATTGCTCTAACTGGTAAGTACTGTCCAATATGTACCAGTTAATTGTCAAATGTTCACTTGTTATGTACTGAAGCAAGGCACTTTCTCAGTGTAAGCTGTTTTGCTGTTTATTAAAGGTAAAGTTCTGCATCTTTATAAAAGAGCATAAAAGAAATGTCACACCCTGTGCTATTTCTAGAAAATAATGAAATGACACAGTGAAATTCATTTTTATATCATTACATATCTTCCCATATAAAAAAAGAAAAAAAGAAAAAATCCTACATACCAACAGAGAAATTTATATTTGTCAAATACTTCCCATACAGGTCCGCTCTCTTTTAAGTTATTCCACTAAACAATAATTTCAAAAATGTAATAAACTCCATCACTACAAAATTGTCTTTCAATGCTTTTCATAACTCAGCATGCAAACCAAATTTGTGATTACATAATATATGCTAAACATATATTTTCAGATTTAATATGACAAATTTACAAATCCAGTGTTTAAAAATGGAGATACTTAACCAAGTTTTTATAGTCAAACTTCCATAAATACTAGCTGAAAACTATCATGCTGAATAAATAAATGAATAAGGGAATAAAGCTGTGATGATTTTATTTTGATATTTAATACTTTATTATTTATTCAAATTAGGCTTTTTTGTAAATATCCAAACTGAAGTCATCAGTCCTGAGACAGACAGCCATATGTCTTTAGGATTAAGTCACCATTTACTCAACTATTTTAAATCAACTCATTAAATAAAACTCAACTGTTCCCTTGGTTCATTTACTTTGGTGTATATGTTTCAGAAGACCTCTATGGAAAGGACAATTTAATGTCTCTGTAACCTTAATCCTCATCACATGGTAAGGGTTTGTTAGTGACTACAATAATCTACATTTTAGTGGATAGATAGATAATACTTTGTATATGTTTTTACATATTATTTATTTCGGTCACCTAAGCCCTGATAGGGATGAAGAATATTCCATTGTGTGTAATAGTAACACCATACTTCATTATCCATCAGTAGACACTTGAGTTGGTTCCACCTTTTGCCTATTGTGAATAATGCTGCAATGAACATGGGTATATAAATACCTGTTGAAGTTCCTGTTTTCACTTCTTTTGGGTGTACACTCAGTACTAAAATTTCTGGATCATATGGTAATTCTATGTTTAATATTTTGAGGAATCGCCATACCCTTTCCATAGCATTCTCCCAGCAATGCATAAGAGTTCCAATTTTGTAAGCATTTCTTTAAATAAATATTTGTTTTTAAAATTAAAGCACAGTGTATCTTTAGAAAAGTACACATAACATTGGTGGACAACTTAATGAATTTTCTCAAAATATATGTACTGCTGTCACCAGCATGTAGATGGAGAAAAAGGATATTCCACTCTCTAGAATCGCATCTCATATATTTCTCAGTTACTGGCCCTTCCTAACCATTATCATACAAACTAAATGTATTTATTATTTATTTTTATTTCGGGGATTTTTGTAGTATATACTCATTTGTGTCTGATTTCTTATGCTAAAAATTATGTTTACGGATTTCATTTATTTTGTTGAATGTGGTAATAGCTTGGTGATTTTCATTGTTACACATATACACATATATAATATATACAATTATACATACAGTAATATACAAAATTACATATATATAATTTCATGACCATACCAAAATATATTTACTCAATCTAGTGTTTATAGACATTTGGGTTATTTCTGCTTTGTGGCAGCTATGAGCATTCCTCCTTTGGCAAACATATATAGGTATGAGCAGAATTGGTGGTTGATAGGGTAGGCAAATGTTCAGCTTTATAAGTACCTTAAAAGAGTTTTCCAAACTAGTTGTGCCATTTTTTGTTCATAACAGAAGATATGCCAGTATTCCAGTTGTTCTAGATCTTTAGCAACACTTGGTATTGTTTTTGTAATTTTTTGTTTCTAATTTATAGTTCCCAGATGAAAAATGAAGTCTGGAATCTCATATTGGTCATTAATATGAAATGTCCAATTTTGAATCAAAGGTTTAGTTTATTATATCTCAGACAAGAAGCAGTACAATTAACCAAAGTATGCACCTACACTATCAACACAATTTTGCCATCTTAACAGTAGCTTGTTTATGCCAGCAGCGAAGAATCCTGAAGAGCAAGCGGCCCTGAAATCGTGAAAGGTGTTTTCCACAGTTTGTTGAGAATTGAATATTTTTCCTTGCAGAAGTGATCCAAAGCCTGGAAGAGGCAGTAGTCAGTTGGTGCAAGGTCTGGTGAATACGGTGGATGACAGAGAGTTTTCAAGTCCAGCCTCTGCAGTTTGAGCAGCATTGTTTGTGCAACGTGAGGTTGAGCATTGTCTTGCAAGAAGACTGTACTGTCTCTATTGACCAGTCTCAGCTGCTTAATTGCAAGCATCCTCTTCACTTTGTTCAACTGGTTGCCATAGACATCCACTGTAATTGATTGATCAGGTTTTATTTGGCTAAAGTGGATAATACCAGCTCTGGACCACCAAACAGACACCATCAGCTTTTTTTAATGAGTATTTGGTTTTGGATTATGTTTCGGCACTTCATCTTTACCCAACCATTGTGCTGAACTTGCAACTGTCAAAAAGAATCCATTTTTCATCACACGTAACAATACAGTATAGAAATGGCTCGCTTTTGGCCGGGCGTGGTGGCTCACGCCTGTAATCCTAGCACTCTGGGAGGCCAAGTTGGGTGGATCGTTTGAGCTCAGAAGTTGAGACCAGCCTGAGCAAGAGTGAGACCCTGTCTCTACTAAAAAATAGAAAGAAATTATATGGACAGCTAAAAATATATATAGAAAAAATTAGCCGGGCATGGTGGCGCATGCCTGTAGTCCCAGCTACTCAGGAGGCTGAGGCAGGAGGATTGCTTGAGCCCAGGAGTTTGAGGTTGCTGTGAGCTAGGCTGACGCCACGGCACTTTAGCCTGGGCAACAGAGTGAGACTCTGTCTCAAAAAAAGAAAAAAAAAAAAAAGAAAGAAAAAGAAATGGCTCACTTTTATGTTGTGACAGTAAAAAATTTGAGATGATTTCTCTTCTGACACTCATTTAATTCATGCAGAACCCATCTATCCAGCTTCTTTACCTTGATGATTTGTTTCAAATGGTCCAATATTGCTGGAATAGTAATGTCAATACTTACTGCCAATTCAGGCATAGGTTGAGATGGATTTGCTTCCACTAAAGCTTTCAGCTCATCATTATCCACCTTGGTCTCAGGTCACCATGTGGCTCATTTTCAAAGATTAAAATCACCAGAATGGAACTTCTCAAACCATCAACGTAGTGTGCATTCATTAGCCACATCCTTCCCAAACACTTCATTGATATTTCTAGCTATCTGCACTGCATTTGTTCCATGACGTAACTCAAAAATAACACAAATTTTTGACTTATCCATGGTTTCACAAAAATTGCTGAAAAAAAAATTGAAAAATAATCACAAGCCAAAATGTGCATTTGAAAGACAGAAGATGTACCTTCACAATAAAAATAAAACAGGAAGTGTCAAAGTAAAATGTCAGAGATATCAACTGTCAAACTTAGTACTTGAAGAAATCAGACATTTCAGACTAAATAATATAATTATTGGATAACTGGATGATTTCTTTTCTTAGTGAATGTCTAAGTCTCTTGCTCAATAATAAGTGTTGTTTTTGTCCTAGGAACTTTTTTTTTGGGGGGGTATAAATCTGTTGTTAAATATGTGTATGGTAAATATCTATTCCCATTTGTAGGATTTGAATTTTCTCACTCTTAACTGTCTTTTCAGTAACAGCTCTTCTTAATTTTAGTTTAGTATAATAAATGAATATGCTTCTTTATGGTTGCCAAATTTTCTATTTAAGAAGTCTTTTTTTAAAGAAGTTCAGAGGACAGATTTCTACATTTTCTTCTAGGAAAAAAACACGTGTGTGTTTGTGGATGTGTGTGTGTGTTATGTATGCCATTAACATTTAGGATTTGTTGCTTGCATATGGTGTAAGGTTATGGGGCATAGGGTTAAATTTATTGCTTTGGCATATGGATCCATCAGATCTAGCAAAGTGTATAGAAATGATCTTACTTTCTCCATGGCACTGCAGTGCCAACTTTGTCATAACAGAGGATAACATATATGTGTAAGCCTATTCTGGGCTATTTTGTTCTGTCATTCTATATGTTGATCCTTGTAGTAATAGCACACTTTTAATTATTACAATTTTCTATTGTCATAATATGTAATAAAGTACGCATTCAAAATTATTTTAATTTTACATTATCTTACCTACTGTTGGCCTTATTCATGTAGATATAATTTTTAGAATCAGCTTATAAATTTTCACAAAAGAGAGCAATAAATTAAAACTTCTGGACTTTGAATGAGATTATATTAATCCATAGGTCAATTTAACATTTTTGAGTTTCCAACTCCTGAATATAGTATAAACCTGAATCAAGTTAATTCATCTCAATCTTTAATTTGTCTCAATGATTTTATTTGTTCTTATGTAGAGATCTTGTACAGGTTTTCAAGCATTTTAATGCTACCATAAAATATAATGATATTTAAATATCTATTCATATCACTATGTATACCTCTAACATGTTACTTCTAAGTATAGCCAAATATTTCATGTTTATATACACTACATTTTGCCTGTCTATTAAAGTTTAATAAGTTCATCTTCGAACTAGAGTCACCTTTAACAGCGTTCTAATAAATATTCTTGTATATATACCCTTAAGAATGGAAATGATATTTTCTTAATATCTCACTCTACCTAGGTATGAGATTACTATAACACAGAATATGGTATATACAATCTTTAATCTTCTTAAAAGGTTCTAAATTGACATGGAGATGATTGCACCCACATACAATGTCACACTACACAAAAATGAAATTTTAAAGTCCTTGCTAGGACTTGAAATTAGTCATAATCTGTTTTTTTAAATTTACTATCAGGAAAGCAATATGCATAGTTTATTTATAAAACAAAAAGGTTATAAGAAGCATTTCTTTGAAGATTATGTATTACTATGAATATCCATTCATTTCCTTGTTAGCATTTTGTATTCCTTTTCTTTTGAACTAATTGCTCTCTTTTTTGCATTTTTTGTAGGGGGTTCTTGTATAGGCTACATATTATTCCTATGTTACTATTATATATTGGAAATATTCTCATTTATGTCACCTATGAAACTTATCTGTGATGGCTTCAACAATTAATGTGCCATTATTACTACTTAAAAATCTTAATTACTCAAGTTTAGTGGCTACTCATTGGTTTTGCCCTCATTACAAACTTGTAAATATTTATGGCCCCACATTTATATGTCCATAGTGCCAACTGTTTTCTAATATCCTGTTACAGGAACTTCGATAATCTAAAATTTATGCATGTGAAGAGAAGTGGGTTTTATAAACTTAGATATATGCAGGGGACAGATTTTTGGATATAAGATAAATTATAAAATGTAACTACTTTTAAAATGTTATAAAAAGTGTATAGTGAAGTATTACTATGCAAAATGAAGATGAGATGGGCATATACCTTTATTCCATTATGAAATATTCCACATGAAATCATAGAAAGATAAAGGAAATAAAGTGCTTCCATGTGAAATACGTTGTTGGAGTTTCTGCTTCTTTTATTTTTTTCAGCACTATTCCCAAGGTATTGATTATAGCATATAATTTATGCAAAGCACTTCAGACAAAGGCATAAGGCAAATTAAAAGTAAATTTCATTAAAAATCTATTGGATTATAGAGTGTATGCATTGGAAAAGATTAATAGTCTATTCCACTATGCAAGCCTGAAGTCCACACATTGATCTCTAACTCTCCTTAACTAAACAAGATACCAGGGCATCACAGATAATTGTTGATTTCATATCAGCGTCAATAAAAATTCACCTGTTATTATAACAATATAAAGATTACTCAAAATTTTTGAAGTGATTTTGAATAAAATTAACTTTGTCTGAAAAAAGTACAAAAGTAAAAATCTATATTTTAAAATAATTTACAAATACTTAGAACTGTTTAGCAGATTTGTTTTATTCAAATATATTATTCATATTATTATATTTACTCATTTACTCAGGATGAGTAAATGTCTCTCTGTGCACAAAGGTTATAACAACATTTTATGATGAATGCTACTCTGAGATTCAAGACACTTACAACCATCAAGAGTAAAAGGCAGTCTAATTTTACTAGCTGAAATCTGTCACGGGTTTGGAAAGCAGAACAGATTCAACAGGTTACTTTCATCAACACGTAGTATAAACTATCAAAATTTTATTAAAAATAAACTTTTTTTAAAAAAAGCAATTGTGTGGAATAGAACCAAGTGGATTTGTTTTTTCCGTATTTCTTATAAGGAAGATTATCTACAATATCTAGAAAAACAGAGGTTCCTCCTCAGTTACATTACTGCACAGCTCTCTCAGTCTCTATAAACAATCCAGAGACCACCTACTTTCACAAGTGTGCTATATAATATTTTGCAAATATTATAAATAATAAATGGCCTATAAAGAAATTGTATTTATATATGTTAAAGACCCTACAAAATGACCTGAATGGACCATGCAAAATTAATAAGCCCAAAGCTTTAATACACATCAGTGATCCATGAGAAGAAAAATATGGTTCACTTGGATCTTAGGGAAAAGGAGTCATAGCAGAACTTATTCACCACTAATATAGTAAAGTAGCATGAGTTCAGGAAAAATGATATGGAACGAGCGGGCATATATCCTAGTAATAATCATTTTTACTCTGGAACAGAGAGGGGGTCAGAAGGCAGGAACAACCAGAACAACTGTTTACTGCAGCTACCTCTCTAGGGAAACATAAGCCACTAGAAATTATATGGTGATATAAAACATAAGAGAAAAATTAAGAAATGCAAAGAATCAAAGTATAACTATAAAATTAAATTATAAATAAAGGGAAAAATTTTTAAATGGTGGGGAGACATTTGATAGAATAATCACTGACTTCAGATTTAAAGGGTAATACAATTACAAACTGAATAGCAAGAGAAAACTCTAGATTCACAGAGTTTATACTGTATGTTTATATAAAACATGAAAGTCAAAAAGAAAAATTTTTAAAAATCTTTGAGAGACAGTATGTATTTTCTAAAAAAAAAAGGATCTGATTGACATCAGACTTTACAACAGTAATACTAACAAAGAAAAAATAAATAATATGACAAAATATTGAAGTAAAATAACTTTGGATCTACAATTTTCTATTTGCTGAATTATCATTAAATAAGTTTATAATTAATATATTCCAAGGCACACATGAACTCAAAATCCTTACCTAAGACCTTTTCTGACTAATATTCATAGTTCTTCAGGAAATACTCTTATAATAGATGAGAAAAAAAATCAGGGGGATTCAACAGTACCTAAGGAGTATGTATAAGTTAATAACTCCAAAAAGTTTATTGTAGTCTTTTTTTTTTTTTTTGAGACAGAGTCTCACTCTGTTGCCCAGGCTA